>NC_143164.1:26845000-27470000 GCF_047325235.1 Durio zibethinus | reverse complement strand
TGTCCATTCCTTTGGTTGTGAAACTTGTCAACTTGCCAAACGCACTCATGTTCATTATCCAAGTCATCCATATAGATTTTCTAAACCTTTTTCTTTTGTTCACAGTGATATTTTGGGACCTTCATGGGAAAATAACATAAATGGAACTAGGTGGTTCATAACCTTTATAGATGATCACACACAAGCTTGTTGGGTTTACTTGTTAAAAGACAAGTCTAATGCTAAGATAGTTTTTCAACAATTCCACAAAATGGTCCAAACTCAGTTTCAAGCTTAAATCCAAATTTTTCACATAGACAATGGGAGGGAATATTTTAATTCAATTCTTGGTGATTATCTAACAAAAATTGGGATTTTTCACCAAAGCTCTTGTGTTAATACCTCTCAACAGAATGGGGTTGTAGAACGTAAAAACCGTCATCTATTAGAAGTAGCTCATGCTATCATGTTTACCAATAATGTTCCTAAGTTTTTTTTGGAAGATGCTATTTTAACAACCTCATACTTGATAAATAGACTTCCAAGTAGAGTTCTCAATTTCAAAACACCATTGAACATGTTATTGAGTTATATCCACAAATTAGGTTGTCTACTTTTTTACCCCCAAAAGTTTTTGGATGCACAAGTTTTGTTCACAACAAAAGTCCATCTCGTGGGAAACTATAACCTAGAGCTATAAAATGTATATTTATTGGGTACTCTCCAACTCAAAAAGGGTATAAATGCTACTATTCATCCACAAAACAAACATTTGTCTCATTAGATGTCACATTATTTGAAAATCAACCCTTTTACCCAACACGAACTCTTCAAAGGGAGACAATAGATGAAGATAAGCTTTGGGATTTTTTTATCCTCTTCTAGTAACATCAACTATTCCTATTGTGTCACCAACAGAAATTAAATTGGAAATAGGGAAAGATTCATCTATGGTTAGTCCTCAACAAAAATACAGAGCTCCGTGTTTATTTACGATGTAAACCATTACCTTAGGAAGTAGAGACTTCTATACCCCAACCGTATTATCAAGAATCAGATCCACAAGTAAATCCTAAATCATAAAATATTTGGTCTACAGCACCATAGCCAATGAACACTCTACTTGATGAGCTAGACATACCTATAGCACTTAGGAAAAGGTGTAAGATAGATCATGCACTCAACACCCGCTGTCCATTATCTATCCTACAGCCGTTTGTCAACAGCATTTTGTACACTGGTAGAAAAGATTGAGGAAGCTAAAATCCCAAAAAGATATTGAAGAAGCCCTAAAAATTTCAAAATGGAAAGTTGCAGTACTTGAACAAATGAAAGCACTGGAAATGAACAAGATTTGGGATGTTGTGGAGTTACCTAGAGGAAAAACACTAGTTGGATGTAAGTGGGTATTTACTATCAAATACAATTCAGATGGTGGAATAGAGAGACACAAGGCCCGCCAAGTTGCAAAAGGGTTTATTCAAACTTTTAGAGTAGACCACACTGAAACCTTTACTCCTGTTGCTAAATTGAATACTATACGGGTATTATTTTCACTAGTTGCTAATCTTGATTGGCCATTACACCAAGTGGATGTCAAGAATGCCTTTCTTAATGGGGAGTTGGTTGAAGAAGTTTATATGGATTTGCCGCCTAGGTTTGAAGGGAAAACAATGCCAGGAAGGTATGCAAATTAAAGAAATCTCTGTATGGTTTAAATCAGTCACTAAAGGCCTAGTTTGATCACTTTGCAAAGTCAATAAGGGGACATGAATTTAGTCAAGAACAAACTAATCACACTCTTTTTTTCAAACACTCAAAACATGGCAAAAAGACTATTTTAATAGTTAATGTTGATGATATTATACTGACAGGTGATGACATTAAAAAAATAGAGGCCAAAGAAGACTCTTGGAAAAGAGTTTGAACTTAAAGATCTTGGACAACTAACATACCTTTTAGGGATGGAAGTTGCAAGGAGCAAGAATGGCATTATTGTTTCCTAAAAGAAGCATACAGTTGATCTCTTTAAGGAAACTAGTATGCTTGGCTATAAACCAGCTAACACACATTTAGATCCCAATGTCAAGCTTGGAAAGAAGAGAGGAATACCAATAGATAGGGAGGGATATCAATGATTGGTTGGAAAGCTGATCTTCTTGTCTCATACAAAACCTGATATTGCCTTCGCAGTTAGTGTAGTAAGTCAATACATGCACTCTCCAATTGAGGAGCATCTTGAAGTTGTGTATTGAATCTTTAAGGTATTTGAAGGCCACACCTAGTAAGGTTTTGCTGTTTGAGAAGAATGAACAGAGAAATGTGGAAGCATTTACAGATGCAGACTGGGTAGGATCAATTGAAGATAGAAGATCCACCTCTGGGTATTGTACAAAGGTTTGGTGCAACAAATGAACCAAAGGAAGGAGAACCAAGCCATTCAACATGGATTTCTGAAAACTCCATGGTAATGGCATTGTTAGTTAATTCTATGGAGCCTAAGATTGGAAGAACCTATCTTTTCAAAATAATTGCTAAAGAAATCTGGGATATGATGAAGGAGATGTAATTAGATCTTGAAAACTAAACACAATTCTTTGAAATCAAGTCAACCTTGAAAGATATGATGCAAGGGCAGAATTCTGTGACTAAGTACTACAATAACCTGACTAGCCTTTGGCAAGAAATGGATTTGTTTTCTAATACAGACTAGCATTGTGCAGAGGAAAGCAAAAAATACAAGATGATACTTGAGAACGAAAGTGTTTTTGATTTTCTTGATGGTCTAAATAAGGAGCTTGATGAGGTGAGGGGTAGAATACTTGGAACCAAACCTGTCCCAAGCATTACGGAGGCTTTCGCTGAAGCAAAAAGAGAAAAAAGTCAAAGGACAGTCATGCTAGGAACCAAAAAACCCCTTGCAGTAGACACCTCTCAAAACTCAGCTCTTGTTTTCAAGAAAAATGATTATTCTGTACTTGGAGATCAACGTGGTAACCATAGGAATGATAGGCTTGGTGTGATCATTGTCAACGCCCTTATCATGCAAAAGAACCTTGCTGGAAAATTCATGGGAAACCAGCAACTTGGAAACCACACAAGCAAGTAGAACAAGGCAAGAGCTTTCAGGTTGCTATGGAAGAAAACAAGATTGACGGTTCAAGTTTTAGCAAGAAGCAACTTCAGCAGCTCCAAACACTCATCAACAATGCCCAAATGACTACACCTACTCCAAAGTGCACAGTTGCACAAAAAGGTAATTACCTCTCTACTTTGGGTGCACAATCTGATTCTAAGAACTCTTGGATTATAGATTCTGGGGCATCCGACCATATGAATAGTTGCCACGAACTTTTTTCAACATATAATCCATGTCTAGGAAATCTTAAGATTCGTATTGCTGATGGATCACTATCTTTTGTCACTAGAAAGGGAAACATTAAGGTTTCTAATATGACACTATTTTCAGTCTTGCATGTTCCTAATTTAGCATGTAACCTAGTGTCCATTAGTAAGTTGACAAGTGACTTAAACTGTGTGGCTAAGTTTTATCCTTCATTTTGTGAGTTTTAGGATTTACTCTCGGGGAGGATGATTGGCAATGCTAAGGAGCATGAAGGATTGTACTATCTTGAGGATACTCAACAACTGAATAAACAAGCTTTGGCTCTAAGTGATGAATCTGTTTCTGTTTATAATGAAATTATGTTATGGCATAATAGGTTAAGACATCCTAGTTTTCCATATCTAAAAACTCTGATCTCTTCTCTTTTAAGAATAAAGATGTCCATTCCTTTGGTTGTGAAACTTGTCAACTTGCCAAACACACTCATGTTCATTATCCAAGTCATCCATATGGATTTTCTAAACCTTTTTCTTTAGTTCACAGTGATATTTGGGGACCTTCACTAGAAAAGAATATATATGAAACTAGGTGGTTCATAACCTTTATAGATGATCACACAGGAGCTTGTTGGGTTTACTTGTTAAAAGACAAGTCTAATGCTAAGATAGTTTTTCAGCAATTCCACAAAATGGTCCAAACTCAATTTCAAGCTCAAATCCAAATTTTTTGCAAAGACAATGGGAGGGAATATTTTAATTCAATACTTGGTGATTATCTCACAGTAAACGGGATTGTTCACCAAAGCTCTTGTGTTAATACCTCTCAACAAAATGGGGTTGCAGAAAATAAAAACCGTTATCTATTAGAAGAAGCTCATGCTATCATGTCTACCAATAATGTTCCTAAGTTTTTAAGGAGATGCTATTTTAACAGTCTCATACTTGATAAATAGACTTCCAAGTAGGGCTCTCAATTTCAAAACACCATGAACATGTTACTTGAGTCATATCCACAAACTAAGTTGTTTACTTCTTTAACCCCAAAAGTTTTTGGTTGCACAAGTTTTGTTCACAACAAAAGTCATCTCGTAGGAGATTAGAACCTAGAGCTATAAAATGTATATTTATTGGGTATTCTCAAAAAGGGTATAAGTGCAACTGTCCATCCACAAAACAAATATTTGTCTCATTAGATGTCACATTATTTGAAAATCAACCCTTTTACCCAAAACCAACTCTTCAAGGGGAGACAATAGGTGAAGATAGGCTTTGGGATTTTTTTGTTCCTCTTCCAGTAACATCAGCTATTCCTGCTATGTCACCAACAGAAATTAAATTGGAAACAGGGAATGATTCATCTATGCTTAGTCCTCAACAAAAAATAGAGCTCCATGTTTATTCACGACATAAACCATTACCTCAGGAAGTACAAACTTCAGTGCCCCAACCGTATTGTCAAGAATCTAATCCACAAGTAAATCTTGAATCAGAAAATATTGGGTCTACAACACCATCACCATTGAACACTCTACCTAATGATCTAGACATACCTATTGCACTCAGGAAAAGGTGAAAGATAATGCACTCAATAGCCGCTGTCAAATTATCTATTCTACAGCCATTTGTCAACAGCATTTCATACACTGGTAGAAAAGATTAAGGAAGCTAAAATCCCAAAAAATATTGAAGAAGCCCTAAAAATTCCAGAATGGAAAGTTGCAGTACTTGAATAGATGAAAGCACTGGAAATGAACAAGACTTGGGATGTTGTGGAGTTACCTAGAGGGAAAACACCAGTTGGATGTAAGTGGGGGTTTACTATTAAGTACAATTCAGATGGTGGAATAGAGAGACACAAGGCCGCCTACTTGCAAAGCTGATCTACTTGTCTTATGCAAGACCTGATATTACCTTTGCAGCTAGTGTAGTAAGTCAGTACATGCACTCTCCACTTAAGGAGCATCTTGAAGCTCTATATCAAATCTTAAGATACTTGAAGGCCACACCTGGTAAGGGTTTGTTGTTTGAGAAGAATGAACAGAGAAATGTGGAAGCATTTATAGATGCAGACTGGGCAGGATCAATCGAAGACAGAAGATCCACCTATGGGTATTGTAAGAAGGTTTGGGGTAATCTTGTCACATGGAAGAGCAAGAAACAGTTTGTTGCTGCTCAAAGTAGTGCAGAAGCAGTATTTAGAGCTCTTGCACAAGGAACTTGTGAACTTATCTGGCTGAAGAGACTTTTGGAAGAATTGAAAATGACAGCTGAATATCCTATGAAACTATATTGTGATAACAAGGCCGCTATAATTATTGCGGATAATCCAGTGCATCATGATCGAACAAAGCATGTGGAAGTTAATAGGCATTTTATCAAAGAAAAGATTGATATGGGAGTGACCTGTATGACCTATGTCTCTACAAAGCAACAAGTAGCAGATCCCCTAACAAAGGGACTACATAAACCAAGTTTTGAAACTCTTGTTGACAAGCTGAGAATGATAAATATTTATTCTCCAACTTGAGAGTGTTGACAGATTATGTATCAAATCAGGATCAATTTCCTGATTTGTTGAGACTTATATTTCTGGTCTATTATTTGTTTCTATATTTGGATGATTATGTCCTGATTGTGTGGGAGTCTTTGTACATATCAATTCCTCTATATATTTGAGGATTCTTTTTGAATAAATCACAGTCAGAGAACACTGTTTTTTTTTCTCTGATTACACATGTTTTTATGAATCTGTGAAAATGAATAATTCAAAGTAAAATTGGCAGAATTTTAAGATGCCAGCTACCATTGTCAAACATCATATAGGTTTACATCAAGAAAATTAGATTGCATTTGAAATTAACTGAAAGCTATATATATTTTTATTTCATTTTCAGAACCCCTAGCAACCTAATTGAACACCTTACCCTAAAGCACAAGACACTGCATGGCTAAAATAACTTCATTTTTACAATGTGCCAGAGGCATCAAGGTGTAATCAGGAAATTTAAGTGAATGTGAGACAGCAGGAATTATCGTGCAGACATTGCTGCCAGCAATAGCAGCAACAAAAAACGTTATTACTATTGCTGGACCACAGGTGACATTAAATAATGGTGGCAACAGAAGCAATTCTAGAAGTAGCAGCAGTAAAGGCGCAACAGCAGCTAGAGAAATACTGCATGTGTGCCATTTGCATGGAGCAAAAAGTCAATGGCAATGTTTAGGTGTCCATAAGAATGCTAGCTGCAGCCTCCAAAGCTGTTTACAAGGCATTATGATGCATTTCTAGTACCCCCAAAGCCTTAATTTGCCATTTGTCTATTGATGATGAACTTAGTTGGGAGCATGAGCAGGCTTTATAGTTGCTTTTGAGACTTAAATTTTGTTCGCAAAAGTTGATGATGTTTGTTCTTAGTTTATTTTTATGTTTTCTTGAGTTTTACTTGAAAGGGTTATTTTGGAATTTTTGTGTTACTGGAAACTGCAGATTCTAAGTCTAGAATCTCAGTTTCGTTCTTCCTTGTGTCATAGGGTTTTAATTTATATTTATTAATTAGTTTTCACTTACCACTTAAAAGCCTAAATATTTGTTAAAGCCCTTGTTGCACCATAAGTTCTAGTAGGGAAGACAGCAGGCCAATACATGACAGGAAATCCACTCCCCACCAATGGCCCACCTCTACCCCCAATCGCAGCCCAAATCTGCTAAGGGGAGAAAATTCTTTAGCTGATAACAAGGAGAAAGAAACAACAGATTGTGATGACAAAGACAACTCAGTTGATGATGGGACTTCTTTAGCTGATGATCTTGAAGATAATCATTATGTGGATATATTTCTCCCTTGTGCATTGTTAAATGCATTCTAGCAGCTCCTAAAATTGAAAAACAGACTGGTGGAGGACTACAATATTCAAAACTTTGATTTATTGAAGTGATCAAGCTAAAAGACTTATCATTTAGGATAGAAGTTGTATGAACTTTGTTTCAGCTTCCATGATGGACAGCCTTAAAGTTCCAACTTAACCTCAGCCTCAACCATGATAGGACTTCTCTTGCTGATGATCTTGAAGATAATTGTTATGTGGATATATTTCTCCCTTGTGCATTGTTAAATGCATTCAAGCAGCTCCTAAAATTGAAAAACAGACTAGTGGAAATCTACAATATTCAAAACTTTGATTTATTGTGGTGATCAAGCTAAAAGACTTATCATTTAGGATAGAAGTTGTATGAACTTTGTTTCAGCATCCATTATGGACAGCCTTAGAGTTCCAACTTAACCTCAGCCTCAACCACACAAGGTTGCTTTTATAAACAACACTTCCAGTTAAACAACAATGTCTTATTTCTTAGTTTTAGTGCTTATAATGATTCTATCCTATGATATTTTTTTTCTTTTAATATACTGGGGATGGGGAAGGGGTTACTCGGGCTTGAACCAAAGCCTACTGCCAGACAAACCATCTTGTTAGCCACTAGGCCAAGAAGTGCTTAGCATATACTATGATGTTATTCATCTGCAAGTGGCAGATATCCTCCTTGGTCGACCTTGGCCTTTATGATGAGATACGAACAATTAGGGGAGAGAAAATACATATACTTTATACATTGCAACAGGATGAGACCAATGAGTTAACCTATTTTCAAGAAATACGAGAAAAACAGAAATCCAAACCAGTAATTGTTATTGAGAATAAGATGATGCATATGAATGTTTATCTAAGAAGCAAATTTCAAGTAGAGAACAATGAATCCAAGGAATCCTTTCCTTTTATAGAAAGTAAGTACTAAATAATGTTGATGGTTCAACCTACAACATGCCTCCTAAAGTAGTTTAATTGCTATTCTACTTGTCTGATGTTGTGCCAAATGAGTTATCTAATGAGCGCCCTCCTTTGTGCAATATTTAACAAATCTTTGATTGAGGTCACAATTATTTAATCTTCCTGCTAGTCATATGATCCTAGCCACACAAAAAATGTAAGCACGACCAAGGAAGGAGAAATCTTTCATCTACAAGTTTTTAAAGTTGTTGACCAAGAGAAGCAATATATCAACCTGAAGAAGTTACCTTTCATGACATCAAGATTTTTTTTCTTTTTTTTTGGTTTTGTTGTTTCTTCTAACGGCGTTGGAGTTGACACAGACAAAGTTAAAGTCAATCCAGGATTGCCAACCCCTACTACCTTGTATGAATTATGAAGGTCTCAATTCTCATTGGTTGACAACATTCTATAAAAAGTATAAATTTGCCCCAAAACCATAAAGAAAAGGGAAAAATACCAAATTCATATGTAAATTCCAAAAATATAAATAAGTTTAAATCTCAGAAAGTTGGCCCAAAAATGTATGAAAATACCAGATTCATATGTAAATATAAAGAAAAGGAGAAATTTCATACCAAAAATTTCCGGTAGATGAAATAACTTGCAATATGCCCCTAACATGCTCTTCGTCTTCTTCTTCTCCATCAATCTCAGGGTTGGAGTCCCTTCCTCTAAAATTACAACAAAATATGACCGGTCATCAAGTCGGTGGAAGAATTCGACAAAACAAAAAAATAAATAAATTTCAAAAACTCCTAAAAGCACCCGTGATTCAAGACATGCTCTTTGACATGGTCAGTGACAGTGGCAGAATTTTCGTTGATTGTCGACGCCTCCATTCCTGCTAACACTGTGTTTGAATTGATATCAGAGATTTTGAGGGGAAGTGCTAAACCCAGAAAATTCCAAGACTGCTCTGTTCAGCAAGCCAAATGACAGGAATTGAGAAAGTAGCATATTCCCCCGAGTTTGGGGAATTACAAAAAGGAGCAGTTTATTAGGAATATTTATTACTTAGTATCATAATCATTTTTAAAATCCTCATTGTGATATAATTATCATAGTGATAAAATTATCAAAATTTTGATCACTATCAATCTTATATTATCATTTTTGGTACAATATTAAAAATCATTAGTGTTTTTAAATCATTATATTTGATATTATATAAAAATTAAATAATATAATACAAAATATTCATAATAACTTTGGAAAACAAAAATAAAATATTTAATATGTATTGAATCAATAATTAATAAAGTAGTTAAATATTATTTTATAAAAATTATCAAATATAAATCAATTTTGATAAAAATAATTTTTTAAAAATTTATTAAATAAATTTATTATCTTTTTTTTAATCAATATAAATTTATCACATACAACTTTTTTTCTAAGTGATTAAAAAATTAATTTTTAAAAACTTTCAATAACTAGCTTCTTGAAATGTTAACTATATTTTTGGTGAAGATAAATTAATAAAAAAATAATATTAAAAATTATTTTTGCATGATAATAACATTTTTCTTATCTTTTAGGTTGGAAATCAAAATTACGTAAAAAACAGCGATCATATCACCTCAGTGATTTGCCATTACTATCATGTAAGATTTTTAAATTGTTATCAAATAAGGTGATATAATTATTACAGATTAATGAGGTTTTAAACAAATCATCTCATACCAAACACTTTTTAATACACAATTTATCTACTGTAAGTGAGATATCATGAAATATCATGATAAATTAAAAAATAATAAAAGTAAAAAATAAAAATGATAAAATAAGCTAACAGTTTAATTGAAAAAAATTTAAAAATAAATTTAATTATTATATTTATCTTAAAAAAATAATATATTTTTAAATTAAATATTTTCTACTCATTTTTATTTATTTTTATAAAACAACAACATTAAAATAAAAGTTTAAGCATAATTATGTTATATCTTATTTTAATAATAATATTTAATTATTTACTCATTATTAACAAATAACATTATACTACAACAACATTTAATACAATTTTTATTTTTTATCATAATAATTTTATTTATTTTTTAATATTTAATATCAAATATTTTACTTAATCTTTTTTTTAATCTTAAAAGAATGATCAAATCTCTATTTTATTGTGCTATGATATTTTTTATTTATTTTAGATCAAATGATGAATTATACTTTATTTCTCACATGTTTAGGTTACTTTTTTTATTTGATTTTTAGTTATTTTCCTTTTATGTATTTACAAACTATAATTAATTAAAAATTTATGTTCCTGATTTAATTATTTATGTTACAATAACATTTTCATACGATTATTCTTATCTTCCATTACATTTACACTTGTCACTGCTCTTTCTTAATGTTTTACGACACTTCTTACTCATTATATGCTAAATAATACAAATTTTACATTGCTTATCACCTGTTTACGTTACCATTTTTAAAATTTTAGTTATTTTCTTTATATATTTACAAAAATTATAATTAATTAAAATTTTATGATGCCAACTTAATTATTTATGATATAATAATATCTTCTTACAGTTATTCTTACCTTTAACTACATCTAGAATTGTTATAGCTTTTTTATAGTGTTTTACAATACTTTTTACCCAATTTTATGTCAAATCATACTGATTTTACATTATTTCTCACAATTTACATAACATATTTTGTATTTTATTTTTAGTTATTTTCCTTTATATATTTAAAAAAACTATAATTAATTAAAATTTTATATTACTAACTTAATTATTTATATTATAATGATATTTTCTTTTTTTTTCCTTGCCTTCCATTACGTTTAGAATTGTCATAACTATTTTCCTAGTGTGTTATGACACTTTCTAATCATTTTACACCAAACATGAATTTTACGTTACTTCTCACTTGTCTATGTTACCTATATTTTATTTAATTTTTAGTTGTTTTCCTTTATATTTTTACAAAATAATAATTAATTAAAATTTTATGTTGCTAATTTAATTATTCATGTTACAACAATAATATCTTTTTTTCGATTGTTTTTACCTTCTATTACATTTAGAATTGTCATAGCTCTTTTCTTATTATGTTACGAAACATCTTACCTATTTTATGCCAAATGATACAAATTTTGCGTTGTTTCTCACCTATTTATCTTACTTATTTTTTATTTAATTTTTATCTATTTTCGTTTATATATTTATAAAAATAATAATTAATTAAAATTTTATGTTATTTATTTATGTTAAAATAATGTTTTTTTATGGCGTCTTACCTTCCATTGCATTTAGAATTGTCATAATTATTTCTTAGTATGTTACGACAGTTGTTACCATTTGATGCCTATCCCAACGTGCGAACTCGTAAGCCCAATCGTAGGAAGTAAAATTTTGTAAATAAAAAAATAAAAAGTAATCACTAATTTTTTTGTTATGTGTGATTGATCACCAAAAAATTTATCTTTTAAATAGAATAAAAAATGAATTTAAGATTTATCAAAAAAATATTTTGGTCTTTGAAAATAGAGTTATGCTCGAGAATTCATTATACGTGAAAAAGGATTAGCACCTCACAGTGTCCGTTTAAAAATAGTACCAATTAATCATGCATTATCTTCTTTGCATTAGATAAAAATGGCTTCAACTTGAAATTTGATAATAATTTCCTTCACTTTTTTTTGAAAAAAATCAATTTTATTTGATAAAAAGAAAACCTTATTTAGGAATATAATGAAAATCTTTTAGTTAAAGAGTTACCTTAAAATTCTCTAATATCTAGGTAGAATTTAAAGATAACTTTTGTCACCTAAAATCCATCACTCCATTCTTTTAAAATGAAAATAATATTCTTTGTAGATGATAGTTGCTAGTGACTCTCCAACATCTAAGTAAAGTACCAAGAATTATTTTCTCAAAATGTTATTTTAGTTTTATTTCAAAAACCATAATTTTTAATAATATTTTTCATGAAAAATATTTTATGCAAAAAATTGATAATGCTACAATTAACAAAATAAACAATAGTAATTAAAATATATATGCATGTGAAATGAATGCAAACAATAATCTAAAAATAAACATATACAAATGAATGCCATGCATGATGATGAGATAAAATTGGCATTATTCATTTTAAAATGGAATTCTTAAATTTAAATATTTCACCCAAACTCCCCAACCTTTATGTATAGTTTAGGTACAACTCTTTAAATCCAAAAATTTAATTTTGTTTTGCTTTGTTTTGTATCTTTTTTTTATTAAGGAATCTTATGAGAAACTTAATGAAATAAAATCTCCTAAGTACCCAATCCTCTAGGTGGCATTCAAGAGCATATTATTTCATATGAGAATTTCATAAAAATCTCTTGAATTTTGGAATGATTTTTGGTGTTTGGATTGGGTTCAAGATTTTGGGATTTGACTTGTTTCAAGATTTAAATAATTTAAGGTTTTGGGTTTAACTTAGGGCTTAGGTCAGATTTAGGATTAAGGGCTAGGTTTAGGTTTTAGGGTTTGGTTTAAATTTGGAGCACAATTTAGGGTTTGGTTTAGGTTAGATTTAGGGTTTTGATTAAGGTTAGAGTTTTTGTGAGGTTTAGGGTTTAATTTAAGTGTAGGGTTTTGACTAGGGTTAGGGTTAGAGTTTAATATAAGGTTTAGGGTTTGACTTTAGGTTAAGGATTTGACTTTGAGTTTTAGGGTTTGACTTTAGGTTTTAAGGTTTGACTTTAGGTTTTAGGGTTTGACTTTAGGGTTTAGAAGATGACTTTGGGTTTTAAGATTTGATTTGTGGTTTGGATTAGGGTAGGTTTTTAGTTTAGGATTATGTTTGACCAAGGTTTAGGGTTTGGATTAAGATTAGGTTTTAAAGTCCGAATTAGGGTTAGGTTCTAGGATTTGGATTAGGGTTAAGTTCAGTCAAGGTTTAGGGTTTGGATTAGGGTTAAGATTTAACATTGATTTTTGGGTTAGGGTTTGACTTTGTGATTTAGGATTTGATTTTAGGATTTAGGGTTTAGGGTTTAAGGTCTAGTGTTAGGATACCCTATTTTCAGATACCATATTAAAGATTTTTAAAGTTCAGTATTATATTGAACATTTCGTTATAGCTCAAAAATCATTCATAATATTAACCCATTTTATAAAAAAAAAAACCCTTTACTGGCATACATATTTTAATAATTTTTTTGTCTTAATCATCAATAAACAAAAGACTTACTTTTACCGGTGTACATATATTGTTAATTAGTTGTACATATTTTCTAACTAAATGTACATATGATATATATCATTCATGTACATGTGAAAATTACATGTAATTATGATTTTCACCTTTTATGTATGAGATTATAAAAGTAATTGTGATTTCTTTTTTATAAATTTTGCATATTAACATTTCTTTTCTATTGACTAGTATCAAGTTATAAATATTCTTGTCTTTTTGTAATTTTCTCTTCTTTATTATTTATTATTCTTGAAACAAAATTACCATCGAATTTATTTTATTTATTTTTCTTTCCATGCTTTTTTTTCTTAAAATTTTGAAATCATGAATGCAATTCACTCAAATCTGCAATGATTTCAAATCTGCAATTTTGAGTGAATTGCATTCATGATTTCAATAGAGAGATGGGTAACCTCTAAACTTTATTTGAAGAGAATTTGAATTTAGTTACCTATTCTTAATGAAATTTGAATGCTTAATTGATTATGCAAAATTTGGTTCACATTGATAACAAGACATATGTTGCATAATATTGAGAAAATGTGAGCTTGAATTGAATATGCGTTTATTTTGCTCTTAAGTATGTTTGAGTTGTTTGTTCAAATTAATTATGGTCTAAATTGCTTTAGCATAATTTTGTTGATGAATTTTTTTTTGCTTGGTGCGATTATTTATGGGTGCTTAATTGTCTTTATATTTATGCACAAACTTAGGGGGAGCACTTAAAGCTTAATGATTTTAAAAATTTATGTTTTACTTTGAAAGTGATTTTTGCTAGAGTCAAGCCTTAAAATATGAAATTTTGTTTTAGCAAGCTTTTAATTATAAAATGAATTTGAATATCTTGAATTCAATAATTTAAACTTGCTCAAACAAAGAAAACTTGATAACTTGCATTAGTTTTAATTTTTCATAATATTACATGCAAGTTTCAAAAGATTGTTGAACTTAAAAGATCAAATCTTGTTTTTGAACATACATGGGCATAACCATTTAGACAAAAACTTTTCTAAATGGTTTAAAGAACTTAAATTTGTGTTTAAACATATTTGCCCATATTAATAGTCTTTTTCAAGGAAATATAGGGATTAAGAATTGACTTTTTGATTTCCTTGTTTCTAATGCCAAATGACCACTTGAACAACTTTGTTTTGTCATTTGAAACTTGTTGGAATAGTTCAAGTTGGTTAAAAATGAGCTTGACTAGTTTTGAGATTTATTAAGGTATATTTCAAGCAAAAATGAGTTTTATAGTGCAAAAATCAAAACCCTAGACATATTAAGCTTTGAATGATTTATCCTATAGTATTTTAGATAAATATACTTATTTAAATGATTTTAGCATGATGGAAATGATTTTTGTGATTTTTATGCATATTGACTTTTAATTGTTGAACATGCTTATATGGCCATGTTGATTAAAATTACTCAATTTGTTCTCAATACTTGGATAGTGTGAAATATTTTTTAAACTTGATTCTTAAATTATAAATTGTTATAACTCTTGATTTGTGAATTGATGAACATCTTATGCTTAAGTGATATATATATTGATTCTTTGTTTATTTATGTTTTTGTTCAAGGTATGTGCTCATATGATGATTGGTTCAACTTGACCTTAATACTTGTGATTTGAAAGTGCTTAAATTGTCTATTTTTTAATTTGTGAAATACTTTTGTGAAATATGTTTATTTTTGTGCTTAAATGTTTTATTAATTTTATGAAATATTTTGGATCTTGTGCTCAATTGATATATCTCTTGATTTGTGATTTTGAATATGATGAACTACTTACTTGTAAATGATATGTGTTATTGATTCATCTATTGTTCTTGTCAAGTGTGTGTATATATGATAAATGTGGTTTTTCTTGACTTGACATGGTTCCAACATGACTCAAGTAAATGAATTTCTTATGATGCTTATTTTTTGCTTAAGTCATTGTTGATTATGGCCTATAATTTGTGTAGACATATTTATGCTTTTGTGCTAAAATTTTTTTGAATATTTTTTTTATGATAAATATGTCCTCATTGAGTTTATAGTTTTTGTATGGCTTAAAATTTATTTTGGCATATTCTTTGGTGATTTATTGAATATACATGAATATTGAATATGTCTTCTTTGTGTTTAATATTTTTAAATGATCTAGAAAGGATTCATGTTTTGCACATTACATAAGAACTTTAGCTTTAGTGCCATTCTTGTGCTATTTGATGTTTAAATTGATATATAGTTTCTAGCTTAAGTATATATCTCTTTTGTAATTGGTAACTTGTGCTTAGTGAATAAATTTTTTTTTACCTATAATGACTTAGAATTTGGAATTGTTTTCTAAGAATTGATGTAATTTTTATCAGTTCATTTTCTTAATGTTTCTAATGAAAATTCTCTGTCAAGAAAATTTTCTAAGTCTATGCTAGGAGAACTTGAAATGAGCATAAATGAGCCTATATTTTTGGAATTTCAAGTGTAGCAAACAAAGCATGTCATCCTCATCAATCAAGCCCAAGTATATAAAAGACTAGCTCAAATGATGTGGAATAGAGGATTCATAGCTGTATTCAACTACAATGAGTACAATAACATAGCTTGATAAGGATAGAGGTAATTGTATTGAATCTATGCTATGTGCCTATGATTTATAATGTTTAATGCATGATTTCATAAATGATTGCTTTGATATGTGCAAAAATGAGATATTATGTTTGAATTTGTGAACACTTTGCACAAATTAATCACCAAGCTACTTGATAGAATTTATCTTAACTTTGTTAAAAGGTTGGATTGATTAATTCACTTCGATTAATATTTATGCCTAGTTCTTGATTGCTTTGATTAATAGTTTTTATTGCATGAATATTTGTTTGCATCTTTGGACATGGATATGAGTTGAATATATTGATTTGTTTATCTTTCAATTACCTTAACTCATGGATTATGAACTTACAATTTTAAAATTTTATATACATTTTCATTGATTAAGTCCATTGAGATAGCATGTACTAAATTGTGTCTAAAGATTTGCAGTTTTTTGGTATATTGGTGTATGTGATTTGAAATGTTTTTACATATGCTTGTATGATTTTGATTTAAATATATATTTAGATACTTGCATATGTTTAGATTAAGTTCATTGCTATACATTAAAATAAATAGGTATATATTTGAATAATTATGCTTTCATTATTTCTTTGCTGTAGTTTATGTGTTCATCATGTTTGGAAAATGCTTGAGTAATCTTTGTTATAACATGATGATAATTGAACCTTATTGCTCATTTAGTATTCATGCTTTATTAAATACATATGAGTTTTTGGTTCTTGTTTGGATAGGATAGCTTATAAAAGATTACTATTATCACTTATGCATGTATGGATTTGTTTTTTGTGATAATAATTGGTGTGCTTCTTGATGACATATCTTTAACAATTGGTATCATTAACAATTGGTATGAGCTTGTATGTATGCGCTTACCTATATGCTTAATTGCTATTGATGTCTTATGTTCTAAGTACATCTTATCCTAACATGATTTATGAGTAGATTGCATATCATTCATATCTTTTGCTCATAAATTTCATGTAGTAAATTTGATGACTTATGCTAAAATGCTAAAATTGGATAAACTTATGCTTTTGTGCTTGAATACATGTATGTGAACTTCATTGTGCATATTACACTTGATTACATGCATTCAAAATACTTTTGATATTATTGGTATTAAGCATTTTGTCTTATGCCTTGAATTGATCTCTTTTTCTTTTAAAATGACGAAAAAAGGGGAGAGAGTTTAGAGATATTTCTTCTTGTATGCTTAGAGCAATTGATATAAGAGCTTAAACATTTGGTATAAAGAGCATAAACAAAAGGAAAGAGAAATGTTTTATGAATATATTTGTTAATGATGCTTCTTTATGTTTATTTACTCATTAATATGCTCATGCCTTTTTACTATGACAAAAAGTGAGAGAAATATCGTATGGACAAATTTATTTGTGGTTGATATGCATATGTTTGATTGTGCTTATTTGATATATTTGACTAACATATGTTTGTTGAGTTATGTTGGATTAGGATACATAAATTAAGGGGGAGTTTTGCCATGCATTGTTTAAGGGGGAGTTTTTCAAAATATTTTTCAAAATCTTAAATGTCTTAAAGAAAATTTATTTTATCAAGCAAATTTATCTTTAAGTTTTATCATATAAAAAAAGAGGAGATTGTTAGCATTGAATTGATCCTTATTTTGAAATAACAAAATATTAAAGCTAAATAAACTTGATCAATATTTTGAAAAAGATTTATTTAGTACATGTTCTTAAGTTTTATATGTTGGTACTAAATAAATAATATGATTTTCAAAGCTTAAACAAACCTTTCTTTGTTTTTATATTTCTCAAACCAAATCTATCTTTTAAAGGTTATTTATTTAAACTTAAATGAAAGTCTAATTGTTGTTTTTAAAGTCAACTCATTCATTTTGGACTTAATATAATTTTGATAATATTGGTTTTGAGAAATAGATTAACTTAAGAAAATTGTTTTATAAGAACAAAGTCTTTCCAATATTGAACTTGTTTTATTTTTTTGTATTAATTCACAAGGTTTTAATATTTGAATTTTATATGGTTGGAAAGCCTTTTGAGTCTACTTTCTAATGGATTAAATAAAATCAAAATTCAAATTTTTTAAGAAAAGATTTTGAATTTTTACTAGATACTTTGCAGTTGTCTAAAAACTGTACAAAAAATAGATTTGAAAATGCACTATAATTCGTACACAAAGAATTAGGTGATGAATTTTATAAGAATACAAAGCCTTTTAAGTTTAGTTTCTAAACCTTCAAACGGTTTGTGATTTGGATTTGTAAAACTCAAGATATGATCAAATTAGCAAATAGAGTGCAAAATAGGAGACAACTACTTAGCATGGACAGGATCATTCCCCTCATGAAAAGGATCGATTGCTTTTTTACCCAAAAGTGAATTTTCTGTTGAAATGACAAGAAGGGATCGATCATTTAAGGGTTCGATCACCTACTGAACCAATTGATACCCTACATAAAGGGATTAATCGAGTCATGATTTTTAAAGGCAAATTGGTTCCAAAACATGAACCAATCGATCCCCTCATGGAAGGGATCAGTTGGGTCATGCCCAGAATGTGTTCAATGGCTAGTTTCTCAAGCATCAATGGCTATTTTCTTCTCCCAAGCATCTTCAATGGCTAGCTCTTCATTTTCTTTATATATTGGTCATTCTAACACACCAAAAAGGTTAATGAAGTAAGAGAGTAAGTGCTAACAAGTTATATTTTCATTTTCTTTTAGAATCAAGAGTTTTTAGAGCTTAAGTTCAATATCCTTTGTATTTCTTATATCCAAAATATTGTTGCTCTTCATTCATCACATTTCTTGTACTTCATTAGGTAAACACTTAGCCTTTGAGAAGTGTTTTAAGTTTGCATTGTTATTAAGAGATTTTATAATCAAGAGGTGAGGTACCCTCTTGAATTTGTGGAATTGAGAAGTTGCTACTTAATATAGAAAGTAGAGAGTATAAGGTTTTCATCTTAAGCCTTTGTGAGAAAAAGACAGGGTTGTAATTTCAATTCAAGTATAGTGAATTGAATCCTTGGTATGGACAATCAAGAGAGAGGACGTAGGTGCCTTGTGGAGAAGGATCAAACCTTTATAAATTCTTGTGTTTGATTTCTCTATCCCTATCTCTTTATTTTGATTATAGTTCATATTTGCTTATAGTTCATCAATTTATTATTGTTTGCATCATATTTTGATATTGGTTTTAATTATCATCTAATTATATTGAAATCATTTGTTTGAAAAGAATTTGGAGAAATTCAATTTACCTTCCTCTTAGATCACCATCTCACCTATAAAGCTAACAAGGTTCTTTAACATGTTGGCAATAAACACAAGTGTTGTAAGCTTAGTATTAGACTATGGATGAAACAAACTTTTTGTTTTTATCATTAATTCTCCGATTAGCTAATCTTGTGTTTATTGATCATGATTAATGCTAGCTTTATTACCATGACCTCTGATTGCTAAAGAAAAATCAATATGGCTCGACAACTTATTTGTGAATGGTCTTAATGTATAATTAGTATCTTTTCATCACATAGTATCTTGGTTTGAACATTGAGTATCATTTAATGTTTACTTAATCATGCTCAATCATGTTAAGTCTTGTCCTTGATGTTAACTCACAAATAAACGTTAAAATAATTCCAAACTTTTAATTCACTTTGGCCAAA
This sequence comes from Durio zibethinus, assembly GCF_047325235.1. Lineage (NCBI taxonomy): Eukaryota > Viridiplantae > Streptophyta > Magnoliopsida > Malvales > Malvaceae > Durio > Durio zibethinus. Next base: position 27,450,359 of record NC_143164.1, on the reverse strand, counting down.
TATTTCTCAAGTTAATTCAATCGAGACTAGTTAAGATACTCTTTTAATCACACAAGGTGATGTATCTCATCTTGATTATTTCATGCATCTTCATATGCCTCATATTATACCCAATAATACTTACCTAAAGCATTCTTGGTTAGAACCATAAGTAAAATAAAGTCAAAGTATAATATTCATCATATAAGATCATAAGTAATCTCAAATCAAATGATCACTTATACAACCATCACATAAGAATGTAGTTATATATACTATGTGAACTACCATATAGCATTCTTATATCAAGTTATGTTCAGTGAACTTATTCTTGTAACAAGCACCCATATATTAGCTTAAGTTTATCCAAATTTCAACCTATGAGTTACTTGCTTTATAATTGATCTCATAATTACAATCTCATTGTAATTCACTTACAAAGCTTTATTTATATTATGAGGATTTTATCATGTAAGCATTAACATTGAAATATATGTACACAAGTTCAATGATAAAGAAATAAAACCTTTATAAGATATCAAATATCAAAGTACTACAAATATGACAATATCCTAGCCAAAATGTGATTTGGCTTAAAAGGCAAATACCAACAAGAATGTCATAGTTGATGTCTCAATTTAATGGCATTCATATACTAACCTTATCTAGCTCAAACTAGCATGAAAATTAAAGAAAAAGGAACAAAAATAGAAATTGTGTAGAAACTATAAACCAAATAAAAATGGAAAACATTTCATTGATGTTTTCAAGTGTTTTCTTTCAAAATTTACAAGTGAGCTAGCTAACAAGTAGATGAATTAAAAGAAAGCTAATAGAAACTTTAAAGGAGGCAAAACTATAAAGAAAATGAACTGAACAACCTTAAAAACTAGACAACTATAGAGCTACTAGCATTGTTACTAAGACATAAAAAATGGAAAAGAAAAGGGCTGGGAGCTATCTAAATTTGCAAGTATGTTAACAAGCAAGGGAATAGGAGAAGAAAAAAAAATCTAAGGAAAAGCTACAAAGAAAACATAGGAGAAGGCTATATGGAAAAGCTAAACTATGACTACCATGGCAAGGCAGCAGGTTTGGTGTCTTTCATGAGAGAAAAAGAAAAATGGTAAAGAGGGCTCTCCTTACTCATTCTCATGCAACAAATGCTTCTATTATAGGCCATTTTTAGGTTTTCCATGAGGTAATGAGCTTTCACCATTTTGTCAAGTAAATAGCAAGTCAACAGCTTAATTTGAAAAGCTCTAAATGAAACTTTAATATTCATGTTGACTCTAAACTCTTTTTATGATTGGTTGAAATTTTAATCCCTTCCTTATGTCTATGTTTCATTCTTATCAAAGAGTTGAGTTTACACGAGTTGAATATAAACTTTTTCCTCATACATGCACAAATGTTTTTATTTTTTAAAAAATTATTTCTATAATTACATCTTTTAACTAGGTTATTTATTGCAAGTTAAAACGTAACTCTAATATGTTTTAATTTCCATCTTTTTTGTAGAATAATTTTTCCCTTTTCTATCATAGAAGCACATAATATGGTTCTGTTATTTGTTTACTACCAACTTCTCACACATTTCTATTGAAATTCTAATCCTAATAGATGTCAAGTTGATTTTCTATAATTCTAGCTTGTGTGTGACAACAAATAAAAACAAGTATCTTCTTGGCATAACTTTCACTTTTTTTCTCTTTTACTTTGAATTTGCTCCAAATTTTAATTTTAGTTTGGGAATTTATGCAACTTTGATGAGGGTTTATTTATATGATAGACAATTTTGGAGTAGCTAAAAGATTTTTCTAAACATAAAACACACACCCGAACATCAATAATACTTTTATGGAATGATATTTGTAATAGAAATGAGTCCAAAGCTTCTTTTGTTATTGGTAATGGATTGGAACTCTTTTCTGAGCCAAATCTAGCTAAGATGGCTGATCATGCTTGAAAGTTATCAACTAAAAGTGTTGGGAGTGATGTAAGTTCTTTGAAAGATAGTAACATGTCCAACTTTAGGATTTCAAATTCATTTGCTAAAGTATTAAGTACCATGGGAACTCTTGGAAACTAAGATTCTTAGTTTTTTGGTGATATACAAATTATTCTTCTATTAGATTAACATCATAAGATGAACAAGGCTCTTTTGACAATGCAATGAAAACTAGTCACTGCAAAAATTGACATGAAAGATATTATAGCAAGATTAAATCAAGAAATAGCAATGAAAGATTATCTTATGACAAAGGTTTGTTTTTTTGGCATAGCCATTTTTTGCTTTTGTTTTTGCAACTCCGTTTTTGTTCCTCGCACCTCTCTACCTCTTAAATATACATAGCTCTTTCAACTTTTGTCATTAGAATACATAAGCATATGGGCTTAGGTGAAAAAGATGGACAAATGTAATCAAAGGCTAGGTTTACATAATATAGGTGATAAATAAATAAAGGATAATATAGGCTCAACTAAGGTGACTAAGGATAAATCATGTATGGGTTAGCTTAAAAGGCTCAAACTATTTAAAGATGGCCTAAAGTATTTAATTAAATACAGTCTAGGATTTCACCTCAAAGGATAAGTAAGCAAATTCTAAAGTAAAACTCATGCCTTAAATTTCTAGGCAACTTTATACTTACATAACTTTTCACAAAGAATGATGCATATCATAAATCTAGACTAACGTGCACTCAATGTGGAAATTACCAATCAAAAGAAAAGCATAATTAAGACATCATTCTATGTTTTTTTTACATTCATTCTTTTTCAAGAATCATACATAAGTTAATCATAATCACATTATGAAAAATTGACTAATAAAACATTATCATGATTCCAAGCACATCAATTTTGTTTTGAAAACAAGAATTTTTAGGGAGGAATTGAAAAATTTTGAAAATTTTTTGCACCAAATTTTCTTCCCCTACACTTGAAAATGAGGATAAAGTAATGCATGCATGGAACCAAACTCGAAAGGTAAGTATTGTCATAACGTTCAAGTTCGAAAACTTGCTTATTAAACACAAAAATATGAATTCATCATCAATATTTTTTATTTAGGTATGATTGGCCACTGATGTGAATCTATCTTTTTTAAGATTATTCTAAGCTTGACTAAGGGTCTCTAAAAAGAATAGGTTCTAGTCTACATCAACAAAACTAAGTTCAAGGTCAATTATATGTAAATAAAGTTTTAGCACCCTCTGTTGACACTTGATTTTGTCTGGATAATATTTCTTAAATTTTGACAAGTTTTCATAATCGAATTTAAAACCAATTTGACCCAAATGCCCTAAGGTCAAATTTGGTCAAACCTGATCAAACAAAGTCAAACTTAGTCAAATGTGGTCAAAATTAGTCAAATCAGATTGAATTTGGGCCAATCTTCCAAATTTACAACCACATGGGGTTAATAAACCTTGGAATTAACATTTGTGATTTTAATGCACTAAAAACTTTAATTGCATTTCGAGAAAGGTAAAATTACCAAAATGCCTTTCAAGGGTAATTTTGTAATTTAACCTTCTCAAAGTTGAATTTTTGTGAAAACTTGCAAATCGCATTTAAATATTATTTTGTGATTTTTTATGTATGAAAACTCTAATCGCACTTCAGAAGGTGTGAAATTACTAGAATGCCCTTAAAAGGGTATTTTTGTAATTTAACCTTCTTGATGTCGTTTTTTATGAAAACTTTCATATCATAATTTCATAATAATTCAAGATTTTTGATGTAGTAAAAACCTTGATTGTACCTCGAAATGTGTGAAATTACTAGAATAACCTTTAGAGATATTTTTATAATTTGACCTTCTCGAGGTTGATTTTTAGCGAAACATTTTAGATCATGTTTTAAATTATTTTATAATTTTTGGTGCATAAAAAAACCTTGATAGCACCTTAGAGGGTGTGAAATTACCATAATACCCTTTAAAGATATTTTTGTAATTTGACATTTTCGTGGTCATTTTTCATGAAAACTTTCGAATCATAATTTCATAATATTTCAAGATATTTGGTGCTTTAAAATCACAAAAATGAAGAAGGGAACATTGTTTTTGAAGAAAATGGCACAAAGAGATGAAAACTTTAACTAGGGTAATTTAGTCTTTTCACAAGGTTCTAATAGCACTTAATACCTCATTTTATACTAGATTTAATATGGACCATTGATTATTTAAAGGCCTTGATCCAAGGATGAAAGGTGATTGTTTGGTGAACACATAAAGAGAAATGATGGCCATTAGATGATTCTTTGATCAAGGGCTATTATTCACTTGCATGAGATTTTTTTTCTCACCATTTTGAGAACTAAAAGAGGAGGAGGAAGCAATTGGCGTGAAAAGTAGGAAGGAAAAAAATATCTTTTTGGAGAGCTTAAAGGAGGTATAATTTTTACTTTTTTTTTTCCTTTGCATTTTTCATAAGTAATCCATAACATTTACAATACTTTTCATATCACTTAACCTTTAATTTTTTTTTAGAAAATCCATAGTTTTTCATCTCTTTTAATCAAAGCTTGGATCAAGATTTCATCAACTATACAATAGTTTGGATTGAAACTAAAGGATTAAGTAATAACAATCAAAGAAATCCACCACTGTTTGCCATGGAAGGTTCGACCAACCTCTATTCCATCATGGCTAAACCTCCCCTTGGTCCCTTCTTGATGTTTTCTTTACTTTTAATACTGTTTATGAATGAGTTGAATGCTATTTCATATGTTTAATGCATATATGTTGATTGGTTTAGTGGTTTATGTTTAGTGTTTAGATATATATGTTTGTTTTCATGGTTTTTTTACTATTTAGTTTATTACATATTTGATAAAATTCCCTTCATGATAAAAATGCTTAGATATTATAGTGTTTTGAAGTTTTGATGTATGATTTAACTAAATAAAAGGATGAATGTTTGTGGTTTACTGTGGGAATGTTCGACTAAGCTTTTCGATGCTTTGGCCAAACTTAAAGCTTGGTCGAACCTTCCTTCATTGCATGATGGCCAAATGTTGCTTGTTTCCTACTTGTTTGCATGAGTTTTGGTTTGTTCATCAAGTTTTCTATGTGTTTGATTAAATTTTCAATGAATAAAAATGTTGAATATGTAGACTTTTCATGATTTTATGTTATTTGTATGAGTTTCAAAAAAAAAATGATGGAACAAGTTTTTAAATTTTAAAAGTTTTTCATCCATTTTTACTATAATGTTGTATACATGTGTAGTTTGTAATATATTTTTAAGTATGCCTAAGTTTGTAATAAGTTCATTTTCATACGTGTTCCATGCATTAAAATTTGCATTTTAATTAATGGCATTTTAGTAATTTTGTTACATTCATTAAAGTTTACATTTTTATCAATGGCATTTAGGAAATTTTGTTTCATGCAATCCAAACCCAAATCCAAATCCTTAACTTAAACCTTAAACCCTAAATCCAAACCTTTCATCCTAAACCCCAAACCAAACCTTAAACCAAAATTCTAACCCTAAACTCTAAACCAACCCCCAAACCTTAAAACCAACTAGATCTCATTCATGCATTTGCATTTGCATTTATTTTGTTGTTACATGCATTCTTTATTTGCCATGCATTCATATTTTATCATTCATGTTTGATTGTCATGCATTCACCATATGCTATTATATTCATGCATTCCATGCATATGTTTTATAAATGAGTTTCTTTTAAGAATTTTTTTTTAAATAAGATGACATCTCAAATAAATATAGCTTTTGAGATCTAACCCAAATATATGAAGACTCTCAACAGTTATCATTTATGCAAGGTGTCATCTTGGTTTTTGTAGCGCTATTTGAAAACTTCTAAATTAAATATATTTTTAAAGCTCTACCTAAATATAGAAGAATGGAAAAAATGTTTTGATACTTAGGACTTTTTCATTTTGATAAAAAAATTGTTTTTCTTTACAAAAATTTTTTTAAAATGATTTACTTTCAAAAGAAGAAAAGGAAAATTTGATTTTTGGAATAAACAAAGGAATTAGTTTATAAATTGTAAAGTAGACTATCTTTACCAAAATATAAGGATAACATGTAATTAATTGGTATTGTTTTTGACAAGCGCTTTGAGGTGCTAATCCTTCCTTATGCATAATCCACTCTCGAACCCAACTCTAATTTTCACAAACCACAAAAATGTTCTTTTAGTAAACTTTAAACTCATTTTAAATGTTTTATTTAAAGGATAAAATTTTTAGGTGGCCAATCACATCTTAAAAAGGATTGGTGGCGACTCATTGTTTTGGTTTTTATTGAAAATGCTTTTTAACCTTTTTTTGTTTTCATTCTCCAAGTTTAGTTGTCGGGTTCTCAAACTCACAAGTCACGATAGTTTGGCGATTCTGCTAGAGATAAATTTTTTAGAAAGTTAAACCAAATGTTGATTACATGTTATCCTAAATTTTGGTTTAATGGTCTTAATTGATGTTTAATCTTAGTTCCATGATTTTAATTTTCTTGTTTTCTTAAAAAATGAAAAAATTTAAAAAAAGGAAAAAATGTTTTAATTTTAATTTTCTTGTTTCCAAAGAATTAAAACAAAAAATAAAAAAAAGTGTGTGTTTTACATTTCATGCATATTTTAATTATGTCATTTATTGTAAATTATTTTTATCTATTCTATTCTTAATAATTGTAGGGCATTTAGGATAGGGGTATTTTAGAAAAGCATGAAACATTTGTAGTTCCTTCTTATATGCTCACATTGCATTACATGAATAAGCTCTATACTCGGGCTCTAACACTTTTTAGGAAGAAGAAAAGTAACTATGCTTTTGTAAGGTGTAAACCTCTACAATGGCTAGTAAAACACTCACACTCAGATTGAACCTTTTTTGCTCGTAGTTTGTAATGGGTGAGGATAAGGTACTCATTAGTATGTGATGGATGATGATGTGAGGAACAATTTGAGAACTTTCATACACTCAATTCCAAGCCCAACATATAGTGAACCCTAGAGAACTAGCCTTAGATGGAGCCATCCTACACCTTTTATAAAAATTACCTCAAATAAGTTACATAAAGGAACACTCTGATACAATTTGTATTTAAGGGTAATAATAGTGCGAATGAAACTAACATTTTTTTAAAAAAAAGAATAATAAAAGAAAAATCATTTTTCAAAAAAAAATTCTTTTGAAATACGGTTTGATTCACTTGATGTTTTTCCAAAATGTGCATATTTAAGAAATGTGTTAAAATAAAATTTCCTTTTAGTTTCCAACAAAACTAAAAAAAGAAAAAAGAAAAAAGAAAAAAAGCTACAAAAAAATAAAAGAATAAGAGAAATTTTTTCTTAAATTTTTTGTTGGCCAATAAAAAATAGAAATGAAAAAAAAACCTTTGAATCCTAATTATTTTGTGCGAAGTAAAAAAATTGTGTTCTTAAATTTTTCCCTTTCTAGAAAAAGAAAAAAAGAGAGTCAATGTAGTTTCATTTTTTGCATTTCATTTGGTCCTGTTTGAATACATTCTTATGTTTTTGGAGTTAAAAATAATAAGATAGTACATGGACTCTATTTCATGGATATATTAATAGATAGTACATAAATTCTATTTCATGCATATATTAATAGATAGTATATGCATTCCATCTCATGCACATTTTAATAGGTGGTACATGCATTCCATCTTATGCATATTTTAATGGTAGTGTTAACCTTATTGGGTTTGTATAACACAAACATTGCATTTCATGTATGTTGGCCTTGAATTGATTAAGAGTTTTGATTTGACAAAACAAAAATTTGCCTAACTTGAATCAATCTTTTTTAAGCTTAAATTGAATATTTTTCCACCCTTCCATCTTGCCAAAATTCATTTGAGAACCAAAACAAGTCAAATTCTCAAAACAAAACTTGATTAGTGCAAGTTTTGATAGAAGGGATCGATCCCCTAAGAAAAGGGATCGATCCCCTCCTTACCAAATCGATCCCCTAGCAAAAGGGATCGATCCTGTTTTCTTCTAGAATCAAAATTCTTCAAGTTTTGGCAAAAACCAATCGATCCCCTCCCTATGATGATCGATTGGTTGATGTTTCAAGCTAACTAGATCGATCCCTTCATTCAAGGGATCGATCACTTTTTCATACAGAAAGTTTTTATCGTACAATTTTTCAGAAAAGGGATCGATCCCCCCACATAAGGGATCGATCCCCTCTTAAAGGGATCAATCGATTGCTTAAACAAAATGCTCCCCAAGTCTAAAAATCCAAAAAAAAGATCGATCCCCCACATAGGGGATCGATCACCCAAAGAACGAATCGATCAGGTAGATTACCTGATCGATCGGGTAAGAAAATTTAGGCATAAAATTATGCCTTCTCCAACATGAACCAATCGATCCCTTAAAGGAGGGGATCGATTACTTGAAGGCCAAAAACTCCCAACAGCTATTTTTGTCTGATATTTTTACAGGTTTGAAACACTAAATGCAATCCAGCGGCTCTCAACTTCTTCCTACCTATAAATAAAGCATTCAACTACTGATCAAGGGTAACAAGAGCCAAGAAAACTTATTGATATTCACCTACCAATTTGCTCAAGCATTCAAAGCTATTCACAGTAAAAAAAATACAGAATTCATATTAGTTTTTCTTTATTTTCTTGTCTAAACTATTGTGTACTTCAAATTAGCAAGCACCCAACCTTTAAGAGGTTCTTAGAGTTTGCAAAACACTTTAAAAATTTTGTATTGTGAGTTTGTAAGCTTAAGGGGGAGAATAACCCTTAAGAGTGTGTAATGTTAAGTTTGTAAAGCTTTGAGAAGCTTGGTTGTAATCTTAAAATTATAGTGGATTGAACTCTTGGCAAGAGAGGCTAAGGGAGAGGACGTAAGTGCCAAAAGAAAGACCGAACCTCTATAAATCTTGGTGTCAAATTCTATAACCCTATCTCTTGTTTACTTTTAATTATGCTTATTTGCTTAGATAATTTATTTGGCTAAATTTGTGCTTATTGAATATTATTTTTGAAAAATCTATTAAAACCAATTCACCCCCTTTTAGTTTATTTTAAATTTTTGAGCTAACAATTGGTATCAGAGCTAGTACTATTTTTTATAGGTTTAACAACCCAAGAGTGATCCTGAAAATGGCTCAAAGAAATATGGTAATCAATGTGAAAGAACCATCTTCAAGCTATAACAATTGTAGTGGCTAACAAAAGGTGTGTCTCATGACAAATAAAATAGTTGCAACATCTCTTGGAAGTGAAGGGCATTCAATTGTAAGACCTCCTCTTTTTGCTAATGATAACTACTCTTATTGGAAGACTAGGATGAGGTTGTTCATTCAAGCTAATGATTATAAAGTTTGGAGGGTCATTGTAAATGGTCCTCAAATTCCAATAAAGATGGTGGATGGTAGGGAGGTGATCAAGCTAGAGAGTGAATGGGATGTTAATGACATGAAGATGGCTCAACTCAATGCCAAAGTAATGCATACACTCTTTTGTGCATTGGGGCCAAGTGAGTACAATAGAGTTTCCTTATATGAAAATGTAAAGAAAATTTGGGATAAACTAGTTGTTACTTATAAAGGTACAAATCAAGTAAAAGAGATGAAAATTGGCATGCTCACTCATGATTATGAGCTATTCAAGATGAAACTAGATGAAACCATTAATGAGATATTAAACCACTTCATCGACATCATTAATGGTTTAAAGGCTTTTGGGAAGACTTACTTAAATATGGAAATGGTGAAGAAAATTCTTAATAGTCTACCAAAGAGCTGGAAAGCTAAAGTGATAGCCATTGAAGAGTTCAAAGATCCTCACACACTCTCTTTGGATAAACTAATGGACTCTCTCCTCACCTATGAAATGAAGATCAAAAGGGGATAAGAACCAATCAAAAAAGGTGGCATTGCTCTCAAATCTATCTTTTAAGAAGATGAAGAAAATTTTAGACAAGAGAAAGATGATGAAGATGAAGAGATGGCCATGTTTGCAAAGAGATTCAAGAAGTTCATAAAGATAAGCAAGTTCTCAAGTAGAAGAAGACCACAAAAGGAAATGACTAAAGGGGAATCAAGTAGAAAAGAAAAGGATCAAATTATTTGCTATGAATGCAACAAACCATGTCACATTAAACTTGATTGTCCTTTGTAGAAAAAACAAAACATGACAAAGCCAAAGAAGAAAGCTATGGTAGTAACATGGAGTGATAGTAACTTCTCCAATGATGAATCAAATGAGGGGGAAGTAGCCAATCTATGTCTCATGGCTTTTGATGAGTCCAAGGTGGATGAGCATTGCTACAAAGCCAATTCAAGCAAGAACAATCCATGGTACCTTGATAGTGGATGCTTAAAACACATGATCGGATACAAAACTCTTTTTAAGGACTTGAAAGCTAAAAATGGAGGAGATGCTACATTTAGTGACAACTCTAAAGGCCAAATTAAAGGAATTGGCTCCATTGGTAACAATTCTTCTACTACTATGGAAAATGTTTTACTTGTGAAAGGACTCAAGCATAACTTACTTAGCATTAGTCAATTGTGTGATAAAGGATTTAGGGTTGTGTTTGAATCCATGTGTTGTCAAGTGATTGATATCAAAACTAACAAACTTGTTTTTATTGGACATCGTCAAGGAAATATTTATGTAGTGCATCTAGATGACCTATCCTTTAAAAATGTTTATTTTATGGCTAAAAAAAAGTGAGAGTTGGATTTGGCATAGAAGGCTTGGACATGCAAGTATGCATGTAATTGCAAAACTTTCTCAAAATGATTTGGTTGTTGGTTTGCCAAAATTGAAATATGAAAATGACAAGGTTTGTGATGCATGTGCTCGAGAAAAACGTAGAAGAATTTATTTCAAACCTAGGAATTGCATCTCAACTATTAGACATTTTTAACTACTTCATATTGATTTTTTTGGCCCTACTAGAACAATGAGTCTTGGTGAAAAACAATATGGGTTTGTTATTGTTGATGATTTTACTAGATTCATATGGGTTCTCTTTTTGCATTTAAAAAATGAGGCTTTGGAAAAATTCATCACTTTTAGCAAACAAATACAAAATGAAAAAGGTTATTCAATTACTAGTATTAAAAGTAATCATGGAAAGGAATTTGAAAATCTTTTCTTTAATGTATTTTGTAGTGAAAATGGTATTAGCCATAACTTTTTGCTCCTAGAACTCCTCAATAAAATGGGGTAGTAGAAAGAAGAAATAGAACTTTAAAAGAAAAGGCTAGAACCATGCTTTGTGAAAATAATTTACCTAGATATTTTTGGGCGGAAGCCATAAATACTTCTTGTTATATTATCAATGAGCTATGATTAGGCCAATTTTGAAAAAAACTCCCTGTGAGCTTTTTAAAGAAAAAAGGCCTGACACAAGTTATTTTCATCCTTTTGGTTGCAAATGTTTTATTTTGAACAATGAAAAATATGATCATGGTAAATTTGATGCCAAAAGTGATGAAAGAATTTTCCTAGGATATTCTTTGAATTCAAAAGCTTATAGAGTTTTTAATAAACAAACATTAGTGGTTGAAAAATCTATACATGTTATTTTTGATGAGTCTAACCCACTTCTAAGAAAGGTTCTTCTTGATGATGATGATGTAGGTATACTTCAAGAATGGATCAATAATGCACCTCATGACATTGAGGAGAATAATCAAAAGAAAGATGATGAGTTTCTAGAGGAGCCACAACATATAAAGAGAGAGTCAAATCATTCTAGAGAAAAGAGGTATGTCAAAGATAATGAAATTATTAGTGATCTGACTCAAGGGGTAAAAACTAGATTTTCTTATAATGTATGTAATTATGTTGCTTTTGTATCTCATTTTGAACCCAAAAATATAGATGAAGCCTTAAGAGATGATCATTGGATATTGGCCATGCAAGAGGAATTGAACCAATTTGAAAGAAGCCAAGTATGAAATCTTGTACCTAGGCCTAGTGATCATCCTACTATAGGCACAAAATAGGTGTTTAGGAATAAAATGGATGAGCTTGGGAATATTATTAGAAACAAAGCTAGATTGGTAGCTCAAGGGTAAAGTCAAGAAGAAGGAATTGATTATGATGAAACCAATACCCTGGTTGTAAGGTTAGAGGCCATAAGAATGTTGCTTGCATTTGCATATTTTAAAAATTTCAAACTTTTTCAAATGGATGTCAAGAGTGCATTTCTTAATGGCTTTATAAATGAAGATATGTATGTGAAGCAACCTCCGGTTTTTAAAATCCAAAATTTACAAATCATGTTTATAAATTGACAAAAGCATTATATGGTTTAAAACAAGCTCCTAGAGCTTGGTATGAAAGATTGTCAATTTTTTTTTGTAAAAAATGGTTTTAATAGAGGAAAGGTTGATACTACACTTTTTATTAAAACAAAAGGAAAGGACATTCTCATAATGCAAATTTATGTTGATGATATTATATTCGGAGCTACTAATGAAATTCTATGTCAAGAATTTACTAAGATTATGCAAGGTGAATTTGAAATGAGCATGATGGGAGAACTCACATTCTTCTTAGGACTACAAGTAAAGCAAACAAAAGATGGCACCTTCATCAATCAAGCAAAATACATCAAGGATTTGCTCATAAGGTTTAGATTGGAAGAATCAAAGCCTTGCTTAACACCAATTGGCACTTCAACAAAACTTGATAAAGATGAAAAAGGTAAATGTGTTGACTCTAAACTATATATGTTTATGATTGTTTCATTGCTATATCTTACTGCAAGTAGACCTGATATTATGTTTAGTGTATGTTTATATGCTAGATTTCAATCTTCACCTAGAGAATCACATTTATCTGCTGTCAAAAAAAGTTTTAGGTACCTTAAGGACACCTCTAATTTAGGATTATGGTATCCAAAAGGTTCATCTTTTGCTTTATATGCCTATTTCGATGTAAATTTTGGTAGTGCAAAATTGATCGAAAAAGCACTTTTGATACTTGTTAATTGTTTGAAAATATGCTCATATCATGGTTTTTTAAGAAACAAAATAGTGTTGCTCAATCTACAATTGAAATCGAATATGTGGCAGTCGAAAGTTGTTGTACTCAAGTTTTATGGATTAAGCAACAATTAGAGGATTTTGAAATAACCATGGATCATATTCCCATTAAATGTGACAATACTAGTGCCATCAATCTCACTAAAAATCCAATTCAACACTTTAGAACCAAACATATTGAAATTAGGCATCATTTTATTAGAGATCATATTCAAAATGGTGATATTGTGCTTGAATATGTTGATACCTTGCATCAACTAGCTAATATCTTCACAAAACCTCTTGATAAGGATAGATTTTATGCAATTAGAGGTGAACTTGGTATGATGAATGTTCCTTGAAGTGAATTTCTTGATGTTATGATGAATTGTGCATTCTTGATTGATCAAATATGTGTTTATCTAAATTTTTCTATGGTTCGTGCATGATTGTATAATACATGCTTGAATGATCATATTGCATGGTTTTTAAATATTTTTATTAAAAAAAAATGCTACAGCAAAAAACCAATCGATCCCCTTTAGAATGAATTGATTGGTTCCTCACCTTGTAGCCAAAATAAAGGGAAAACATAGGGAACCAATCGATCCCCTTAAGACAGGATTGATCGGATGCACATCCAATAGCCAATTTTAGTTGAAACCATGCAGAACTGATCGATCCCCTTTGGACAAGATCGATTGAGTATTCAACTAGTAGCTAAAAGAAGTTGGAAACGTGCAAAACCGATCAATCCCCTTCAAAACCAATCGATCGGTTCCATGTAAAAACCATTACCGATCGATCCCCTATTTTAGCCAATCGATCAGGTCTCTCTTTGGCATTATAAACTCGGGTCTTCCTCTAGTTTGACCAATCATTTTAGCTTTATTCTTCTATTCATCTTCTTCCCAAACTCATCATCTCCAAACCTTAAACACTCATACTCATTTTTCATCCAAAATTGATCCTTCTTAGCCACATTTTTTGTAAATTTCTTCACTGTAACCTAATCTCTTGTCAAAATTCCTTCTTAAAACCCATCAAATCCCATAAAAATTGATACCCATCTTCTCTCACTCTAGAAGGTTGATCTACCAACTCACTTACCTTTCTTGCATCTTACACACATATTTTACTCTTCATCACCTACTATCACAAATTCACTCATCAATTTCACCTCAACATGGCCCCAAATACCAAAGTCACTGTCGGAAGAAGAAATCCTCTAAGAGAGGTTTCAAGCTCAACAATAAAGCCATCCTTCAATTAAAATTTAAACAATCCAAATGCAAAGGATCGATATGAGATGCATTTTGCACATCAAAAAGTAAAGCATGAAACAGTAATTTCACTAGATTTCTTCCAATCAATAGATTTCCCTTACCTGCATGCTTTTGAGCAATTTGGATGGTTACATTATTTGTGCATGAAAAGTCTATTATTTGAGAATTTAGTAAGAGTTTTCTATAGTAATGCTAGTTATGTCCAAATTAAACGATCAAATAAGCATTACCTTGATAGATTCAGAACTTATGTGATAGAGAAGGAAATATTAGTTACCAAACAAGTGCTAGTTGAAGCTTTTAAGTTAGATGATGAGGGGGAAACAAACATTAGATGTGACATGGTGCAACTTACTCAGGACATCTTTAGCAATCATAACTACAAGTTGCTTCCACTAAAGCCTCTAGGTTATCCATGCATGATAGGTTGCTACACTTCATTGTTACTCATGTTTTAGCACCTTTTAGGACACAATACTCCACCATTAGAAAGCAAGATTATTGGTGGACATATAAGATAAAGCATGAATAAAAAAACAAATTTGGTGTACTTCATTTTTCATGATATGATGAGGATAGTTCAGAATAGAGATTATACCTTGGTATATGGGTATGCCATAAGTAATCTTTTGAGGCATTTGGAGGTGAATACTATAGGAGACAAGGAGATGGTATTCAATGACCAATTTAGTGTTCTTAGGGCTCTTACATTGCGTAACATGGGGTATGTTCAAAATACAGTTGGACTATGGGTTAAAAAAGGTGATATTAGAGCTGCACAAGAAAAAGAAGAAGAGCAAGAACCTTTAGATATGCCTGAACCTTAAGATGAACCCTCTACCTCACCATTTAATACTCAAGGTACCTTAGAGATGCTCTTGCTTCAAATGAATAGCGTGCATTCGGTGATTGGCAATATGAGCACTCGATTAGAAACTATGAAGGAAACTCAAAATGAGCCGGTAGCACAAGTTCATCGTATTTGAGCTAACATTAAGCAAATGAGGTCTATACATCTGTACATGAGGCAGCATTCTTCTCACTTTTCCCATCCTCATCAGTCTCCCCATTATCCATTTCCACCTCATTAAGCTATACTAGTGCCATTCTTTATGTTTTCCACATCTTTGTATATTGTAGATCTATGTTTATATTATGGTTTGTAAACTTTGGTGCTTGATATTTATATTAATTCAATTTCTCTTTCATTCTCATATAGCTTGTGGTATTGTGGCATGTGGCATTGATGTGTTATTTGATGATTGATATGAACTTAAGTGGCCTTGAATTGATTGTTCTCTCTTTTGACTTCATTTAATCCTTTTTGCTTTAACAAAAAAGGGGAGCAATATTGGTATGAAAAATTACTTTGATGATCCTAATGATAATGATGGTTTTGGTGATATTGATTTTGCTTAGTTGCCTTAAAACTTATGCTTTAATTCAGGGGGATATTGTTATTTAGGGGGAGTTTGTTTTTCATAAATTCTAGGGGAGCTTGTTTTTCAAAAATGAAAAATGTTTTTAAGCAAAATTTTCACTTGGTTTTGTTATATTAAAAAGGGGGAGATTGTTGGCTTTGAATTGATTAAGAGTTTTGATTTGACAAAACAAAAATTTATCGAACTTGAATTAATCTTTTCTAAGCTTAAATTGAACATTTTTCCACCCTTTTATCTTGCCAAAATTCATTAAAGAACCAAAACAAGTCAAATTCTTGGAACAAAACCTGATTAATGCAAGTTTTGGTAGAAGGGATTAATCCCCTAAGGAAAAGGGATTGATCCCCTTTTTACCAGATCGATCCCCTAGCAAAAGGGATTGATTGGTTAGGGTTTCAAGCTGACCAGATCGATTCTTTCATTCAAGGAATCGATTACTTTTTCATACAGAAAGTTTTCATAATGAAATTTTCCAAAAAGAGGGTCGATCCCCCCACATAGGGGATCATCACCTAAGGCAAGGGATCGATCCCCTCTTAAAGGGATCGATCGGTTGCTCAAACAAAATGCTCCCTAAGTTTGGAAATCCAAAAAAAGGATCGATCCCCCATATAAAGGATCAATTGCCTAAAGAATAGACCGATCAGGTAGATTACTTGATCAATTGGGTAAGGCAATTTAGGCACAAAATCATGCCTTTTCCGATATGAACCAATCGATCCCCTAAAGGAAAGGATCAATCCCCTGAAGGCCAAAAACTCCTAACAACTATTTTTGTCTAAAATTTTTATAGGTTTGAAACATTAAATGTAATCCAACGGCTCTCAACTTTTTTCTACCTATAAATAAAGCATTCAACTGTAGATCAAGGGCAACAAGAGCCAAGAAAACTTATTGCTATTCATCTACCAATTTACTCAAGCATTCAAAATTGTTACAAGTTAAAAAAGTGCAGAATTCATATCAGTTTTTCTTTATTTTCTTATCTAAACTATTGTGTACTTCAAATTAGCAAACACCCAACTTTTGAGAGGTTCTTAGAGTTTGCAAAACACTTCAAAAATTATGTATTGTGAGTTTGTAAGCTTAAGGGGGAGGATAACCCTTAAGAGTGTGTAGTGTTGAGTTTGTAAAGCTTTGAGAAGCTTGGTTGTAATCTTTAAATCATAGTAGATTGAAATCCTTGGTAAGAGAGGCTAAGAGAGAGCACGTATGTGCCTACGAAAGGATCAAACCTCTATAAATCTTTGTGTCAAATTCTCTAACCCTATCTCTTGTTTACTTTCAATTATTATGCTTATTTGCTTAGATAATTTGTTTGGCTAAATTGTGCTTATTGAATATTGTTTTTGAAAAATCTATTAAAAACAATTCACCCCCCTCTTGGTTTATTCTAAATCTTTGAGCTAACAATGTAGACATATCTCATGCATATAATATAATAGTGCATCTCATATAAGTATGTGGCATCAGTTATAGGTATACATCTCATTACTCATGAAGAATGTCATTGCATTTCATGTATAAAGATCCATGAATGGTAGGATGTTATAAATCATGCATTTTACAAACTGCACTTCATGTGAACATACCTCACCACTCTTGCAATAAGACATTGCATTTCTTGCACACCCATTCATAGGTGATAAAATTTTTATCATATGGGGCCTTGTACATATTCAATATCTTAGACATCTTTGCATTTCATGGCATTCTCTTACAACATTATCATATCCATGCATTCATAAACATTTTTAATGTGTCATGCAAGTTAGAAATTGTTTTTGTGGTATTCATTCATAAGAATAATACTATAGACTTATGGTCAAAACTTTTGAAATAAAATATCTTAGAAGTCGACATCAAAAGGGAAAAATGGGAGATCAATTAGAGCCAAAGATTAGTGCATTGAATCAAAAGGAATTCAGGCATGAGCTTTGAGAAATAAAGCAACTAATCACTTAAAGGAATACCTTTAAATAAAGTGACCTAAATTTAGGAGGAAATTTAAAAGGTTTTCTTTTAAACAAAAATAATAAAATTTGACTTGCAGGTCATGCATCATTTTTTGAACATTTTTTTCATGCCAACTAATAATTCAATTTTTTTTATAGAATATCATGTACTTAATTGATTATTTTGTAACTTTGTTGATTTTTGCTTTATTATCCACCTAAATGTTCCAAATTTCATGTGTAGGTAAAATTGAAACACCATGCTTGCACCTAATGTCATCATGCAAACAATGGCCAATCTAGTGAGAAATTTGCCAAGATAATTCAAGGGCCCTTAGGGGATGAAGAGAGCTAATTTTCATGAGAAAATAAAGCCAAGAAGAAGAAGAAAAAAATGCCAAGCCATGAACATGAAGCCCTAAGCTGTGAGCCATCAACAAAGGCATGTAGAGCTTTCTTTTTTTGAAGAGGATGGCTTGCTTGAGAAAAGCTATTGTACAAGCTGATTTGGAAGAGTTTTAAGTTGAGTTTAGGGCTGAAATGAAGATAAAATACAAGCTAAAAATCAAGCCAACTTGAGTAAGGATGGTTGGCTATGCTTGATACAAAAAGAGGGGACCATTTGCACTAGATGACAAATTTGGACCACCATGAAAGTGAAATATTTTGGTCCATTCCTGAGCAATTAATTCTTATAGTCTAGAAAGACTAGGAGCTGGGAAATTCAGAGCATGACAAAGATACAATGTGGCATTTTGGTGAAAAATGATTAGAAGCAATGTGGCATAATTACATAAAGGCCAACTTTATACAAGTTGTTAACACACTTTCAGGTTTGGTTTTAGCACCAAGTCAGCCTCTAAAGGGTCTTTTTGAGGGCAAACAAACTGCCAATAAAGTATCCTAAGTGGAGGAATCAAAGCTCCTCATTAGCTAGCTCATTAAACATCATATAGAAAGAGGAAAATGCTTGCAACAAGTCCTGCTTTTCATTTTTATTCCTAGTGGTAGAATGGGGTTAGCTAGGTAGCCTTTTGGAGGGCTATGATTGATCAGTAAGAGCCCTTGATTAGCCATTTGATGACTTATAATTAAGTTATATATAGGACTTTTTGAAGGAATGTAAAGGGAGAGTCACCACCTTATAATTTTTTTTTCACTTTCATGCTTTCCTTATAGTCACATCATAGGTATGCAACATTGTTCTAGCCTTGCCTCCACTTTTAGGTCTTTTTTTGGTTGTTTTCATGTTTTTTTCATTGTAATGCTTCCTTATTTTCATGTTTTTATATTAGTTTTTCTCACATTTACTTTTGGTTCTCATTTAAACCTTGTTTATTATAATTTTTTATGAATGAAAATTTTTAGTTTATGTCATAAAATTCCAGCATAGTTTTTTTATGTTGTTTTCATTTTTCTAGCTTATTTCAACCTTGTTTGAGCTTGATCCTTATTGGGGAAAGATAGCTCTTGATAGTTGGATGAACTCTTGTTCATCAATGACATCTAAGAAGCTTGATTCATAAAGGTTTTATTTTGTTTTTGTATTTTGGATTAGGCTAACTTCATTTTTGCCTTAGTTTTATTTTAGCTACTGCCTTGTGGTTATGGTTGTTGCTTGTATTTAGTTTCTATGCATTTAAGTTGAGTTAAATGAAGTTGGGTTAATGTTTAGCATGTGTTTGTTAAAATAGCTTACACATAATTTCACTTCCATGCATTTTTCATGCATTTTGCTCATTAGATTTCAATTTTGTTTTTCTCCTAGTTTTAGTTTTGTTTTGTGAAGTTCCCTTACATTATTTTCGGTTTCATGTTTATTTTATGATTCTAGGATTAGATTTCATGTTACATATATGCATTTTTTTGGTAGCATTTAGCCCACTAGGTTTCTTATTTTAGACCTTTTTTTTTACTTTCATTTGAACTCTGTTTGGGTCACTTTCTGTTCTTTTTTTTTGGAAAAGCTTTCCTAGACTTTTTTTGCTTATTTTAGTGTCTATATTTAAGGTAGTGAAATAGGTTTGCAACTTCCTTAGGTAGGGTCACATTTGCTAAGCATTTTAGTTGATAGGTTTTTGCTTCCATGCATTCTAGTATTTCGGCTTGCATTTAATTTTTTGCATTTTGTGTTTTATTTTAGGGAGGGGTTACATGCATCATTTTAGGTCATTTTCAAGTGTATTTTAAGGTATTCATTTAGATTTTATAACACCATATAGTCTTAGGTCAGTTTCTTAGAATTTTAGCTCATAGGTTTAGATTCATGGCCATTGCATATCAAGGTTTGCATTGCATTTTTCTGGTTAGTTTATTAGGTTTTTGCCATTAGTATCCTGCAGCTTCTTGGTTCATTTTTTAGTCCTTTTTAAGTTACTTAGGTCATTAATTAATGTTTACATCTAATTAGTACATTATAAGCACCAAATTTTGTTTGAAACATTTTTTCAACATGATTGACTTGGGGCTCATTTACGAACATGGGCCTAGACCATTTAAGACCCATAAAGAGCTCACAAATTTGCCTATTTAGAAATCCAAAGTCAATTTGAGTCAAATTCGATCAAACAAAATCAAAATTGCACAA
Organism: Durio zibethinus; assembly: GCF_047325235.1. NCBI lineage: Eukaryota > Viridiplantae > Streptophyta > Magnoliopsida > Malvales > Malvaceae > Durio > Durio zibethinus. The sequence continues at coordinate 27,430,098 of NC_143164.1, read as the reverse complement.
AACTTGGTCAAAATGGATAAAGCCCAGGTCAATTGTGAAAATTCAAAACCTCATTGAAATCAATGTGGTTAAAAATTAAATTTAAGATTTTTTGAAACACTAAAATTTTCATTGTACCCTGGGAAAGGAAAAATTATCAAAATACCCTTATAGAAGGTATTTTTGTAATTTGACCTCTCCAAGCTCGAATTTTTGTGAAATTTTTCAAATTTTAATTTCATAATATTTCATGATTTTTAGTGCATTTGAAATCATAGCAGTACCCCAAAATGTGTGAAATTACCAAAATAACCTTATAGCGGTATTTTCATAATTTGGTTTTTTCAAGCTTGAATTTTCACGAAACTTTCCATATCTCAATTTTATAACATTTCATGGTTTTTTAGTGTTTTAAAATCCCAAAAATGAGCATGGGAACATTGATTTTCTAGCAAAATGGCCTAACTATCGAAAACTTTTTACTAGGGGCAAAATGATCTTTTTCATGGTAAAAACTGAAAATCCAACATTTACAATGAATAATGTGAACCATTGGATCTTCTTTGAATTTTGATAAGATTCAATGGTTAAAGCTTGTTCCTTAAAAAAAAGGAAACTTTGGCACTTGGATGCTACTTGATCCAAAGGCCTATATTTATCAAGAAGAAAAGTCAGTTTTTTTTATAAGGTATGAGGGAAACATCGAGTGAAAAAAAGGGTAGCTTGTTACTACCTATAATGGAAGAAAGACAAAGGGTTAGTGGCTAACCAAAAAAAAAAGTACTGCTGTAACAAAAAAAAAGAAGAAAACAACGAGTATTGAGCTAAAATGAGGAAAGTTAGGGGGTTTTTAAAAGAGAGTCTATTTAAAAGCTTGAGGGGAGGGGTAGCTAGTTTCTTTTAAAAAAAAAAAGCTAGCAGTGAGGAGAGGAGCAACAAAAAAAAAGAAGGAAAAGATTTTAAAAGGCAAGAAAGTTTACAGCAAAAAAAGGGTAAGCTTGCCAAAAGAGGTGGATTGGTCAGGTAGCAAAAGAAACCTCCACCTTTTGAAAAGAAGTGGATTGGAAAGGTAGTTCTTCTATTTCTATTTTTGTTTGCTTTCATGCTTATTAACATTATTATATCCTTTTATATTTAATTGATGTGTAATGAAAAGAAACTCATTTTCTTTTTTGCTCTTTAAAAATCAAAGCTCTCATGAAAGCTTTTTTAACAAGTTCTGTCTCGTTCTTTCATGTGAAAACCTAAGGTTCTTTGTGAATCATTTTTTATCTATTGATGCCAAAGAAGGGTAGTTTAAAGGGCTTAAGGTCAGGTCTTTTCCTCTTAAGAAACCTTGAAAACCACATGTTTTTTCTTTTTAAGCATTTTTTTCTTTAAAGCTTTTTTTTTCGAGATATTTCTACTTGATACGCAATAACAAATAATAAAGCAAAATAAAAAAAAACTAAAGGTTATAAGTATTTGTAGTTAAAAAAAAAACCAATTAAACATGGTTCCTATTACAATACCTATCCTCATGTAAAGAAAGAAAAATATAGCAAAGATCTTGTTTTGAGTAGCCCAGTTGCAGTAGCCAAAAAGTAAGGGATTTAAAATCTAGGTTTGCCTTAATGTCTACTTCTTTTCCCCATTTGTAGGTAAAATTTTAGTAGTTTTTACCCTTTTCCTCATTGGCGTATCCTGGGTTTGTAAAGAAACAAGTTCAAAGTTTCCTCATTCTTCTATTAGCTTCATGTGGGCTATGTTAATTCATGGGGCCTCAAAGTGCACCCGTGTTTGAAACCTTAGGGTCTGTTGTACCACCTTTGGTTATGAGTTTACTAGGATGGAAGAATAGCTTTTTGGTTCTAAGATGAGAAACCCATGATGGCTAAAATCCAAGCCATGTAAGTTGTTGGAATCCTGTGAAGCAATTATAAGGTTTAGGCTTTAAAAGGGGGATTATAGTTTTGTCAAACTGCTTCCCTTTTTATATTGTCTAATCCATGGAATATTGAAAAATAACATGGGGGAGTGATAGTTTCAAGGAAAAAGGGGAAGGTATATGTATAGAAAGCCAAGACATGGGGCTTTATTTCCTTAACCTTGTTTTCAATTGCATTGCATAAGTTGGTGGGAAAGGATGGCTTCCTTTTGATATAAAAAAATAATGTATAAACATTCTTGAAACCCAAAACGTATGGACCATGGATAAACCTATTGGAGTTTTTTTTTTATCTTGACATATTGGAATATTGTGGTAAATAAAATTTTATTTTAGAAAATTATTTTAGAAAAGAGGTAGAATATTATTTTAGAAAATTACTTTAATTGGAATATTGTGGTAAATAAAATTTTATAAAAATATAAAACTTAAAGTTTATTTTCAATAAAGTTTATTTTTATGTGTATTTAATTTTAATTATACTTATGCAATTTATTTATGATTGTTTAAATTTGATTGCAAGCTTGATTTATGCATTGTTGACTTCTCTATTATCTAGATTCTCATGGTTATTTAAATTTAATCTTTCATACTTAAATCTATGTTTGACATATTTTATTTATAATAATAATGATGATGATGATGATAATGATGATGATATTGAAAGAAAGAAAAAACTGTACAAAATATACAAGAATAAAAAATTCATTTTTCTAAAAAGAATTATAAAAACAAGCTTACTCCAAAAGTTTGGCTGGAAGTTGAAGATTTTTAAAAAAGTTCATAAATTTTTTAAATTTACCAAAAACTCTAAACTCATTGTACATTTATTAAGATTTGTATGAAAACCTTTTATAAAGTAATTTGTTCCCGAATACCGTGTAGATGTTGGGGTATTTTGGAAATTTTATTTCATTAAGAATTTTCATACATTTCCTCAACTCAAAGTAAATTTATTAAATTAACAAGTATAATAATAAAAATAATAAGACAAGATTTTAAATATATAATTTGCACCCAAACTCTACTTAGATGTTGGAGAGTTTAGGTGGTCTTTTATACTTAAACACCCAATTCTTAAATTCACACTCGATCATCATTTCACGTATGTTTCATTTTTAAATTAATGTCTTCATTTATAATGCATATATATGTATGTTTGCTCTAGTTATGGTCATTTAATATTAATTATATTATTAGATTTCATTTTCATGACACAAAAGGTTTTTTTCCTTAAAATTTTTTATTTTGAATAAATAAAGTTAAAATAGCATTCTATGAAATATAATTGATTGAAACTCTACCTAGATGTTAGAGAGTCATCAATAATTTTTATTTACAAAATATATATATTTTTTAGAATGAATGTTGTGGTAAATCTTAAATAAAAAGACTATCTTTGAATTCTACCTTTATGTTAGGGACTTTGAAGGTATTATTTAATTTGAAGATTTTCATAACATTCCTAAATAAATATTTATTTAACTAATTTTATCTCTTACAAACAAAAGGGGATTAATTAAATAGCTCTCGTGAGGTGATAATCTCCACATTTGCTAGCAAAATACTTCTACTCAAATTAAACCCTTTCTGTTAGTAGCCTATAATGGGTGAAGATCGGGGAGCCTTACTAGTTTATAAGGGATGATGATGTGAGGAATAGTTTGGGAACCTTAGATAAATAAATCCTAACCCAACATATTGAGAGACATAGGAAGCAGGCCTAAGGTAGAGCTATGCCACATTTTAAAAAATTACCAAAAGTTAGGACACTATATACATTATATTATTTTGTTGTATGGTTGTTATTTTATTTCTATTACTTGTTTGTTTTGAATTATTAAGTCATTTTTTTTATATATTATTTGATTTTGTTGCTTACATTATACAAGGATTATATTTTAAGATGAGTATTTATTTTAAGTCAATGATCGATAAGATAAAAAAAAAGAAAAAAGAAGAAAAAGGAAAAAAGAGTTCTCATGGAGCCATTAGTGGTGTTGACCTTTTGTAAAAATTATTCAAAAGTCTAAAGCCACGCCATTTTTTTCTTTCATAAAAATTACCCAAATTAGGATATGTGGGGCACATTGATACAGTTTGTGTTTAAGGGTAATAATAGTGCAAATAAAGTTAGGATAAAAAAAAAAGAGATTGAAAAAAAAAAGGCAAAACAAAAGGCAAAAAAAAATAATTTAGGATAGGTAAGAAGTTTGTTTTCTTTTTGGAATTTAGTCATTCCATTCATCATTAAGTTGGTTTGTATATTTTTAGGTTATTCCATTTTTGTATATATCTTTGCATCGCTATCATATTCAAGCTTTCATAGACATATTGCATGCAAATTAAGAATTGTGTCATTCATTCAGCAAAAATAATAGCATAAGCATTATTGGTGTTAAACCCTTGAGATAATATTTTTGTTAGTGGGTAGAAAAGGCAAAAATATGGAAGATCAATTGGAGGCCTGAATTAGTACGTTAGAACATAATCAAGAGGAGTTTGGTCATGACATTTGAAAGGTGACAAAATAGCTCACTGAGTTGATGAAGACTGTGAATAGACTTAAGAAAGTTATTTTGAGAACTTCTCAAGAGTTTTTACCAATTTCAGCCCAAGTAAGTCCTATGAATCCATGGAGCCATGATCAATTGATTCCTATTAGGCCTAGAACACTTTCAAAGCAAGTTGAATCATTTAATGGTTTGAGCAACAATGAAGATCTAGATAAGATCATGAAAGGGATGAGTGATCTAACCATTCAAGTGTCTAAGCTCTAAAATTTGATTTCTAGGATAGGATTACGAAGTTCCATGTAGCCTTCACTAATTATTTTAAGATTATACTTGCATTCAAATCTTTCTCATGACTGTTTTTAACCTCTTTTTTAAACATCTACAATCAGGCCCCAAAATTTCGTACAATCTCTGAGAAGTCCATACTGAACCAAAATCTTTGGCCTTCCATTCGCCAACCACCTGTTCATTCAGTTGCACAAGTCTGAATTTTTGCACCACCATCAAATCCTAGGATTTTTAGTCAACTTGTTACCCAAAAATTACCTAAGAAAAAGAAAACAGTTAGATTTTTTCCCCATTTCATATGGAAAACTTTTTCCCTATCTATTTGAGAGATACTTTATTATCCCTATGCCTTCAAAGCCATTAAACCCTCTGTACCTAAAATATTTTGACCCAAATGCAAGATGCAAATACCATGGTGGGAATATAACGTATTCCATGTAGAATTGTGTAAGATTCAAGCACAAGGTGCAATCACTCATAGATGCGAAGTGGTTCGATCCATACAATAAGGGATTAAAAGATCTAGGAATAATGAAAAAAAGATGGCAAGATGATAAGCATAGATGGGACTTTTGTTTAAAGAGGGTTTTCAAGTGACAGGCTTATGAATTTCTTTTGTTTGAAAAATGTTTTTATGTTCATATGATGTTGTATGTTGAACTTAGATATGTGAATTATGGTTTGACTTTTATTGTCACTATTTTGCCAATTTTCATACTTTTCACTAAAGAGCTTTATGATTTGTGTATTCATCCATTCATTTATTCATCCATTCATCCATTTATGTATCTATATAATGCAATTTATGAGTGTTCAAAAAATAAAATTTCTTCAAAAATAATTCCTGTGATTTTTTTTAAAGATCAAGAGAATATTTGATTTGAAAAGAGTGATGAAAAAAATTATTGAGGGACTTTGTGCTCAAGGAAATAATCAATCTAAAGGATCTAGCTTAAGACCTATAAGGGAATAGTTAGATAATCTAAATGAACAAAAAAGGTATAATTTCTTGGAAGAAAAACTTTAAGCTATTAAAGGTAAGGATGAATCTTTTAATGCAAAGGAATATCAACTAGTTTCAAATGTGGTTATTCCATCTAAGTTCAAGGTTTCGACATTTGAAAAGTATAATGGAATGGGATGTCTTGAGACACATTTGGCTTAATACTATCACAAATGGTTGGGCATGCTAGTGTAGAAAAGCTACTTATTCATGTTTTTCAAGAAAGTTTGATTGGGGCAGCAACCAATTGGTATTATAGTTTGGAAAGTAGTTAAATTTGTACTTTGAGGGATTTATCGCGGGCATTCTTAAAGCAATACTAGCATACATTGGAGTTGACCCCAAATTGATTAACCCTTCAAAATATGAGAAAGAGTCCTAATGAGAGCTACAAAGAATATGCTGTTAGATGGAAAGAGATGGCATTACAAGTACAACCACCTCTAACCAATAGGGAACTGAATTCCCTGTTTATGGATACCCTTCTTTCTCGCTATTATGATAAGTTGATTAGCAATACTTCATTAGAGTTTATAGATTTGTTATTTACTGTGGGTAGAATTAAGAATAGGATAAAAAGGGAAAGAATTATAGATGCTAGTGATAAAAAGAGAGGAGATATTTTTGCTAAATGAGCACAAAAAACAATTATTGAATGGCAAAGTGAGGGAAGCTTTCAAGTGATACAAGAAATCCCTGTAAATGTTCATTTTCAATAGTCACCACATTGTTCCCAACTAACATTTTGAGCCAAAGATTTTCTTCAACTACTTCATCTGTGTGTTTCGGTTCTTTCACCACAAACATTTACAGAACAAAAGATCCACCCAAGCCATTCATGAAGTCATAAAAGAAAAAAAAGTAAAGATGTATCATTCACTTCCAATGTTGTATGCTAAGCTCTTCACCTTATTGGTCAAGAATCATATTATCTCTGTTATTCCTATAAGACCTAGAAAGCCTTTGAACTGGAAGAGGTATAATCCCAATGTTAAGTGTGAGTTTTATGATGGTGTTGAAGGACATTCCATAGAAGATTGTATTACCTTCAAGGATATAGTTCATGCTTTGGTTGATGTAGATCTTATAAAATTTAAAGAATTGATTAGTGATTTTGATGATTGATAGTGGGAAAAGTATGGGTCAATAATGTTAAAATTGAATCATTGAATAGGAAACCTCTATTTGTAAGTTTAAGTGCATCTCAAGAATATTATTGGGAATATAAATTTTTAAGTCATGTTTGAGTGTTTGCATTGCATGAATAGATCTTGTGCATCAGAAGTGTTCTACAGATTTATATCATAATTTGATATTTTTAATTTTTATTAAATTTTGAAGTTGTAATTGTTAAAAAAAGAGAAAATGTTAGATTTGAATAAAGACCTACATAGTTATGTCCCAAGGTTATAAAAGAAAGTACTATGAAAAAAGTAAAAAAAAAAAAAAGACAAAAGACAAAAAAATGAAAAAAAATTTTAAGTCTCGTATGAGTTGACGATCACTATTAAGGAATTTGTCAAATACCTATACTCTCTTTCTTAAATCTTTCAAATGATTCCATTCAATAGCCATGACCCTTCAAAAGCTATAAAGTTGAATGCATGAACCTTACTTTCATTTGATAATTCTATGAATCAAAAGGTGATATTCTTTTCCAAGGCAATGAACAATGAAACATCTAATTAAAAGAGGAAGAAAGAAATTTGGATTCCTAAAAGATTAGGCAAAAATGATATTTTTCTTAAGAATTCAGATGTGGTAATTTGACATGTCAATATTACACTATAGTTTAAAAAATTTTGAAATCAAAGCCAATCCAAGTCTTGTAAAAAGACCTCAGACTTTGTCAATCTTTTTAGTGTTTTATCCCAAAATTGGCTTGGCTCATGTGTCTTGAGGCATGTTGATTAGAGGAGAAAGACCTTATTGCCCTTAAGATAACATAAGTTATGATTAACCCTTTTGTTTTCTTTTTGTGGAGTAACTTAGATCATCAATACCTTAAACGAGTTTATTCTATATGACCTTTTCTCGTTCATTCCACATAACCCTTTCTTGTAATAACTTTCATTAATGATGGTTTTATAAAATGGGGCATTTCCATGGAAAACATTACTAGCAAAATGAATGAATCATGAGAGGCATGTTAGAAAAAAAAAGAATAAAAAAATGGTTATGACATCATGCGCTTAGAAAATTTGAACAAATTCCAATAAAGTCTTGACAAATTCAAAGTTTTGGAAAGGGGATAAGAAAAAAGTCCAAAATAGAAAATGCCAAAACAAAAAGAAAACAAAAAAACTATTGAAATGAAAACCTTTCTTCGAGATCATTTTCCTAAAGGGAATTGCTCTTCAATTTAAGTGTTTATGCTTGAAATGACAAATGCTCATATTTCATTATCCTTTCACAAATGCATAAATTTATCTTTTGTTACTCCTTTGAGCTTGATTGAATTCTTTCAAAATAAACCTTAACTAAGGATCACCCTCCACATTGTAGGCCAAAAAATAACACATTTGAGGGTTAAGAATGGGGATGTCCAAATGGAATCTCGTATGTTGGGGTAGAGGCTCAATATAAAAGTTCATAATAAGTTTTAAATCCATTAGTGAAGAAATGAATGGGTAGAAAGCAAAAAGGAATAGACCTCAAAGTGTATCTTTCAAATGAAAAAGTGATCCTTGGTTTTAAATACCCTTAAATACTTATTTTGGGCCTTTCTATCATTTTCTTTGATAACCCTGAATCTTAACCTATGTTACAACCTTTGAAAAGTTCATATTGGATCAAGCATGAAGGCGTAAAATTGAAAAGTTTGTCTTGGAAAAATGACCATCAATCTTTTGGGTCCCCTTCTATTACATAATTTCCTAATTAGACAATTAACCTCTTTGGAAAACATTCTTTTCCTCTTTTGGATTAGTTTTAAAATTTTTTATGTGCATGGTGTGTTAATCAAAAAAATAAAAAAAAGGAAAAAATGAAATAAAAGTGGCTCTAGGGTAAAGCCTTAAAAAAGGCAATCTAGAGCAAACCTTGAAAGCCAGTCCTAATGTTAAATGTGGAAGATGCTAAGCCAAACCTTATTGAAAGATATGAATTATCAAAGTCACAAAAGCCTAAGATGAGTTGATTTTGAAAATCTCAACTTTTATCCATTTCTAAATAACCTTGCAAAATCTCAAGCCCTTATAGCTAACCTTGACGTATATCAAAATATCGCATTTGGAAACTAAAGAAAATGTTTAACATGTTTGATTTTCAAGGAATTCATGTTTCTAGAAAAATTTATGTTTCATCAATGAGCCTGTATGAAAAAAGTATATACCTTTTTTATCCCTTGCAGGTGCTGAAACCCTTTTGAATAAATAGAAATCTCCATATACAAAATTATTCAACCCATTTGAAAATAATTTTCACCTTTCAATTCTGATAAAGATCGTCATTTCTCAAGTATGCAAGCCCAATTTAGTTGGCATTAATAAAAGTTAAGCTCAGATTACCTGGCATTAGTAAAATTTAAGCCTAGTGTAGCTAACATGTAAGTCTAGATTACCTACCATTAATGAAGTCTTAAGCCCATATTAGTTGGCACATTAAGCCCGGTTCAGCTGGCATATAAGCCTAGATTAGTTGGCACATAAGCCCATATGAGTTTAAAAAGTATACACCATTTTTATCTCTTTTAAGTGGTAAAGTCTTTTTGAATCATTAGGTATCTTTGAATGCGTAATCATCCAATCCATTGAGAGAAAGATTGTTCACTTTTTCCATTTCTAATAGGAATTGTTAGTTCCTTAAAAAAATTTAAGTCTCCACAAAATTTTAAGCCCAGTTTACTGGCACTTGATGAAGATTTTAATCCAGTTATATAGCTATTAATGAAAATTTTAAGCTTAGTTTACCTAGCACTTGATGAAGAAAGTTTAAGCTAGCTTAGTTGGCCCCTAGTGAAAATTTAAGCTTAGTTGATTTGGCACACCATGGAAAGAATTTTAAGCGCAGTTTAATTGGCCCTTAGCAAAATTTTAAGCCTAGCTCAGCTAGTACCCAGTGAAAATTTAAGCCCAGTTTATTTGGCACCAAAGAAAGATTTAAGCCTAGTTTATTGGCACCTATTTTTAAACCTAGTTTACTTGGCACCCATTTTTAAGCCAAATTTATCTGGCCCCCAAAGAAAGATTTAAGCATAGTTTAGTTGGCACGCATTTTTAAGCCTAGTTTAGTTGGCATTCAATCTTAAGCCCAGTTTATTTGACACCAAAGAAAGATTTAAGCCTAGATTAATTAGCACGTAATGAAATTTTAAGCCTAGTTTAGCTAGCCTTCAATGAATTTTAAGCCTAGTCTATCTAGCATAAAAAGAAAGTTTTAAGCCCAATTTAGCTAACATGTAAACCCAGATTAGTGGTTACTCTATTTGATTTGCAGTGTCATCTCGATTGTTCTTTATTTTTTGACTTGTGGTATTGTCCTGATCATTTTCTTATTTTTTTGACTTACGTTGTTGTCCCGATCATTCTTTATTTTTTGACTTATGGTGTTGTTTCAATTGTTCTTTATTTTTTGACTTGTGGCTTAGTCTTGGTCATATTTATTTCTTGACTTGCGGTTTAATCTCAATCATTTTCATTTTTTGACTTGCAATATCATCTTGATCATTTTTTATTTTTTGACTTGTGGCTCAATCTCGATCATATTTATTTCTCGCCTCGCAGTTCAATCTCGATCATTTTCATTTTTTGACTTATGACATCATCCTAATCGTTCTTTATTTTTTGACTTGTGGTGTCATCCTAGTCATTCTTTATTTTTGAACTTATGGTGTTGTCCTAGTCATTCTTTATTTTCTGACTTGTGGTGTTGTTCAGTTGCCCTTTATTTTTTAACATATGGTGTCATCTTGGTCATATTTATTTTTTGACTTATGGTATCATCCCAGTCATTCTTTATTTTTTGACTTGCGATATTGTTCTGGTTGCCCTTTATTTTTCAACTTGTAGAGTTGTCCCAATCGTTCTTTATTTTTTTACTAGCAGAGTTGTCTCGGTCACCTTTTATTTTTTGACTTAAGGTGTTTTCTCAATCCTTCTTTATTTTTTGACTTATGGTGTTGTTTGGTCGCCTTTTATTTTTTGACTTGCGGTGTTATTCCTATCATATTTATTTTTCAACTTTGGTGTTGTTTTGGTCGTTCTTCATTTTCTAACTGGCAGTGTTGCCTCGATCATTTTCTTATTTTTTGACTTGCGATGTCGTCCCGGTTGTTCTTCATTTTTTGACTTGCAATGTCATCCTAGTCATTCTTTATTTTTTTAACTTATGATGTTGTCCCAATCATTTTCTTGTTTTTTGACTTGTAGTGTCATCCCGATCATTCTTTATTTTTTAACTTGTGATGTCATCTCGATCATTCTTTATTTTTGACTTATAGTGTTATCCTAATATTTTTTTTTATTTTTCAACTTACAGTTTTGTTTTGGTCATTCTTCGTTTTTCGACTTGCGATATCGTTCTGGTCGTTCTTTATTTTTTGACCTATGGTGTTATCCTAAAAACAAAACAAAAATAAACAATAAACAAAAAATAAAAAAAAAGAACAAGGGTTTTCTTACTCAGAAGCATTATTTGGATAAAATAATTGTTTATGTCTTTACATTACTTCGGATCTTCAAAAGTATACAAAGAAAGGTAGTTGTAGATACCGAATTTTGTCTGAAACATTTTTCAACATAATTGACTTGAGGCTTATTTGTGAACATAGGCCTAGACCATTTAAGACCTATAAAGTCAACTTGAATCAAATTGGTCAAACAAAGTCAAAATTATAGAAAATTTGGTCAAAATAGATAGAGCCCATATCAATTCTAAAAATTCAAAACCTAATTGAAATCAATGTGGTTTAAAATTAAATTCAAAACTTTTTGAAACACTAAAATTTTTATTGTACCCTGAGAAGGGCAAATTTACCAAAATACCCTTATAAAGGGTATTTTTGTAATTTGACCTTTTTCAGCTTAGCTTTTTGTGAAACCTTTTAGATCTTAATTTCATAATATTTTTATAATTTTTGGTGCATTTGAAATCATAGCAGTACCTTGAGAAGTGTGAAATTACCAAAATACCTTTGTAGGGGTATTTTCGTAATTTAGCTTTTTAAGCTTGGATTTTCACAAAAATCTCAATTTTATAACATGCCATGATTTTTGAAATTAAATCAATGTGGTTTAAAATTAAATTTAGGATTTTTTGAAACATTAAAATTTTTATTGTACCCAGAGAAGGGTAAAATTACCAAAATACCCTTATATTTTGTTATACATTCAAGCAAGATGGCATTACTAATGATGCCATTCATCTTAGATTTTTCCCATTTTCCCTTAGAGATAAAGCTAAAAATTGGTTAACCTAAATGCCTCATGGCTCAATCATCAGTTAGGATAATCTCTCACGAATTCTTTTCCAAAATTTTCCTACCTGCAAAGACTGCTAAGCTCTGAAATGAGTTCATTACCTTTGCCCAACATGACCATGAATCTCTATACAAGGCAGGCTTGGGAGCAGCATAAGGAGTTGCTGATTGTACTAAAATTTTAGCTTTTTTATGCATATTTTCAATGCAATTTAATTCATATTTTGACTTGTTTGTCAGGAAATTTTTGGCAAAATTGCTCATAAATACACATTTATCTCATGTCTAGGTATAATTTATGAAAATGAGGAATTTTGGTCAATTTTGATACAAATTTGGAGGATTTTTTGTGCAAATTGTACAAATGGCCTTAACTAGTGTCAATAGGTCACATTAGCATTAACAAAGTTTTTCGTGACTTTTCTTGTATTATTTTTAATATTAGTTTCATAGTTTTTTTAGTGGATTATATGAAAAAAATGTTCATGAAATGTTGAAATTTATTTTACAGCAAAAAGAAAAGAAAAGAAAAGAATATATATATGAAGCATGCAATAAGGATGTTGGTGCATGGTGCCTAGGAGAAGCACCAAAACTGCAAGGCACAAGCTGGTTTAAGAGCACCAATTAGATGGATTAATGTGGCACTTTCAAGAGTTTTGATTGGTCATTAATTTGACTTCTTAGACTAGCATTTACAAGTAAAAGAAGAATGAAACTCTTGAAGACGTGAACCAAAGTGAAATGGACCAAGTGCAATAGGCCAACAATGCACACCAACAGAAAGAAGTAGAAAGAAGGGTCCAGAAGCACAGCTACTAGGAGATTTTTCTAGATTTTTCAGACTTGAAGCCATTTAGGAGGAGTTAGATTATGATTTAAAATTTTTTTCTTTACTTTTCCTGTACTTCTTTTCTACAATTTTCATTTTTTTAGTAGCCAAATATTATTTTCTAGCATTTTTCCTTTGAATTTCTTTGCAATCTTACTGTTTCGTAAGTGTTTTTAAGTGTTCTTTCAGAATAGTCCGATAAAATTTGCATTTGAATTCATTTTCTAGCTTAACTCTATTGATTTCTCATTGATACTCAAATCTATTTTTGAATCTACCAGTTTTGACCTACTTACAAGTTTTTAATGATATCTCCTTTCTTTCAAAATTTTCCAATAAAATTTACATTTGAATTCATTTTCTAGCTCAACTCTATTGATTTCTCATTGATACTCAAATTTGTTTTTGAATATGCCAGTTTTAACCTACCTATGAGTTTTTAATGATATCTCATTCAAATCTTACTTTTTTTTGTTCAATTTATTTTTATAGTTTCCTGATTCAATTAGCTACAACATTAAAAGTTCAGCCTTAAACTCACACTATAGCATTCCAGATGAAGCTTGGAAGGTTAGTCTAGATGCAGGTGACAAGTGCAGGTAAGATGTGATCAATCAATTTTGGCGTGGAACTACTCTCTCCTTAGTAAGTTGTTTGCATTCTTTTCACTTTAAATCCTTAGTTTTACTTGTTTACTTGTTGATTCTTACTTGATCCAGTTTATTTCTTTACAATTGATTACTGGTTAGATCACATTTGTAGTGTATTTCAATTTTTTGGGTTTTTGTGCATTGTTTGGATTTTAGCTGGTTGAGCTATTTTTTTTATTTTGCTACCAATTTTTTTTGTTAAAATCTATAGTAAACTTCTTGTTTGGACTTGCTTTAGTTCAATTTAAGCCCATGTCCATTAAAAAATTCTAGATCTACATTTTTCTCTTATGATTCATTCAAAATTCTATTTTGGTGCTATTTATGTTTGGATGACTTTGATTACTTCATACATTTCTCTTCAGTTTTTTATATTCTCTTTAGTTTCTTATCTTGTTATTAAATTGTTTTTCCAATTTCCAAGTCATGTTTAACTTATTTTGCATATGTTAGATCCATATCGTAAGTTGAAGTTTAGCGTTCATGATTTCCAAGCAGTTTCAGTCTTACTATTTTTTATCAAAACTTGCACTTTCTTCTTAGCTTTTAATCTTCAATTCAAGTTTTCTTGTAATCTTTTTCATGCTTTTCAATGTTCAGATCATATTCATCTAGTTGTACATGAATTAGATTTAGAATTTTGTCTTAAGAACTAGTTTTTCCAACTTTGAAAATAATCTACGATTTTTGTTTCTTCTTCATAATTTGTGGTTGATTTTTTTTAATTTCTCATTTGAAATTTTTGTTAGCTAGTTCATTAATTGTTTTTTTTTTTCATAGTTTACATTCATAAAATTGAAGTTTGTTAGAGTTAGAATTACATTTTAGCTTGTCATGTGATTTTTGTTCATAGTTGCCTTCTTACTCTTAGTTTCTTTTTTTAATTTTGCTTTAAATTGCATTTTCACTTTTAATTCTCACTTCAATTCCATTTTATTCATAGTTAGGCTGCTGTTCTCTCTAAGTTTCAAGGTGTTTTGATTAATTTGTTAGATTTAGTTATTTTACTAAGTTTACATAATGCATGGCTTTGTTTGATTTAATTTTTTAGATTAGTTTAATTTTCATATTGATTCTTTGATCGAACTAACTTTAAAAAGGTATGGGGATAATAGGTGCTTAGGCTAGGAATCTCTTTAACTAATCTCATGGGATCGACATCTTGACCTTTTGGTTACTATTATTACTTGTACGGCATGTGCACTTGCAAATCTTTCCCAATCAACTGCTTAGGAGATGTCTGCACCATGAACTTCTTCATTAGCTTGAAACTCAAACCTTTTATAATGGATTAGTGGAAAACACTCAATCTATCATTGATGTTGCTGCTAGTGGTGCTTTTTTGAGTAAATTTATGGATGAAGCCTAAAATCTCATAAAAGATATGGCTTCCAATCATTACTTGTGGGCTAATGAAAGGCAAAATCTTAAAAAAGCTACAAGCATATATGAGCTTGATGTAATTATAGCCCTGACTACTTAAATTAAAAATTTAGCCAAGAAAGTCAAACCCATAAGATCTAGCCTACAATCTAGCCTAAAACTTAGCCTAATCCCTTTTATTAGTCCCTTTTCTAGCTATGATGTTTGTGAGGGAAAGCATTCCACTAATAGATACCCCATTAGGTTAAAGCTTACTCAATCATACCTCCACTTATTAGCCAACAAAATGAACCTTACCTTCAAATATCTTATTTTGGTTGGAAGAACCCTTAATTTAGGACTAGTAATTAGGGTCAGTCATCAAGTTTTAAGATTATGCAACCTCTCAATTTTCTTTCAGTTCCTCATTATCAACGACCACCATCTCCAAAAAAAAAAAAAAAACTCTTTAGAAAAGATGTTTTCCTCAATGTTGTAATCCCAAAACACCACGGTTATAAATTAGGGGAACCTTATTCAAGGTCAAGAAGTTGTCATTCAAAACCAAGTCACTGCCATTCAAATCTTGAAGTGCAAATAGGGTAGATGGCCAAGTCTTTCAACAACTTCTCTTAAGGCACCTTCCCTAGCAATTATGAACCATATCCTAGGAATGAAGGAAAATAACATTGTAAAACAATCTACCTTGGGAATGATAGAGAGCTGATCAGTGACCTTATTAAGACCACCCTTAGTGTTGTACCTATAGAGCCTGTTATAAAGGAGAAAAAAGTAAAAAGAAAAAAGATGGAAAAGGTGGAAGGTCTTTTACCTCATAGAGTACTTGTTCAAGAAGGTATTACTCATGGTCGCCATGAAGGTAGTTCTTTTAGGCCTAGTTTTAGTAATTCTGAACCAAATAGGCCACCCTTCCCATTCCCTAAGCAATTTCAGTAGCAGAATACAAAGATTGCTATTTTTTTTTTAATTGATGAAGTAGGGAAAGAGAAGGTCCTAAAGTTATAAAAAAGGAAATGTCTTGAGAAAAAAAAGAGAAAAAAAGAAAAGAAAAAGAAAAGAGTCTTAAACGAATTAGTGATCACTATTAAGAGTTTGTCAAATACCTTAACATCTTGTCTTAAATCATTCAACTGTTCCATCCATCATCCATGGCCCTTTAAAAGCCATGAATTTGAATTTATGAACTTTGCCCTTGGCTTATAATATTATGATATCAAAGGGTGATAATCTTTTCCTAAGTAATGATCAATGAAACAACCAATTTTAAAAGAAAAGAACACACACACAAAAAGAGAAAAAATTAGGATCCTTAGAAGATCAAGCTAAAATGACATCCTTAAAAATTCAAATGTGGCAATTTGATGTGTCAGTGCTATATTGTAGCTTCAAAAAGTTTAAAAATCGAAGCCACCCTAAGTCTTGTAAAATAACCTTAAACATACTATTTACCCTAAAATTTGCATGGTCTAGTGTCTTGAGGGCACATTGATAAGAAAAAAAGATATTATTACCCTTAATATAGCTTGAGTGATGATTAACCCATTCATTCTCTTTTTGTGGCATGCCATGAACCATTTGACTCCTTAAACAGGTTCATTCCACATGACCATTTTCTTGTAATAACTTTCATTAAGGATGGTTTGTTAAATTAGGGCATCTTTCATGAATCACACTATTAGCAAAGTGGATTAATACATGAGTAATGGGAGGGCATGTAAAAAAAGTGTAAAAAAAGACTAAAAAAATGAAAAAAAAAATAAAAAAAGAAAGGAAAAGAAAAGGTAAAAAAAGGAAAGAGAAAGGAAAAAAAAAATTTGTTATGACATCATGTACTTAAGAAATTTAAATAAATCTAAATAAAGACCTAACAAAAAAAAAAATAGAGAAGAAACAAAGAAAGAAACAAAAGTCCTAAATGAAAAAGCTAAAAGAAAAGTCAAGAAAACCAAAATCCAAAAAAAAAAAAAGAAGAGAAGAAAACTTTTAAAACAAAAAACCTTTTTTCAAGTCCATTTTCCATAAAGGGAATTGCTTTTCAATTTAAGTAATTATGCTTGAAATGTCAAATGATCATCTTTCATCTTTGCAAAAATGTAGAAATTTATTCATTGCTATCCCTTTAAGCTTGATAAAATTCTTTTAAAATAAATCTTACCTAAGGATCACCCTTTACACTAGAGGTAAGAAAAAGATGCATTTAGGGGTTAAGAACAGTGATGTCCAAAAGGAATCTTGTATGTTAAAGGCAAAAGCCCAATATAAAGGTTCCTTAAAGTTTTGAATCTATTCAGAGAAAAAGAAAACAAGAAGTGAAGGAATGAAAAAAAAAAAGGTTAAGGAAAACAAAAAAAGAAAAAAGGAAAAGTGAAGGAAAGAAAAAAAAAAGAAAAAAAAAGAAATGATTGGGTAGAAAGCTCAACAAAATAAAAAAAAAATGCCAGAATGAATCATTCAAATGAATGAATGATTCTTGGTTTTAATTACATTTAGACACTTGTTTTGGGCTTATCTATCCCTTTCTTTGAAAATCTCAATCCTTAACCTAAGTTACGTTCTATAAAAAGTCCATTTTGGATCAAGTATAGACATTTAAAATTAGAGAGTTTTTTTTGGGAAAATGGCCATGAAACGCATGAACCTTTTAGGTCCCTCTTTATTTCCTAATTTTCTATTTGGACCATTAGCCTCTTTTGGATAAGTTTGATTTTTTAAGTGCATGGTGTAATAATAAAAAAAAACAAAAAAAAAGAATGTCGCTTTAGGGTAAAAACCCTACAAAAGGACAATCTAAGGTAAACCTTCAAGGCCACTTCTAATACTAAATGAGATATATGTTAACCAAAGGTAACTCAAACCCTTTAGAAGATATGAAGATATCAAGGTCCTAAAAATTTGAGAAAGAACAAAAAGGGATTGATTTCAAAAATTTCAGCCTTTATTCCTTAATGACTTTTCAAATTCACAAACCCTTACGGCTAAACTTGACATATATCAAAATGACACATTTGGAGACTAAAGAAAGTGTCAAACATGTTTGGTTTTCATGGGATTCATGTTTTAGAAAACGTATGTTTCATTTGTGAGCCTGCATGGAAAAGTATACACCTATTTTATTCCCTTCAAGTGTTGAAACCCTTTTGAATTAACAAAAATCCTACATACTAAACCATTCAATCCATTGGAAAAGAAAATTTTCACCTTTTAAATTTCTAGTAGGGATCGCTAATCATTTAGAAAAGATTAAGCCTAGATTAGTTGGCACTAATGAAAATTTAAGCCTAGTTTAGTTGACACCCATGAAAATTTAAGCCTAGTTTAGCTGGTATTCATAAAAATTTAAGCCCATATTAGCTGCATTTATGAAAATTTAAGCCCAGTCTAGTTGCCACCCAGGTTTTAAGCTCCGTTTAGTTGGCATTTATGAAAATTTAAGCCCAATTTAGTTGGCACCCATGAAAATTTAAGCTCAATTTTTTTGCATCCAAGTTTTAAGTGTAATTTAGCTAGCACTCAAGAAAGGATTAAGCCTAATTTAGTTGACATAAATAAAAACTTACGCCAATTTAGTTGGCACCCCACCCATGAAATTTAAGCCCAGTTTATCTGGCACTTATGAAAATATAAGCCCAATTTAGCTAGCACCCAAAAAGGATTAAGCTTAGTTTAGCTAGTACTTATAAAAATTTAAACCTAGTTTAGTTGGCACTTATGAAATTTTAAATCCAATTTATTTGGCACCAAATAGATTTTAAGCCTAGTTTACCTAGCAACTATGAAGAATTTAAGCCTAGATTATCTAGAACTTATGTGATTTAGCCTAGTTTGGATGGCTAAAAATTTAAGCCTATTTTAGTTGGTAGTCAAATTTTAAGCCCAACTTATTTAGCACTAAATAAATTTTAAGTCTGGATTAGCTGGCACATAAGCCCAAATTAGTGGTAACCTCATTTGACTTGTGGTTTAGTCTCGATTACTTCACTCGACTTATGGTTCAATCCTGGTCACCTTATTTGACTTACGATTCAATTTCAACCACCTCACTTAACTTGTGGTTCAATCCCTGTCACTTTATTTGACTTGTGGTTCAGTCTTGGTCACTTCATTTGACTAGCAGCTTAGTCATGATCACTTCATTTGATTTTCGGTTCAGTTCCAGTCACCTTATTCAACTAGCGGTTTAGTCCTAGTCACCTCATTCAATTAATAGTTCAATCTCGATCACCTTATTCAACTTGCAATTTAGTCTTGGTCACCTCATTCGACATGTAATTTATTCATGATCAATTCATTCGACTTGCAATTTGATCTCGGTTACTTCATATGATTTACATTTTAATCCCAATCTCTTCATTCGACTTATGGTTCAATTCTAGTAGTTTTTTACTTATGATTTAATCTCGATCATTTTTATTTTTTGATCTATGGTTTAGTCTTGGTCATCAAGTTGTTCGACTAGCTGTTTAATCCTAGTCATCTTAAGGAAGTGACAAAAAAAAGAAAAAAAAGCAACAAGAAAACAACAAAAATAACAAAAAAACAAAAGAATGAAAAAAATGAAAAATGAAAAAAAAATGAAAAATGAAAAATGAAAAAATGAAACATAAAAGAAAACACAAAAAACTCTTCTTAGGAAATAGCATTCGGACAAAATTGTTGTTTATGTCTTTGTATTATTTTTTATCCTAAAAAAATGCAATGAAAGGCAACTGTAGGCCCCAAATTTTGTATGGGATATTTTATATTTTTAAATCCAAGCTCAGTTTTGCAATTCAATTTTAACCATAATTTTTCGAGCTCATTACACTACCTATTTTTAAATGCTCTAGTATAAGGCTTAATGTGGGCTCCATAATTAGGCTATTACATAGGTTAAATGAATGCTCAAAATGGCCCAATAAAAGGCCTAATAATAGACTTCTCCTTAAAGACCATTAATGGCTCAATGTTGTCCATTAAAAAAATAATTAAAACAAAAAATATTTAAAAATATTAAAAACATTAAAATATATTAAATATATATTAAAAAAAGATTAAGAAAAAAGCTTGGCCCAAAATCACCCAAAATGGGAGCCCAAATTAACCATAACATGGCTTATCAGATAGCCTACAAAAGAGGCCCATTTGGCGTAAAGTTCTTGTATGGAAATGAGGCAATTTGGCCTAATTTAATGTCATAACGTATCAATCCAAAGACTCATCGCTGACGTAAAATTTAAAATCATGAAAACACAAGGAATCACCACTAATCTTTTTTAAGGGTGTGATTCCCAAAAATTTTTCCTTTTAATAAAACAATAAAACGGGTTTAAAGTTTATTAAAAGGACAATTTTGGTCTATGAAAACAAGATTGGGTTTGGGAGTTGATTATGCATGAGCAATGATCAGCACCCTCACAGTGCCCATAAAATTGACACCAATTTATCATACGCTATTTATAATTCTGAACAAAAATAGTTTTTATACAAAATTTAATTATAATTCCCTTCATTTTTAAGAAATAAAATCAGTTAAATAAATCTTTTTTAAGGAATATTAAAAAAATCTTCAAATTAAAGAAACACCTTTAAATTCCTCGACATAAAGGCAGAATTCAAAGATAGTTTTTTTCATCTAAGATTTATCGTTACATTCTTTTTTAAAAAAATAAAATAGCATTCTTTGTAAATGATAATTATTGGCAACTCTCTAACAGCTAGGTAGATTACTAACAATTATATTTCACAAAAGGCTATTTTATTTTTATTTGTTTAAAGCTAAATTTTTTTAAGAACTTCTTATGTAGTAAAAAAATGAAAAATGATAAAATTCATATTAATCATCAATACTTAAAACAAACATATATGCATGTTATAAATATTCACATTAATAAAAAAAAAAAAGGAAACATATGCAAATTATGATAAAACGTGAATTTTTAATTGTATTTTTAAATATAAAGAGATCAATTGAACTTCTCAACCTCTAGGCAGAGTTTAGGTGTGACTATTTATATTTAAAATCCTATTCTATTATTTTTTTATTATTTTACGTTTTATATTTGTTATTTTAACAAAACCAATTTATTTAAAGTTACTGAAATGTATGAAATTCTTAATAAAATAAAATTTCTTAAATACCTCGTCATCTAGGCAACATTCAGAAGCAAATTACTTCATAAAAGGCTTTCATGCAAATCTTTAAAATGAATTTAGGGTTTTAGGTAGGTTTGGGGTTACAAAGTTAAATTTAAGATTTCAACTAAGGCCTATTTAGGGTTTCAAGTTTCTCTTAGGGTTTTAATTTTATGATTGCATTTAAGGTTTTGACTTTGAGGTTTCAATTTACAATTTTGATTTAGGCTTTTAATTTAGGGTTTCAATTTAGGGTTTCAATTTAGGGTTTTGATTTTAATTTTAGGGTTTTGATTTAGGGTTTCAATTTAAGCTTTCTTTTATAAGGATTTGGGTATCATTTAGGGTTTCACAAATTTACAAATTTCTCTAAAAATATCTCCAACATCTATGCAAACTTTCAAAGCAAGCTCGCTTTTATAATTTTCCAAAAATTAGTTTTTATATATTTTTTCAATACAAGCCTGTTATATATAAGCTTCTCTAAAAAAAATTTTTTATATATTTTTTATATATTTTTGCTTCATTAAAAAATTTTATTATTATAATTTATTAATCTTTTATTATTTTTTATTATTTAATAATTTTTCAACATCTAGACAAAATTATTAATGTTTTAAATATGAATTTTTAATTCCCTCTAACATCTAGACAGGGATGTTTCTAAAATTTTTGTTATCATTATTATTATTATTATTATTATTAAATATTTATTATATTTTAAGATATTTTCAAAAAAATGCAAATAATACATAAAAAACATGCATATAATTAATCATAACATAAGTTGGTCAATTAGTAACATAATACATATATAAAACCATTAAAACAACCAAGACTAAGCATAAGTTAAAATAATCATATATTAATTGGCAACAATAATACTAATAAGTAAAAATAACAATAAAATACAAAAGTTATTATTCACATAATCTAAGTTCTTATTATTATGTACTATATGGATTTTATGTTTACTATCTATTATTATTATTATTATTATAAAAAACAAATGCAGACCTACATTAAACCTTATGTAAACTCATTTTGGGAACACTTTGCTCTTTTTTTTTCTTTTTGTTTTTTTGAAAATAGAAGCCCTAGACCTAAACAACAAAAGGGTAAGAACTAAGACTAAAAATAGCTCATTGCCTCAAAACCGCATGAACCACATGATGCATGCTTTTACATGAACCAGAAAAAAAAAAACATGAATGAAGGCAAAAAGCATATGGTTACCTTCCTTAGTTTTTGTTTCTGCTTCAGACAAAACGATTTTGCTTTTGCTTATGGTTGACTTCAAATTTTCCTTATTGGTTTTTTGTTTTTAGGATGTCTGAGCCTTCTTTTGTTTAATTGGGTTTTTTCTTTATTTTTTCAAGTTTTTTCCTCTTACGTCATTGCTCCTCCTTAAGCTGGGTGCTACCAGTTTTTCTTTTCGGTTCCCTTCTTTTGCTTTCTGGTGCATTTTCTCTACAAAGTTAAAAGAGTACCAACCTTCAAATTTCGGGAGCCTTGCTGATTTTCTTATTAGATTTGGTTGTAAAGGTTCAGCGATAAGTATTAACATACTTCTGAACATCATCCTCCTTAGAGAGGTTGAACAACTTCTGAGTTATTTATGCTCTCTTAGGACCCCTTATTCTTGGCTTCTCAGTGTCAATCGATCCAAGAAGATCATTATCACCCTTCTTCACAATAACCAAGTTCAAAACTAAAAGATCTTGACTAACTATACATCCACGAACTGACTTCCTTGTGCACTCTTCATTTCTCCTACCATACCCACAGAAGCAGGGAGTACCTCTATGTAGCAAAAGACAAACATGGCCAGGAGTGAGAACTCCTTGCTTCATTGGAAAACCTTGCTTATTACAACCTCCCATAATCTTGAATACATAGCCCTTAAACTCCTTACCCAGCTGTGAGATCCTCTTGTCAAAAAAAAGGCTTAGAGTTTCTAGTTATTATCAATTTCCAGCTTCTTTTGGCAACTAGTGGTTGGATTTGCAATGTTGAACTTAATTTTTCTTTGGTGGATCTTTCGGCTAAGGCCTTAGGAGAGAAATGCCGCTGCTGCTGCTTTTTTGCTTATTTTTTTGCTTATTTTTTCTAGTTCCACCTTTTTTTTCCTTTCTTCTTTCCCCCCACTATTTTTCCTAGTTTGTTTTCCACCTTTTGCTGCCACCACCTCACGTAGCTTTTCCTTTTCCTACCTGTCTCTTTTTTTCTACTATTTTTTGTGTTATTATTATTATTTTTTACTAGTTTCTTCCCACTTACTGGTAGGTTTTTTTCTCTTTGTTCTTTTACTTCCCTTTTCTATTTGTCACCACTTCATTCTTTTTCTGCTACCACTTTGCTCTTCAGTTTTAGTTTCTTTTCTTAACACATCTCGCTAGCTTATTTTTCACTTTCCCACGTTCTTTCCTCTCACATTTTTTAACCGGCCACACCTTTTTTTTTTTTTTTTTACGGAATGGCTTTTTCATGCATTTTTTTTGTGCATGGCTCCTTTTTATTGATGTAAGCTACTTTGTGGCCCATTTTTGGGCCATAGTTTAGGCCTTTAAAAAAACCCTCAAAGCCAAGAAAATTTTTGTTATTATTTTTATTTATTGGGCTTTTTATTTATTTTATTTATTGTTTTTATTTTTTGGGTTTTGTTTGGACTTTGAGAATGAGCCTTTATTGAGCTTTTTATCAAGCCTTTTTTGGGATTTCACTCGGGCCAATACAACGAGCCTCACTATAGTGCCCCTTATTGGACCTCATCCTTGAGCATGTGAAAATGAATCTTATAATGGGCTCGAAAAATTTATGATTAGGGCCCAATTGCCAAACTTGAGCTTAGGTTAAAGTGATAAAATATCTTGAAAAAAATTAAATATTTATAGCTATCTCTCTTTGCATATTTTTAAGGATCAGAAATAATCCAAAGACATGATAATAATTTTGTCCAGATACTACCTTCTGAAACCCTTTTTTTTGTTGTTTTAATATATTATATATATTTTTTTGCTTTGCTTTTGGTTTTGTTTTTATTTTTTTTAGTTTTTTAGCTTTTTGTTTTTTTATTATTTTTTTTTGTTTTTTTTAGTTTTGCTTTTGTTTTATATTTTGTTTTTGGTCTTTCGATTTTTTGGTTTTTTTTTTTTTTTTTGACAACCCGAAATAAATCATGAGTCGAAAGAAAAAGTTGATCGTGATTATACCACAAGTCAAATGAAGTGATCGAGACTAAGCTACAAGTCAAATGAGGTGATCAAGATTAAATTGTAGGTTAAATGAGGTGACTAGAACTAAGCCACAAGTCGAATAAAATGACCAAGATTAAACTACAAGTCGAATAAGGTGATTGAGACAAAGCTACAAGTCGAATGAAGTGATCGAGATTAAACTAGGTCAAATAAGGTGATCGGGACTAAGCCACAAATTGAATGAAGTGATTGAGATTAAACTGCAAGTGGAACAAAGTGATGGGGAGTAAGCCAAAAGTCGAATAAAGTGATTGAGATTAAATTACAGGTCGAATAAGGTGACTGGACTAAGCCACAATTTGAATGAAGTGATCGAGATTAAACTGCAAGTTAAGTGATGTGATGAAGACGAAATCATAAGTCAAAAAATAAAGATGAACGAGACTAAGCCATAAGTTGAAGAATAAAGGTGACTGGGATGAAAATGTAAGTCAAAAAATAATGATGATCGGAACTAAGCTATAATTCGAAAAATAAATATGACCAGGATAAAGCCACAAGTTGAAAAATAAAAAAGATTGGGATAAAACCGCAAGTTTGAAAATAATGATGATCAGAACTAAGTTATAATTTGAAAAATAAAGATGACCAGGATGAACCCATAAGTTAGAAAATAAAAAAGATTGGGATGAAATTGCAAGTTTGAAAATAAAGATGATCGGGACTAAGCCACTATGTAGAAAATAAAAATGATTGAGATGAAGTTGCAAGTTAAAAAATAAAGATGATCGGGACAAAGTCGTAAGTAAAAAATTAAAGATGATTGGGATAAAATCGTAAGTCAGAAAATAAAGATGACTAGGTTAAAATCGAAAGTCAAAAAATAAAGATAACCAGGACTAAGCCATAAGTTGAGAAATAAAGATGATCAGGATTAAGTCGTAAGTTAGAAAATATAGATGACTGATATGAAACCATAAGTCAAAAAATAAAGATGATTGGGATGAAGTTGCAAGTTTGAAAATAAGAATGACTGGGATTGAACTGTAAGTCTAGAAATAAGGATGACGATGATTAAATTGCAAGTCGAATACAGTGACCGCTAATTTTGGTTTCATGCCAACTAATCTGGACCTTCATGCTAGCTAATTCTAGGCTTATTTGCTAACTAATCCTAGGTTTACGTGCTAGCTAAAGTAGGCTTAAATTTCCATAGAGGCCAAGTAAACTAAGTTTAAATTTTCATTGAATGCTAGCTAAACTGGCTTAAAACTTCATTAGGTGCTAGATAATCTGGGCTTAAATCTTCATTGGTGCCAACTAAACTGGGTTTCTTTTTATGAGTGCAAAATAATCAGGCTTAAAATGTTCATTGGTGTCAACTAAGTTGGGTTTAAATTTCATTGGGTGCCAGATAAATTAGGCTTAAATTGGGTTTAATTTCATTAGGTGCCAGCTAAATTGGCTCAAATCTTTATTGAGTGCCAGCTAAATTGGGCTTAAATCTTTCATTAGGTGATAGCTAAAGTGGACTCAAATTTTTATTAGGTGTCAGATAAACTAGGCTTAATTTTCATTGGGTGTAAGCTAAACTGAGCTTAAATCTTTTCGAGAATTGGCAATCCCTATTAGGATTGAAAAAGGTAAAAATTTTCTTTTCAAATGGATTGAATGGTTCACCACACTTAGCTTTTTGTTCATTAAAAATGGTTTTTCCACCCGAAAGGGGATAAAAAAGACATATTTTTTTCATACAGGCTCACAGATGAAACATAAGTATTTTAAAAAACATGAATCCTTTGAAAATCAAACATGCTAAACACTTTTTTTAGTCTTCAAATGTAACATTTTGATATATGTTAAGGTGAGCTATAAGGGCTTGAGATTTTGAAAGGTTATTCGGGAATGGAAAAAGGATAAGATTTTTGAAATCTACCCTTCACAAACTTCTGGGACTTTGATATTTCTAATCTTTCAATAAGGTTTGGCTTATCTTTGGTCAACATCCACCTTATTTAGTATTAAAAGTGGTTTTCAAGGTTTGCTCAAGACTACCCTTTTTTAGGGTTTTCACTCTTGAGCTACATTCATTTTTTCTGTTTTTCTTTTTTTTCTTTCTTTACCCTCTTTTTTATTATTACACATACACTTAAAAATTCAAACTTATCTCAAAAAGGATGCTGGCCTAAAAAGGAAATTAGATGATAAATAGGAACTAAAAAGTTTCATGGGTTTCATTATCATTTTCCTAAAAAATACTCTTCAATTTGTAGCCTCCATGCTTGATCTAATATGGACTTTTCATAGGATGTAACATAGGCCAAGGTTTGGGGTTGTAAAGGAAAAAGGATAGAAGGGCCCAAAATAACTATTTAAGGGTAATTAAAACCAAGGATCATTCTTTCATTAAAAGGATACACTCTGAAGTACATTCCCTATCATTTTCTTGTGGCTTTCCACCCATTCATTTCATTTTATTTCTTTTTTTTCCTTTTTTATTTTTTATTTTTCTTCTTTTATTTTCTTTTTTTTTTCAGATTTCCTTTTCCTTTTTCTTTTCACATTTCCTATTCCTTCTTTCACTTTTTTTTTCTCTGAGCGAATTCAAAACTTTCAGGAACTTTTACATTGGGCATTTGCTAAACATAAGGGATTTCATTTGGACATCATCATTTTTAACCCCTAAATGCATCCCTTTTTGCCTTTAGTATGGATGGCGGTCCTTAGTTAAAGTTTGTTTTGAAAGAATTCTATCAAGCTCAAAGGAGTAACACAAGATAAATTTCTATATTTGTGAAGGGATATGAAAGATGACCATTTGTCATTTCAAGCATAAATACTTAAATTGAAAAGCAATTCCCTTTAGGAAAATGAACTAGAATAAAGAAATTTTCATTCAAAAACAGTTTCCCTTTTTTTTTTTTTATTTTGGGTTTACTTGATTTTTCTTTTGGTTTTTTCATTTTATGCTTTTGGTTTTTTTTACTATTTCTTCTCCAAAATTTTAGATTTATCAAGACTTTATTTGGATTTATTCAAATTTTTTAAGTGTATGATATCATAACTATTTTTCTTTTCCTTTTCTTTTTTTTTCTTTTTGTTTTTTTTTACATGTCCCCCATAACTTATACCTAAATTCACTTTGCCAGTAATGTATGAAAGATGCCCCATTTTAAAAAACCACCTTTAATAAACGTTATTACAATAAAAAGGTCATATGGAATGAATAAGAAAGGGTCATATGGAATAAATTTGTTTAAAGTGTCAAATGATTCTTGTCATTTCACCGAAGAGAATAAATGGGTTAATCGTAATTCCTGTTATCCTTAGGGCAATGAGGTTGTTCTTTTCTTATCAATGTGCTCGTAAAACATTGTATTGGGTTAATTTTAAGGTAAAAAGCTAAAAAGTTGGTAAATTTCTTATCAACATGGCCCTGAGACACATGGGCCAAGCCAATTTTTGGGTAAAAAGCTACAATGTTGGTAAATCTAGGGTTATTTTACAGGACTCGAGATGGCTTTGATATAGAAAATTTTAGAGTTACAACATAATATTGACACATCAAATTACCACATCTGAACTCTTAAAAATGTCATATATGCCTGATTTTCTCATAATCCTAATTATCTTTTTTAATTAGCTAGTTCATTGTTCATTACCTTGGAAAAAAATATCACCTTTTGATATCACAACATTATTAGGTGAAAGCAAGGCTTACAAATTCAAATTCAAGGTTGTTAAGGGTTATGGTTGATGAATGGGATTAATTGAATGATTTAAGAAGTAGGTTTAGGTATTTGAGAAATTTCTAAAAGCGATCGTCAATCCATCTGAAATTCAAAACTTTTCTTTTTTTTTCACTTTTTTTTCTTTTTCTTTTTTTTTAAGGCATTTCTCTTTCTATGACCTTGGCAATTAACTATGTGGGGTTTTATTCAAATCCACAATTTTCCCCTTATTACTATTTTTTCAAAGAAAACCTACAAGTCTAAAACTCAAAAGAAGTAAAAACCTTAAATGATAATATAAATTTATGAAACACTATAATGCATAATGTTCATTCATTCAATGTAAATAATCAGATTTGACCCAAAAATTCACAATCCCATCGATACTCTTGAGATGACATTCAAAGTTACAGAAACAAAAGTTTTTCACTTAATGCTTTAACTTTAGCATCATTGACCCATAACTCCATTGCCATCAATCATTAAGACCATTAACTAGTTCTTTAAACTTTGTGAGATCTGCATTAATCAAAGCCTGAACTATATCCTTATAGGTAGTACAATCTTTAATGGAATGTCTTTCATTAGAAACTTTTTGGGTCTTGCAGGAACAACAAAGATAATATAATTTTTTATAAGTAAGGTGAAAAGCTCAACGTAAGGCATCAAAAGTGAATGATGCATCTTAACTCTCTTCCTCTTATGGCTTTGTGAATGGCTTGGATTGATCTTTTGTTTTGTGAATGTTTATGGTGAAAAAACTAGAGCACATAAATGAAATAGTTGAGAAAAATTACTAGCTCGTGGCATCAGTTGGGAACAATATAGTGACCATTAGGAATAATCATTCATCGAATCTTCTTGTATCATGGTGATGTTTCCTTCATTTTTCCTTTCAATAGTTATCTCTTAGGCATATCCATTGAAAATATTCCTATACCTTTCATTAAGAACTTCCACATTGGCATTTATAATTCTTTCTTTTTTTATCCCATCCTCAATTTTGCCTATAAAAAATAGCAAATTGGTAAATTCTGAGGATGTATTAACAATCAACCTATCATGATAAGGAGAAGGAAAGGTATCCAAAAATAGAAAATTTGGCTCCCTATTAGTTAAAGGTGGTCAAACATGCGATGCAACTTTTTTTCATTGAGCAACATATTTTTTTGTAGGTCTTATTGGGGCTTTTTTTCATGTTTTGAAGGGTTAATTAGTTTGGAGCCAACTCCAACATATGCTAGTATTGCTTCAAGAATGTCTAAGATAAATCCTTCTAAGTACAAATTTGGTTGCTTTCTAGACTATAATACTAATAGGCTATTACCCTAATCAAACTTTCTTAAAAAACATGAATAATAACTTTTCCTCACTAGCATACCCAACCATTTTGTGACAATATTAAGCCAAATGTGTGTCAAGACATCCAGTTCCATTATACTTTTCAAATGTTAGAACCTTGAAGTTGGGCAGAGCAACCACCTCTAAAACTAGCTTGGATTCCTTTACAATATAAGATTTATCATTTCCTTCAACAGCTTGAATCCTTTCTTTCAAAAGACTATACCTCATCTGTTCATCTAGATTCCATGATTCCTCCTTTATGGGTCCTAAGCTAGGTCCTTCAAGTTGATCATTTTCTTGAGTAAAAAGTCCCTCGATAATTTCTTCCATCTCTCTTATTGAATCATTATTCTTTTAATCGTTAAATGAAATCATAGGAATTATTCTTGAAGAAATTCTTTTTGTTTTTGTTTTTTTCTTTAACACACATTATTTTATTCTATTAAGTAGATACATATATGGATGAATGAATAAATGAATGAATGAATGAATGAATGGATGCACAAATGAATGAATGACAAAGCTCTTTGGTGAAAAATGTTAAAATTGGAATAGAAGAAAGAATTAGAAGCAAACCATAATTTGAATATTCAAGTTTGAAAAGACAACACCATATTAACATAAAAAGAAATATTTTCCAAAATAGAAGACACACGCAAAGCAATTCATTCCCACCAACCTATTACTTAAAGACCTTCTTTAATCAAAAGTCTCATCCATGTTCATCACCATGCCATTCCTTTTTCATTGTTCCAAAATCTTTAACCCCTATTGTCGTTGGATCGAACCATTTTGCACCTATAAGTGATTGTACCTTGTGTTTGAAACCTTCACAATTTTTAATGGAATACCCTATAATTCCACCATGGTATTCATATCTCACATTTGGGTTAAAATATTTCGGGTACGAAGGCTTTAAAGGCAATGATAATGATGTAAAGATAAATGCAAAAATAGAATAACCTAAAATATATAAATCATCTTACCAATGAACGTAAATGCACTGATTGAATTCCAAAAAGAAAAAAAACTTCGTGCTTATCCTAACTCACTTTTTTTTTTTGTTTTTCCCTTTTTTTATTTTGACTTTTTTTTTGCCTATTTTTTCCTCGATCCTAACTTTATTTACACTATCACCTTAAGTACAAGTTGCATCATAATGCCCCATATCTCCTACTTTTGAGTAATTTCTACAAAAGAGATTGGTATTTTTTTTCCTAGGTGCTTTCTAACTAGTTTTTAACATCTAAATAATTTTTACAAAGGGTTGAAATTATTGATTGCTCCATGAGAACTCCTTTATTTTTTGGTCAATGATTGACCTAAAATAAATGCCCTTTTGTAAAACATAATGCCTATATAATGTAAGCAACAAAATTAAAAACTATACAAATTCAATGAATTAATAATCAAAACAAATAAATAATAAAAACAACAAAATAACCATAAAATACAACAAAATAAGAAAATAAATATAGTGTTTTACGTTTTGGTAACTTTCTAAAAGGTGGCATGGCTCTACCTTAGGCAAGCTTCCTATGACTCATGATATGCCAAGTCGAGATTTATTTATCTAAAGGTTCCCAAATCAAATCTTACATCATCGTCCAATATAGACTAATAAGGCACACTAATCCTTACCCACTATAGGTTACAAATGGAAAGGGTTCTATTTAAGTGAAAATGTTTCGTTAGCAAATGCAAAGGTTATCACCTCACGAGAGCGTAACTGCTTCATTTCCTCCTAATAAAAACAAAGCCCAAGTCTAGAGCTTATGCATGTAAGTGTATACGCAAAAGTGTGCAAAGCGATATATTAATCAAAACATTGTAAATAAATCACAAATACAAAATCAAAACAAGAAAATAACTAAAATCCAATTAATTTATTTAACATATATATATTGAAAAATTAAAATAAATATCAAACTAAACTAATTAAATCCTAAAATTTTTTATAGCGCATAATTAAAAATTTTAGCCTGACTCTAAAAAAGGTCCCCAGTGGAGTCCCTAAGCTGTCATAACATAGTGTTCCAGAGACTTGATTGCTAGACGTAAAATTTAAAATCTTGAAAACACGAGGAGTCACCACCAATCTTTTTTAAAGGTGTGATTGGTCACTCAAAAAATTATTCTTTTAATAAAATAATAAAACAGGTTTAAAATTTATTAAAAAGACAATTTGGGTTTACCAAAATATGATTGAGTTTGAGAATTGGTTACACGTGAGGAAGGATTAGCACCCCTACAACACCTATAAAATTGGTACCAATTAATCCTGCACTATTTATAATTTTGAACAAAAATGGATTTTTATACGAAATTTAATTATAATTCCCTTCATATTTAAGAAATAAAATCAGTTAAAGAAATCTTTATTTAGGAATATTACAAAAATCTTCAAATTAAAGAAATACCTTCAAATTCACCAACATAAAGGTAGAATTCAAAGATAGTCTTTTCATCTAAGATTTAGTGTAACATTCCTTTTAAAATATAATAAAATAACATTCTTTCTAAATGATAATTATTGGCAACTCTTTAACTTCTAGGCAGAGTATCAACAATTGTATTTCACAGAAGCATATTTTATTTTATTTTTGTTTAAAACTAAATTTTTTAAAAAACTTTTTATGTAGTATAAAAATGAAAAATGATATAATTCATATTAATCATCAATAATTAGAACAAACATATGTGTGCATTATAAATGTACACATTAATATAAAAAAGGAGACATGCAAATGATGATAAAACGTGAATACTTGAATTAGTTTTTCAAATATAGAGAGACCACCTGGACTCTACAACCTCTTGGCAGGGTTTGGGTGTGACTATTAATATTTAAAATCCAAATCTATTATTTTTTATTATTTTATGTTTTTATATTTGTTATTTTAACAAAACCAATTTATTTTAAGTTACAAAAATGCATGACGTATCTTAATGAAATAAAATTTCTTAAATACCCCATCATCTAGGCTATATTCAGGAATAAATTATTTAATAAAAGGCTTTCATGCAAATCCTTAAAACAAATTTGGGGTTTTGGGTAGGTTTGGGGTTGCAAAGTTTAATTTAAGGTTTTAACGAAAGCCTATTTAGGGTTTTGGGTTTCCTTTAAGGTTTTGATTTTAGGGTTGCATTTAGAGTTAGACTTTAAGGTTTCAATTTATAGTTTTGATTTAGGGTTTTAGTTTAAGGTTTCAATTTAGAGCTTCTATTTTAATTTTAGGGTTTAATTTAGGGTTTTAATTTAAGCATTCTTTTTTAGATTTTAGGTATCATTTAGGGTTTTGATTTAGGGTTTTAATTTAGGATTTCACATATTTACAAACTTCTTTAAAAAATATCTCTTATATTTAGGTAGATTTTCAAAGCAAATTTGCTTTTGTAATTTTTCAAAAATTAGTTTTATATATATTTTTTCAATACAAGCTCGTTTTATATAAGTTTCTAAAAGAAATAAAGTCTTATATTTTTCCCTTATTTTCCTTTTCATTAAAAAATTTATTATTATTATAACTTATTAATCTTTTATTACTTTTTACTATTTAATAATTCCTCAACATCTAGGCAAAATTATTAATTTTTAAAACATGATTTTTAATTTCCTCCAACATCTAGGTAATATTGATGTTTTAAAATTTTTGTTATTATTATTCTTATTAATAATAAATATTTATTACATTTTAAAAGATTTTAAAAAAATACAAATAATACGTAAAATGCATGAATATAATCAATGATAACATAAGCTTGTCAATTAGTAAAATAATACATATATGAAAGCATTAAATAACCAAGATTAGGCATAAGTTAAAATAATCATATATTGGCAACAAAAATACTAATAAGTAATAATAAGAATAATAATACAAAAGTTATTTATTCATATAATCTAAGTTCTTACTATTATGTGTTATTGGATTTTTACGTTTACTATATATTATTATTATTATTACTATTATTATTATTATAAGAAACAAATGGCGACCCACATTAAACCTCACACAAACTCATTTTGGGAACACTTTGCTTTCTTTATTTTTTTTCTTTTTATTTCTTTTAGAAACAGATGCTTTAGACTTAAACAACAAAAGAGGTAAGAACCAAGACTAAAAATATCTAATTACCTCAACACCTCATGAACCTCATGATGCTTGCTTTTACCTGAACTAGTTGAAACAAAAATGACATGAACTAGGAAAAAAAATAAATAAAGGTAAGAAACATGTTGTTACCTTAGTTTTTGTTTCTACTTCAGACAAAATGATTTCACTTTTCCATATGGTTAACCTCAAAATTTCCTCATTTTTTTTTTTTAGGATGTCTGAGCCCTCTTTTGTTTAATTGGGTTCTTTCTTTATTTTTCTAGGTTCTTTCCTCTCATGCTATTGCTCCTCTTCAAGCTTGGTGCTGTAGTTTTCCTTTTTGGTTCCCCTTTCTAGTGTGTTTCCTTTGCAAAGTCAAAAGAGTCACTAGCCTCTGAATTTTGGAAGCATTGCTGACTTTCTTACCATATTTGGTTGTAAAGGTTTGGCGATAAGTATAAAAATACTTTCAAACATAATCTTCCTTAAAGATCTTGAACAACTTTTGGATTTTGATGCTCTCTTAGGACCCCTCTTGCTTGACTTCTTAGTCAATCCAGTAAGACCATTTTCACCTTTTTTCATAACAATCGAGTTCAAAACTAAAAGATCTTGACTAACTATGCATCCATGAACTGACTTCCTCCTATACTCTTTATTTCTCCTACCATCCCTGTGAAAGTAAAGAGTACCTTTATAAAGCAAAAAAGGACACGACTAGGAGTGATAACTCCTTGCTTCATCGAAAAACCTTGCTTGTCACAACCTCCCATAATCTTGCATACGTAGCCCTTAAACTTCTCACCTAGTTATGAGATCTTCTTGCAAAAATAAAAAGCTCAGAGTTTCTGGTCATCATCAATTTCTAGCTTCTTTTGGCAACCAATGGTTGGATTTACAATGTTGAACTTTATTTTTCTCTGATGGATCTTTTGGCTATGGCCTTAGGGGAGAAATGCTACTGTTGCTACTTTTTCGTTTCTTTTTCTACTTTTTTTTTTTAGTTCCACCCTTCTTCTCCTTTCCCTTTTCCCCTCATTATCTTTTTTGGTTTTCTTTCCACCTTTTATTGCCACCACCTCACGTAACTTTTTCTTTCCTACCCATTTTTTCTCTTCTACTATTTTTCTATATTATTATTATTATTATTATTTTCTAGTTTTTTCCCACTTCTGGTATTTTTTTTGCTTGTTCTTTCTTTTCTTTTTTTTTACCGCCACTTTATCCTTTTTGTACTACCACCTTGCTTATTGATTTTTGTTCCCTCTCTCAGCACATCTCTCTAGCCTTATTTTCCTCTCTCTCACTTTTTTTCTCTTACGTCTCTTAATTGGCCACACCTATTTTTTTTCATCTTTTTATGGAATGGCCTTTTCATGCATTTGTTTCCTGTATGGCTTCTCTTTATTCATGTGAGCTGTTTATGGCCTTTTTTTAGGTCATAGTTTAGGCCTTAAAATAAAACTTCAGAGCCTTGAAAATTATTATTATTATTATTATTTTATTCGTTATTTTTATTTATTGGGCTTTGAATTTTTTTCTTGGGCTTTTTATTTAGTTTATTTATTATTTTTATTTTTTTGGTTTTGAGGATAGCCTTTTATTAGGCTTTTTGTTGATTTTTTTGAATTTTCACTCAAGCTAATATAACGGGTCTCATTAAAAGGCTTTTTATTAGGCCTCATTTTTTAGCATTTGAAAATGGACTGTGTAATTGGCCTAAAAAATTTATGGTTAGAGCCAAATTTGCCAAATCCGAGCTTGAAGTAAAATGATAAAATATCTTAGATAAAATTAGGTGTTTACACTTAGTTACATGGGAGAAGAAGCGTGAAATATGAAAAAGGCAATTAGCAAAAGAAAAACTAGAAGTTGCATAGTTTAATGGCCTAAAAGACATGTAAAGCTATTCATGGGAGGAAAAAAAAATTGAAAAACAGAACCAAACAAAAAAAAAAGAGATGAGGTTAAAAAAACTTAAAAAATCACGTGAAGATTAGGGGCTTGAGGGCATGGGTGAATAAGTAAGCAAAAGAAAAAACCAAGAAAAAGAAGCAATGATAAGAACTAAAAAACTGAAAAGGAAAGTTGAAGGAAAAACAAGAGGAAAAAAGCCAAAAAAGGAACTAGAAGAAAAAAAAAGAAAAAAATGAAACTAGAAAAAAAAATATGAGTGAGGGCATTTGGGCAATAGCAAAAAAAAAAAAAAGAAAAAAAAAAGAATCCTAGCAAAAAAAAAAGAGAAAAAACTAGTGAGGAAATTGAAACAAAACAAAAGAGCAAAAAAAATTGATAGTAGTAAAAAAACCAAAAAACAAAGTAGAAAGGTAGCAATAAAAAAGTACTAGAAAAAAAACAAGAAAAAACTAGGTAGAAGAATAAAAGATAGCAAAAAAAAAGAGAGAAGTAAAAACAAAAAAAAAAAGAGGAACAAGAAACAAAAGTATAACGACAAGAAAAAATTGGCAACAAATAAAAAAAACTAGAAAAAAGAACAAGAGAAACATGAACTAAATAAAAAAAACAAAAGAATAGTAAGGAAAAGAAAGGAGAAAAAAAGAATGAAAGAGAGGAAAAAAAAGTAAAATAAACTTAACAATAGAAAAATGATTTCAAGTTATCAAGAATGAGAAAAAAGAAGAGCATAAATTAGCAGGTAACCTCTTTCATTCCTAGCCTTTCTTGTATAAATGTATATGATAAGGTGTTGCTTTATGTGTCTAATTAAAAAAAATAAACACCATTCTTGGTTAGCCTTTGTTTTTTTATCATAAATCTTTTGGTTATGATCCTTCCCATTTTCTAAGTTGTTTGTAATTTAATCTTCAAGTCTAACATGAAAAGCTATGAAAAGGAAAGCATATTCAAGTTTAATGTAAAAAGCTAGAAAATGAAGTTTTATTTTTTTTTGGTCAAAAACTAAACACCAAAACATGGGTTGAAAGGATGAAAACATAGGGCCTCTTTGAGCTTTATTGTAAAAAGTAAAAAACCCTATTTTCCATTGATTTCCCAATTTCATTTATATTGTTTAGGGTTTGTTTTTTTATCTTAGTTATTTACTTTAGTAGTTGTTTAAAGTCTAAGACTTCAGGTTTCCAAAAGGAATATAAAACTAAAAATCAACAATGAAAAAGATGAAGAAGGATTTTCTAAACAAGGGAAAGTAGGAATTATGTTGTTGGGGCATCTAGCCCATCTTGCATAGGTTTACTTGAATCAGTTCAAAGCTCCTGCATTTATTGCTTTTGTGAAAATTGATGGGAGTTATTCACTTTTTTTAAATAATAATAATAACAACAACAATAGCAACAACAATAATAATAATAATAAGGAAAGATAAAAATGAAAAAACAATATGATATAATATAAAATATGAAAAAATATAAACACATATATACACATATATGTGAAAGAGACAAAATTTTTTTAAAAAAACCTTGCCTAAATGTTGGAAGAGATTTGAAATCGAATTTTAAAAAGTTTAATTCTGCTTAGATGTTAGGGAATTAAATTTTATTAAAAAATTGATGTTAAAAAGAAATTATAGCTATAAATATAATAGATAAATAAAATAAAAATATTAAGAAAAAATTTAGGTTTTATAAATGTTTACATGGCCTTTTACATCGCCATTATTATTATTGTTGTTATCATTATATGATTATTTTTAGCCTATGTTTGATCTTGGTTGCTTAGTGACTTTATACACATATTATGTTGCTAATTGATTTGTTTATTCTATCTTTGATTATTCATGCATTTTCATCATTATCTATATTTTTAAAATTTCCTAAAAAATTTTAACAAACAAAGCTTCAAAAAAAGAAAAAATGATTTTGAAAGCCTTGCCTAGATATTGGAGGGAATTAAAAATCATGTTTTAAAGAGATTAATTTTGCCTAGATATTGAAGAATTATTAAGCTATAAAAGGTTAAAAAATATATAAATAAGAATAATAAAATTATAATAATAAAGAAAAAATATGTAAAAATATAAAAATTTTATTTTTTAAAAAAATCATAAATTGGTGAGCTTGCTTTGAAAGTTTACCTAGAGATTGGAGATTTTTAGAAAGTTTGTGAACTAATAAAACCCTAAAATGAAAGCCTAGGTGAAACCCTAAACCCTTGGTCAAACCTAAAACCTTAAGTGAAACCCAAAACCCTAGGTGAAACCCAAACCCTAACTGACACCCTAGGTAAAATTGAAACCCCAAATGAAATTCTAAACCCTATAATAAAACCTTATAGGCAAACGAAGACCCCAAATAAAACCTTGAAATCTTAAATCTACCCAAAACCCTAAAACCACCTAAGATCCTAAGGATTTGCATGAAACCTCCCATGAAATAATCTATTCTTGAATGCTGCCTAGAAGTTAAGGTGTTAGGAAATTTTATTTCATTAAATTTTCTTAATTAAAACAATAATAAAACTAAATAAAGAATAAAAATGGAGTCCTGTAAGTCTCTTTATATTTAACCTGATCACAACTTGCATCTAATTATCACTTATGACACATTTGCATATCTTCATTTTCACTCATGGCGCATATGTATGTATTTTAATTGTTACTGTTTATGGTTAGTTATAGTATCCTTCATTTTTTTTAAGTTTTTCAAAAAATTGATTTAAAAATATTATAAAATTAAAATAACATTTTGAGAAAAATAATTTTTGATACTTTGCTTAGATGTTGCAAAGTCACTAACAATTATCATTTTGCAAAGAATTTTATTTTTATTTTTAAGGGAAAGTTATGGTAAATCTTCGACGGAAAAAATTATCTTTGAATTTTGCCTATATTTTGGAGAATTATGAGGTATTTGTTTAATCTAAAAATTTTCATAATATTCCTAAATAAAGATTTTTAATTGATTTTTTTCTTCAAAATGAAAAGAATTATTATTAAATTTCAAATAAAAAAATCATTTTTAATCCAAAACTATAGATAGTACATGATTCATTGTTACCAATTTTTATGAGTATTTTGGGGGTGCTAGTCTTTTTCCATGCATAACCAACTCTTGAACCCAATCCTGTTTTTGTAGACCAAAATTATCTTTTTAATAAACTTTAAACTCATTTTATTGTTTTGTTAAAGAGATAAATTTTTTAGGTGGCCAATCGCACAAAAAAAATATTGATGGCGACTCCTTGTTTTCTTGATTTTAAATATTTATGTCTAGTGATCGAATCTTTAGACCGATACGTTATGAGAATGATCATGGAGATATCATTGACCCTTAGGCTTAAACCAAGATCCACATATCTCAACCCTCATGTAAGAGACATAAGATTTTTTATGGCCTTCTTTCCACCATTCCCCCAACACTACCCATTGACATACTCCAGCCTATTACTAAGCCTTTCATGGATAAGGCTATAAAGAGAGAAATTATCGAATGGTTGGATGTTGGAATCAAGTGTGGTGTTATCATTATGGCCGCAGTTGGTTATATTTGAGTTGATGAGATGGTCACATTGTAGACCATAATTCAACGCTTCTTAGAAGAAACCAAAATTTTCTTTTCTATTTGCTTTTTTATGTTATGTATTTATCCTTTTCATGGTAGTTTATATCTTTTCTTTTGTTTTGTTTATAGAAAAAATAAATGTCCATCATGGGAACTTCAAGGAAAGCTTCGGCCAATTAGAGAGTATTATTCACCTCTTATGCTTAAATTCATATTTACCTACATATTGAAGACAATATGATTTTTAAGTTTGGGGGTGGGAAAATTTGAGCCAAATTTTCAAAAAAAAAAATTACAAAAAAGTTTTCAAACTTAGGCTTAATTAATTGTTGCTATGAGTCTTTAGTATGCTTCATTTGCTTGCTTGTTATTGATCCCATGATAGAAACCAAGGGAAACTGGTTATGTAAACTAGAAAGGGCCTTGATCCCCCAAAAATTTTAAAAATCCTTAGCAACATGAGACAAAAATGGATGGTTATACAAGCCAAAAAGAGTCTTTGGCCCAAAAACAAATATTTAAGAACAATCAAATTTGTTAAGAAAATTAAATAATCAAAAAGTTCTGTTCTTGATATGAATGTATTATGTTTAGTTGACTTAGTTAAACCAACTAATAATACTTTGAAATCTAAAATGGCATGTTTGTAAAAGACTAATAAAAAGGTATTGTAAAGATGTTTTTTGGACGATTAAAATTTATTGACTTGTTGAGAGCCACACCAAAAAATTTGTTACCTTAGCTTTACTTTAGTGTTATGCATTATAGTTAAAGAGGGATTAAAATCATATTATTATTTGTTTATTGTTTATAGCAATCAATTATTACTTACAAATTTTTAAAATCAAGAGATTTGTTATAAGAATTAGGAAGTGTATTTCACTTACAATCTTAATCATGCTTATTTAACAAAAGTCAAATTGACTTTCTAGTTTCTTCATAAGACTTCAAATTTATAATCAAGTATCAAACATGTTTTTTTAAATCAATCGCAACTTCTCTCTATATAATCTTCACTTTTAATTTTAGTTTAAATTTTTTTCTCCAGTTATAATGCTATTTTTTTCAACACAAAAGTTAGATTTGAATAACTTTTGAAAAGGTTAAAATTTATTAACTTCTAATCTCAAAGTTTTAATTTTATTCTTTTAATGATAATTTCATTTTTCTTGTTTTGATAAAAAAAATATTATTTAGCAATTGATTTATTTGTGTTTTTTTAAATCATTCACAATTTTAAGTAAAATGATTTATTTAATGTATTATGTTTCTTTATACATTTATTTATGAATTGATCAAATTTATAATTTGTAAGTTATTTTTAGTATATTTTTTGTATATATTTATATTGATAATATATATTAGTTTATGTATGAAGAAAAAAATTTAAAATTCAGTAAATATTAATTGGCCCCTCAAAATTGTATGTCAAGATCTGCCATTGATAGAAACCATGATTGACCTTGATTATAGCTTTGGTAAAATAATAAACTTGGGTAAAGCATGAAATAAATTTTAAACTTTGTTGATATTTGATTGCCAGCTTTCACTTGTGTGCATTTGTTCTGATCATTGAATTGCATGCCATTTATGATTGTTTATGTTAATCATAAAAATTGCATTTCATTTTTGAAGCTATGCTTATGTTTTAGAATTTGTTTAACCACCTCTCGAGGTGAAATTCTAGGCTACATTGAATAAGAAAAATGACTTAGACCATCCTTGGATTGATTGAGCCTTTCAAGCTGACCTTAATGCATATATCGATAGTTACCCCTATTGTTACCCTTTCTTTGTTAAACACCCACATCAATAAAATTAGATCTTATTTTGCAATTTCATCCTTGTTCTTCCTATCCTATGTGCATAAGGATTACATAATATATAATTAGAGAATTATGTCACATTTGGGAAACGAAGGAAATAAAATTTTGAAAAAATATCCAACAAAAATTCAATCAAAAGTCAATCAAAAAAATGAAACCAAAATATCAAAATAAAAAAAAGGAAAAAGAAAGAAGAAAAAGAAAAAGAAACAAAGAAAGAAATAAAAAGTGTGAAAAATAAAGAAAGTGACAAAAGATAAAGTTTGGGGATAATACTAGTCTTGATAGCTCTTTAATTGATCATAAGATTGTAATGCATGATTAAGGTACTTGAACTTAAAAATTCCTTTCTATCCTGCCTCTACCCTAGCCTAACATTAAGAACTAGCAAAGACCTAAAGATATTTAGTTTAGTGTTAGACCAACATTAGTGGAAAGAGGT
The DNA here is from genome assembly GCF_047325235.1 of Durio zibethinus. Taxonomy (NCBI): domain Eukaryota; kingdom Viridiplantae; phylum Streptophyta; class Magnoliopsida; order Malvales; family Malvaceae; genus Durio; species Durio zibethinus. Next base: position 27,388,874 of record NC_143164.1, on the reverse strand, counting down.
GTGAAAGGCAAACTTATGGAATATATGTGCATTTTGAATTTGTTGTGTTAATTCCATGGTTGCATATTCATAGCTAGATGGCATGTGGTGATATGTGATGAATGTTGCATAAAATGGAACTTCAATGAAAGAGATGCACATTCTAGATAATTCTTATGACTAGTCTTGTTTAGGATTTACCTTAAGCTATAATCATTATGCAATTTTTGAGGAAATAATTTCTAATTGATCATAAGTTGATTTTGCTTGAAGACAAGCAAAAAGTAAGTTTGGGGGTGTGATAATTCTATTTTTTATAGAATTATCATGTACTTAATTGGTTATTTTGTAACTTAATCGATTGATTTTTGCTTATTATCCACCTAAATGTTCCAAATTTCATGTGTAGGGAAAACTGAAACACCATGCCCACACCTAGTGTCATCATGCAAGCAATGGCCGAATCTAGTGCGAAATTTGCTAAGGCAATTCAAGGGCCCTTAGGAGATGAGAAGAGCTGATTTCCATCAGAAAATGAAGCCATGAAGAAGAAGAAAAAAAATGCCAAGCCATGACCATGAAGCCCCAAGCCGTGAGCCACCAACAAGGCATGTGGAGCTTTCCTTTCTTTGCATAGGATGGCTTGCTTGAGAGCAGCTGCTGTACAAGCTGATTTGGAGGAGCTTCAAGCTGAGTTTAGATCTGAAATGAGGATAAAAAGCAAGCCAAAAATCAAGCTAACATGAGCAAGGACGGTCGGCTATGCTTGATACATGAAGGGGAGACCATTTGCACGACATGACAAACTTGGACCACCATGAAAGTGACATTTTCTGGTCCCTCCTTGAGCAATTAATTCCCACGGTTTGGAAAGGCTGGGAGCTGGGAAATTTTAGAGTATGACAAGGATACAAGGTGGCATTTTGGTGAAAAATGATTGGAGCAATTGGGCTCAAGCAAGGTGGCATAATTGCATGAAGGCCAACTCAGCGCAAGCTGCCAGCACACTTCCAGGTTCGGTTCAAGCACCAAGCCAGCCTCCAAATGGCTCCTTCTGAGGGGAAGCAAGCTATCGACTAAATGTCCTGAGTGGAGGAATCAAAGCCCCTTATTGGCCAGCTCATCAAGCATCACACGGGGTGAGGAAAATGCTTGCATCAAGTCATGGTTTTCATTCTTATTCCCAGCAGCAGAACGGGGTTAGCCAGCTGGCTTTTTGGAGGGCTATGATTGATCAATAGGAGCCCTTGATTTTTCATTTGAAGACCTACAATTAGTCTATATGTAGGACTTTTTGAGGGAATGAAAAGGGAGAGCCGCAACTCTCATTGTATTCACGTCACAGGAAGGCAGCACTGTTGCTGACCTTGCCCATACTTTTAGCTCACCTTTTTGCTTGTTTTCTTCATTGTAATGCTTCCTTATTTTCATGGTTTTATATTAGCTTTTCCAGCACTTAATTTTGGTTTTCATTTAAACCTTGTTTATTGCAATTGTTATGAATGAAAATTTTCAGTTTCAGTCCTTAAAATTCCAGCCCAGTTTTTTTTTTCTCCAGCATATTTGAACCTTGTTTGAGCTTGATATTTGTGGGGGAAGGATAGCTATTGATAGCTTGATGAACCCTTGTTCATCAATGCCATCTAAGAAGCTTGACTCATGAAGGTTTTATTTTGTTTTTGTATTTTCGGTTAGGTAAACTTCATTTCTTACTCTGTTTTATTTTAGCTACTGCCTTGTGGTTATGGTTGCTGTTTTTATTTAGTTTCTATGCATTTGAGTTGAGTTAAATGAAGTTGGATTGATGTTTAGCATGTGTTTGTTAAAATAGCTTAGACATAGTTTCACTTCCATCCATTTTTCATGCATTTTGCTCATTAGTTTTCAATTCTGTTTTTCTCCTACTTTCGGTTCTGTTTTGGTGAAGTTCCCTTGCTTTTTTTTTGTTCATTTTCATGTCTATTTTATGATTCTAGGATTAGATTTCATGTTACCTATGTGCATTTTTTTTTTTATTTTGGTAGTATTTAGCTTACTAGATTCTCATTTTAGGCCTTTATTTTGCTTTTGATTTGAACTCTGTTTTGCTCACTTTCTGGTCATTTTTTGGAAAAGCTTTTCTGCATCTTTTTTGCTTGTTTTCATGTCTATTTTAAGTTTTTGAAACAATTTTTGCAACAATTTTTGCAACTTCTTTAGGTAGGGTTACATTTTCCAAGCATTTTAGTTGATAGGTCTTAGTTTCCATGCATTCTAGTATTTTGGTTTGCATTTAATTTTCTGCATTTTGTGTTGTTTTGAGGAGGGGTCACATTCATCATTTTAGTTCATTTTCAAGTCCATTTTAAGGTATTCCATTTTGATTTTACAGCACCATATAGTCTTAGGTCAGTTTCTTAGAATTTTAGCTCATAGATTTAGATTCATGGCCATTGCATGTCAAGGTTTGCATTGCATTTTTCTGGTTAGTTTATTAGGTTATTGCAATTAGTATACTATAGTTTTTTGGTTCATTTTTTAGTCTGTTTTAAGTTTCTTAGGTCACAATTAATGTTTGCATCTAATTAGTACATGTGTTCATTGACAAAATCATCTAGGTTGCATTTAGCTCCATTTTGGTATTTACACATTTTTTTTTAGTCTAAGTTAGGTGTTCTTTTTGCATTCTTCCCATGTTATCTTCATGTTTAATTTTTCTTGTATGTATTTCATGCATCTTAGGCTAGGTTAGAGTTTTATTTAAGTTAGTTTTCAAAAATTAAAAATGCTAACTTTATTTTTTGTATTCTATTAGTTTTACTTTTCGTTTAATTGTTGTTGCCAAGTTTTGTTTTCCCTCCCTCTACTCTTTAATTTTAATTTTAATCTATGCTTTTAATTTTTGTTTAGTTTAATTTTTGGTTTTGTTGCTTTCTATTTTTAGTAGCCTGCCATTTTAGAAAACTATCCTTTTTAGTAACTTTTATTTTAAGTTTTAAATTTCCATAATTTGTAGACTGATTTAGGTTTAATTATTTGGTCATTTTTATTAGATTTTAATTTTAGGATAATTAGTTCATTTTCAAAATTTTCATAGGGCCAGATATACTTGAAGTGTTAAAACTGGTATTTATCCTTAGGTCTAGAACTCTTAATCCTTGAACAGACGATAATCTGGAATACTTCCAATCTTTACTATTTGTATAACCTATACAATTGTGATACTTCTAAAGGGTAACAACACCAGCTAAACACAAGGAATGGTGATTGTAAATACACTCTTATCAAACCTTTGAAGCAAAATGATGTCCTTGAAAATCTTGCCAAAATATTAGAAGATTTTTAAGAGTTATCTTATAAAGCCAATAATAAAATTCATATCATGCACTCCTAACTTCTAGTAATTAATAAAAGGTTTAAGGATAACGCATCCTAAAAAATAAGATCAGTTAATTCCTCGCATGCACAATATGTGAGCTCACTCAAGAGTCATGGAGAATAAGAATGCTAACTAGATTGGAAAGGTGGAAAGGGCATAAGAAGAGGTAAGAGAAATAGTTATGGGAATGCAACAAAACACTGATAGGTAATTCGTAAAATTGAAACAAATATTGGTAAGACTTTCAAAAAGAAAAGGGATTCCGAAAACACATAGGGCAAGGGACAAAATTGCTATTGAAGAACCATTGTATCTATTGGGAGTTACATAACCCTATATTCAGAATCTCCATGTTATGTGAGCACCCCTAGCAAGTCATCAACCATATGCTGGCACTTTTTCTAGGTTGTTCCCACTTTTAGGCAACCATTAATCCAGGATCTACTCCTTTTGACCCCATCACTATTTCTAATCTTGATGACCCTAAAGAATAAGAAAAATTAAAAGAGGTGTCTAAGTTGATTGAAAACATTGAGATAAGGAACAAGAATGATCTATTGGAGGAAAAAGATGGCAATAGAAGGGCTTGATGTATATGGAAATGTTGATGCCAGTAAACTAAGTTTGGTGCCCGATTTTGTCATTCCATCCAAGTTTAAGGTTCCTAATTTTGATAAGTATGATTGGACAAATTTCTCTTTACACATATCACCATATACTGCCAAAAGATGATGGGCCATACTCATAATGACAAGTTACAAGCAAGATGGTGTTTCAAACTAGACTAGAGTAAAATTCACTCATAGAAAGATCTGGCCAGGCCTTCATAGCACCATATAAGCATGTGGTAGACATGGTGCTTAATAGGCTAACCTTGCAAAACATGGAGGAAAAGGCTATTAAAACTTTCAAAGAATATGCTCACTGATAGAAAGTTATGATGGCTTAGGTCTAGTCGCCATTGACATAAAAATAAACTACAATACTTTTTGGGAGCACTCTAAAGGCCTCTTACTATGATAAATTAGTAGATAATGCTATAAAAAATTTTACTGACATGGTAATATCAAGGGAGATGATTGAAAATGCAATCAATAATGGCAAGATTGACAAGCAAGAGGCCTTTAGTGCCAAGGAAACCTAGTCCCTAAAAAGAAAGAGTTAGAAACCTCTGCAATTACTGTTGGAAACCCTTCACCTAGACCTTTCATCCCCTATGACCCATACTTGACCTATTCCTTCAATTATCATCTGGCTAATCAAGTGTCCTAAATACCATACCCCTATCAGCGAATACTAGTATCAATTATTCATCCTATGTTTCAAATCTCTATTACTCCACCCACTACTATTCCAGTTTCAAGACCCAATAACCAAACAAGTGGTTCTAGGGGAAAATTTGAGATCATCAAGAAAGAAGTCATATTGACCCAATTCTTATGTCATATGTTGAGTTATTCCTATAACTTGTTAAAAGTCATTTGGTATCATCAATTCATCTAGAACCATTGAAACCCCTTTTTCTCAAATGGTATGATGCTAATGCTATATTGATTACCATGATGGAAACATTGGTCACTCCATAGAAAGTTGTCCTACGTTCAAGCACAAGGTTTAAAGTTTGATTAGAGTAGGCTTAATAAGTTTTGATAAGCAAAGTAGGCTGGATGTCAAATTCGAACCAAACTGTAATTCTCAAAATGATGAGATAGGCTAAAGTTGGTTGAAAATGACTTTCTTGAATTTTTGTTAAGGGTTACTCAAATTTCTTTTTATGTATGATGCATTTTCATGGTATCTCCATTTTCATCCACTTGAATACTCATTTTCTTTTATATATATCTCTTTTAATATTATCTTTGTATTCATTTTCAAAGAATTAAAGGCTTGGTAGATTTTTTATAGGTTTGGATTCTAAGTAATTATTTGAGAATAAAGCCCCACATAATTAATTTCCAAAATCATGAAAAAAAAATTACCTTAACAAGGTATAGAAAAGAAAAAAAAAAGAAGAAAAAAGAAGAAGAAGAAGAAAGATAAGACTAAAGAAAAGAAAAGTTTTCTTTTGTAATAAAAAGTGAAAATAGTCTCAAAAAAATCGGCGATCACTATTAGAAACAAACCAATACCTTCATAACTTTTTCAAATACTCTCATGTCCCAAGTTGTCATAACATAACATTTCGGAGACTCGATCGCTAGACGTAAACATTTAAAATCAACAAAAAATGGAGAGTTACCACCAATCCTTTTTTTAGGGTGTGATTGACCACCTAAAATTTTTATCTTTTTAATAAAATAATAAAAGAGGTTTAAAGTTTATCCAAAAGACAACTTTTGGTCTACAAAAACAAGATTGGGTTCAGGAGTCAATTATGTGAGGGGAAGGATTAGCACCCCCACAACACCCATAAAATTGGCAATTAACCATGCATTATCTATAGTTTGGATAAAAAAGGGTTTTTTTTATTTAAGGTTTAATAACAATTCCTTTCATTTTGAAGAAAGTAAATCAATTAAAAATTTTTATTTAGGAATATTGTGAAAATCTTTAGATTAAAGAAATATCTTATAATTCTCTAACATATAGGCAGAATTCAAAGATAATCCTTTTTGTATAATATTCATCACAACATTCTCTTAAAAATAAATAATAACATTCTTAGCACATGATAATTATTAGTAACTATCCAAGATCTAGGTAGAGTACCAAAAATTATCTTCCTTAGAATATTTATTTTATTTTATTTTATTTTATTTGAAATCAACTTTTCGAATAATTTTTTATGCAATAAAAGTGGAAAATGCTATGATTAACCATAAACATCAATAATTAAAATAAATATATATGCATAAATGGGATATATGCATATGATGATAAGATACGAATTTAGGATCGAGTCCTTAAATATAAAAAGTCCACCAAGACTCCTTAACCTCTAGGTAGAGTTTAGATATGACCATTTATATTTAAGATCCCATTTTTATTTTTTTTTTAGGATTAAGGAATTATATGAAAAATCTTAATAAAATAAAATTTCCTAAATAATCCCTTGTCTAGGATGCATTTGAGAACATATTATTTCATAAAAGGTTTTCATTCAAATCCTTAAAAATTTAAGATGATTTTAGAGTTGTAGGTAGATTTAAAATTTTAAGGTTTCAACTAGGGTTTTAGAGTTTCATCTAAGCTTTCAAGGTTTCCCTTAAGGTTTAGGGTTTCACTTAAACTTTCATTTTAGGATTTTATTTTAAGGTTTCACTTTAAGGTTTCAAAAATTTAAGAACCTATCTAAAAATGTCCAACACATAGGCAAATTATTGGGGAAAGCTCGTTTTTCATAATTTTTCAAACAAAATTGAATTTTTATATTTATATATATTTTCCTTTTTCATTGAAAATTTATTATTATTACTTATTTATTGTTTATTACTTTCATTTTTTAATATTTAATAATTTCTCAACATTTAAGCGGAATTATATTTTTTAAAATATGAATTTTAATTTGCTTCAACATCTAGACATGGAAAAACAATAATTTTTAATTCATCAATCTTAATTAATCATTTGGTTTTTTTTTATTTTTTATCTTTTATCTTTTATCTTTTTTTGTACATGTTTTAAAATTTTTACCTTTTAAATTTTTTATTATCCTTAAGCTCATTTCTCTAGCTTCAACTGAAAACTAAAATAAAGCAAATCCTTTATAAACCCAAATGATAATTAAAAGGCAAGATAATAATAATAAAAAAAAGATATCCCACCCATCCCCACTAATCCATTAAAACAGCCACCCATTATAAAAAAGAGGAAGTTTTAGCTTCTCTATACAAACTGCATATAGTAGAGAAATGAAAGGCCAACAAACAAGAAATCAAAATGAAGCTTTTAGGCTTTTGTAAACTGTTTGCACACAAGAATCACCAACATAAAAAAAAAAAAAAAAGCTTCAAAACTAATCCCATACACAAACTACTATTCCCTTAATTTGGAAATCAAAAGGCTTTTTTTTTAACGCCCAAAATAAGACACCATTAGACCTCTAAAGTTAAGCAGGTAAACCCAAGAAAATATAAGATTAGTAAAAAAATAAGAGTGATCTGCCAAAAGAGAAATGAGAATCAATGTAAGATTGGGCTTTGTAACCCCTTTTACTACTTGCTACAATTGCAAACCATAACCAAAAGACATGTTCCAAACTTCCAAACACAAGGTCACACAAGACAAAAGCATGTATAAAAGCGGATAAAAACATACTAGAAAAATACAGACCAAAAATGAATGCCTCAAGCTTTTATGACAACAACACATGAAACCTTTTTTTGTTTTCATCCAGGAAGCCATCTTTCCTTCTAGTTTTTTTACAAGATCCCTTTTCTCTTTTCTTTGGTCTTCCTCTTCACTTTTTTTTGGTTTTCTTTTCATGTTTTCCTTTTACTGTTACTAATTTTCTAATTTTTTTCTTTTATTCTCTACTGGCATTCTTCATATAAGTTTTTGATATTTTGCTAGTGTTTACTTCTTTTTGTTGCCCTTCACATCCATTTCTACATTCCTCTTCCTGCTATAGCCTTTTGGTTTGTCTTGCTATTGTCATAACATATCAGTCCAGAGACTCGATCGTTAAAAGTAAAAATTTAAGTTCGTGTAAAACACAAGAAGTTTTCATCGATCTTTTTTAGGACGTGATTGGCCACCTAAAAATTTAATCTTTTTAATAAAAAATAATTTTTTTAAAAAGATAATTTTTGTTTACGAAAATATAATTGAGTTCGGTAGTCAGTTACGTGTGAGAAAATATTAGCACTCCCACAGTACCCATAAAATTGGTGCAAATTAATTATGCACTATGATTGGTTTAGGATAAAATGGTTTCATTGTAAGATTAATAATAATTCCCTTTATTTTTAAGAAATAAGATTAATTTAAAGAAAACTTTATTTATGAGTATTATGAAAATTTTATATTGAAGAAATACCTTCAAATTCCCCGATATAAAGGTAAAATTCAAAGATAATCTTTTCATCTAAAATTTATTTTACCATTCCTTTTAAAAAAATAAAATAACATTCTTTGTAAATGATAATTATTGGCAAACCTCCAACATCTAGGTAGAGTGCCAACAATTATATTTCATGGAAGGCTATTTTCTTTTTATTTGTTTAAAACTAAAAAACTTTTAAGAAAACTTTTTATGTAGTAAAAATGAAAAATAATATAATTAATATTAAACATCAACAAACATATATATTATTTATGAATATACACATTATTTTAAAAATGTGATGCATGCAGATGATGATAAAATAAAAATTAAAGAATCAAGCTTTCAAGTATAAACAGACCACCTAAACTCTCCAATATCCAGGCAGGTTTTGGGTAAGACTATTTATAATTAAAATCCTATTTTATTGTTTATTTATTCTTTATTCTTTTAAATTTTTATTTTAAGTTATGAAAATATATATAAATTCTTAATGAAATAAAATTTCTTAAATAACCCATCATCTAGGCAACATTCAGGAACAGATTCTTTCATAAAAAGGTTTTCATATAAATCCTTAAAAATTTTGAGATTTTAGGGCTTAGATTTCTCATTTAGGGTTTTACCTAGGGTTAAGGGTTTCACCTAGGGTTTAAGGTTTTACAGCTGGTTTTACCAAGGGCTTTCGGGTTTTACCTAGGCTTTCGACTTTCACCTAAGGTTTTGGCTTTTACCTAGGGTTTCATTTTAAGATTTTAATTTTAGGGTTTCATTTTAAGGTCTTAATTTTAGAGTTTTGATTTTAGAAATTTACGAGCCTTTTTAAAAATCTCCAACATTTAGATAGATTTTCGAAGCAAGCTCGTTTTTTATAATTTCCTAAAACACATATTTTTATATTTATTCAAACAAGTTTGTTTTTCATAATTTTCTAAAAAAATAATTTTTATATCTATCTGGAGCAAACTCATTTTTAATAATTTCTAAAAATTAATTTTTATATTTTATATATTTTCCTTTCCATTAAAATTTATTATTATTTATTTATCATTTTATTTTTATTATTTAATAATTCCCCAATACCTAGACAAAATTTTTATTTTTTTAAAACATGATTTTTATTCTCTCCAACATCTAGGTAGGAAATTTAAAACTATTACTTTGATAAATTTGTGTAAATATAAATAGAATAAAATATGCATGAAAATGAAATGTGTTAAAAGAAAACACATAAGCAAGATAGTCTTAAGCTCTTGTTAGAACAAAGGAGATAAAGATTCAATATTTATGAGCAACTTTGATATGCCTACATTTAGAAAAAAATAAAAATAAAAAGAAAAGAAAAAATAAAAAATAAAACCATGAGACAAAGAAATTGGGACGTCTCCCATCTACCTACATATGCAAACAAGAATCAACCAACATGAAGAATGATGAAGCTCTCAAACGTTCTATATAAAATCTCCATGCGAAAACAAGAACAAAACAGGAAGACAAGGACTCTATCATTTATACAAGTCATAAACTGAAAACAACACGGCAAACATAACTAACAAATTCAAAATTTCAAACCTTTCGGCCCCTATTCTCTGTTGTTTATACCCTCTGGCTTTTGCTTTTGTTTACAGGTTGCTTTTCCACTTTGTTGGCTACTGGTTACACGTTATTTTCACCCAGGTTTACTGCTGCTTTCGTCTTTTTCAGCTTTCAGTATTTTCCACGTTTTCCTGCTTCAATTTTCTTGATTTGGTTGCTGGCATTCCTGGTTCACTCGTCCACGACTGCTACTACATGTCCAGCTTCTTCCCTTGTTTCGTTTTTTCTGTTTCCTTTTGTTTCCGCTGCTTTTTACTTTCTTTAAACTGTCCTCTTCCACCTCAATTTCCTGCTACCAGCCTTTTTATTTTTCTGGTCCCCCCTTCCCGAATGCCCTAAGCCTCCTTTTCATTTTTTCTTTTGCTTTTTTTCTGCCGTCCCTGTTGCTGCCCACGTTCATGGCAGTTTTCTTTGGCACGTCCTGCATACCTTCTCAACAGTTTTTGCACGTCCCCATGGCTCTTTATCAGTTTTTTTTGCCTGTCCCTCTTCGGCAGCAGATCGTTTCAACCTTCTGCGGCCCCTCACCATTCAGTTTCTTTTTTTTTTTTTTTGTTAAAATCACATGTCAGCACCTATCATCACGTGTAAGCTTGCATGTCGGCTTTTTATTCTTTTGCATGGTTTTGCCTCCACGTAAGGCCAATCGAATGGTCTATGTCTTGGGCTTTAAAATGATCATGGCCTATGGCCAACTTCAAGCTTTCCTCAATGCATTTTTCCTTTGGGCTTTGATTTATTCGGGAAAGCTTTTTTTTCATATTTATTTACTTACTATTTTATATTATTAGTTTTAAAATTTTAATTGTCAATTTTTTAATTAATAAAAAAAAATTTAGAAACTTTTTAATGTTTTAAGAATATTACTATTAATTATTAATTATTTATATTTTTTGTTTAATAATCAACAATGGGCTTTTCTCTTGGGTCCTTTATCAAGCCAATGAGGCACTTATTCGGGTATATGCAATGGGCCTTGTCTATGAGCACTGGAAAATGGACCGTTAATGGGCCCAAAAAATTATGAATAGGGCCCAATCGTTGAACCGAGCTCGAGTTAAAGTAATAAAATATTTTGAACAAAATTAGGTGTTTATAGCTACCCCTTTTTACATATTTCATGAATAATGTAAAGACATAGATAATAATTTTTTCCGGATACTGCCTTCTAAAATCCTCTTTTTGTTTTTTTAGTTTTTTTGCTTTCTGTCTTTTTTTGTCTTTTTTTTTGTTTTTTTTTTTTTAAGAAATGACTGGGACAACACCATAAGTCAAAAATAAAGGACAATCGGGACAATGCCACAAGTCAAAAATAGCAAACGACTAGGACAATACCATAAGTCAAATATAAGGAATGACCGAGATAATACCATAAGTCAGAATAACGAACGACCAAGACAACATCACAAGTCAATAATAAGAAACGACTAGGACAACACCACAAGTCAGAAATAAAAGACGACCAAGACAACACTAAAAGTCAAAAATAACGAATGACTGAGACAACATTGCAAGTCAAAAATATAGGACGACCAAGATAACACCACAAGTCAGAAATAACAAATGATTGAGACAGCACCATAAGTCAGAAATAATGAACAATCGTGACAACTACATAAGTTAGATATAACAAATGACTGGGATAAAATTTTCTTCGATGCTACTTAGACTGGGCTTAAATTTCCCTTGGTGCCAGCTAATCAAGCTTAAATTCTTCATTAAGTGTCAGCTAAATTGGACTTAAATCTTCATTGGGGCTAGGTAAACTGGCCTTAAAAATTCGTTGGACCAGCTAAACTGAGCTTAAATCCTCATTGAATACCAACTGGACTAAGCTTAAATCTTTTATTAGATGCTAGCTAAACTAGGCTTAAATTTTTTCATGAGTGCCAGTTAAACTAGACTTAAGCTTTCATTCGATGTTAGCTAAACTAGGCTTAAATCTTTTCATGAGGTGCCAGACAAATTGTGCCTAACTTTTATTAGTGCCAGCTAAACTAGGGTTAAATTTTTCATGAAGGCTAGGTAATATGGGCTTAAAACTTCATTAGGCTAGGTAATCTGGGCTTAAATCTTTCATTGGATACCAGCTAAACTGGGTTTAAATTTCCATTGAGGGCTAGGAAATCTAGGCTTAAAACTTTATTAGATGCTAGCTAAACTAGACTTAAATCTTAATTGAGTGTCAACTGAACTTGGCTTAAATCTTTCATTGGATGTTAGCTAAATTAGGCTTAAATCTTTTTTTAATGCCAGTCAAACTAGGCTTAAATTACTTTTGTGCCAACTAAAATGGGCTTAAAACTTAGGTGCCAGCTAATTTGGGCTTAAACTTTTCATTGATGTGTCCGCTAAACTGTGTTTAAATTTTTTCTCGAGAATTAGTGATCCCTATAAAAAATAAAAGAGGTAAAAAATTTCTCTCCAAATAGATTGAATGGCTTAGCACATTGAGGTTTTTATTCATTCAAAAGGGGTTTCTCTACCTAAAGGGGATAAAAAGGCTTATACTTTTCCATGTAGGCTCACAAATGAACATATATTCTTTTAAAAACATGAATCCCTTGAAAATCAAACATATTAAACACTTTATTTAGGTTTCAAATGAGACATTTTGATATATGTCAAGGTTAGCTATAAAAGGCTTGAGATTTTGAAAGGTTATTTGGAAATGAAACAAGAGTGAGATTTTCAAAAATCAACCCTTATCAAACTTTTAGGACTTTGGTATTCAAATCTTTCAAAAAGGTCCAGCTTATCTTTGTTCAACATCTACCACATTTAGTATCAAGAGTGGCCTTCAACGTTTGCTCTAAACTACCCTTTTTAAGGTTTTCACCCTAGAGCCATATTTATTTTTCTATTTTTTCTTCTTTTTTTTTTGAGTGATTATCACACCATGCACTTAAATTTTCAAACCTAATCAAAAGGGGTTAATGGTCAAAATAGAAAATTAAGTAATAAAGAGGGATTAAAAAGTTCATGGGTTTCAAGGCTATTCTTCCAAGATAAGCTTTTCAATTTTTAAGCATCTATGCTTGATCCAATATGAACTTTTCAGATGATGTAATGTAGGCTAAGGTTAAAGTTTTGAAAGAAAAGGGTAAATAGGCCCAAAACAAGTGTTTAAGGGTAATTAAAACCATGAATCATTCTTTCATTTGAAGGACTAACTTTGGGTATATTCCCTTTCATTTTCATGTGCTTTCCACCCATTCATTTGTTCTTCTTTTTCTTTCTTTCTTTCTTTGCTCTTTTTCATTCTTTTTTTTTATTCTTTCACCTTTTATTTCTCTTTTTCATTTTTTCACTTTTTTTCCTTTCTGAGTGGATTCAAAATTTTTGAGAACTTTTATATTAGGCCTTTGCCCCAACATACGGGGTTCCATTTGGGCATCAACTTTTTTAATCCCTAAATGGATTCTTTTTACCCTTCAGTGTGAAAGGTGATCCATAGTTAAGGTTTATTTTCAAAGAATATTTATCAGTTTCAAAAGGGTAGAAAAAGATAGATTTTAAGATTTGAATGGATGATGAAAGATGGCCATTTTTCATTTCAAGCATGATCATCTAAATTGAAAAGCAATTCCTTTTGGAGAAATAAATTTGAAAAAAGGTTTTCTTTTTTTTTTTTTTTTGTTGGCTTTCTTGACTTTTCTTTTGGGTTTTTTGTCTTGCATTTTTTTTTCAAAATTTTTTATTTGTTAGGTCTTTATTTGGATTTATTCGAATTTCCTAAGTACATGATGTCATAACCATTTTTCTTTTGTCTTTTTTTTATCTTTCTTTTCTTCTTGACTTTCATTACTTTTCTTTTTGCCAACCTCTCTATAACTTATACATAAATCCACTTTACCAGTAATGCAATTCATAAAAGATGCCCCATTTTAACAAACCATGCTTAATGAAATTTATTATAAGAAAAGGGTCATATTGAATAAAAGGAGAAAAATGTCGTATGAAATGAACCCATTTAAGGTATCAAATGGTCCATATCACTTTACCAAAAAGAGAATGAATGGGTTGATCATAACTCATATTGTCTTAAGCGCAATGAGGTCTTTCTTTTTTGATCAACATGCCCACAAGACTTATGGGCTAGGCCAATTTTAGGGTAAATAGTTGAAAGGTTGATATATCTGAGGTCATTTTACAGGACTTGGATTGGCTTTGATTTTGGAAAAGTTATGGAATGATAATGTAACATTGACACATCAAATTACCACATCTAAATTCTTAAAAAAATATATCATATTTGCTTGATCTTCTAAGAAGCCAAATTTTTATTTTCTTTTCCTAATTAGATGTTTCATTGTTCATTGCCTTGGAAAAAGATATAATCCTTTAATATCATAACATTATCAGGTAAAGGCAAGGTTCACGAATTCAACTTTATGGCTTTTGAATAGTCATGATCGCTGAATGAAATCATCTAAAAGGCTTAATAAAAAAGGTTTAGGTATTTGACAAAGTACTAATAGCGATCGCCAACTCACTTGAAACCTTTCTTTAATCACAAAACTTTTTCCTTTTCTCCTTTTCTCCTTTTCCCTTTTTTCTTTCTTTTTCTTTTGTTTTTCCTTACTTTTTCCTCTCTTTTTTTTTATGGCATTTCTCTTTCTAAAACTATAGAATTTAACTATGTGAAGCTTTATTCACGTCTAACATTTTCTTCTTTTTTTTAATTTTCTTTCAAAAAAACCTACAATATCCAAAACTTAAATGAAACACAAAGACCTCAAATGACAATATAAATCCATAAAGCACTATGATGCACAATGTCTGCTCATGCAATGCAAACATATAAACTTGATCCAAAAATTCACATCCCAATGGTGCTCTTTAGATGACATTCAAAGTTACAAAAATAAAAGTTTCTCACTTGGCGCTTCAACTTTAGCATCATTGACTCATAATTCCATCGCTATCAACCATTAAAAACACTAACTAGCTATTTAAACTTTATGGGATCTAAGTTAATCAAAGTCTGAATCATATCCTTGAAGGCAGCATAGTCTTATATAGAATTCTTTTTAACCCCATCATGGAATTCATACTTAACATTGGGATCATACCACTTCAGGTAGGGTGACTTTTTGGGTTTTGTAAAAACAACAGAAATCATCTAATTTTTAACTAGTAAGGTAAAGAGCTTAGCATAAGATATTGAGAATGAATTGTACTTCTTAACTCTCATTCTTTTAAGATTTTGTGAATGGCTTAAGTTGATCCTTTATTTTGTGAATATTTTTGGTGAAGAAACTAGAGCACACAAATGAGGTGGTTAAGGAAAATTATCGGCCTATGGTCTTGGTTGGGAACAATACGGTGACCATTGGCAATAGTTAACCATCAAATCTTCTTATATCATGGTGAGGTTTCTTTATTTCACCCTTCAACAATTATCTCTTGGGCATATCTTTTGGAAATATTTCCTTGCTTTTCATTAGGAATTTCCACATTGGCATCCATGCTTCCATAAATGTCATTCCTTTCCATGGCTCTTAGTCTTTTTTTTAATAGATCATACTTATTTTTTATCTCACCACTCACTACTGACACAAACATACCACGTAGCTTTTCTTGTCCAATAAGATCATCCAAATTTGGTACAATGATAGGATCGACAGGACCCAATCTTAGATTGACATTCACATGTACCTAAGGTTGACTAGTAGAAGGTCCAACACCAATGTAAGGCTAGGGTTGACTAACTGAAGGTTTGGTAAAAAAGTGAAAAGTTATGTGGTTGGTAGCTACAAATGGATTGCGTAGGAAGTATGAACTAGAAATGGAGCGAATCTCGGAGAATATCCTTATTCCTCTATATTAATTCCATATCCTAATCCCTGTGTGCTAGCAACTTCTTTGCTTTTTGGGAGTTAATTAATAATTGTCATAACTCCCTTGTCTCTTCTTATGGCTTCTTGACCTTCTCAAATCTAGCTGAAGTCTCTTCTTTCATATTTTAAGAATTAGAATGGGTATTATATTTATACAAAACTGCTTGAGCTGACTTTTTTGAGTTCACTATCCTTGAACCTTTCTTTACTAATTATGAATTAGAACACATGGTATAATCATTATTGTTAATACTATTATTAATATTAATATTATTATTAATTTGCTTTTATTAATTTACACGTATGCAATGAATGTAATGTAATGCAAAAGAGGTATTGCTTTAGATCAATCTAAGTAAAAAGAAACATTCATTAATCATAGAAATCTCTATATGTCAACCAATCATCCATGCATTAAAACCAAAAAACACCTTATTTAAGCATACCATTCCCTAACTTCACATAATAAACTCAATAATCACTGATTGCAATGCCAAGTCAATATGAACTCTTGTTCAAGTTCTTCAGTTCTTTCCACCATTTGTTGGTTTTCTACACCGTCTTGTAGGTTTGAAAAGTTAAGTGCTCTATATATTTTTGCCCTCTTAGGCTTTTTGCTCTCCATATTTTTTGAGCTTCCACTTTTATATTACAAGTATGGGCCCAATAATCCTTTCTCTCTTGTCATTTAGTCAAAATCTTATCTATGTGGTTTTAATTGTTAACCAACTGAATTTCCAAAGTCATTAGCTCTTGTTACAAAGCCTTTTTCTCCTTTTGCAAATCAGAACTCCTATTTTGTTCTTTTTTCAATCTTGCCCTTAGCTTCTTGTTTTTCTCTTAGCACTTGGCTACTTTTGTTGAGACTTTAGAAAGTTTATTTTTCCATGTTTGCTATTCTTTGGTAAATGTAAAGATCACTTTTCAGGCTCTATTATTCTAGTACTTTTCTATCTTTTTTAGTTATTCCCATCTTTTTTGGATCCCTTTGAAGGCCTGATGTCCATCCTCAATCTCTTATTTTCTTAGTGAAGATCTTATAAATCTCCTTTCAAAACTTTTTACTCTTTGGTCAACTTATGTAATGCATCATCTTTCATTATCAAATCATACTTAAAATGGTTGAACTGATTTATTAATGCCATCTTATTTTTCTCCAACTTCTTTCTTTCAATCTCAAACTCTTGTTGAGCGATCTCAAGAGCTAACAATATCGACTTTGAAGTATAAGTGGGCAATTAAACGAAACCTCTCGTAGTAAGGGCCTAACTTCATTAACTCTCTTCATTCTCCATACAAATTACCCTTTCGTAATATTATCTGCATATCTAGCTAGGTTCATCTGATTAATCAGCTTATATGCCATAATGACCTTTCGAACCTTTTTCATAAAACCAGGTGCCCTATAGTCAAACCTAAATGAACTAATTCCATGATTGATAAGGATAAACTGATGAGAATCATATTACCTTTGAACCAAGAGAGATGCATAACTCACTGCTCCCATATCCCTAAAAATGGTACCCATGACTCATCTTCACAGTTGTACAAAATGGTTGTGGAAAGCATCCAAAGTGCCTTTAATGTTACATCATCACTAATAAACTTTAGAAAAAATGACATCTATTGACCTTTTGTCCAATCGTTATGCCATTCCTTGATGACAAACTCCTTGATCAAAATAAAATGAATAAAGAAAAGAAGAAATGAAATCCTTTCTTTTCCTCGAAAGTGACTTTTAAGCCAAACAAAAAGTAATTGAACACATCTTATGAATCGCCCCTCACTTTTCCTTTGATAGAAATTAAGCAATCTAATGGTCTCTACTAAAATAGTTGGTGAAAGATTTATACCTTTATCCAACTGCTTGAAGAAATCAAACATCGATGCCTCTACAAATCCTAATACATTTGGAAATATCATCAAAACATGCATAGCTAAAGTAAACAAATTTAATCCCAAATTATCATCAAAATGTTTTCCTATATATTCTAACAGAAAGGCTGACGGAATTGTCTTGACCCCATTCTTTTCCTTCTTATACTTGTCTATTCCTTGACCCCTATTGCATAATCTTGCTAACTTTTTTCTATATCCGATGGTCATTCGCTCCTACCAATAAATCTTATCTTGATCAACGGACCCTATTTAGAGTAAAGATTAATATTCTTCAATTATAGGGGCCAAGTCTTGTTGGTTGAACATGAAACACTGATAAGATGGATCCCAAAACTATATCGCAACCCCAACTAGTGCCTCATCAATCTTCACTAAAAAGAGCAATGCCATATCCCTATATTTCTTCAAAAAAGACTCCATCATTTCTAATTCCCATTGTTTCCATATGGTTTCCAATTCGGCTACATCATTTTTGACTCAAATCCAAGTGCACCAATTGTGGAAGTGTAGAAACATAACCGACCCCTAAACAATCTCTTTCTTTTCCTCGGGTGCTTTCTGATTGGCTTTTGACTTCTAAGTAATTATTGCTAGACGTTGATGCTACAGATGGTTTCATGATTGTTTCTTTTACTGTTGATTGACCCAAAAAAATAACCCTCTTAAAATGCAACATCTATATAATGTATGTAACAAAATTAAATATTGTACAAATAAAAGAAATCAAAGATCCAAATAAATAAATAATAACAATAACAAAACAATCATATCATACAACAACAATAACAGATTATATACAGTGTCTTAACCTTTATTAATTTTCTAAAAAAGGTGGCTTCCTATGGCTCACGATATGCTGGGTTGGGATTTATTTGTCTAAAGGTTCCCAAATCAACCTTAAATTATCTTCTATTAAAACTAATAAATTACATCAATCCTCACTCATTATAGGCTACAAATAGAAAGGGTTCGATCTAAATGAAAGTGTTTCACTAGCAAATGTGGAGGTTATTACCTCACAAGAGTGTAGCTATTTCAATTCCTCCTAATAAGGACGGAGCCCAAGTCTATAGCTCATGCATGTAACTGAATATGCAAAGGTATGCAAAGTGACATATTAGCCAAAATAACATAAATAAATCATACACATAAAATCAAAACAAAGTAATAATTGACATACAATTTGTTTTATTTATTAACTTATGTGTTTTTTAAGAAATTAAAATAAAAGGAATTAAATTAAATATCAATTAAAACTAATTGAATTAAAAAATTTTTAATAACGCATAATTAAAATTTTTGGCTTAACTCTCAAAATGTCTTTAGTGGAGTTGCCAAGCTATCATAACGTATTGGTTTAGAGACTCGATTGCTAGATGTAAAAATTTAAGATTGTGTAAAACACGGAAAGTCACCACCAATCTTTTTTAGGGTATGATTAGCCACCCAAAAATTTAATCTTTTTAGTAAAACAATAAGTCTATTAAAAGGGGAGTTTTGGTCTATGAAAACAAAATTGGGTTTGGGAGTCAGTTATGCGTGGGGAAGGATTAGTACCCCTAAAGTGCCCATAGAATTGATATGAATTAATTATGTGCTATCATTAGTTTTGGGAAAAATGGTTTCATTGTAAGATTTAATAATAATTCCATTTATTTTTAAGAAATAAAATTAATTTAAAGAAATCTTTACACAACAGTATTATAAAAATTTTATATTAAAGAAATACCTTAAAATTATCTAACATAAAGACATAATTCAAAGATAGTCTTTTCATCTCAAATTTATCACAACATTCCTTTTAAAAATAATAAAATAACATTCTATTTAAATGATAATTATTGACAACCCTCTAACATCTAGGCAGAGACCAACAATTACATTTCATGAAAGGCTATTTTATTTTTATTTGTTTAAAACTAAACAATTTTTAAAAAAACTTTTTACGCAATAAAAATGAAAAATAATATAATTAATATTAAACATCAACAAACATATATATTAATTATGAATGTACACATTATTGTAAAAATGAGTCTATGCAAATGATGATAAAATACGAATTTAAGAATTAAGTTTTCGAATATAAAGAGATCACCTGAACTTTTCAACATCTAGACAAAGTTTGGATGTGACAATTTATAATTAAAATCCCATTTTATTTTTTATTTATTCTTTATTCTTTAAAATTTTTACTTTAAGTTATGGAAATATATAAAAATTCTTAATGAAATAAAATTTCCTAAATACTCCATCATCTAGGTAACATTTGAGAACAGATTATTTCATAAAAGGGTTTTCATACAAATCCTTAAAATTTTGGGATTTTAGGGCTTAGATTTCTCGTTTAGGGTTTCACCAAGAGTATAGGGTTTCACCTATAGTTTTAAGTTTTATGGTTTAAGGTTTTAACTAGGACTTTCAAGTTTTACCTAGGATTTTGGTTTTAATTTAGGGTTTTAGTTTTTACCTAGGGTTTTAATTTCACCTAGGGTTTTGATTTTTACCTAAGGTTTCAATTTAAGATTTTAATTTTAGGGTTTCATCTTAAGGTTTTAATTTTAGAAATTTACAGGCCTTTTTAAAAATCTCTAACATATAGGCAGACTTTTGGAGCAAGTTCACTTTTTATAATTTCTTAAAACTTGATTTTTATATTTATTCAAACAAGTTTGTTTTTCATAATTTTCCAAAAAAATAATTTTTATATCTATTTGGAACAAACTCATTTTTAATAATTTCAAAAAATTAATTTTTATGTTTTATATATTTTCCTTTCCATTAAAATTTATTATTATTTATTTATCATTTTATTTTTATTATTTAATAATTCTCCAACACCTAGACAAAATTTTTGTTTGTTTAAAACATGATTTTTATTCCCTTCAACATCTAGGTAGAGAATTTAAAACTATTACTATGATAAATCTGCATAAATAGAAATAGAATAAAATATGCATGAAAATGAAATGTAATAAAAGAAAACACATAAGCAAGATAGTCTTAAGCTTTTGTAAGAACAAAGGAGATAAAGATCCAATATTTCTGAGCAACTTTGATAAGCCTACATGCAGAAAAAAATAATAAAAGAAAAGAAAAACTAAAATAAAAAATAAAACCATGAGACAAAGAAAATTGGGACGTCTCCCAGCTACCCACATATGCAAACAAGTATCAACCAACATGAAGAATGATGAAGCTCTGAACTTTCTATATACAATCTCCATATGAAAACAAGAACAGAACAGGAAGATAAGGATTCTATCATTTATACAAGTCATAAAACGAAAACAACACGGAAAACATAACTAACAGATTCAAATTTTCAAACCTTTATCCGCCCCTATTCTCTCTTGTTTATCCCCTCTGGCTTTTGCTTTTGTTTACTGGTTGCTTTTTTACTTTGTTGGCTACTGGTTGCACGTTATTTTCACCCAGGCTTATAGTTGCTTGTGTGTTTTTCAGCTTTCAGTATTTTCCACGTTTTCCTGCTTCAATTTTCTTGCTTTGGTTGCTGGCGTTCCTGGTTCACTCTTCCACAACTGCTACTACATGTCCAGCTTCTTCCCTTGTTTCATTTTTTCTATTTCCTTTTGTTTTCGCTGCTGTTTACTTTCTTTAAACTGTCCTCTTCCACCTCAATTTCCTGCTGCCAGCCTTTTCATATTTCCGCTCCCCCTTGTCGAACACCCTAAGTCTTCTCTTTAATATTTCTTTTGCGTTTTTTCTACCTTCCCTGTTGCTGCCCACATTCATGGTAGTTTTTTTTGGCACGTCCTGCGAAACTTCTTAACAGTTTTTGCACGTCCTTATGGCTCTTTATCACTTTTTTTTTTGCTTGTCCCCATTGGGCAGCAGATCGTTTCACCTTTTTGCCGCCCCTTGCCATTCAGTTTTCTTTGTTGTTAAAATCACATGTCACCACCTATCATCACGTGTAAGCTTGCATGTTGGCTTTTTTTTTTTTTACATGGTTTTGCCTCCACGTAAGGCCAACCGAATGGTCTATGTCTTGGGCTTTAAAATGATCATGGTGTATGGCCAACTTCAAGCTTTCCTCAATGCATTTATCCTTTGGGCTTTTATTTATTTGGGCAAGCTTTTTTTTTCATATTTATTTACTTACTATTTTATATTAATAGTTTATTGCTAATTTTTTAATTAATAAAAATTGTTTAGAAACCTTTTAATGTTTTAAGAATATTACTATTAATTATTAATAATTTATATTTTTTGTTTAATAATTAACAATGGCCTTTTCTATCAGGTCCTTTATTGGGCTAATAAGGTGCTCATTCAGGTCTATGCAATGGGCCTCATCCTTGAGCACTAGAAAATGAATTGTTATGGGCTGAAAAAATTATGATTAAAGCCCAATCGTCAAACCAAGCCTAGGTTAAAATGATAAAATATTTTGGATAAAATTAGATGTCTATAGCTATCTGTTGAGTTTCCTTTTTCTTGTTCACTTTTTTTCCTTGTTCCATTTTCATTTCTTTCTCTGCTGATTTTTTTTCTTTTCCTAGTTGTACGCCTACTGCTTCTCTTTGCTTCCACCCAATTTTTACTTTTTTTTTTTTGCTTTTCTTCTGCTACCGCTCCTTTTTTATTGTGTTATTTTCTGCTCAATCTTTTTTCCACTCGCCCCTCTTTTGTTTAGTTTTTTTTTTACCCCAAATGATTTTTCTATTCTCGTAAACCACCTTTTTAGTTTTTTCATACAAAGCTTTTCATTTCTTTCCTTATTTTTTGCCCGCTTATGCCACACCTTTTTGGTTTCAATTTTTCTTTTCTTCTCAGGATGTCCAAGCCATAACTCCATATAGTTTTCTTTCTAGTTTTTGGTAGCAACTTCTCCTCCATGTGTTTTGCTTAATGGCATGTATAGTTTCTTCTCTTTTTTACGTGAGTTGTAGCTTCCTCAAAACAAATATGATAAGGCAAAATGGGCCTTTGCTTTTTATTTTGGGTTTTTTTGGGCCTTTGGTGATTGCTAGCTTTTTTAATTTTATTTTGCTTGTGAGCTTTAATTTTTTGGGCCATAGTGGACTTTTGATTAAGCCATATTTTGGGTCATTTTTAATGGCCCACATTAGGCTTTATTTGGAGTTTGAAAATAAAGTCTTTTATCAGGCTTTTATTGGGCCATTTAGGTGTCCATTCGAGCTTATGCAATGAGCTTCATTACAAAGCCCGCATTGGGCCTCATATTGAAGCATTAATAAATGGATCATATAACGGACCGAAAAAGTGATGGTCGAGGCCTAATTATAAAAACAAACTTGGATTAAAAGATAAAATATTCGAGATAAAACTAGGTGTCTATAACTACCCCTCTTTACATATTTATGAAGATCAAGAATAATGCAAAAACATATACAACAATTTTATTAGGATGCTATTTCCTAAGGTGATTTTTTTGTTTGGTTTTTTGTTTTATTTTTTTGTTTTTTTAATTTTTTTTTCATTTCCTTAAAATGAGCATGATTAAATCGTGAATCAAAAAATAAGGATAATTGGGACTGATCGTAGGTCAAATGAAGTGATGGGACTAAACTGCAAGTCACATAAGGTGAAAATCTCTAAATTAAAGAAATAACTTAAAATTCCCTGATATAAAGGCAAAATTTCAATATAATTTTTTTCGTCTAAAATTTATCACATCGTTTCCTTGAAAATAATACTCTTGGAACATGCTAATTATTGGTGACTCTCCAACACCTAGGCAAAGTATCAAAAATTATATTCCCAAGACTATTTTTCAAAATTATTTAAAATCCATTTTTAAATAATATTTTTCATAAAAAGATATTTATGCAGAAAGAGGATGATGGTGTAATTAAACATGGAACAATAATAACAATTAAAAAATATGAGCATATGAATTTAGAATCTTAAAATCTCCTTTTTATTTTTTTATTTAGTATTTAATTTTATTACTTTAAGTTACAAAATTATACAAAAATTCTTAATGAAATAAAATTTCTTAAATACCCAATCATTTAAGTGGCATTCAGGAATAGATTATTTTATGAAAAATTTTCATATAAATCTTTAAATTTGAAGATGGTTTTACGATTTCGAGGCTTCAAGATTTCATTTAGGATTTCGGGTTCCACTTAAGGTGGAGGGCTTACACATAGGTTTTTAGGGTTTCGTTTTAGGATTTCAAAAAAGTACAAACTTTTCTAAAAATCTCTAACATCTAGGCAGACTTTCAAAGTAAAATCGTTTTTATGATTTTTAAAATTTAATTTTTATATTTTTATTTATTTTCCCCTTCAATAAAAATTTTATCATTATTATTTATTAATCATTTATTATGTTATTATTTAATAATTCTCTAACATGTAGGTGAAATTAAAATTCTTAAAACACATTTTGAATTCCCCTCAACATCTAGGCAAGATTCCAAATTCATTTTTTTCATTTTTTAAAAGGTTTTATTTTTAATGTAACATGGAACAAAACAAATAATGGAAATGCAAACTAAAAAATGACAACCAATGTGACTTATCTTATTTAATCATATTTATTTTTCATTAGAAATTTTACATCTTGAGAATTTTCCTTTCTTTCAATTAATTTTTAATTAATTTAAATTTTCTTTTAATTTTTCAACATCTAGACAAAATTAAATTTTCAAAGGCATAATTTGGATTCCCTCCAACATCTAGATAGGGTTTCCTAGATCATCATTTTCATTTTTTCACACATTTTTTCATTCTTTTGTTATTATTATTATTATTAAAAATTTTATCATTATTATTTATTAATCATTTATTATGTTATTATTTAATAATTCTCTAACATGTAGGTGAAATTAAAATTCTTAAAACACATTTTGAATTCCCCTCAACATCTAGGCAAGATTCCAAATTCATTTTTTTCATTTTTTAAAAGGTTTTATTTTTAATGTAACATGGAACAAAACAAATAATGGAAATGCAAACTAAAAAATGACAACCAATGTGACTTATCTTATTTAATCATATTTATTTTTCATTAGAAATTTTACATCTTGAGAATTTTCCTTTCTTTCAATTAATTTTTAATTAATTTAAATTTTCTTTTAATTTTTCAACATCTAGACAAAATTAAATTTTCAAAGGCATAATTTGGATTCCCTCCAACATCTAGACAGGGTTTCCTAGATCATCATTTTCATTTTTTCACACATTTTTTCATTCTTTTGTTATTATTATTATTAATAATATTAATAATAATAATAACAAAAGAATGAAAAAATGTGTGAAAAAATGAAAATGATGATCTAGGAAACCCTGTCTAGATGTTAGAGGGAATCGTTATTATAAAGCTAAAATGCATGGAAAATGAATTGTGTCAACAGCATAAAAGATTTAAGTTACACAAAATTAACATAAACATAGAAATTCAACCAAACAAAATGCATGAAATTACGATTGTAATAAAACTTACTCAACATAAAAGGAAAGTGCAAGAACATGAAGATATCACATGTGCATGAAAAATAAAAAATAAAAAAGGGTCTAAACTTTTCTACAAGCTACTGCAAGGAAAACAAACTAGAAAAAAAAAGAAATGTTAAAGTCTTTAAGTTTTTCTAAATACATAAGATAATCGACATGTGAGCGAAGGAGCTCTAAGCTATTGCAAATGGACCATGTATAAAAGAAAGAAACCAAAAACTAAATGTGGAAAGTTTAAATCTTCAAGGCTTTTGCAAAAAATCTTTATGTAAAAACAATCAAGAAAGTAAGACTCAAACTTTTAAGTTTTGTTTTTAGTTGATATTGCTCATAAAAGTAGCATGAAAAACCAGAAAACTGTGGAAGGCTCTTTTTTTATAGTTTTACGCCCCCTTTATTTAAAAAAAAAAAAACTCCCTCACGTTAACATTTTAAGCCATGAAACTATTTTTCCAAAACAAAAAACTTGAATGCTTTAAACCCTTCCATAGAACCCACCATGGGTTTCTTCCAATATGTTCTTATTTTAAAAAAAAAAAAAACTTTTGAAACCTTTTTCTTTTGTTTCTTTAAAAGCTCTTCATACTTTTGTTTTTTTTTTTAAAAAAAAAGGTAAGCACACAAGTCATGCATTGCAAAAACATGAATGTGATCTAACTGAGAGGAACAAATGAAATGCTACCTTTTTGCTATAGCATTTCATTCTCATTTCTTTTTTTTGGTTTTTCTTTCTCATTTCTTTCTTTTTGTTTGGTTTTTCTACTACCTTTCCTCTTTTTGTTTTATGTGGCTCCCTTTTTTTTCTTACTTTTTTTTTGCCTATTTGTTTCCTTCTCATCTTTTTTGTTTTTTTTCCTATTTTACACTTTTTTTCTTTTTTTTTTGTTACTTCTTCCACTGATTGATCGACCAGCCTTTTTTTTTTTTTTTGCTTTTTCTCTTCTAGT
This sequence comes from Durio zibethinus, assembly GCF_047325235.1. Taxonomy (NCBI): domain Eukaryota; kingdom Viridiplantae; phylum Streptophyta; class Magnoliopsida; order Malvales; family Malvaceae; genus Durio; species Durio zibethinus. Next base: position 27,362,817 of record NC_143164.1, on the reverse strand, counting down.
CTCTTCTAGTTTTTTAGTTTTGGTTGCCCTTTTCATATTGTCAACCTTTCATTTCTCTTTTTTTTGGTTCACGTTCCATATTCCTCTTCATTTTATTTTTCTTACTAGTTTTTTGGCTTTTATTTAAGTTTTTTTTAATTTTTATCTACCACTTTTATGCTCACATCCTTTCTTTTCTTTGCTGGCAACATGCCTAAATGCTTGCCTTCCTTCTTTTTCCCTTTTTGGATTTTCAGTTTTTTAGTTGTTCTTTTACCTTCTACCTGTTTTTTTATTTTTTTTGCTTTTCCTTATTTGAATATACTATTGCCCGAAGGCTCTTTTTACCACCTCTTTTCTTTTTTCATGAGCTACTTCCCTTACTTTGCTTTCATTAGTTTTTTTCTTTATTTTCCTGTTTCTACTTGACTCTCCTACGTTCCTTTTAATTTTTTTTTTGGTTCAAATTTCACCACCCCTTTAATGCCTACCCACTTTTTCATTTTTAGAGCCATTTTTCCTAACGTCTTTCATACACCCACATTCTCTACATCATGCACTTCATGCATGTTTTCCATTTTTGTCGTTCACGTGTCTTCAAACATCTTCACTTCTAAGCACAATTCTAGCTAGGCCAAATGGACCATGTGTTGGGTTTTTATTTTTGGGCTAAATTTGGGATTTTCACTTTTTTATTTTAGTTTCAATTAGGCCTTCACAATTTTATTTTGGGGTAGCACCTTTTTTACTATATCTATCTTTTATATATTTTTTTATTTTATTTTTTTAATCTTGTATTTTATATTTATATTTTATTTATTTTTTCAATACAGAATGGCCAATATGGGCCATTGATAGGCTTTAAGGGTGACTCTTTTACCAAGCTCTTATTGTGCCATTTTGGGTACTGTTAGGGTTAATGCAATGGGCCTCATCCTTGAGCATTTTTAAATGGACTATTAATGGACCCAAAAAATTGATGATCGAGGCCTAATTACAAAACATGCCTAGATTTAAAAAATAAAATATCTCTAAAAAATTAGGTGTCTACAGTTGCTTCTCTTTACATATTTCTGAGGATTAGGAATAATGCAAAGATAGACAACAATTTTATCTGGATACATCTTCTTAAAAAGAATTATTTTATTTTTTTCATAGGAGCTTAAATTTTCATAGGTGTCAAGTAAACCAGGCTTAAATGTCCATTGGTGCTAGATAATTTAGGCTTAAATTTTCATTGAATGCCAACTAATTTGGGCTTATATTTTCATTGGGTGTTAGATCTAGGATTAAATCTTTTCATGGGGTGCCAGCTAAACTGGGCTTAAAAGTTTTCATTGATGCCAGTTAAACTAGGCTTAAATTCTTTCTCGAGAATTGACGATCCCTATCAAGAATAAAAAAGGTGAAAATTTTCTTTCCGAATGGATTAAATCGTTCAGCACACTAAGTTTTTTATTCATTCAAATGGTTCTCCACCTGAAGGGGATAAAAGAAGCACATACTTTTTATATGTAGGCTCATAGATGAAACATAAGTTTTTCTAAAAACATGAATCCCTTGGATACCAAACATGTTCGAGACTTTCTGTAGCCTTCAAATGTAACGTTTTGATATATTTCAAGTTAGCTATAAGGACTTGAGATTTTGAAAGGTTATTTAGGAATGAACAAAAGATGAGACTTTCAAAATCAACCCTTTTCAAACTTCTGGGACTTTAATATTTTGGATCTTTCAAAAAGATTTGGCTTAGCTTTGTTCAATATCCATCTCATTTAGTATTAGGAATGGCTTTTAAGGTTTGCTCTAGACTACCCACTTAAAGGGTTTTCACCCTAGAGCCACATTCATTTTTTTGTTTTCTTTTTTTTATTATTATTATACCATGCACTTAAGAATTAAATTTATCCAAAAAGGGTTCATTGTCAAAATAAAAAATTAGGTAATAAAGAGGGACCAAAAGGTTTATGGGTTTCATGATCATTTATCTAAGAGCACCTCTTCAATTTTTAAGCATCCATGCTTGATCCAATATGTACTTTTCATATGATGTAACATAGGCTAAGGTTTAGGTTTTTTAAAGAAATAAATAAATAAGCCCAAAACAAGTGTTTAAAGATAATTGAAACCAAGGATCATTCTTTCATTTGAAGAATTCACTTTGGGTTATATTCCTTTTCATTTTCTTGTGCTATCTATCCACTCATTTCTTTTTTTTTTCTTTTTTTTTCCTCTTAATATTTTCTTTTTCATTTTTTCACTTCTTTTTTTCCTTATTCTTTAAGTAGATCCAAAACTTTTGGAAACTTTTGTATTGGGCCTTTGTCTCAACATACAGGATTCCATTTGGACATCACCATTCTTAATCCCTAAATGCATCCATTTTTACCCCTTAATGTGAAGACTAATCTTTAGGGTTTATTTTGAAAGAGCTTTATCAAGCTCAAATAGGAAACAAGGGATAAATTTCTATACTTTTGAAGGGATGATGAAAGACGGTCATTTGTTATTTCAAGCTTGATCGCTTAAATTAAAGAGTAGTTCTCTTTGAGAAAATTAATTTGAAGAAGGGTTTTTCATTTCAACAGTTTTTTTTCTTTTTTTATTTAGTCTTTCTTCAGCTTTTCACTTAGCTTTTTCACTTTGTTTTTTTCCTTGTTTTTTTCCAAATTTTTTTATTTGTTAGGTTTTTATTTGCATTTATTCGAATTTCCTAAGTGCATGTTGTCATAACCATTTTTTTCTTTTTTTTTTCACCTTTTTTTTTTGCTCTTTTCTTTTGACTTTTTTGATTTAACATTTTTTGCTTGTTTTTTATACCTCCATTGCTCATACATTAATCCATTTTCCTAATAATACAATTCATGGAAGATGTTCTATTTTAATGAACCACCCTTACTAAAAGTTATTAAGAGCAAAAAGGCTATGTGGAATGAATGAGAAAAAGGTCGAATGGAATGAACCCGTTTAAGGTGTCAAATAGTTCATGTCACTCCATAAAAAAAGAACATACGGGTTGGTCATAACTCAAATTGTCTTAAGGGAAATGAAGTCTTTCTTTTCTGATTAACATGCCTCTAAGATACATAGGGCAAGCCAACTTTGGCGTAAAAACCTAAACAATTGGTAAGTCTAAGGTCATTTTACAAGACTTAGGGTGGCTATGATTTTGAAAACTTTTAGAGCTACAATGTAACATTGACATATCAAATTACCATATCCGAATTCTTAAAAAATTGTCATGTTTTTCAGATATTCTAGGAATCATATTTCTTACATCTTTTTTTAATTAGCTATTTTATTGTTCATTACCTTGGAGAATATTACCAGTCTTTGATATTATAAAATTATCAATAAGGGCAAGGTTCACAAATTCAACTTTATGGCTTTTGAAGGGTCATGGCTACCAAATGGAATCAACTGAAAGGCTTAAGGAAAAATGTTTAGGTATTTGACAAATTTTTAAAAACGATTGCCAACTCATCCGAGACTTTTGCTTTAATCATAAAACTTTTTCTTTTTTCTTTCTTTTTTCCCCTTTTTTATGGCATTTCTATTTCTATAACTATAGGATTTAACTATGTGGGGCTTTATTCACATCTAACATTTTCCTTTTTTTACTAATTTTCTTTCAAAGAAAACCTATAATTTTTAAAACTTAAAAGAAATAAAAAGACCTCGGATGATAATATAAATCCATAAAATACTATGATGCACAATGTCCATTCATGCAACGCAAACATACAAACTTGATGCAAAAATTCATATTCCCAATGGTACTCTTGAGATGACATTCCAAGTTACAAAAACAAAAGTTGCCCACTTGGCACTTCAACTTTAGCATCATTGATATGTAACTCAACCACTATCAATCATTAAAATCATTAACTAGTTTTTTAAACTTTTCAAGGTTTATGTCAATCAAAGCCTAAACTATATCCTTAAAGGTAGTACAATCTTCTATGGAATGCTTTTTGATCCTATCATGGAATTCACACTTAACATTGAGATTATACCACTTCAGGTAAGGAGGCTTTGTAGGTTTTGCAGGGATAATGGAAATCATATGATATTTGACTAGTAAGGTGAAGATCTCAACGTAAAACATTGGGAGTGAATGATACATTTTGACTTTCTTTCTCTTATGGCTTTGAAAAATAGCTTGGTTAATCTTTTGTTCTATAAATGTTTGTTGCAATAGAATTAAAACACAAGGATGAAATAATTGGGAAAATTTTCTAGCTTGAAGTATTGGTTGGGAACAATATGGTGATCATTGGGAATAGTCATTCACCAAATCTTTCTATATCATAGAGAGGTTTTTCTTATTTCACCCTTCAACAATTATCTCTTAGGCGTATTCGTCGAAAATATTCCCTTACCTTTCAATATGAATTTCTACATTGGCATTCATAATTCTTTTCTTGTTTATTTCATCCTCAATTATATCTATAGTAAATAGTAAATTGGTAAATTCTAAAGATGTATTACCGATCAGCTTATCATAATAAGGAGAAATAAGAGTATCCATAAATAAGGAATTCAACTCCTTATTAGTTAAAAGTGGTCAAACTTGTGATACAACCTTCTTCCATCTAGTGGTACATTCATTGTAGCTCTCTTTGGGGCTTCTTTTCATGTTTTGAAAGGTTAATCAATCTAGAACCATCTCCAATATATGCTGATATTGCTTTAAGAATGCTCGAAATAATCCTTCCAAGTATGAATTTGGCTGCTCTTTAGACTATTATACCTATTAGCTACTGCCCCAATTAAACTTTTTTAAAAGGTATGAATAAGCAGCTTTTCATCAATAGCATACCTAACCATTTTGTGATAGTATTGAGCTAAATGTGTCTTAAGACATCCAATTCCATTATACTTCTCAAATGTCAGAACCTTGAACATATGTGGAATAACCATATCTTGAACTAGCTAAGATTCCTTTGCATTACTAAATTTACCTTACCTTCAACAGCTTGTATCCTTTCTTCCAAAAGACTATACCTTCTCTGTTCATTTAGATTCCATGACTCCTCCTTTAAGGGTCCTAGGCTAGGTTCTTCAAGTTGATCATTTCCTTGAGTAAAAAGTCCCTTGATAATCTCCTCCATCACTCTTATCAAATCAATATTTCCTAATCTTTAAAAGAAATTGTAAGGATTATTTTCGAAGAAATTTTTTCTTTTTAGAGTACACATGAATTGCATTCTATTTAGTGGATACATAAATGGATGAATGAATGAACAAATAAATGAATGAATGAATGCATAAATGACAAAGCTCTTTGATGAAAAGTGTGGAAATTAGAAAAGAGGCAAGAGTTAAAGACAAACCATAGTTCATATATTCAAGTTTAGAAAGACAACACCATATTAACATAAAGAAACATTTTACAAGCAAAAGAAATTCACAAAGCTTTTTATTTTCTGAACAACCTATCACTTGCAGCCATTCTTTGATCAAACATCCTATCCATGTTCATCATCATGCCATCTCCTTCTCATTATTCCTAAATCTTTATCCCACTATTGTCATTGGATCAAACCACTTCGCATCTATGAGTGATGGCACCTTGTGTTTGAACTCACAATTCTTAATGGAATGCCCCATAATCCCACCATGGTATTCGTGTCTCGCATTTGGGTTGAAATATTTTGACTACAGTGACTTTAAAGGTCTTGAAGGCATAAGGGCAACAAGGTGTCTCTCAAACAAATAAAGATAGAGTTTTCCATATGAAATGGGGATAAGATCTAACTATTTCTTTTTCTTGGCTAATTTTTTGGCAACAGGTTAACTAGTAGTTTGAGGATTTAGTGGTGATGCAAACTTTTAGAGTTGAGCAATTGACTGAATAGGTGATTGGGGAATGGAAGGCTGGAGATATGGACTTCTCGGAGATTGTATAATGTTTTAGGGCTTGATCTTAAATGCTTGGAAAGTAGGTTAAAGATAGACATGAAAATGATTTGAATGTAGGTTTGGGTTCAAAGTAATTTGTGAAAGTTGTATGGAACATGGTAACTCCATCCTGGAAATCAAATTCTAGAGCTTAGACACTTACGTGGTTAGATCACTCATCCCTTTTATGATCTAATCCAAATCATCATTATTGCTCAAACCACTAAATGCTTCAGCATGCTTAGGAAATGTATTAGGCCCAACAGAAATCAGTTGATCATGATCATATGACTTTATAGGACTTACTTAAGCTAAAACTTGTAAGGACCCTTAAGAAGGCACCAAAATAAATTCCTTAAGCTTATCAATTGTCATCGTCAACTCAACAAGCTATTTTGTCATCTTTTGAAGGTCATGACCAAACTCCTCATGATTGCATTCTAACACTCTAATTCGAGCCTCTAATTGATCCTTCATATTTTTGGCTTCTTATATCGATTAGAACAAATGTTTTATTTCAAAGGTTTAAACCAAAATGTTTAAGCTATTATTCTTATTGAATGAATAAATGACACAAAACAATTCCTGATATGTATGTTACACAGAATATGTTTATGAATGCCTGAGTATGAAAATGATGCAAATATATCCACAAAAATGGAACAACCTAAAACAAACAAATAACTTTAATGATGAATGTAGAATGCTATGCTTGAATTTCAAAAAGATGACAAACTCCTTACCTATCCTAAATCTTTCTTTTGTTTTTTCCATCTTTTTATTTGAACTCTTTTTTTTTCTCTCTCTCTTTTTCTGCTCCTAACGTTATTTGCACTATTATTACCCTTAAAAGCAAACTGTATCCAAGTGCCCCACATATCCTAATTTGGGTAATTTCTACAAAAGAGATTGACACAGCTTTTAACTTCTAAATAATTTCTATAAGATGTTGACATTACTTATGGCTTCATAAGAACCTTTTTTTTTTTAATGATGACTATCCTAAAACAAATACCCCCTCTTAAACTATAATGCCTATATAATGTATGCAATAAAATTAAAGACTAAATAAAAATGAATCAATAATCCAAAACAAATAAATAATAGAAATAACATAACAACCATATAATACAACAAAATAATAGAATATATACACCATCCTAACCTTTGGTAATTATCTAAAATGTGGCTTGGCTCCACCTTGAGTAGGTTTCCTATGGCTCACAATATGATGGATCAGGATTTATTTATCTAAAGGTTCCCAAATCAACCTTAAATCATCATCCATTACAAACTAATAAGGCAAACAAATCCTCACTCATTACAAGATACAAACAAAAAGGGTTTAATTTGAGTGGAAATGTTTTACTAGCAAATACTAAGATTATCACCTCACAAGAGAGTAGTTATTTCACTTTCTCCTAATAAAGACAGAGCCCAAATCTAGAACTTATGCATGTAACTGCATATGCAAAGGTGTGAAATACATTATATCAATCGAAGCAAGATAAATAAATTACAAGTAACGAAAATCAAAATAAAATAAAATAATAACTAACATGTAATTTATTAATTTTTATTTATTTCTTTCTTTTGAAAAAATATTGATATAAAGGGAATTAAATTAAATATCAAATAAAACCAATTCAGTCCAAAATTTTTAATATCTCATAATTAAAATTTTTTGCTTGACTTTCAAAATGTTCCTAGTAGAGTCACTAAGCTATCATAACGTATTGGATCAGAGACAATCATTCGACATAATCATTTAAAAAATCATGAAAACACAGGGAGTCACCATCAATTTTTTTAGGGTGTGATTGGTCACCCAAAAAATTTTTATCTTTTTAATAAAACAATAAAACGAGTTAAAATTTATTAAAAAGATAATTTCGATTTACAAAAGCAAAATTGGGTTCTATAGTTGATTACGATGAGGAAAGATTAGCACCCCTCAGCACCCATAAAATTGGTACTAATTAATCATGCGCTATTTATAATTTTTGACAAAATTGATTTTTATATGAAATTTAATTATAATTTCCTTTATTTTAAAAAATAAAATTATTTAAAAATCTTTATTTAGAAATGTTGTGAAAATCTCTAAATTAAAGAAATAACTTAAAATTCCTTGACATAAAGGGAGAATTCAAAGATAATTCTTTCTGTATAAAATTTACCACAACATTTCCTTGAAAATAATATTCTTGGCACATGATAATTATTGGTGACTCTCTAACACCTAAGTAGAGTACAAAAAATTATATTTCCAGAAATATTATTTTAAATTTATTTAAACTTTATTTTTAAATAATATTTTTCATAAAAAGATATTTATGCAGAAAAAAGTTGATGGTGCAATTAAACAAGGAACAATAATAACAATTAAAAGATATGAGCATGTGAATTTAGAATCTTAAAATCCATTTTTTATTTTTTATTTTTTATTTAATATTTAATTTTATTCTTTTAAATTACAACATTATACAAAAAATCTTAATGAAATAAAAGTTTCTAAATATCCCATCATCTAGTAAGCATCTTAGAACAAATTACTTCACGAAAAATTTCCATACAAATCTTTAAATTTTATTATAGTTTTGGGGTTTCAAGGTTTCAAGATTTCATTTAGGGTTTCAGGTTCTACTTAGGGTTTTTGGTTTACACATAGGTTTTTAGGATTTTATTTTAGGGTTTCAAAAAATTACGAACCTCTTTAAAATCTTTAACATTTAGGTAGTCTTTCGGAGCAAACTCACTTTTTATGATTTCAAAAATTAATTTTTATATATTTATTTATTTTCCTCTTCATTAAAAATTTTATTATTAATATTAATTATTAATCTTTTATTATTTTATTATTTAATAATTCCCAAACATCTCGGCAAAATTAAAATTCTTAAAACACAATTTTGAATTCCCTCTAACATTTAGGTAGGGATCCAAATTCATTTTTTCATCTTTTAAAAGGTTTTCTTTTTAATGTAACATGGAACAAAACAAATATGCAAATGTAACCTAAAAAAGTGACAACTAATGTGACTTATCTTATTTAATCATATTTATTTTTCATTTGAAATTTTACATCTTGAGAATTTTCCTTCTTTTAATTTATTTTTAATTAATTTATAATTTTTTAATTTCTCAACATCTAGGCAAAATTAAAATTTCAAAGACATAATTTATATTCCCTCCAACATCTACATAGGGTTTCCAAGATCGTCATTTTCATTTTTCCACACATTTTTTCCATTCTTTTATTATTATTTCATAAAGCTAAAATGCATGGAAAATGAATTGCATCAAAAGCATAAAAGATTTAAGTTACACAAAATTAACATAAACATAGAAATTCAACCTAAAAAAATGGATGAAATTATGATTGTAATTAAACTTACAACATAAAAGGAATGTGCATGAACATAAGGATATGACATGAGCTTGAAAAATAAAAAAAAGAGGTATAAACTTTTCTACAGGTCAATACAGGGAAAACAAACTAAAAAACAAAAGACATGTTAAAGTCTTAAGCTTCTCTAAATACACAATATAATCGGTATGTGATCAAAGAAGCTCTAAGCAGTTGCAAACGAACCACGTACAAAAGAAAGAAACCAAAAGCTAAACATGAAAAGTTTGAAGGTTCAAGGCTTCTACAAGGAATCTTCATGTAAAAACAAGTAAGAAAGGCAAGACTCAAACTTTTAAGTTTTTCTTTTAGTTGATATTGCTTATAAAAGAAGCATGAAAAACCAAAAAAATGTGAAAGGCTCTTTTCTTAGAGTTCTATGACCCTCTTTTATTTTATTTTTTTTAAAAGGCTCCCTGATGTTAACACTCTAAGCCATGAAACTATTTTTGAAGAACAACAAAAAACTTGAACGCTTAAACCTTTCAATAGAACCCATATTGGGCTGTTTCCAACATGGTCTTGTTTTGGAAAAAAAAAACTTTTGAAACTTTTCTCTTTTGTTTCTTTAAAAGCTCTTCTTACCTTTATTTTTTTAAAAAAAAAAGATAAGCACACAAGTCATGCATTGCAAAAACATGAATGTGATCTAATTGAGAGGAACAAATGAAATGCTATCTTTTTGTTGACAATGTTTCATTCTCCTCTCTTTTCTTTGGTTTCTCCTTCTCGTTTCCTTCTTTTTGTTTGGTTTTTCTATTGCCTTTCCTCTTTTGTTTTCACGTAGCTCTCTTCTTCTTCTTTTTATTTTTTTGTTGCCTATTTGTTTCCTTCTCAGCTATTTTATTTTTTTTATTCCTATTTCATGCTTCTTTTCTTTCTTTCTGCTGCTTATTCCACTAATCGCTATTGCTGGCCATTTTTTTTTTTTTTTTGCTTTCTACCTTATGCTCTTTTCTTTCTACTCTATTCTAGTTTTTAGTTTTAGCTGGCCCCATTCATGTGTTGTGAACCTCTCCTTTCTTTTCATTTTGGTCCACATTTCACGTTCTTCTTTGTTTGGTTTTTTTACTGGTTTTTTATTCAACTTTTTTTATTTTCTTTTATTATATTTCTCCTCACGTCTTTTTTCTTTGCTTGTTATATGCTTGAATGCTTACCTTCCCTTTTTTTTCCCTTTTTGGATTTTCAATTTTTCAACTGCTCTTCTATTTTCTGCTTACTTCTTCATTTTTTTCATTTTTTCTGCTTCTCTTTGGTTGAATACCCTATTACTTGAATGCTCTACCAGTAACCTCTTCTCTTTTTTTCATGAACTACCTCATTTTTTTTGCTTGGCTTCTTTTATTATTTTTTTTTATTTTCCCCTTTCTACTTGACTTTACCACATTCCTTTTATTATATTTTTTTTTGTTTAGCTTTCACCACCCTTCTAACGCCTCCTCGCTCTTCTATTTTTTGAGGCCACTTTTCTTACCCCTTTCACATACCCACATTCTCCATATCATGCACTTCATGCATGTTTTCCATTTTTGCCATTCACGTGTCTTCAAACATCATCACTTCCATGCACAATTCTAGCTAGGCCAAATAAGCCATATCTTAGGCTTTTATTTTTAGGTTAAATATGAGTTTTTTCACTTGTCTTATTTTAGCTTCAATTAGGCCTTTAGAATTTTATTTTGGGCCAAAACCCATTTTTTGTATCTAGTTTTTATTTTGTTTTATTTTTTATATATTTTTTATTTTAGTTATTTATTTATTTTATATTTAATAGCCAACAATAGGCCATTGATGGGCTTTAAGGATGACATTTTTACCAATCTTTTATTGGGCCATTTTGGGTACTATTCGGGCCAATGTAATGGGCTTTGCTAGGGGCCCACATTGGGTCTCATTCTTAAGCATTTTTAAATGGATTATTAATAGACCCGAAAAATTGAAGATCAAGGCTCAATTAAGAATAGACATCGATTTAAACAAAAAAATATCTCAAAAAAAATTATCTACACCAGCTAAACTGAACTTAAATTTTTATAGGTGTTAACTAAATTAGGCTTAAAATCTATCTTGGGTGTCCAAAAAAAAAAAAAGCTAGACTTAAATTTTCATGGGTGTTAGCTAAATTGGGCTTAAAACCTGGATACCAACTAAACTAGGCTTAAATTCTTTCTCGAGTGATAGCTAAATTGGGCTTAAAACATAGGTGCCAACTAAACTGGCTTTAAATTCTTTCTCCGGAGCCAAAAAAATTGGACTTAAATTTTTCTCAAGAATTAGCGATCCCTATCAAAAATGGAAAGGGTAAAAAATTTTTTTCCAAAATGGATTGAATGGTTTAGCACATAAAGGTTTGTATTCATTCAAAAAGATTTAACCACCTAAAAAGGTTAAAAGAGGAGTGTACTTTCTATGTAGGCTTATAGATGAAACATACATTTTTTTAAAAACATGAATCCCTTAAAAACCAAACATGTTCAATACTTTCTTTAACTTGCAAATGTGACATTATGATATATGTCAAGGTTAGCTATATGGGCTTAAGATTTTGAAAGTTTAATTAAGAATGAAAAAAGGCTAAGATTTTCAAAATCAACTCTTCTCAAACTTTTGAGACTTTAATATTTCAGATCTTTCAAAAGGTCTATTCTTATCGTTGTTTAGCATCTACCTCATTTAGTATTAGGAGTGGCCTTCAAAGTTTGCTCTAGACTATCATTTTGTAAGGTTTTTATCCCAGAGCCACATTCATCTTTTTCCTTTTTTTTAATTTTTTTGTTTGATTATTACACTATACACTTAAGAATTTAAACTTATCCCAAAGAGGATAACGGTCCAAGTGAAAAATTAGGTAATAAAAAAAGACCAAAAGATTCATAGGTTTCATGGTCATTTTCTAGGAGAAGCTTTTCAATTTTAAGCATCCATACTTGATCCAAAATGAACCTTTCATAGGATATAACATAGGCCAAGGTTGAGATTTTCAAAGAAAGGGATAGATAGGCCCAATATAAATGTTTAAAGGTAATTAAAACTAGGGATCATTCTTTCCTTTAAAGGATTCACTCTAGAGTATATTCCTTTTTCATTTTCTCGTGCTTTCCACCCACTCATTTTTTTCTTCTTTTCTTTTTTTCTTCTTTCTTTCACTATTTTTATTTTTATTTTCCTTTTTTCTTCATTTTTTTTCTTCAATCTTTCACTTTTTCTTTTTATTTCCTTTGGGTGGATTCAAAACTTCTAGGAACTTTTAAATTGGGCCTTTGCCCTCAGCATAAAGGATTCCTTTTGGGCATCACTATTCTTAACCCCTAAATACAACTTTTTTACCCCCTAATGTGGAGGGTGACCCTTAGTTAGGGTTTATTTTTGAAAGATTTTACCAAGTTTAATGAGGTAGTAAGCGATAAAATTTTTTATATTTTGGAAGGGATGATGAAAAATGATCATTTGTCATTTCAAATTTGACCACTTAAAACAATCAAATTAAAAAGTAGTTCCATTTGGGAAAATGAATTTGGAGAATTACGTGAAAAGTTCTCCTCTCTTTTTTTTTATTTTTTCCTTTTTTTACAAAATATTTGGATTTGTTAGGACTTTATTTGGATTTATTCAAATTTCTTAAGTGCATGATGTCATAACCATTTTTCTTTTTTCTTTTTCTTTTTTTTCTTGACATGCCCCCAATAACTCGTACATAAATTCACTTTACCAGCAGTGAGATTCGTGGAAGATAACCCATTTTAACAAATCACCCTTAATGAAAGTTACTGCAAGAAAAGGATCATGTGGAATGAACCTAGTTACAATGTCAAATGATTCTTGCTACTCCACAAAAAGAGAACATATGGGTTGATCATAACTCAAATTGTCTTATGCATATAAGCTACATTTAGTTGGCATTTAAGTTTTAAGCCTAGTTTAGTTGGCACATAAACCCAGATTAGATAGCACATAAGCCTAGATTAGTTGACAAGTAAGCCTAGATTAGTTGACACTTAAGCCCAGATTAACTGGCATGTAAGCTCAGATTAGCTAAAAAGTATGCACCTCTTTTTATCTATTTTATGTGGTGAATTCTTTTTCATTTAATAGAAACCTTTGTATGTTGAATCATCCAATCCATTGGGAAAGAAAATTTTTACCTTTTTCATTTTTGATAGGGATCGTCAATTTCTCAAAAAAATTTAAGTCCACCCAAGTTTTTAGTCTAGTCTAGCTGTACTCAATGAAATTTAAATCCAGTCTAACTAGCGTCTAATGAAAATTTAAGCCCAGTGTAGCTTGCACCCAATGAAATTTAAGCCCAGTTTAACTAACACCAATGAAAATTTAAACCCAATCTAGTTGGAACCTAATAAAATTTAAGCATAGTTTAGCTAGCCTCAATGAAAATTTAAGCCCATTTTACCTAATACCAATGAGATTTAAGCTCAGATTATTTGGCACTTATAAGGTTTAAAGCCCAATTTAGTTGGCATGTAAGCCTAGATTAGCGGTCACCTCACTTGACTTACGGCTAGTCCCAATCACCTCATTTGACTTGTAATTCAATCTCAGTCACCTTATATGGTCTACAGTTTTGTCCAATCACTTCATTTAACTTGTAGTTTAGACCTGGTCACTTCATTTGACTTGCGATTCAATCTCAATCATCTCATTCGACCTGAGGTTCAATTTCATTCACCTTATTGGACTTGTAGTTCAATCTCAGTCACTTATTCAACATGTGATTCATTCTCAATCACCTCATTTAACCTGCGGTTTAATCCTGATTGCTTCATGCAACTTGCAATTTATTCTCGACAACTTCATTCAACCTGTAGATTAATATTAGTCGTCTTTATTTTTGGCTCATAGTTGAATCTTGGTCATCTCAAGAAAGTAAACAAAAAAACAAAAAATAAAACACAAAAAATGATAAATGATAAATGATAAACAATAAACAATAAAATAAAAAATAAAAAACCAAAAAAAAATAACAAATAAAAAATTAAATAAAAAAAACTCTTCTTAGTAAGCAACATCTAGACAAAATTATTATTATGTCTTTGTATTACTCTTGATCTACAAAAATATGCAAATAAGGGAAACTATAGACACCTAATTTTGTCCAAGACTTTTTATCTTTTAATCCAGGCTTGTTTTTGTAATTGGGCTTTGATCATCACTTTTTGAACCCATTACACGATCCACTTTTTAGTGGTCCAGTATGAGACTATATTGGGTCTCTGTAATGAGGTTTGTTATATAAGCCCTAATGAATGCCTAAATCACCCAACAAAAAGCCTAAACAATAACTTTTTTTTTTCAAAACCCAAATAAAGCCCAATGTAGGCCATTAAAAGTGACCCAAAATATTGCCTAATCAAAGTCCATTATGGCCCGATTGGATAAAGCCCAATATGGCCCAAATGGTTAAAGCCCACAAGTAAAATAAAATAAAAAAAATGTATCAATCAATAAAGGCCCACAACCAAACAAAATAAGAACCTAAAACAAAAAGCAAAAGCCCATTCAACCTTATAAGAGTTGTTTCGAGAAAGCTATAGCTCTCATGAAAAAGAGAAAAAACCATGCATGCCATAAAGTAAAACATGTTGAGCAGAAGCTACTACCAAAAACTAAAAGGAAAACTGAATAAAAGTGTGGCATAGACATTATAGGAAGAAGAGAAAAACTAAAAACCAAAATGACGTGGGATAAGGTAGCAAAAGAGAGAAAAGAAATGGGAAGCTTTGTATGAAAAAATTGAAAAAGTGGTTCAAGAGTACATGGAGAATTATTTTTGGGCAAAAAAAACTAAATAGAAGAGAGGGTCAAATAGAAAAAAGATTGAGAAAAAAATATATATAGCAAAAAAAAAACCACCGATAAAAGAAAGCAAAAAAAAAATGAAAACTAGTTGAAGTATGAAAAAATTGAAAAAGTGGTTCAATAGTACATGAAAAATTATTTTGGGGTAAAAAAAACCAAACAAAAAAGAGAGGCAAATAGAAAAAGGATTGAGAAAAAAAAATAGCAAAAAAGAGAGCTCCAGTAGAAAAAATAACAAAAAAATAAAAACTAGTTAGAAGCAGAGAGAAGTGATAGGGTACATCTAGAAAAAGAAAAAAAACCAATAGAGGAAGAAATGAAAATGGAATAGTAAAAAAAAAAAGTTAAGCAAAAAAAAAAAAAACTTAACAGATAACAAGAAAAACCAAAAGGTTGTTGTAAGAAGAGGAACATAGAAATGGATGTGAATAGCAGTAGAAAGAAGTAAACAATAGCAGAATGCCAAAAATTGATGTGAAGAATACCAGCAGAGAATAAAAGGGGAAAAAAATAGAAGACTAGTAGCAATAAAAGGAAAATGTGAAATGAAAACTAAAGAGAAAAGGGAGAGCAAAGAAAAAAGAAGAAAAACCTTGAAAAAAAAACTAGAAAAAGGGATGGCTTGCTGGAAAAAAAACAAAAAAAAAAGGTTTCATGCACTACTAGCATGGAGGTTTGAAGCTTTCACCTTTGTTTTGTAATTTTTATATGTTTTTATTTTTTTTATACATGCTTTTGTCTTGTATGATATTGTGTTTGGAAGTTTGGAGCTTGTCTTTCGATTATGGTTTGTAATTGCAGCAACTAGTAAAAGGGGTTACAAAGCCTAAGCCTACATCAGTTCTCATTTTTCCTTTAGTAGATCACTATTTTTTTTTACTAATGTTTGCTACTATATTTTCTTAGGTTTACCTGCTTACCTTTAAGGGTCTAATGGTGTCTTATTTTTGGTGTTAAAAAAAAGCCTTTTGGCTTTCAAAATGGGGAATAAGGGTTCATGTATGGAATTAGTTTTGAAAGTTTTTTTTTTATACATTGGTGGTTCTTACGAGCAAATCTTTTACAGAAGCATAAAAGTTTCATCTTGATTTCTTACTTACTAGCTTTTTATTTCTCTACTGCATGTAGTTTGTATATGGAAGCTAAAACTTTCTTCTTTCTATAATGGGTGGCTGTTTACGAAGATTAGTGGGGATGGGTGGAATATCATTTTTTAATTATTATCTTAACTTTTAATTATCATTTGGGTTTATAGGGGATTTGCTTTATTTTGGTTTTAAGTTGAAACTAGGGAAAAGAGCTTAAGGATAATTAAAAATTTTACAACTAAAAAATTTAAAGTAAAAAAAAAAGATAAAAGATAAAAAATAAAAAAATAACCAAATGATTAATTAAGATTGATGAATTAAAATTTGTTGTTTTTTCCTACATAGATGTTACAGTGAATTAAAATTCATGTTTTTAAAAAAAAATTCTTCCTAGATGTTGAGAAATTATTAAATACTAAAAAATAAAATTAATAAAAAGTAAATAAATAATAATAATAATAAATTTTCAATGAAAAAGGAAAATATATATAAATATAAAAATTCAATTTTTTTAGAGAAATTACAAAAAAACGAGCTTACTCCAAAAATTAACTTAGATGTTGGAAATTTTTAAAGAGGTTCATAAATTTTTGAAACCCTAAAGTGTAACCCTAAAATGAAATGCTAGGTGAAACCTCGAAGCCTTAGGTAAAACTCCAAAGCCCTAGTTGAAACCCTAAAATGCTAAATCTACCCAAAACTCAAAAACCATCTTAAATTTTTAAGGATTTGTATGAAAACCTTTTGTAGAGTAATATGTTCCTTAATGCCGCCTAGATGATGGCATATTTAGGAAATTGTATTTCATTAAGATTTTTCATATAATTCCTTAATCTTGAAAAAATAAAAGAAAGAACAAAAATGAAAACAGGATCTTAAATAAAAATGGCTACATCTAAATAACGCCTAGAAATTGGAGAGTCACGCTAGTTTTTTTATATTTAAAGACCCGATCCTAAATTTGTGTCTTATAATCATTTGCAAATATCCCATTTATGCATATAAATTTATTTTAATTATTGATGTTTATGGTTAATCATAGCATTTTGCACTTTGTCTACATTAAAAAAATTCTAAAAAAAATCTTCAAAAAGTTGATTTCAAATAAAATTAAATTAAAAAAAATGCTAAAGAAGATCATTTTTGGTACTTTGCCTATATGTTAGAGAGTTACCAATAATTATCATTTGATAAGAATGTTATTTTTTATTTTTAAGAAAATGTTGTGATGAATCTTAGATGAAAAAGATTATCTTTGAATTCTACTTATATGTTGGAGAATTATAAGATATTTCTTTAATCAAAATATTTTCACAATATTCCCAAATAAAAATTTTTAATTGATTTTCTTTTTTCAAAATGAATGGAATTATTATTAAATCTTAAATAAAAAAAACCATTTTTATCCAAAACTATAGATAGCACATGGTTAATTGGTGCCAATTTTATTGGTGCTAGGTGCTAATCCTCCCCACGTATAATCGACTCTCAAACCTAATATTGTTTTCGTAAACAAAAAATTATCCTTTTGATAAACTTTAAGCCTATATTATTGTTTTATTAAAAAAATAAAAATTTTGGATGGCTAATCACACCCTTAAAAAAGAATTGGTGGTGATTTCCCTTTTTTAAGTATCCATGCTTGATCCAAATTGGACTTTTCATAGGACATAACGTAGGCCATGGTTTAGGCTTTTCAAAGAAAGAGATAGATAGGCCCAAAACAAATGTTTAAAGGTTATTAAAACCAAGGATCATTCTTTCATTTAATGGATTTACTCTGGAGTATATTCCCTTTTCATTTTCTTATGCTTTCCACCCATTCATTTATTTTATTTTTTCTTTCTTTCTTCTTTCTTCTTTCTTTCACTTTTTCCTTTTACTTTTTCTCTTTTTCTTCACCTTTTCTTTTTCATTCTTTCATTTTTTCTTTCCTTTGTGTGGATTCAAAACTTCTGGGAACTTTTATATTAGACCTCTACCCTCAACATATGAGATTCTTTTAGACATCATAGTTCGTGACCCATAAATGCATCTTTTTTGTCCCTTAATGTGGAAGGTGATCCTTAGTTAGAGTTTATTTTTGAAAGATTTTACCATGCTCAAAAGGATAACAAGGGATAAATTTATACATTTGTAAAAAGATGATGAAAAATGACAATTTATCATTTCAAGTGTGATCACTTAAATTGAAGAGCAATTCTTTTTGAGGAGATGAATTTGAAGAAAGGTTATTTGTTTAAAAAATTCTCTTTTTTTTTTTTCCTTGTTTCTTTTACAAAATATTTGAATTTGTCAAGACCTTATTTGGATTTATTCAAATTTCTTAAGTAATGATGTCATAACCATTATTCTTTTTTATTTTTTTTCATTTTTTCATTTTTCTCTTTTTTTTCATTTTTTTTGACATGCCCCCTATAACTCATACATAAATTCACTTGCCAATAGTGCAATTATGGAGATACCATATATTAACAAACTACCCTTAATGAAAGTTATTGTAAGAAAATGATCATGTGGATTGAACCTGTTTAAAATGTCAAATGATTTTTGTAACTCCATAAAAAGAAAATATATGGGTTGATTATAACTCAAATTGTCTTAAGGACAATGAGATCTTTCTTTTCTGATCAACGTGTCCCCAAGACATTGGAACAAGCTAGTTTTAGGGTAAAGAACTAAAAGGTTGGTATGTCTAAAGTATTTTACGAGACTTGGGGTGGCTTTGATTTTGGAAATTTTTGGAGTTACAATGTAACATTGACACATCAAATTACCACATCTAAATTCTTAAAAATGTCATGATTGCTTGATTTTCTCAAAATCTCAATTTTTTATTTCTTTTTTAATTAACTGTTTCATTGTTCATTGCCTAGGAAAAGAATATCATCATTTGATATCATACATTATCAGGTGAGGAAAAGGTTCATGAATTCAAATTCATGGCTTTTGAAAGGTTGTGGTTGATTGATGGAATCAACTGAATGATATAAGAAAAAGGGTATAAAAGCATTTGACAAATTCTTAATAGTGATCATCAACTTATTCAAGGCTCTTTTCTTTTATCACAAAACTTTGTTTCCTTTTTTCCTTTTCTTTTTTTTTTTTACATTTTACATTTTTTTTCATTTTTAAAGGCATTTCTCCTTCTATAACCTTGGGATTTAACTATAAGGACTTTATTCAAATCTAAAAATTTTCCTTTTTTTTACTAATTTTGTTTCAAAGAAAACCTATAGTCTAAATTTAAAGGAAATTAAAAACTTCAAATGACAATATTCATAAATTTGTGAGACACTATGATGCACAATATCCATTCATGCCTTGCAAACACTTAGACTTGACCCAAAAAATTCACATACCAATAGTGCTCTTGTGATGGCATTCTAACTTATAGAAACAAAAGTTCCTCACTTGGCACTTTTACTTTAGCATCATTGATCCTCAATTCTATTACTATAAATCATCATAACCACTAACCAATTCTTTAAACTTTGTAAGATTTGCATTGATCAAACCCTAAACTATTTCTTTGAAGATAGTACAATCTTCTATGGAATACCCTTCAAACCTATCATAGAATTCATAATTAGCATTGGGATCATACCACTTGGAGTAAGAAGGCTTTCTAGGCTTTATAAGGGTAATGGAAATCAAATGATTTTTGACAAGTACAATGAAAAGTTCAACGTAAGACATTGAGAGTTAATGATACATCTTGACTCACTTTCTCTTATGACTTTGTGAATGGCTTAGGTTGACCCTTTGTTTAATCAATATTTGTGGCAAAAAAATTGTAGCACACAGATGAGATGGCTGAGAAAAATTACCAGCTTCAGGTGTCGATTGGGAATAATATGGTGACCAATGGGAATAATCATTCATCAAATCTTCTTGTATCATGATGAAGTTTCTCTTATTTTGCCCTTCAACCATTATCCCTTGGGCATATTTGTCAAAAATATTTCCTTACCTTTTGTTAAGAATTTCCACATTGGTATCCATAATCCTTTCCCTTTTTATCCCATCCTCGATTCTACCCATAACAAATAGCAAATCTCTAAATTTTGAGGATATATTACCAATCAACTTATCATAATAGAAGGAAAGATATCCATAAATATAGAATTCAACGCGCTATTAGTTAAAGGTGGTCGGAATTGTGGTGCAACCTCTTTTCATTTAACGGCATATTCTTTATAGCTCTTATTTAGGTTATTTCTCATGTTTTAAAGGGCTAAATAGTTTGGAGCCATCTCTAACATGTGCTAGTATTACGTCAAGAATGCCTGTAATAAATCCCTTAAAATATGAATTTGGCTCCTTTTCAAACTACAATACCAATTGCCTGCTGCCCCAATCAAACTTTTTTGAAAAACATGAATATGTAGCTTTTCATCACCAGCATACCCAACCACTTTGTGACAATATTGAACCAAATGTGTCTCAGGACATCCAGTTCCATCATACTTATAAAACGATGGAACCTTGAACTTAGATGGAATAACCACATCTAGAACTAGTTGAGATTTCTTTGCATCACAAGATTTATCCTTACCTTTAACCGCTTGAATTCTTTCTTCCAAGAGATTATACCTTTTCTATTCATCAAAATTCCATGATTCCTCCTTTATGGGCACTCAGCTAGTTCTTTCAAGTTCATCATTTCCTTGAGTAAAAAGTCCCTCAATAATCTCCTCCATCTCTCCTACCAAATCAATATTCTCCTCATCCTTATAAGAAATAGCAAGTATTATTCTTGAAGAAATTCTTTTGTTTTTAGAACACACATGAATTGCATTTTATTGAGTGGATATATAAATGAATGAATGAATGAATGCACGAATGACAAACTCCTTGGTGAAAAATGTGGAAATAAGAATAGGGGCAAGAATTAAAGGCAAACCATAATTAACATATCCAAGTTCAAAAAGACAACATCATGTTAATAAAAAAAAACATTTTCCAAACAAAAAAAGTCTGCAAACATTTTACTTTCCCAATAACCTATCACTTAAAAAGCCTCTTTAAACAAAAACTCCATCTATGTTCATCATAATGCCATCCCCTTCTCATTGTTCCAAGATTTTTAACCCATTATTGTTGTTAGATCTAACCATTTCATATCTATGAGTGATTGCACCTTGTTTTTGAAAGCCTCACAATTCTCAATGGAGTGCCTCATATTTCCATCATGGTATTCACATCTTGCATTTGGGTCAAACCATTTTGGGTACAGAAGCTTTAAAAGCTCTAAAGTTACAGAGCTAATAAGGTGTCCCTTAAATAGATAGGGAAAGAGTTTTCCATATGAAATGGGGATAGAATCTAGCTATTTTTTTTTCTTGGGTAATTTTTAAACAATAGGTTTGCTAGGAATCTAAGCATTTTGTGGTGATGCATAGTTACAGGATTGAGAAATTGGCTGAACAAGTGGTTGGGGAATGGAAGGTTGGAGATGTGGACTTCTTAAAGACTACATGACATTTTGAGGCCTAATCTTAAATGCTTGGAAAGGAGGTTGAAAATAGATATGAAAAGGATTTGAATGTAAGTTTAGGTTTGAAGTGATTTGTGAAGGTTGTATGGAACCTAGTAACTCCATCTTGGAAATCAAATTCTAGAGTTCAGACACTTGCATGGTCAGATCACTAATCCCTTTTATGATCTTGTCCAGACCTTAATTATTGCACAAACCACTGAATGCTTAGCATACTCAAGAAATGTACTAGGCCTAGCGAAAATCAATTGATCACAACTCCACGAGTTCATAAGACTTATTTAAGTTGAAACTAGTAAAGACCTTAAAAAGCTACCAACTTAAGTTTCTTAGTCTATTAACCGTTTTTGTTAACTCAATGAGTTGTTTTGTCATCTCTCAAATCTCATGACCAAACTCCTCTTAATTACGTTCTAACACACTAATTCGAACCTCCAATTGATCTTTCATATTTTTAGCTTCTTATACCCACTAAACCAAATATTTTATTTCAAGGGTTTAAACCAAAATATTTATGCTAATAACTTGCTAAATGAATGACACAAAACAATTTCTAATTTGCATGCTACACAGAATATGTCTATGAATGCCCAAGTATGATAATGATACAAATATATCTACAAAAATGGAATAGCCCAAAATATACAATTCACTTTAAAGATGAATGTAGAATGCAATGATTGGATTTTGAAAAGATGGCAAACTCCTTACCTATCCTAAATCTCTTTTTATGTTTTATCCTTATTTTTATTTGGACTCTTTTTTTATCCTAACTTTATTTACACTATTACCTCAGACATAAATTGCATAAGAATGCCCCACATATCCTACTTTTGGGTAATTTTTAAAAAAGAGATTGGTATGGTTTTTAACTTTTAAATAATTTCTATAAGTGGTTGACACTGCTGATGGCTTCATGAGAACTTCTTTTGTCAATGACAAATCTAAAATAATAGAAATAACATAACAACCATATAATACAATGGAATATATATAATGTCTTAAGTTTCGACGATTTTCTAAAAAATTAGCACGGCTTTACCCTGGACAGGCTTCCTATGGCTCTTGATATGCTAGGTTAGGATTTATTTATCTAAAGGTTCCCAAATCAATCTCCCCAATCTTCACCCATTATAGGCTTCAAATAAAATGAGTTGAATTTGAGTGGAAGTGTTTCGCTAGCAAATGAAAAAGTTATCACCTCACAAAAGTGTAGCTGCTTCACTTCTTCCTAAAAAGATAGAACCTAGGTCAAAAGCTCATGCATGCAAATGAATATGCAAAGTGCGCAAAGCAATATATTAATGAAAATAACATAAATAAATCACAAATACAAAATCAAAACAAAATAATAACTAACATGCAATTTATTTATTTATTTATATTTTTTAAAAAAATTTAAAATGAAGGGAATTAAATTAAATATCAGCTAAAACAATTAAATCGAAAACATTCATAGCACATGATTAAAATTTTAGCCTAATTCTCAAAATATCGCTATTGGAGTCACCAAGCTATCATAACATATCAGTTCGGAGACTCGATCACTAGACGTAAACATTTAAAATTGATAAAAATGAAGAGTCACCACCAATCCTTTTTTAAGGGTGTGATTGGCCACCCAAAATTTTTATCTTTCTAATAAAACAATAAAACAAGTTTAGAGTTTATCAAAAAGATAATTTTTAGTCTGTAAAAATAGGATTGGGTTCGAGAGTCAATTATGCATAAAAAAGAATTAGCACTCTCACAGCACTCATAAAATTGGTACTAAATAATTGTGCGTTATCAATAGTTTTAGCTAAAAATGGTTTTTATTTAAGATTTAAAAATAATTCCCTTCATTTTGAAAAAAAAAAAATCAATTAAAAATCTTTATTTAGAATATTATGAAAATTTTTAGATTAAAGAAATATCTTATAATTTATAACATATAGGCATAATTCAAAGATAATACTTTCCATCTAAGATTTATCACAACATTCTCTTAAAAATAAAAAATATCATTCTTAGCAAATGATACCTATTGGCAACTTTTCAAGATCTAGGTAAACTACCAAAAATTATCTTCCTCATAATATTACTTTTATTTTATTTTGTTTGAAATCAACTTTTCAAAGAAGTTTTTTACGTGGTGAAAGTGGAAAATGCTATGATTAACCATAAACATCAACAACTAAAATAAATATATATGCATAAATGGGATATACATAAATGATGATAAGATACGAATTTATGATCGAATTCTTAAATATAAAGAGACCACCGGAACTCCCCAACCTCTAGGCAGGGTTTAGATACGACCATTTATACTTAAGATCCTATTTTTATTTTTATTCTTCCTTTTTTTTTAGGATTAAGGAATTATATGAAAAATCTTAATGAAATAAAATTTTCTAAATACTACATCATCCAGGCAACATTCGAGAACAGATTACTTCATAAAGGGTTTTCATACAAACCTTTAAAATTTTAAGATGCTTTTGGAATTTTTAGCAGATTTAGGTTTTGAACGTTTCAACTAGGGTTTTAGGGTTCCACCTAGTGTTATGGGGTTTCATCTAAGATTTAGGGTTTCACTTAGAGTTTCATTTTAGAGTTTCATTTTAGGGTTTCACTTTAAGGTTTCAAAAATTTACCAACCTCTCTAAAAATCTTCAACATCTAGATAGATTTTCAAAGCAAGCTCATTTTTCATAATCTTTCTAAAAAAATTAAATTTTTATATTTATATATATTCCTTTTCATTGAAAATTTATTATTATTATTATTTATTTACCTTTTAATATTTTTACTTTTTGATATTTAATAATTCCCTAACATTTAAGCAAAATTATTTTGTTAAAAAAAACATGATTCTTAATTCACTTCAACATCTAGGTGGGGAAAGACAATAATTTTTAATTAATCAATCTTAATTAATCATTGGTTATTTTTTATTTTTTTCTTTCTTTCTACTTGCCTTAAAACTTTTATTTTTAAAATTTTTTATTATCCTTAAGCTTCTTTCCCTAGCTTTAACTTAAAACTAAAATAAAGCAAATTCCCTACAAACATTAATGATAATTAAAAGGCAAGATAATAACATAAAAATGATATTCTACTTGTCCCTACTGATTTTTTAAACAACCACCCATTGTAGAAAGTATGAAGCTTTAGCTTCTATATACAAACTACATGCAATAGAGAAATAAAAGGCCAATGAGCAAAAAATGAAGATAAAGCTTTTAAGCTTCTATAAACCATTTACACGTAAGAACCACCATCATAAAAAAAAAACTTCACAACTAATCTTATACACAAACCCCTGTTCCACTATTTTGGAAGCCCAAAGGCTTTTTTTTTTTAATGCCCAAAATATGACACCATTAAACCTCTAAAGGTAAGTGGCTAAACCCAAAGAAAATACAACAGCAAACATTAGTAAAAAACAAAAACAGTGATATGTCAAAAGAGAAATGAGAATCGATGTAAGCTTAGGCTTTGTAAACCCTTTTACTACTTGCTACAATTGTAAACCATAACCAAAAGACATGCTTCACACTTCCAAACACAAGCTCATGTGAGACAAAAGCACGTATAAAATAGGATTAAAAACATATAGAAAAATACAAACCAAAGGTGAAAGCCTCAAGCCTCTACGATAGTAACTCATGAAACTTTCTCTATTTTTTTTAGGAAGTCATCCCTCTTTCTGGTTTTTTTTTTTTCAAGCTTTCTATTCTCTTTTCTTTTGTTTTCATCTTTTTTATTTGGTCTTCTTTTTGTGTTTTCTTTTTACTGCTACTAGTCTTCTATTTTTTTTTTCTTTTACTAATATTCTTCATGTTAGTTTCTAGTATTTTGCTATTATTCATTTCTTTTTGCTACTTTTTACATCCATTTCTATGTTCTTTTTCCTGCTACATTTTTTTTCTTGTCTTATTATCTCTTGAGTTTCTCTTTTTCTTATTCAACTTTTTCCTTGTTCCATTTTCATTTCTTTTTTTCTTGGATGTATGCTTGTCACTTTTTTTTGCTTCCACCTAGTTTTTACTTTTTTTTTTTTTTTTGCTTTTCTTCTCTTGGCATTCTCCTCTTTGCTACATTCTTTTTTACTGAATTCTTTTTTTTGCATGCCCCTTTCTTTTGTTTAGTTTTTTACCCTAAATGATTCTCCCTATTCTCTTGGACCTCTTTTTTAGTTTTTCTCATACAAAGTTTCTCATTTTCTTCCCTCTTTTTTGCCCGCTTGTTCCATGCCTTTTTGGTTTTCAATTTTTCTTTTCTTCCCATTTCTAGACCATATTTCCATATATTTTTCCTTTCAATTTTTAGCAATAGCTTTTCCTCCACATTTTGCATTATAGCATGCATGGTTTCTTCTCTTTTTCACATGAGCTACATCTTTCTCAAAACAAATCTAATAAGGTTGAATGGGCCTTTGCTTTTTATTTTGGGTTTTTATTTTGTTTTGTTGTAGGCTTTGTTGATTGATAGTTTTTTTTTAATTTTATTTTGCTTATGGGCTTTAACCATTTGGGCCATAATGGGCTTTAGCCATTCGAGCCATAGTGGACTTTTGATTAGGCCATATTTCATATCATTTATAATGGTGCACATTTGGGCTTTATCTAGGCTTTAAAAAATAGGTCTTTTATCAAGCTTTTTATTAGGCCATTTGGCCATCCATTTAGGCCCATGCAATGAGTCTTATTAAAAAGCTCACATTAGTCTTTATATCGAAACATTAAAAAGTAGATTGTGTAATGGGCTTGAAAAGTGATGATTGAGGCCTAATTACAAAAGCAAGCCTGGATTAAAAGATAAAATATCTCAAACAAAATCATGTGTCTACATGTCTACACAAGTCACTCAAATGATTTCATTCATCAATCATAACCCCTCAAGAAGCATGAACTTGAATTCAAGAACCTTGCCTTCATCGGATAATATTGTGATGAAAAATAGTGATAATCTTTTCCTAGGTAATGAACAATGAACAACCAATTTCAAAAAAAAAAAAAACAGAAAGAAAATTTGAGACTTAAAAGATCAATTAAACATGACATTTTTTTTTAAAATTTTGGATGTGAAAATTTGATGTGTCAAGGCTATGCTCCAAAAATTGCCAAGATTAAAGCCACCCAAATCCTTTTAAATAACCATGAGCATACTAGTCTTTTAGTTTTTTACCCTAAAATTATCTTATTCTAGTGTCTTAGGTCATATTGAACAAAAAAGAAAGACCTCATTGCCTTTTGGACAACTTGAGCTATGATTAACTCATTCTTTATTGTGAAATGACATGAACTCTTTGGCACCCTAAATGATTCATTCCACATGACCTTTTTTTCTCATATTAACCCTCATTAGGGGTGGTTTGTCACTAAAGCATCTTTCTTGAATTGTGGTGGAGGCATATAATGAAAAAAAAAATCAAAATGAAAAAAAAAAAGAAAAAAAAAGAAAAAAAAAGAAGAAAAGAAAGAAACCTTTGATTGTGACATCATGTACTTAAGGCATTTGAATAAATCCAAAAATAAAAAGATCTCAATAAATTTATGAAGAAACTAATGAGAGAAAATTAGAGAGTTCAAAAGGAGTTAAAGTCTGAAGAAATCCCCAAAATGAAAACGCGAACACAAAAAAAACCTTTTTTCAAATCTTTTTCCAAAAAAGATCACTCTTCAAAATTAGGTAACTTTTCTTCATATGATAAATGGCCGGCCATCTTTCATCATCCTTTCATAAATATAAAAGTTTATCATTTACTACCCCTTTGAGCTTGATAAAATTCTTTCATAATAAACCTTAACCAAAGATCACCCTCCACACTGGGGGTAAAAATGATGCATTTAAAAGGGTTATGTCGAATAAGGAACCTTATATGATAAGGGCAAATGTCCAATAAAAGGTCTCCAAGTTTTAAATTTACTCAAAAAAAAAGAAAAGTGAATGTAGAAAAATAAGAAAATAAGGAAAAAGAAAGAAACATGAAAATGAAGAAATGAAAAAGATGAATAAAAAAAATATGAAAAAAAAATAGAAGAAAAAAAAATAGAAGAAAAGAAATGAATAATTGAGTGAAAAGCATGGGAAAATGAAATGATAGATACCTCAAAATGAATCCCTTAAATGAAAAAATGATCTTTGGTTTAATCACCCTTAAACACTTGTTTCGAGTCTATCTATCATTTTCTTTGAAAACACTGGACCTTGGCCTACATTACATCCCTAGAAAAGTCTTATTGGATCAAGCATGGATGCTTAAAATTGAAAAGCTCATCTTTAAGGAATGGTGTGAACTTAGAGTCTTCCACTGTGAATTGTTTACTCTATTATGAATCCAAAGTCTCCAAACTATGAATCATTTACTCTGTTGTGAACCTAAAGTCTTCAACTGTGAAACATTTACTCTAGTTGTGAATCCAGAGTCTTTCAAATGTGAATCATTTACTCTAGTTGTGAATCCAAAGTCCTCTAATTATGAATCATTTATTCTATTTTGAACCCAGAGTCCTCTAAACCGTGAATTGTTTACTCTACTGTGAATTTAGAGTCTTCCAACTGTGAATCATTTACTCTGTTGTGAATTCAGAGTCCTCTAAATTGTCAATCGTTTACTCTATTATGAATCCAAAGTCTTTCAGTTGTGAATCATTTACTCTGTTGTGAAACCAGAGTTTTCTAACTATGAATCATTTTTTTTATATGAATATAGAATAATCTAACTATGAATCATGTACTCTGTTGTGAATCCAGAGTCCTTTAACTATGAATCGTTTACCCTATTATGGACCCAAAGTCCTCTAATTGTGAATCGTTTACTTTAGGCGTAAATCCAAAGTCTTTCAATTGTGAATCATTTACTCTCGGTGTAAATCCAAATACCTCTAACTATGAATCAATTTCTCTTATGTGAATTCAGAATCTCCCAGTTTTAATCTTCTACTTCATTATGAATCTTAAAAAACATAAAAAAAATAGCAACAAGCATAAGCGAAAACCTTTAGACCTTGGTTCGAACAAAATTGATGTCTTTGGTCCTTGCATTATTTTCGATTCTCATAAATATGTAAAGAGGGGAGCTATAGACACCTAATTTTATTCGGGCAAAATCTAGCAAGTTGTAAAGTTCTTAAAATTTGACCCAGTTCAAATCTAACATTTTTTTTAAAATTTTGACAAGGTTTAAAATCGAATTTAGAACCAATTTGACCCAAATGCCCCAAGGTCAAACTTGATCAAATCTGATCAAATAAAGTCAAACTTAATCAAATATGGTCAAAATTAATCAAATCAAATAGAACTCAAGTCAATCTTCCAAATTCACAACCAAGTGGGATTAATAAACCTTGGGATTAATATTTGTGATTTTAATGCACTAAAAACTTTAATCACACTTCGAGAAGGATAAAATTACAGAAACACCCTTAGAGGTATTTTTGTAATTTGACCTTCTCGAAGTTGAATTTTTGTGAAAACTTCTATATCATATTTAAATATTATTTTATGATTTTTGATACATCAAAAACCATAATCACACCTCAAAATATGTGAAATAATTAGAATGCCCTTAAGGGGTATTTTTGTAATTTGACCTTTCTTAGGTCAATTTTTCACGAAAACTTCTAAATCATAATTTCATAATATTTCAAGAATTTTGGTGCAGCAAATACCTTGATCGCACCTTAGAATGTGTAAAATTACTAGAATGCCTTTTACGAGTATTTTTGTAATTTGATATTCCCAAGGTCAATTTTTCATAAAATGTTTCAGATCACATTTTTAAATTATTTTATGATTTGTAGTGCATTGGAAACCTTTATCGCACTTCGAAAGGTGTAAAATTACTAAAATATCCTTTAGGGGTGTTTTTATAATTTGAACTTTTTGAGGTCAATTTTTCATAAAAACTTTCAAATCATGATTTCATAATATTTTAAGATTTTTGGTGCTTTAAAATCACAAAAATGAAGAAAAAAATTCTTTTCCAAGAAAATGGCACATAAGGCGAAAACTTTAACAAAGGTAATTTGGTCTTTCACAAGATTCCAGTAGCACTTAAATCCTCATTTTGTGCTAGATTTATCATGGATCGTTGATCATTTGAAAGCCTTGATCCAAGGGTGAAAGGTGATTGCTTACTAAATGAACAAGGGAGAACGGATAGTCATTAGATGAATTTTTTATCAAGGGCTATTATTCACTTACATGGGATATTTTTTCTCACCATTTTGAGAGTTGAAAAAGGAGGAAGAAGTAGGTAAGTGGTGCGAAAAATATGAAGGAAAAAAATTTTGGAAAGCTTGGAGGAGGTATAATTTCTACTTTTTTTTTTCCTTTACATTATTCATAAGCATTCTGTAACATTTACCGTAGTTTTCATATCATTTAACCTTTAATTTTTATTTTTTTTTTTCTTGAGGAAATCCATAGTTTTTCATCTCTTTTAATCCAAGCTTGGATCAAGATTTCATCTAACTGAACAATTGTTTGGACTGAAACTAAAGAATCAAGCAACAACAATCAAAGATATCCATCATTGTTTGCCATGGAAGGTTCAGCCAACCTCCATTGCACCATGGCTGAACCTCTTATTGGTCCATTTTTTATGTTTTCTTTGCTTATAATATTGTTTATGAATGAGTTGAATGTTATTTCATATGTTTAATGCATATATGTTGAAGATTTAGTGGTTTATGTTTAGTGTGTGGCTATATATGTTTGTTTTCATGGTTTCCTTACCATTTAGATCATTACATGTTCAATAAAATTCCCTCATGATCAAAATACCTATATATTATAGTATTCGAAAGTTTTGATGCATGATTTAACTAAATAAAAAGTTGGATGTTTATGGTTTTCCATGGGAGTGTTCTGCCAAGCTTCCCCATGTTTTGGCCAAACCTTCATTCATTGCATGATTCCCAAACGTTGCTTATTTCCTACTTTTTTAGTTTTTATTTGTTCATCAAGTTTTCTATGTGTTTGATTAAATTTTCAATGAATAAAAATGTTGAATTAGTATACTTTTTAGTGATTTTATGTTATTTATATGAGTTTCAAAATAAATAAAAAATGGTGGAACATGTCCTTAAATTTTTAAAACCCTTAGTTTTTTTATCTATTTTTACTATAATGTTGCATGCATGTTTAGTTTGTAATATACTTTTGAGTATGCCTTAGTTTGTAATAAGTTTATTTTCATACATGTTCCATACATTAAAGTTTGCATTTTCATTAATGACATTTTAGTAATTTTGTTACATTCATCAAACTCTGCATTTTTATCAATGGCATTTAGGAAATTTTATTTCATGCAATCCGAATCCTAAATCCTAAATCCAAATACTAATCGTAAGCCCTAAATCCAAACCTTAGCCCCTAAACTAAACCCTAACCCAAAACCCTAACTTAGACCCTAAAACCGAAACCTTAACCTAGACCCTAAACTAACCCCAAACCCTAAACCAACCCCTAAACCCTAAAACCAACTAGGTCTCATTCATGCATTTGCATTTCATTTCATTTTGTTGTTACATGCATTCTTTAATTGTCATGTATTCATATTTTATCATTCATATTTGATTATCATGCATTCATCACTTATTATTATGTTCATGTATTCCATGCATATACTTTATAAATGAGGTTTTTTTATAGAAAAATGTTTTTAAATAAAACGACATCTTAAATAAATATAGCTTTTGAGATCTAGTCTAAATATAAAGGAACTTTCAACGACTATTATTTATGTAAGGTGTCATCTCAATTTTTGTAAGGTGATTTGAAAACTTCTAAGTTAAAGATATTTTTAAAGCTCTACCTAAATATAAGAGAATGGAAGAAGTGGCCTAACACTTAGGACGATTTCATTTTGATCCAAAAAAAATGTTTTGCTTTTCAAAAAAAAAATTTTAAATGATTTGCTTTCAAAAAAAAAAAAAAGAAATTTTGATTTTTCGAGTATACAATGGAATTAGTTTATAAACATTAAAGAGGACCATGTTTACCAAAATCTAAGGACAACATGCAATTAATTGGTACCATCTTTGACGAGTGTTGTAGGGGTGCTAATTCTTTTTTACGTATAACCAACTCTGGAACCTAACTCTAATTTTCGCAGAGTGCGAAAAAATTTTTTAGTAAACTTTAAACTCATTTTAAATGTTTTATTAAAAGGATAAATTTTTAGGTAACTAATCACATTATAAAAAATATTGGTGGAGACTCCTTGTTTTGGTTTTTATTGAAAATGCTTTTTAGCCCCCATTTTTTTTTCATTATCCAAGCCTGGCGGTTGAGTTCTCAAATCCGTATGTCGCAACACCCCCACAACACCCAAAAATTAATACCAAATTAGTCACATGTTATCTTGTCTAAACCTTAATCAAATGGTTTTTGTTAATTTTTTAATTTCAATATTTAAATATCAAAAAAAAGTCTTTAGGTTTTCACCAAAAAAATTTTTTCTCCATCTCAAAAGTATTCAAGATAAACTTGTTGTTTACTTGAAAAGGTTCTATCATTGCATTTATGAAATATATTATGAAAAAAATTATTTATATCCTACTTATGTATTCACAAATTATAAATTTCAAATTAATTCCAAAATAATTATACAAAACTATTATACAAACATAATGTACAAAAATATTTACAATTTCTAAATTTTACATCCTTAAATTACCATATATAAATAAAATAGCATAAAAAATTGAATAAAAAAGAACAAAAAAAAATCAGCAAAAAAAGAAAAAAAGCCTTGCAATTAAGGTTTGGTTGGGCTTGGTGCAACACACATATCTTTTTTACACAAGTCATAAGGCTACAGCTCTCTATGCCTAAAACAACACCATTTTGATTACTTATAAAAGCCAAAAAAAAATTTTACCCTTTCATTTTTTTTTTTTTTTTGCTACAACTCTTTCTCTCTACTTTCAAACTTCTCAACTTATCTCTAAATATTCTTTAACCCAAGAACAAAACCTAGACACCAATGACCTTTCCCAAAACCCGATGAGCTAGCCATTGTCTTTGCTACTCTCTACTTGGAGTGTAAATGATACATTAATAATCGCAAGCTACTCGGATTCGATTCAAATAAACCTCAATTTTGGTTTGATTATTATCGAGTCGAGCTTGAGTAACTCGATTCATCGATCGAGCTGAGTTCAAGTATTTTTATATCCGGTTCGAGTAGCTTGCGAGCCTAATCGAGCTTTTATATTTAAATATTTTTTATTATTTTAATTAATAAAATATCTCAAAATCGAGTTCGAGTTTGAGTTCGAGCACAAATAATCGAGGTCTTGTCGAGTATAAGAATCGAGCTTATTTTTACATATTAATCGAGCTTAATCGAACGAGCTCGAGTAGCTTGATTTCGATCATGAATCAGCTCGAGTTAGAAAAATGAAACTCGATCGGGTTCGAGCTGAGTATCAAGTCGCGAGTTGAGAGTCCAGCTCAAGCTCGAGCTTTTCATTGTATCGGCTCAACTTGACTCGATTACACCCTTACTCTCCACCGATCGATAGCCCAAAATGATATCTCCTTCCTAACTATTTTCACACCAACAACTACTCATTTTTCTTTCACATCAAAATGTTAAAGCCAAAAATAAACAGCCTAAGCCACTATTTTCACCGCCAATCACCTTCTTTTTGTTTTTCAACCCAGAATCTTCCAAAACCATTATTTTCTATCACTTTAACTACCTAGGACTACCACAAAGTCTTTCCTATATGCCTCTCAAGAACAAACTCCAAATCCAGAAACCTTACTTTGAAATCTTAATGTTGAATCCTTAATCTCTCTTTTTTTTTCCTTGTGTTTTTTGTGATTGTTGATATGTGTGGATTGATTTTTCTATTTCAATTTGGAACCTTTTTTTTTTTTTTTCAATTGGGGTTTGTTTACTAGGCCAATAGCTTTGTTGGTAAGTGAGAATGGGTTTGCTGAACTGTTTATAGGTGTTTCTAATTTGGCTTTTGGGTTTTTGATTGTGCTTATTCAATTGTCTATGTTAGGGCTTTGTTGGCCAATTCTTTGTTGCTCTTGTTCACAATTGGGAATTACTTGGCTCTATTTTATCTCTCTTATTGATTTGAGTTGAAATTGCTTCTGAAAATTGAGCTTGTTACCGTGTTTTTGATCTTTGAGGCTAATTATTTTGCAAAATTGCTTACCGCCTCTGGTTTTGGGTACCACTCACCCAATCTTTGACTGCTTATATTTTTCATGCTCCCACCATTTGTGTTCTTCCTCCTTTATATCAAGGCTTAATGCCTAGCTTTTTTATTGTAAATCAATTAGAATATTTGAGAAATTGAATCTACAAACAGATTTTGATTCTGATTTTTATACAGTCCTAATTTTTTTTCAAAAATTTCTTGATTCTCTCATAATACCAATAAGCTATTCTTGACTCTCAAGTTTAAAACTTTCCAATTTTCACATTATCAAGAATCTAAACCCAAACCCAATCTTAATGTTGACCTTGATTTCCACCTAAAATAAAATAAATGATAATAATAATAATAATAATAATAATAATAATAAGAAAAAATGAAAGTTTTGGGCCATTTTATCTTGGCTTAAAATTTAATTTCATAATTAAAACCCAATCGAATAATTTTGAACCCAATTATCAAAATAAAATTTAAGGCCTATTAATATCGAAAAGATCCGTAATAAAATGGTTTGTCACAAGCGTAAGACTTTTTAGTTTTAAGGCCATTCATAAATATCTAGTATGAAAAGCAAAATGGGACAAAGAAATTTTGTTCCCTTTTAAAGACACTTGCACACTAGTTGGTCCGAAATCAAAAGAAATGCCCTAAAAAAGCAAAATTTTGACCAAAAAAAAAATTTGAAGCTGAGAAGTATAAGATGACACGGAAGATACAAAGGCTTAAAGAAAAAAAAAGAACAATTAAAAGATAAGGTAGACAAGCAATAAGTCAAAATTCGTAAGATCACTAGAAAATGCAATAAAACTATTACTAATTAGGGGAAGTAAATTATGAATGTAAAAGGCTGTATGCCGAGGTGAAGGCCAAAGAAAGAAGGATCACCAAAATTGACTTGCAAGAACAAAAGATAGAAGAAGGAATTTTTTAAAATGGAGAAAAAATACACTCTAATGTAAAAAGAGAATATTATGCTACGTGAGTACGCCTAAGATTTAAGGCAAAAGTTAAGCCAAAAAGGGAATTATATTGATGGGCTTATAAAGAATATGATCAACTACTTATGGAGAAAAAAGGGTTGTTATGCCAAGTATGGAATGGTAAAAGAGAAAATTTAAGATACATAGAGCATTTGGCGAAACCATTTTTCCAAGTCGTGAGTAAGGCAAAAGAGGTGGCTAAAAAGGCAAAGGCATTAAGATATGAAGTTAACCCAATAAGGAAGTATGGACAACACTTGTTGAATTTTTTTGGTGAGGCAAATTAATACGAGCAAATCAAATATTTTATGGATATAATTTAAGGATGAAAAGTTCCATGTGAAAACAAGTTCTTGGAATAAATAAAGCATCTTTCATTGGAAATTGTTGCGGGGCAAATATTCCTACATTCATTTTATTCATATATTTCATTCACCTATATTTATGAGTCATTTTGTGCCTAACTTATGAAGAGGTTTCAATGGTTTCACTTAGCAACATCAAATCTTGGAATGAAAAAAAAGTTTTAAAATATCACAAAAATATGAGGGTGATTTGTCCAAAACCTTTTTTTTAT
Source organism: Durio zibethinus (assembly GCF_047325235.1). Taxonomy (NCBI): domain Eukaryota; kingdom Viridiplantae; phylum Streptophyta; class Magnoliopsida; order Malvales; family Malvaceae; genus Durio; species Durio zibethinus. The sequence continues at coordinate 27,327,384 of NC_143164.1, read as the reverse complement.
TGAATAAGTCCTCTAATTATGATAATCAAGGTTCAAGGATAACTCAAACATTCCTACTTGCCATTCACATGACACTCATGCCATACCAAAGGTCATGAAAAAGCAAAGTCGAGCTCCTTGCCTAAGCACACAAGGTAATAATTTTAAAAAGACTTTTATGATAAAGTTAAAGCTATTTGTCACTTTAAGAATTAAGTAATGCAAGAAGATTCTTAAGTTTGGTTTTCAAATCATTCTATACTAAAAAAACGGAAGAGGTATAGTAATTTTGTGGTGATTTTAAATGTTTTGAATGGATATAGAGAGTGTTTTTAACAAAAAGGGCCCTAAAATTTGGGATTATATGTATGTCATTTAAGGGAGATTTTAAAAATCTAAGTTGAAAAACTAAAAGAGGAAGTCAAGATTTATTGAAAAAAGGAATTTTTTTAGGCTTTGTCATTGGAGCATGACAAAAGACTATGGCACCATTGAATTTTTTGATGCCACTATCTAGGATTCTTTTTAATTTCTAGTAATTTATGGTTTCTTAAGTGGTTTGTTAATTTTTTGGCACTAAAATTTGGAACATTGGCCGATTTCTAGAATTTTTTGGATTTTTTTATGAAGCTTTCGAGAGAAAGAAAAGATGATAAAAAGTTAAGAGAGAAGAAAAGGAAGAAAACTAAAAGAATTTGAAAAAATTTTACTTTTATAGGCTGTGAAAAATGGCATAGTTTTGCAAGTATATCTATTGTTGATCCATTTGTCTGACTCGTACTCTAAACTGCAAACACTCTGGTCATATGTAGCCTTTTTTCTTAATTCATTTTAGTTTTGTTTTATTTATTTATTTTGATTTATTTTATTTATTTTTATGCATAATTTTTTTGTTTTGTTTTATTTATTCTATTTTTTTATTTGTTATTTTGCTTTGCCTTATTTAATTTTTTTACTTCTTTTCGTGTATATTTAAATTTCCAATATTTCAATAATTTGAAAATGAAGAAATTAAAAGATTGAAAATTTTAGAAACAAAGTTGTAAGTTATAAGAAAAAATTGAAAGATCAACTTTTTGTAAATTTTCACAACAAAAAAAGATTTTGTTTAAATTATTGAAAAAAATTTGAAATATTAATGTTTCTTAAATTTTTACAATAAAAGAATTTTTCAAATAATTATGAAAATTTTTGAAAGATTAATTTTTCCTAAATTTTGACAATAAAAGGATTTTTTTTTAAAGATAATTAGGAAATTAATTTTACATCAAAAAGATTTTTCTAATTTTTTTTTAAAAGTTAAAAAATTATTTTTTCCTAAATAAAGGAATTTTTAAGAACAATTAGGAAAAAGTTGAAAGATCAATTTTTTTTCTAAACTTTTAAAAATTAAAATAATTTTTTAATCAATTTATAAATAAAATTATGACTTGAAATTTTTGAAATGAATGTAACAATGGAACATTTTCAATTGAGACAAGAGTCTTCTTAAATACTCATAAATTGAAAAAATAAGTTTTCAATATATAAATTCTATAATAGATTTTTATTATACAAATTCATTTAAAATTTTTTATTAAAGCTATAATAGATAACATAAAATTAATTAGTACTATTTTTTGGACGAACATCGTAGGGTGTTAATATTTTCCTTGCATGTAACCATACTTATAGGCTTAGTTTTATATTGTGGATCAATTTTTTTTTTCAAATGTGAGTCAAGCTTATAATTTCTTTAAAAATAATAAATTCATATAGATGACTAATTGTACCTAATAAAAAAATAACTTAGTGACAATTTTTTCCTAATAAATGGACCCTACATCTCAAGCGATCAATTTCATATCTTTGGATCATTAAAAAAATCACATTAGCATTTACTTGTTTAAAAGTATCAATTACATATGCATTTAATGGTTTCTTAAGATCACATGATACATGTGACATTTTTTCATTATGTATGAGTTTATCTTGATATAACTTATATGATAAGATTTATCTAAATATAATAAAAATATAAAAATTTATTTATGCAAGATGAAACCGTTCATGAGCATAATAATTTTTTTTATTATTCTTAAAATATTTTTCTTTGTTTCTTATTTATTTGGTCATTCCGTTAACAATCAAAATCGTTATTTCCTTTTTAACCAACTCTTTTAAGCCATTCCTTCAACAATCTACGCTTCTTTCAACAAGAGAAAGATTGTATAGAACAATTCCTCTACATCGATGTATGTCATTTCTATTTAAATTATATCACGTAATCATATTATTTAAAAAAAAAATAAATTATTTGTTACATATAACATGTATTGATTCTATTGAAATAAAAAAAAAAAAATTATTATTTAATTATCATATGTGATTTGTAATAAATGATTAATATTTTTCAATAATATAATTATGTGATGTAATTTAAGTAGAAGTGACATATACTAACATGGAGTAAGAATTTCGTACAAATTTTTTCACAACCTTTTTATTAGAGATACGTGCATTATGCATTAATTATTAAATAAAAATGCTTTTGTTATGAAATATCTTAATCATAATAAACCTTCAAAAACTTCATTAAAATCTAATTCTAATTTTAATTTGATCCACGAAAATATCAAATTATTAAGTTGCAAATTTTCACATGATCAGTGGCACCACGTTGAAGCCTGAAGGGGGCCATTTTTCAAAACTTCTAATACATAAGTTTACAATTTGCAAGTGCTCCTTTAAAAAATAAAAATGACTCCCCAAGAAAATAATTTTTTTTTTTAGTGATTATAAATGTTTTAAATTTTAATAAATTTGTAAACAGTATTAATATTTAATAGTTTAATTATCATTAAATAAAAATAAAAAATAATTATTTTCTTAAATACGACCCATATTAGAAAGTTGAAATTTTTCAAAAAAGTTTAATAAAAAAATAAAAAAAAAGATGAAATTAATAGAACAGAAAAAACACAAAAGCTATTTTCTAAAAGTCTGAACCTAACATAGATCACCGCTATAATTATTGTGAAAGATTAACTTGTGAGAAATTATTATTATTTTGTACCATAAATAAATATTATTATACAAAATAGTACTTAAAATGTAAAATAGATAATTAATTAATACAGTTCAAGTTTTGTTTATTATTAATTTTTTAGATTAACTTGTGAGGAATGATTAAGTTAAGGTGTATGTTGTTGTTGATAAATTGATTGATTTTTTGTTGACTCTTTATTTTTACTGCACCAATTAAAAAATATTTTTCAATGATAAAAATCGTTAAAATAAAGTTTGGCAACAAAATAGAAGAAGAATTTCTTGCAATAATCTTATTCTCTATATTAAAAAAAATTGCTAAAACTTTTTGGTCAAATTATTTTCTTTTTATGAAATATCATTGTGCATAATTTTAAATAAAATTATTTAAGTTTCTTTCATTTTCAATTGTTATATTTTTTTTTTCAATACTAGAATTTTTATGTGTTTTGTTTATGGTACATTATGGAATGTCATATTTCACCTAAATTTTTTTATAATTTTTGATAAACTTATCATATATTTGTCATATACATACATTTAATAATTAATTTTTTATCAGTTTTTATAAATATATTTAACAAGATACTTATCACCTCTTTAATTTTGCTTGTAAAATCTAAACATTTTAGGTTTTAATTTTTTTTTTTTTTTAAATTGTTCATTGATGAATAAAAATAATAATTTTAACTCCAAAAACTCGTGACATTGACTAAAAATTGTATGAAAAGAAGTACTATATCACGCTATAATAAAAAAAAGTTCAAAGTCAAATGTAATGCAAAAATATTATTGAGCTGTCGTACAATTATTTACGTACAATTAAACCTTTATTTGGACATTGACGGAAAACTATGCAATTTAGGTAACATGAAATTTTTTTTCCTAACTTTGTTCATTTTTTTTTTTTTTAATTTTGAATAAAGCTTAAATTGAATGTAGATGATTGTTCCACAACCCAAATTGTTACAAAGACACAGAATCGATAAATTTAAACTTACGCGTACAGTTTAAGCAAGCACAAGAATTGCAACTTGCAAAACCGCTTTTTTTTTTTTTTTTTTTTTTTTTTTTTTGGAGTGGCAAAACTCTCATTGCACACCTACGAAGTAGCACCGAACTTTCATGGGTAAAAAGAAAGAAGTTATTAGCAGTAAAAGCAAGAATTTATCGAGAAACAAGGAGTCATAATTGCAGGATAATAGCAGTAGCATATAATATGTGTTGCTTAAAGTTGAGGGCATGTTTTAGATGATTTAATTCCCTAACCAAGGCTGTGAACTTTAGATACACGTATTCTGAAGGCAAAGAGGGGGGGGAGGGGGGGATGGGATAATACATTATAGTGTTGGCGAAACAAAGTCTTGTTCTGATGCACTACAAACACAATAGCGGTGGGAGGTTGTTGACACCAGCAGACATTGGAAAATTTTCGTTGGAATTTTTGGTTCAGTATTCAAGTGAACCAACGGATGAGGGTCCAGAGACATGATCTCGACCACCAGTGCCAGTGCCACTGCTATTCATCCTTGGACCTGGGGTTGGGCCAAAGGGCTCCTCCACTCGTTGCTCCCTCATCCTCTGCACATCCTCTGGTGAAAGTATCTTTATGTACCAAACATTATTCACAAACGCCCTGCATGGTAGTTATTCGTTATCCAAACAAAAATTAAACACATTTTAACGATCTTAAATGCCCAAATGATATCAAATATCATCAAAATGCAAAACGTCTAAAAACAATCAATGAAAATACTAAACTATGGTAGCTTGCTTAAGGAGAATTCTCACTTTTGAGTTTTAACTATCATATGATTCAGTCTTGTGATCCAGTCACCTCTCTTCAGTTAAGTCCCTCAGGATTTTTTCCTTCTTCCTATGAGATCAATAGTTTCTTGTTATCTTTACTGTTTTCCTTTTGTTTTTCAAAGGGTCTTGGAGAAGAAAGAAGTCAAGTGCTTATATCCAGTGTAAAGGATATGGATGATGAAAAAGTTGCTTAACGGAGTATAAACTACTACAGTCAAAGTTAATCTGAAAAAATAAATAAATAAATAAATAATAAAGTCCAAACCTAAACCAACCTGATTTGAGAAAGAAAAGTCAACAATCCAAACCCGCCCAGGTCAAACCTGGAATGAAACAAACCTAAGCTACTCAACAGACTAACCTTAAGCAATCTGAACTTAAATTGATTTGACTTAAAATCAATACTTTAAACTGAAATGACCCTAACTCAATAACCCTAATGAAAATAACCCATGTTAAACTCAGATCCAAATAACACGAAATACATACATTTTCCATCGACCCGAACTCACCTGACTTGCCCAATTGTCACCTCTAGTTTAAACCAAGTATCAGCTTTGAGACTCAACTTTTGGCTTAGTTATTGATGAACTTACTAGGCACATTGAAGATGTGCTTTTGTGTATGGACTTGGCAATTCGTAAATATAATATAGTGTTGATAGATGAGAAAACTTGAATCCTGAAGTGATTCGGGGCCTAAGAGCTTCTACTTGATCAAATCTAAAACAAAGCATTTGAAATGCAACTTCACTATAAGCAATAATGAGATTGGAAGATCAATGAGAAAGTGTGAAAACATAAAAAGCATAACAAAAACTTAGAAATCTAAACTCTTGGTTCAATTATTCAAAATGATGGGAAAACTGATAAAGATGTCACTCAGAAGATCCAATCAGAACTGAAGGAAATACATTGAGAGTACAAGATAACTGCTAAATTTTACCAAAACTCTTACAGGATGGAAATAAGACCAACATTGTCAATTATCCAAAAAGATGGGAAACTGATGAAGATATCACTCACAAAAAGCAAGCCAAATTGAAGGAAATGCATTGAGAGTCTTGTATGACTGCCAAATTTTACCAAAACTCTTACAAGATGGAAACAAAACAAATATGGTCATCTGGACAACTATGCATCAAACTATGTCAAAAATGAGCATGGCACAAATTAGAATTCTATGCTAGATGAGTGGGCACACAAGGAGGGAAAAAATAAATAGATAAAAATAAATACACAAGGGAAAAGGAGGTCAAACTCATTGAGGACAAAATAGTAAAAATGTTTAAGAGGTTTGGACACAAAATAAGACTCTTAATACTTCTGTGGATGTCCATCTGATCTGATGGGGACCATCCATTTCAAAGCAGAAATAGATCAGTGAGGGCAGAACTGAAACTATAAATATGATCTCACTTTTATTGAGTATACCGAGAATATGTTTGAAAATGCAATTCTGAGTTTTTCACCTTTGACTGTGATCTTAACCAGCATTCCATGCATGCATGTGGAGATTGGTTAATTTATCACCATAGAAAATACTTACTCCCATGGATCGTCTCCAAGAAGAAGAATATCATTCTCCCTGTCAACAAATACAAGCTGCCAGCCTGATCTAAGAGGGTCTTCCAACTCCCCATCAATGCCAAACATCTGAGCCAGCTCCTCTCGCAACTCATGGTAGCTGCTGCACTGGGAGATGTCTAATGAGCGTCCCACCGACCCTGATTTATAAACCTACAAAAAATAAAGAAACAAAAAAAAATCAAATCGTCATCACAATAATCTTGAGCAAACCATGGCCAATATGGAAATAACCTCTAGAAACAGCAGCTCATATACCTTGACAAATGTTCGAGTTGGAGCCAGTGGGTCAACTTGCCCTGTGCTCTGCAGCTCTGAAGAGTCTTGCATGCAACCATACAGAGGATTCTGGAATAAGGGGTCCCCTGATGGAATTGATGGCACATCAGCTTCACTTGAAGATGTAGCAAAGCCAGGCATCATGGTGGGGAGTAGAAGGCCATATGAATTGTTGTTAACACCAAAAAGAGTAGAATTCTGGGCATCAGAGTTACCAATTTCTGGCTCTATTACAGCATCTTTTCCAGGAAACACTGGTGGACGTGATGTTGAGCTAGCAAAGGCATTTACCTGTGAATGAGTATACTTTTGATCCCAAGACTGTTGGGATAACTGCTCAGCTAGCATCGACTGATTAGTTCTGGAGAAGTTCAAAAGATTAACATTGCTTTCAGGATATAATGAACCCAGCATATTCTGGAGAGGGGGCACAGATCCTGAGAACTTTGCTGAGTTGATGAAATCTGTTTTCAGAAATGATGAAGGCACATTAGCCGGCTGCCTCTGCTGGAACTGATCACTTTGAATCATGTTATGCTGTTGCTGAGCATGTTCCTCCGGTTGATTACCTACTTGCTCCTGTCCAAGGACTGGGGGCAAGTTCTCAGTTAAAATTTGGGATTGTGCCTGCACAATGTTACGTGTAACTGACTGTGAAACAGCTTGCTGTTGCTGCTGCTGCTGCAGCTGCAATAGTAAATTGTGGCCACCAGGCTGTTGAACATACTGCAAAGATTGCTGCAACTGCTGTCTCGGGGCATCCCCACTTCCCAGGTTCTGCAACCCATTGGCCAGCATGGCTAGGTACTGCAAAGTATGATCATTTCCAGGGAAACTCAGATCTAGTTTTTGCTGCATCCACGGAATTGAGCCAAACGACTGAAGATTTAGAGAGTGCAGTCCTTGCTCTCCAGATCCACCCCTTAGCCACATTAACCCATTAGCTGCATCATCTCTGTTATCTGCAAGAAGACGATTATCATGGTAAAATATCCAAAGGAAACAGATAAAAAGAACCAATCGTAACAAACATGTTGCCCATGCATCAAGATTAAAGTGTCCACAGTTAAAAGTAAGCAATGAAAACATATATTTGCCAAACTGAGCATAATATTTTTCTTTAATTTTGTAATCACTTTTGCTTCAAATAATCCAGCCTAATGAATTGCAATACTGGCCAAGCATATGAAAAAGTATATGAAAACTCTCTAACTTAAGTAGCACATCACCCTTTTCTCTAAAGAGCAAATAGTTCCCTCTCACAAGTTTAATCAAGAATTGAAAAGGTTTTCCTTCAAAGATTAATGCATTTTGACAACATTAAGTTGAAAAGTCATCACCCTTTCCTCAGAGAGCAAATACCTCCCTGATACAAGTTTAATCAAGAATTGAAATGGCTTTCCTTTAAAGATTGATTCCAATGCTGCATTTGAATGCATGTTGAATACAAAAAGTAGACAAGCCTAGACCATCAACTTAAAGCTTCAGTTGTAACAAAATGGTTGAAAAAAAGTTACCACAATGAATTGGTATTCATTACTTAAAATAAATATAAGGGTTTATATGCACTTTCCATTTGTTTTCATACACGTGTAATTTAATGAAATCAGTTCATGAACTTTCAAAATTTGAAAACCCTTCTTTACGATGTCAGAAAACTGAAAAACAAGGCCTAAATTCTTATTGCATAACTAACTTCTTGAAACAAAATTTAGAAAAAGCATATTTCTTTCCTAAATATCCTCCACAAAAACTTTATTACAATTTAAACATATAGTATATGGTATTATTATGTAATTCTGAAATAATGAAAAAAAAAATGTAAAAGGGACATGAAAAAGATAAGAAGAAAGACATTATGAAAACTGGACAAGTAGGTTAAGATATTTAATCTAATAGATGCAACAAAAAGGAAAAAAGAATGAGATATTTTTGATTTTTTTTTTCCCTCTTATATAATCTCTTGTAATTTTTCTCATTTTCCATCATTTATCCCTTTTCTTTCTTATTTTTCTAAGTATTATTCAAAAGGTTTAATTGCATATTTGGTACCTGAACTATAGTGAAAATGTTGATTTGGTACCTAAAGAAAAAAAGTCATAATTAGGTACTCCAACTTTCAATCCATCAAACAAATTGCAAACTTTGCCAACTCAATCAATCAAAAGGGTGACATGTCCAATAGCACCAATCAAAATATGCCACTGCCACTGTCATTTCATTTTTTTTCTTTTTTAAAAAGTTCTAAAAAATAAATTGAAACGAGGGAGTTAGGGAAAGAGAGGAAGAAAAAGAGAAAGAAAGGAGGGGGAAGAGGAAGGACGGGTGGACCAGCCAATAGTGATCTGGCCAGAACAACTAAGATCAATGCTGATTTGTCTCAAGCCAACCGCGTTCCTTCACCTACCCCCACCCTTCTCTCTTCCTTTCCCCACTTTCCGTCTCTTCCCTTTCTCGCCCCATTTGTCTCTCTTCTTGATTTTCTCTATTTTTAGTTTCAAAAATAGTCTTTTTAGACAATGAAAAATAGAAAATTACATAAACATTTTCTAGATGTGTTACAATTGGCATGGCATTAATAAGACAATTGGTGCATCCTCATTGCGCAATTGAGCCATGTCACGTTTCAGTCAACGGAGTTAGCAAAATGTGCAATCTGTGGAATGAAAGTGAACTACCTAATTGTGAATTTTCTTTTACAAAATGTGTAATCTGTGGAATTAAATGTCATTATAAAGGAAAATAAGAGAATTCTGCAGCATAACTCGGACCCTGTTCTAGTGCCCAACAAATCTAACTCAGTCTTAACCTTGGCCGAGGTAACTCAGGTCAAATTGGTTCCCGTAAGATTAGGTTTAGTTCTTTTAGTTCTTTTCCTAGTAGCCATTTGGACAAACAGCGCAGGTCCAGTATTTAGGGGGGGCAGTGAGAAACACCTAGTCTATTAGATCTAAAATTAAGTTGCCTTATCCTAGATTATAAGAATTTGGCCTTTGTTGTGGGCTGCATTACTCAAGTTAGACCTCTCAACCTATAGCCAACATGTTTTGGACCTTTTAGGTTAGATGCTTATCGGGTATTTCCTATATTTTGTCTTGAAATTTTTTTCCCTCTTCCAACAAGACGTGTGAAATGCCCATTTGTTTCAATTGTTAGTATTGAAGCCACATGTTAAGGGCAGAGTAAAGTGCTGTTATTTCAAATTGGTTATATCTAAGATTTGTTGTGGCCTTACAAGCAAATTCTGCCTATGTGCCTATTGGCTATAGGAAGCTCAACAGTAAGGTAAGGTCGGATCTGGTTCCAAGACAACCAACTTACCCCAACTAATAGCAGCATTAGATTTAAAGCTTCGAGTGGGTTACTACAATATATCTCATGCAATATGCCAAGGTACCCATCTCTAGCATGGCAGAACAAAATCCCAAAGTTTCCTTTGCGACATATCTTTAAACTTAAAATTCTCAATACACATTAGAGATTCATGCCAAAATTTCTTATCAAGGCTCTTGTAAAACAAGAAACACTTTATCTTCAGTCCCCCTGCCCCTTCCCTCTCTCCCCCCTTCCTAAGGGGTTACTAAACACTCTTGCCTAAGGCAACCAACAGTCTAAATTTCACAGCCCCAAAAGAAGACAGGTTAATCCATCTCAAATCCATTGAAATTAAAAAAATAGACGTCCAGCCACATTTCTTTGAAAAGGGGATTAAGACTAGAACCTCAGAAAGAACAATACCATGCAAAGAAGATGAACCAGAATGCCAAGAGCGTTTCAGTCTGAAGGGAAACAGAGATGGATACATTGGAAAAGTTGTTAAAGGCTCAATCTCCCACAATGATACCCTTGGCTGCCTCTCACCTGCCGTTGACTCATCCCAGCCAACCTACACATAGGAGCAGGCAAGATATCAAACTTCAGTCAATTAAAATTAGCAAAAAATTTCTGCATTGTGATCCCTTGCGTAATTAAAACAAATTCACTGTCAAACAGAAGACACATGTAAATTGCCATGCATTCTAATGGGACTTAAAGTAACTCTAATGCAGGTCGGTGAACCTTAAGTTCTGCATTTTGCAAAGGTATTCTCTTTTGAAAACTCACAGGACAGATATGTACGAAGAATCATAAACCTAGGAAAGCAATTTTGAGCATATAATTGAAATTGTTAGAAACATGGTACACATAGATAAAACAGATGCAGAGGCAAATAAAAAATGCCTGTGTTATGCTATCTGAGCCATTGATGACACAGAAAACACAACACAAAACATGCTAACAACAAAAACCCAAAGCCCCTTTGGACCCTAATTTTGAGGCCACTGTAGAATAAAGCGCTTCTCTCAAATTGTTCCTAATGAGATACTGCAAACATTAATAATGCATAAATGATACTGAACCTACAAGATTCACACGCTACCAACAAAATCATAACACAAAACAATGCCTTTGGACCCTAATTTTGAGGCCACAGCAGAAGAAGTGCTCTCGCAAATCATTCTCAATGAGATGCTGCAAACATTAATAATGTGTATTTCTAAATTAACTAGCAATAACCACCTTGCTAGAAGCACAAACTGAGAGCACAACATTGGTTTTGTTTTTAGTTCAAAGAAACCAAAATTGCCAGCCAAAAATAGAAACTTTAAAGTGAAAACAAATTCTCAGCTTTGAAGTCCGTGAAACAGCAGAGTAAGAAACAACAGAATAGAAATTTTCAATAGATTGAACACATTGCTAGACACTTTGAACTATTTTGACAGTTATCAGCCGATAGGATCCCCTTTTGTAAACAAAAGTATAAAGACAATATTTGTAAACAATATCCAAACAAAAAAAAAAACCCAAGTCCTAATTCAACATATAGGCCTGGATTAAAGATGCTACCATGTACCTAAAAGTTTTGGTTTAAAGTTGAATCAGGCAAAAACTAGTTGACATAAGACAATAAAACAGTAATCAAGTAAGAGATTGGAAAGATAAACTAAAAGTTTTTGGGGTGATAAGAGGTGAACAAAAACAAAGAGGAGGGATTATAATTGAGTTTGGACTTGAAACTGAACTGACAGAAAAATCAAGTTTTTGCAAGTTTGTAACCTCACCCCTTCTTTTCCATTTCTTTTATTTTCTTTTATTTTTAATCTTTTTTCTTTTAATAGAGAAACAAAGAAATGCCAGGTAACAAGAGGTTAACCAATTTAAGATGCTACTTTCACAAAAGAAAAAAATGAATAAAACCTAAGGTACAATTAACTTGAATAAATTGTTGGCCATTAAATAAAGACTATGGAGCGGATTAAATCAGACATCCAAGAACTTTCATAAGACTTCTCTTCTCTTTTAAAAGCACTTCTTTTACATACACAAATGAACAATAGAGAGAGAGAGAGAGATCAAATTTATCACTTTGGCATGTCTGGAACAATGTATCAAAAAAGAGACTCCAATTAGACAATCTCAACCCCATTAGCGGATAATAAACACAAATTTAGTCCATCCTCATTCACACCTCGCCAATTAACAAAATGATTTCCTTATTGTCAGACCTAGATATTTCTCATTAATTTACTATCAGATTTACCTCATGATAGCACCCAGATTATTCAAATTACCAACATCATCTTCTTTGCTTCCTTAAATTTGCATGACATGTTTAATAACTGAAAACAGTGAATCAAGTAGAATCCTTACCCTGAGACAAAAAGGACAAAGAAGAAAGGCTAAAAACCCTAGGTTGCCCTCAAGCTTCAACAAAAAAGTCAACATGCTTATATATATTTTAAATAAACATGCTTATAATTTTACTGCATTCAATGTGAACCAGAATTTCTATTTTTATGCAATCAGCTAACATTTCAACATAATTGTGCATGTGTAACTTACATACCATTAAACTTTATTAAGTTTTCTTAAGCGTTTGCAGACAGTTAGACAGATGATAAGGGTCTTTTTCCTCATTTTTCTCCATGCAACTCGTCCATTGCACATTGAAATGGGATTCCTTTCCCACTTGTTCTTCTCTCTTGTTTCTTTCTAGTTTATCTCCCTTATTTCTTCTTTTTCTTTCATAACTTTCATCAACACCATCAATAGAGTACCCCTTTGACTCACTGTTGGAAAATGAATATATGGAAAACTTTTTACTTCTCTTTCCCCTCCCTTGCCCTGTGCCACCCACTTTTGTTAAGAATCTTCAAAGTCACAAAGTTTATAAACCTTAGTAGTATCATCAGTACCAGTAAAGCACAATGGAATCTCCATTTTCAAGAATTTAACTAAAACAACAAATCATTTAGATAGGCCAATATAAAATCAACCACCTATTTTCTAATCATTTCACCCTTTGGTGAACCCATCCTATATACTTGAACATCTTACATGAACAGATTGCTGGTAAAATTGAGTGTATTGTTTAATTTTGGGGTGGATATGGCAGTTATTTGGCAATAAGTATTTGAGGGTTTTAACTTTTGCATAATTTCCATACTATTTTAGGGTATTGGAAACCATGGTATATTATAAATTAAGATGATTACCTTTTCCGCCAAACCATTGACCCAGCAACCTTTCGACATATCAACACCATTATTTTAACGGTGCCACTGGACAAACTTTGAACTCTGTAGTCAATTGGAATTATTGAACAGAAACTGGGGGTTTTTTTGCATATTGGATTCAATGAAAGTTCAATGAGAAAATTGGCTTCGTTTAAAAAGTTCAAGGGCAGCATGGAGTTTCTAGCCAAGAAGAAAAGAGAGCATAGGAAATCTCTCTTCCAACGTGGAAGAGTTGTGGAGTAACTGCATCCCATTCCATCCAGAAATCACCACCCAAAAGAAAAAGGAAGATACATAATTCTCTCCACATGAAAAAGTCCACAAAATCAATAAAATTCTCCTCTCCTATAACTAGTCGTGTGCATGGGCCAGGCCGATTCGACCAGTTGGCAACTCTAAATACCAAACCCAGGTCTCCGCCCAGGCCCACTCAATTAGGCCCGACTATATTTTAAAATATATTTTTATATCATTTTAATATTTTTAATATATTTTAGAGTAAAAATAAAATAAAAATAATTTTTATTAATAGAACATCTCTAGCCCATCCAAGGCTCAGCCCAACTCGGGCCTGGCAAGTCATCCAGCCAATGGATAGGTCTACTTGTAACAATGATTTTTACTTTGGGCCTTAGACATTGAAATATCAGGTTTACCCTGGAATTTGGGTTGAGAAGCAAAATAAAGACTACCTTCACCTGGATAAACAATAATGTGTTGAGGTTCACTCTTTGCAAGCAAGAAAAAAAATATGGAAAGGATTATCTTAACTAAATCTTTCAAAAATGTGGATATTGCAAAAATAAAAATTATCATTTTACAACCAATGTTTAATCATAATGCCTATTCTGTATGTATGATGAAACAATCCTACAACTATACAAGCACATTATGATCACAAATGAATAGAAAATGATTTTAACTAGAATTGTCAAAAAACCTGGAAACCCATCCAAAACCGAATTGTCAAAAAAAAAAAAACATCAAAGATCCAAACTTGAAGAAACCCAAATCCAAAATGACCTGAACCTAACATAGCCTGCACCCAAAACAACCAAACTCGAAATAACTCAAACCCAAAATGACCCTAACCTAAAATCATGTTGAAATGGTTACATATTAAGTTACATAATATCTAAAATTGCCTGAAACTAACTTGAACCCGATGATATGATCAAAACTTGAAATTACCGAACCCGAACCCACCCGTATGCCACCTCTACTCATATTGGATAATCTGACTACCTCTAAACCTCAACAGAATAGATCTCCCAATCAAACCCCTTCCCTAGCCTCTCTTTTGTTCAAGATCTAAGTTCACATAACCAATCAACTAGCATTGAATCCCCGAGAAAGCACAGACATCAATCAAGAAATCATGGACATTAAACACAAATGAATTTTCACACATGCATAAATATAATGGGATATGACATTATGCCACCATAAACAATAAAAAAAAATGTGCCATGAACCACCTATTACGAGATTCATGTAAAATATACTAATAATTACCTTCACAGACCGCCAATGGGAATTTGGCCAGCGAACAGAATCCAAATCACTTATGCCAGTTATTGTACCCATATACCTGGAGAAGGAAAAAGAAAAGAAAAGAAAAGACATATACATATGAACAAATAAATGGTGCAACATAGCAAGAGTAGGTCTTTGGTGCCACACAATTTAGAGCTACACATTTAGGACTGCACTTTCAACAGCAAGCTGACAAAAATCAACTGGCATACAAAATCAAATAGTTTCCATTAAAAACAGTTTTTCAATAAAGTTAAGAGTACAATTTATATTCATGATTCCCTAATCAATGGCTGTCCGACTAGGGGATCCCTCCAACATTAAAAAAGCCCCACTTGAAGCTCCTGCTCTAGTACACAGACACAGCTTCCGCTTCATTAACTTTTTAAAATCATTCTTGTATTCCTTGTTAGAACTTCACTACAAAATTCCTATAATCACTTTTAATGTCCCCCCCCCCCCTACTTTTTTCCCTTCACTTATTTTCCCTTCTTAATTGTTTATTGTCTTTTCTCCCCATCATTTTTTTGTTTCTCCTCTTACCTCTTCTATTTTCTTTTTCTTCAAATCAACCTTTGGTTTCTTTTGATTTATCTAGTCTCATTTTCCTCTAAAGCCTCGAAACTATTTGAAAATAATTTTCCTTATCATCCATCAATCCACATCAATACAATATTCTATTAGATACTACATGTTTGTGTGATGGTGTATTTTACGCTGGCTACCATTAACCCTATCCTTGTCACTCCCTTTGTAATCAATCTTGTACTTTGTTCTCTTTTCTGCTAATATTTTCCTAAAATATATAGATTGTGCCAATATTTACTTGTACTAATAGTTATTTTATCTATAATTTAATTCATTGTTAAAAAGTTTCAGTATCTGCATAAAAGAGTTTTATGTAAAGAAGTTTAATTATCAAATTTTTATACCCAAACTATATCCTGCATTACCAAACAAAATTATTGAGTTCTCTCCCAATTAAAAAGAATGAATAAAAAAAGAAAGAAAGAGATTAGCTAGCTCTTCTTATCCAATCTCTTATCACTCTATTGCCAAACGCCTTGAAACTAAAATTCTGCTATGGAAAAAAAAAAAAAAAAAACTATTCCCATGCATAGAGCTGTCAAAGATGGACCGAACCCAAAAAACTCACTCAAGCCTACCCAAACCAATTTGACCAAGAAAAGTTAACAACCTGAACCTGCACAACTCAAAATCCAAAATAACCCGAATCTGAAATGATCCAAACCTAAACCGCTCGAAAGACTAACCCAAAACTATATTGATTGGACTTTAAAACTTAATAATTTGGACTCGAAATGACTTGAACCCAATGATTCGAACCCAAATAAACCGAGTGTCAAACCCAAAATGACATAAAAACGAGACAAACCGAACCCGAAATGATCCAAATTTTCTTCAGCCCAAAATGACCTGACGCGAAATGACCCAACCCAAACCCAACTGGACCCACCCATTTGCCACCTTTATTTATGTATGTGCGTTTAAGATTTTGATATAATCCATTATTGGTTAAGATTTAAGTTTGCATGACTTATATGTAATATAACAGAAAAGTTTAAACCTTGTCCAGTTATACTCAATTTCTCATAATCTTTAAGTTCAAATAAATGTGGCATGGAAGAATAAAGCATGGTGCAACTGCCCAAGTTTTATCAACCATTACTAGTTCTAATAAAACTAATAAAATTCAAATGTTTTATGCAAAAAGAAAAAGTAAATAAAAATCTTCAAAAAATAAAACATGGATAGCACTTCTACATAATGAACTTTTTATCAAATATTTGAAATCAGACAGCATTAGTGACTAACATGGTGAAGTTCTGTTTCAAAAATACACAAGTTATTTGCCACCATATCAAAAAGTCAATACAACATTTTAATAAAATGTATAGACAGCCTTCGAGAACATGACTCAGATAAACAGAAGCAATTCATAGAATCACACAAGATAAACCACTAAAATAATACTAAATCAACCATTAAGAACTATAATACCTACGAACACTTGATTCTTCAGTCTCAAAAAGCATCCGAAAACGCATCCCAACTGAGACACGCATGTGGAAAACAGCCTTGATGTATTTTGAAAGGGGTATTACAAACTCAGATGGACTAGCCCTGCAGATTAGAAAATACAGCATGTTAACAGATAAGACATAAAGAACGAATGGAAGAGTTAAGAAATCATCACCACCTTGGATTATAAAATACTGTAAAGCAGCTATTAGTTGCTGCAGCATGAGCAGCAGCAGCAAGGAGTCCAATGTGCATGCTATCACTAGATAAAACAGATGATGGCATTACAGTTTGTGGGCGAGTGGCACGGCGAATTCCCAAAAGAAGCTGATTCTTTTCATTCCTAATGACAGGAATTGACAAGATATGGTCAAAAACGCATATTTACATGCTCTTCCCTCCCCTTAGCTTTCTCTCTAGTTAAGTAACCCCAATAAACCACATCTACCAGGCATTATTAAAAAATAATAATATACAATAACATATTTAGCAGCATAACTAGGTAAAAAGAAAATTAATACCAAATAAAAAGAACAGAATCCCCTGCAACAAGTCTCTTAGCACTAACAAACACACTCCAACCTGTAGTAAGAAGGTGACGTTTAGGCTGTCCTGCAAGTTGTGTGACATAACATCAAGTTAAATAGAAAATCAATAGTTGTACAATTAGATAGATTATTTTAGCATGCGACAAAAGACAATCTAATTTGTCATTAACATGGTTGTCTAAGCAGTTTGGAAAAAGATGGTAAAACCACAGTTCCCTCAACTACAGGCACAAAAGAACCAGTAGAGAAAAATTAGTATCAAGTCAAAACTAAAGTAGTACCTCCAAGCATATAGAATATATAAGTCAATCAACTCGGAAGAAAATTTAGGATACATAAACTTCAGTTAATATGTTTTTGAGTCTTGAAGTTTATTTCGTGATTGTTGGTCACAAGCCCTTCCAAGTTAAACCACTTAGTAACAGGATTTTCATTATATACAGTGAAAATTTTTACCTAGTTCTAATTACACAATGAAAGTATTTTTCTCAACCCTTCATAGCATGCATCAATGCTGGTTCTAGCACTGAAACCTTAATTTGAAGCACTTTGATCATTTGAGTCTGTTAGCATTCTTAAAATGATCACAGATCAGAATTCTACATTCATCTACATTTAAATTTGAGAGTTATTCATCCTGTAAAGAGCCATAACTAGGAAATGATCACACTGCTTTCAGCCCCAACCTTGCATTTTCTTCAGTTAAATGCCTCATCAAAACATGATTTTAATCTTCAGACTAACAAGAGGACCACATAAACTCTTCATTTCAAGCCATGAAAGTAATAAACATATATAAAAGAGCTTTGGTCAGCACCACTGGGTTGTTGAAAGTAATCCATTAAGTTTAAATTATGTATTTTATGAATCATTACTTCTCCGAATTACTATATATCCTTACATTGCTTTCAACCCAATAGAGAAAAGCCTCCTTTCCAATTTAGTAGATATATTGATAATGTGTTAATTTTGAGCATTCTAAAAAATCCTATGTTTGTATAAAATGTTGAATCAAGACACATTTAGAACTCAAAATTCAAAATACATTCTTGAAGTATGGTAAAACTATGACAAGAATTGAAACACTTTATATAGTACACAATCGAATATCTAGTAGGTTTGATAAATCCTCATAACAAAAAATCCTAACAATTTATACAAAGCTACGCAAATTACATAAATCTTTTCAAATCGTTGGACATAGTGCCGAAATTGTGATATCAAAAACTCATTTGTTTTATTCAGTTACTTATTCAATTGATATGCATTTTTTTAGCTATGGTTTTAGAAACTTCTTGGGTCTTGTAAAGAAGATAGCCAAAAACTATAATAAGGGTCTTGTAACTTGGACTAATGAGTCATTGACTTGTAATTGGTGGATTTCGTTGAGGTTATTAAAAAGAATTACATGCATCCAAATGACTAAGACGTTGAGGCTATTAAAATGAATCAAATGCATCCAAGTGACTAAGAAAGACAAAGGATCTTGAAGACTCTAGCTTCAAACTTAGAAATTCAGATTAGAACAAAACAAAAACTGATATGTTATTATCATCATGGACAAGACCTTGAAGGGTGATGTTGGGAATTTCAAAAGGATGAGTCAACTCAATATAGTGATTGTATATGCACCTCAAACAAATTGGATAAGTTAACTCAAGGTAAGTTTTGGGGAAGATTTACCTGATTGATCCAAAGGATCCTCCAAGAGGAAAAGATTTTCATTGAGGAGATTTCAATAGCCACGTCAAAAAAGAGGCCAAGGAAATCAAGGATCACTCGAACAGATCATGGTTTCCAAGAAACAAATAGTCATGGAAAGGCTGTAATGTTATGACATTATTCATGATAGCTAACACTAGTTATAGAAATGGGATTACTAATAAGCTACCTAATAAGCTCAATTCGATGTACACTAGAGTTGGATTCGTTCACTGTCTGACCGAACTTGCGTTTAAGCCACTCAGTAACAAGTCAAGCAGACTTCAAGCTTTGTAATGCCCAACAAAGCTATTGACTCGTGAGTCTTATCAAACTTTTGAATTTCTTTTTTTTGTTTTTAATATTTTACACATAAATTTCAAGCTGCTTGTGCAAATTGGTGATAATTGAGCCAACCAGAGTCAAGGTCAAGTTGCTTGAATTTTTAACAAACCAAGTTCGAGCACAAAAAATAAAGCTCAATCTAATTCAAGCCTAAAACTGTATAAGCTTGGGTTGACTCAGCTTAATTACAACTCTAAGTCAAACTATGCAAGGAGAGAAGAAAATTGAGAGATTTGAATGGTGCAAACTTGTGACTTATAAGAATAAGTGGCTTAAACAAGGTTGGTGAAAGTGACCGAGAAAGCAAATTCTGTAAGATGATTTGGATAATCACATTCAAAAAGTGGCTCAAAAAACTTTGAAAAAATCAAATGAGGGTGTCCCACCTACATAACAAATCTCGGTGGTAAAAAGGAACAAGAAAAGATCAAAACTAAAATATTTGTTAGAAAAGCTTAGCAAACATGAGAGAAACCATAGCAAAGTACAAAACAAAAAAGAAAATGGTTATGAAGACTGATAGAGAAATAAAGATTTCGACTTAGGATGATTTTTGTAAGTAGTTGAATTCCAAAGTAAGAGACATACAAACTGGCCAAATCAAGAGAATCGAGGACAATGAATTTAAAGCAATTAAAGTGTATAAGCAGGATAGCAAGGCTACTAAGGACATTTTAAGTTTTGAAGAAACAAAGAGGGGTTACTTTGCTCAAAATGAATCTTGGTGGTAGACAAAGGAACTACAAAATAAATTTGGAGTAAAAAAAAAGCTTTTCATAAAGCATTGTAGAGAAAATCTAGCAATGTGCAAAGCAACAAAGAAAGGTCAAGAAGGTGGTCACAGTAAGTGAAGCATACGCTTTGTCAGGTGCAGATTTTTATCGGCAACCGGTTACCAAAGACATACAAACTTGCCAAAATGAGAGAATAGAGAATAAAAACTTTAAACCAAGTGTACAAGGGAGGATAGAGAGTATATGTTTGTTCTTGAGAAGGCTATGAAGGACAAAAGAAGAAGTTATTTTTAGGATTTATTTAAGGAAAACTCAAATACAATTTGAAAGAAAAGAGAAATTATGATTCTAACAGCAAATTTAGAAAACAGAAATGGACAGGCTAACACTTATGAAAAGACAAAAAAGAAAAAAAATAGAGAAATGGACACTCTAGAAATGATGAAAAGTGAAAACCAATTGGTCAGGATGATGACCCCATTGAAGCATGAAAGTGCACAAGGACAAAGGACTATCTTATCACATAAACTTATTTGGTAAGATTCTAACCAAAAAAAAGTCCATTTAGGAGAAATAGCACTTTAATGCCGATATAAAGAACAAAGGACACAGAAAATTCGGTTAATTTAAAAAGGTACCAAGTTGATAAGTTATATGATGAAACTATGAGAATGGGTGATTAAGAAATGAGACAGTATTTCAAAGTATCCATTTGATTTCACAGGCAGGAGCTAATCCAGGAAAGCTATTTATGTTTTCAAGAATTTCATACACTTTTCTAGGGCAAAAAAAAAATACCCCTAGAAACTACACTGAATATTCAAACCAAGAGTGTATGAGCCCTAACATGAATCATGAATGTTTTACTTCCATATATAAACAAAAGGAACCGATATGGATTATTGATTAAAGGACACAGTAAGTGAAAAGCGAAGAATAAAAATTAGTATTCAAGGCAAAAAAAAAAAAAAGGCCTAGGTTTAAGTAACTTATTCAAACACTATGATCAAGAAAGTAAAATAGCAGCAAGTCCACCATATCACTATGACTTTTGCCAAATGCAGCCAACTAATTCTTCTCTAGTGGAAATTTAAGTTTAGAGAGCAGAGACACATAACCTCAAATTAAGATAGCATTGCAAACTCCAATAACTTAAAAATGCAAAGAACCTAGAAATTATTACAACCTATGAGAATGCTTGATAGAAGTTAAAACTAACCTCTAAAAATATGTCTAAATTTCCATTCAACATCATGGAGATCCCTCGCAATAAGTTCCTGAGCTGGTGGCTGCTGCGAAAAGTCCTGACAAAGAAATAAGGAACGCATCAGCACTCAGAAACCAGTTGGAAGCTAGAGATATAAAAAAGAGAGTACCAGTGGAGGAAAGACTTTCTCAGCAGCACGACGAGGAACAGAAAAACCACCATGAGTACTAGTATCACTTGCTGTCAAGGTCTTGCAGAAATAATTGGTTGGCTGCTTGCTTGGAATTCCCAACTCCATGGGAAGAAATGTATCCTTCTGCTCTTCCTTTATCAAAATATAGATGAGGAAAACATCATAAATAAAACCCAAAAAGTATATTGGACTGAAGAAGAAAGCAATGCTTCTTACTGGTGTCAAAGGCTGCAATGTCATTTGGGCATATACTTCATCTGTCTCAACATCAGCCTGAAATAAAAAATGCATAAACTGTTTTAACTCTTGAGGGATTCTATGATTGAAAAATGAAGAGAAGAGGAGGGAACCGACATGCATGGTAACATTGTGGAGCTGGCATATCAACTGAGGAGGCAAGTTGGGGTAATTTGGAATGTGGGCATCAACTTCCTTGTTAGTGGTGGCTGCTACCTGCAAGTTGATTTCATTTTCATAGTATTTGGAAGTCAGAAAGCCCAGAAAGAGAAGAGAGAGATTTTGTTAAGACAGAAGAAGAAGAAGAAACCTGCTCGCTATGACCCTGAGGAAAGTAGACCAGACGGCTCCCCGCGGTGGGTAGGCACACCAGTGGGCCAGCACAGGCGTGCCATAGCTCCGAGTTCAAGCACTTGTTTTCCCCTAATAATCTTTCATCATTAACTATAATTGTAATGAGATGAAACCAAACTTACATGCAAATGTATCGAGATTTAACTATATGAATAACGACACTTCATGTTTTAATTTTTTCAACAAAGTAATAATGATAATAATAAAAATAAAATAAAAGATACCTTCGTGAGCCTGCTGACCCAGGCCTGATGCTGAATGCTTCATATCAAACTTAATTTTTGTTCGAAAGAAGGGAAGAGAAAAAGGGAATTGAAGCGTTATTCTATATTATTAAATCCAACAGAAACACCAAACCTCACTCATTATGCAATTATTGCACGCGAAATGAAAACCCTAAAACTAGAAAAAAAAAAAAAAGAGAGAAAGAAAACCCAACCCTCACGCATAATGCAATTTTAGATTTATAGGTTGAAAAAGACGAAAAGGAGATGACATAGTTTCGTCTTCTTCTCCCAGAACAGCGCCATTGGCGTTGGGTGTTGGTATCACGCAGCAAAAGAAAGAGAGTGAAAAGAAAAGAAGAGTGCGAGATGAAGATGAGTGGTTTTATAGGGGGGCCGACCAAAGCTAAAGCTGGAGCTGAAGAAGAAAGTAGAAAGACAAGTTGAAAGAGAGGCAATCTCGGCCGTTGGCTCATCCGTACGGAGGCATCCTCAGCGTCCATTGCAGGTTTGATTTGACAACAGGCGTGTGCCACCATCCTCAGTAGTCGCTGTCACAAGTACGGGTTGTGTCCATTACAGATTATATTATTATACTAGTAGGTAGATTCGGGGCGTTACTGCAGTTAGGTATTTAATATTTTTCATAATTAAATTTTTACAAATTTTAATAAAGATAAACAATGCATAATTGATGATAAGATAAAAATTTATACACTTTTCTTTTTATAATACAGTAAGTATGTTTTGATATGTTCTCGTGCGAGTTTGTAAATGTGTATAAAGCACAATAATCTTTTTTTGAATTGGAAATGAAAGTACTCTTTCATTCATGCATTGGATGGGTGCTTCATTTTGTTGCAATGAAGGGAAAAAAAAATATTTAGTATAATTTTGAAATTTTGGATGGTAAGAAATATGTAATGGTATTCTGCTTCTAATATATTATGAATTAAAAATTTTTGAGTACGTAAAAGTCTCTTAATATCTGTTTGAAAAAAGTATATTGTAAAATAAATATTCGTTTGATATTTGTTGTGCAAATTTTTTGTTGTAAACAAATATAATCTTTTTTTTTCCTTTGTGGGGGATTTTCGTCAAATAAACTTTCAAGGAAAGTAGTTTTATGCAGTTGATTTAGGCAATTTTCAAAGAGGACTTCTTTGTCTTTATCTCTTTCTGTATTTTTTTGGGAGACAACATTAACAAGGTGAATTTGCTTAGAATCTCATATGGAAAAGAATAATTATTTTTTGAAGTTTAAAGTGTTTTATAATGAAGTTAAATGTTCTTGAGATCGTGTACTTCTAGAATATTTAGTTTTACAATCATTTGTGAAGCTGAGCATGTACCAATTGAAAAGTAGTCATAATTTATATATGGTATTTGTCTAAAAAAAGTTATATTTCTAATGGGTTCAAGGAAGTATACAATATAGATGTTTAAAATTACTAAAGTTTAGTTGTGTTATGTGATTGTCAATTATAAAACTTTTTCATGGATGCAAAGATGATAATTGGGCTTTCTTTGTTCTTATGAACTGATCTTCATCTAATTATTGTGCAAATTCTCCCCAAAATGTCAATCTTATCATATCATCCCCGTAAAGTTGATTTAATTGCAAGTTTAATTGTAGTTTCATTGTTGTATTTAATAAAAATGTTTGTTAGAATACATACTCTTAGATCTTGATTTCAAGATAATTTTTCACTTATGATCTTTCTCCATCAAAGGCCCTTTTTTACCCATACTGATCAAGATTCCAATGACATTTGCAAACAAAAGGTTAAATGTAGTAAAAATGTAATAATTGCAAAGATTTTATAAGTTTCAAAGATGACAATGCATTACCTCACAATATTTTATGTTTTTTTATTCTGTTTTCACTTTCCTTATAGCATACTTCTCATAATAGCGCCTTGTGGTGCTAATGTTTCGGTGCCTCATTACTTCTTCTTAGGACCTTCAATCAAGATTTGCCTTGCAACCCGATTCTCAGCCCTTGAATAGGTGTTGCAAATCTTAATGTATGGAAGACTAATTGCGACTATATTGAGGAGTAAGGAAAAGTTTTTCATAACAACACTAAATCACCGTATCAATCAACAGAAAACCTTAATTTAAAATTTCAACAGACATAAAATATAAATAACCATGTAAACTATTAAGAAAGGAGGTAGATTAAAACCTCAAATAGAACAAAAAACAAAATAATAAATAAAACCTAAAATAGAAATGAAAGTGTTGGATTAATAATTAGATTATCATTAATCAATTTGTTTATACGCAAGAAAGTGACCATCTATAAGGTATTTCCCACAAATACAAAATAAGAGATGTTTACCTTACGGTTTTGAGAGGAATATATAGGCTAAATAGGCTAAATCATTAGAAGTTGCCTAAATAAAGAAAAAGTAAAGACAGATGAACAAAGAACCTATCAAAACTCAATTGCAAGGCAATTGGGAAAAATATTTATACCATTTTGAAATGTTTTAATTTATAAAGAACCTAAAGTCTTTGAATAGTGTTAAATTTTTTTTCTATCAAGGACTTACCATATTGATAAAATTAAAAAAAAAAAGTTCAGATGTGTTTAATTTACAGTAACAATAGAAATGTTCGATTGAAATTGTTGAATGTGTCCTGCATTAATGTAGAACAAACAAAATGCATAATAATGTTAGAACAATAGATTGGAAAGCAGCAAATCTACACACATTTATTGTCTTTTTCATTTGTTTTTCATTTTTCCCAATCCCTTACTTGAACTAAGTTATGGATAATTGTTGACAATGGGAAGTGAAATATGATTCAGAAAAGTGTTTTTGTGTAACTCATACTACAGTTAGATATTACCTTGCAATTCATTGTGAAAATTGATGAAATGGTAAACTATGGATGAATGCAATATCGGGTTCTATTGGAATTGGCTGTCAACCAATTGTCACCCTGCAATTTCACAACCAAAGAACATCAAAAATTACAACGCCTTATATAAGTAATATACAGTCATCAACATCGAACAAAGTCTAAGAATCAGTGAAACCGTTCAAACATTTAATAAATAAGCATTCTTCTCATAGTGATTGCCTTTCCTATTATGATAAAAATAGAAAGTAAAAAGTTATAGCAAACAATTAATATTTTTCATTTTGATAGTATAAACAATTTGACTTAAACAAATAATTAACCAATTTTTTTTTTAAAAAGTTTATTATGGGTATGTTATCGAAACATTAAAATTTGTTGAAATGTTGGGTATTTACCTTAGATTGGAAGTGCCTAGTTCAGTTTTTTTGTGTAAAAACAAAAATTTTTGTATGCAATTATTGTTAGATTTTGTCGAAACCCCACTGGGTCACTAACATTATTTTAAACTGAAATTAAAATTTACTTGGATGCAGACAAGAGCTTAATCTTGCTTAACCATGGCCCATGAAAGTAATGCCGCCATCACAAGCCCTCCACTGCCACCTTTTGAGCTTCGAATGGTCACTTGCAAAGGAGAAGAGAAAAAACTACTCTTTGCCTCCAAAAACTGAAGTTATGAAACTTAATGGGCCGACCTCATATATATATATATATATATAGAGAGAGAGAGAGAGAGAGAGAGGTGAGAGTAGGGATTTACCTTAACATGTTAGTTAAATTTGACTTATTTCATTCTACTTTTAAATACAAAATTAAATCGAGATCATACTTAACGATAATCATATTACTAATTTAGGTATATTACAATATGGTACCATAATAATTACTCATTAATTGACATTGATTAATATAATTTAGTATATAATGATTTTGTTAATCCACCAATATGAGATAAATACAAGAATTATTCAAAATAGTTTTAGCTATCTAGAAGATAGGTTAAAGATAAAATTATTCTATAAACAAAATGAAGCATAAAGAAAAAAGAGATTGTGAGACACTTGTTTTGTCGGGGATAATTTAAACTTAGGAAATGAAAATTCCTTGATTTTTATTTAAAAACAAAACAACAACAACAAATTAACAGTGGAATTATTAGATGAAGAAACCAAAGAGGCTTAAACATTTTGAGATTAATCAAAAAGAAGCTTTCCCCCTAGTTTTTCGATTGAAATTTGACCCAAGTTGCCTAAAAAAAAAAAAAACTAAAGACCAAAATTCGAAAAAAATCAAATTTGAAAAAAATCTAACCCCAAAAAAACCAGACACCGACACAACTCGAACCCATCATGACTCAAATTTGAAATGAGTAGAACTAGAGATTGATTTGATCTGAAACACATAAAGAATCGAATTATAACCCCCAAAAAAAACCCAAACTATAATTATATGACTTTTTTTATACAAAAATAAAAATAAATGATAAACATTTTTCTTAACTAAAAATTTTAAAATATTATTAATTATAATTATTAAATTAATATTTCAATAATTTATCATCAACAAAACTATATTGAATATTTAAATTCGATTATGAAATAAATTTAATTTTGAAACACACCATATATGAATATTAAATGATTTTTAGCACTATCCTTATTGTATTTACAATAATTATCAATAAAAAAAAAATTGTTAATTTAAAATTTAATTTCCTTATAAAAAAATCATTTACAAAAAATTATTGATTTATTATATTTATTTCAAATTTTAATATAACAATAATTCAAATATAAAAAATTATATATTATAATTTTAACATTTGATTGCATTTGATGTTTTAAGGAAAATATTGAAACCATTATTTACATAAATTAACTTTAGAATATATTTTTCTTAGTGTTTCAAACATATTAAAATATTAAATTTACTTGAAAATAAAAAAAATAAAATATTATTTTATAAATTCAAACATATTGTTTTTAAAATTGAAATATGAAAGACAAAAAAAGTTGAATAATGGTTTGTGTGAAAGTTGAAAGTTAGGATATGATATTGGTTTTGGGAATTTTTTTTTGGAGGGGATTGTGAAATTAGGTTTTTTTATTTGGAGGTTATTATGAAATTGAGAATTCTACCACTTTTATTTTTTGTTAATTTTTGTCACAATTATTTTTAATTTTAATATTTGATGAAAAAAAATTTAATTTAATTTGATATCTAATTGATTTTTTTAGCTCAAGTGTAGATAACAATTTAAGAGGATATGAATTAGATTGTCTACAAATTCTTTCTCAAAGATAAATTTTCAAATAAATGTAAATAAAAAATTGAAAATATGAGAAAATTATGAAATTAAAACACAAATAAACAACAATGAAAATAAAAGAATAAGAGAAGAGAGATCACATACAAGAATTTATAAAGGTTTGGTCTTTCTCCAAAAACACCTATGTCTTCTCCTTTAGCTTTCATAGCCAACCTTCAAATCCACTGAAAAATGTTCTTATACAAATTACAATATCTATCTTATAAAGGTCAAGATAGCAACTTCTATCCATTTTTAGGATTTTATCCAATCCTCATTACAAAAGTTCTCAAGAGGATACCTTACCTCTTGTTTACTAATCCCTTTTAATTGACAAAATATTTTGCAAACCAAATGAAACCTCTAATAGGTGGGTGTTTGCTAGGTTTAAGCATAAAAATGAAGAGATGATACAATACAAGGTTGAGCTTGAATATTACAAGAGTAGGCTTTAACACAAGAAAATGCTCTAGAAATAAAGAATATTGACTTTTGATTAAAGGTGTAAATGAATAGACCTTTCGACAAATCATTCATGAATATGTTCAGTTTATGTTCATTTATTAAACTTAACAACAATCTTAAATAGTATTTTTATTTTCATTTATTAAACAAACCAAATATAAATAGAGGCCTATTTGGTTCGTTTATGTTCATGAATAAGCTCATTTTAATTTGTTTAAAACTTGTTTTTTTTTGTTCATTTATAATAATAATAATAATAACAAAATTATAATTTTATCCTTTACCTTAATCCTATTAAGGTTCATTTATATTTATTTAGAGTTTGTTTGTTTAAATTTGTTTGATTATGGTCTGTTTATTATTCATAAATATGTTCATTTATATTCACGAACATGTTTGTTTAATGTTCATGAACAAGTTCTTTTAACTTAATCAAATCGAACATGAATATCCTATGGTTTAAACGAATCAAGCTCGAACTAATAGAGTAATTTTTTTTATCGAATAAGAACAGAGCTTGAACTCTTTTAACAAATAAACCATAGATATACATTCGTTTATTTATGTTTGGTTCATTTATAATCCTACTTTTGATGCTCTAGAGTGTAATCTTTTGCTCTTGACTACGTTGAAGGCTTCTTTTTATGTGGGTTTTTTATTTTTAGGCATTGTGAGTCATTGGAATTGAGAAAGAATTGTTATTTCCTTTAATTTTGGGCTGAATTCAAACTTCTTGTGTGAAGGTATCAATTCTAAGATCAATCCTCAAGCTTAAAAAGATAGCTATTAGACTGAGGGGATGGATCTTAATGATTGATTCACTTTCCTAAAAAACAAGGAAATAGCATTCTAACTTTGAGCGCATCAATGATGGGATCAATCTTTATGCTTAAAAAATAGAGGATAAGTTTTTAGAAGTGAAAGGATTGATCCTTTTCATGGTGAGATCAAACCCATCTTCCCAAAATTACATATTTTGACATTTTTTACGAAAGAAAAAAATTGATTTTTTCAAACATTTTTTTACAAATGATATTCATTTAAAAGTATGAATTATTGAGAAAAATTGAAGTTTAATAACATTTAGTAATTTTTTAAGAATTGATTAAAAAATAAGGTTACAAAAAAATTACTAAATGAATAAGTTTGAAACTTAATGTTTTCTTATATCAAAACTTAAATCAATTCAAAGCTAATAATCTTTCCCTTTTTGATATAACAATACATAAGATAAATTTACTTTGAAAAGCCCTCTCTTAATCAATTATGAATTTTAAAAATCAATTTGAAAAAATTCCTCCTATTTTCAATACAATTTTTCAATATAACCTCCCTCTGAATACAAGCACAATTTTTAATTTTGAATTAATTTAACTAAGGCCTTTTCCACAATATCCATCATATTTCTAACACAAGCATACTTTGTATATTCATCACATTTTTTATTGAGAATCTGTAAATGCACAGATCATAACAATAGTAAGTTAAGATCATTCCCATAGAAATTGAAAAAGAGTAAATCAAGTACTAAAATTATCTCACATTTCTTATATCTGAAAAAATCATAATAATAATGAATTATTATGCAAACTAATAAAAACAGAACTTAAATAATGTAATTAAACCTATTAACATGTAATAACAGTGAATTAATATGAATTTAAACATAAACTAATGCAAACAACAAGTAACTTATAAATTAAGATGCAAAGAACTTTAATTAAGCTAAAACTGAAGCTCTAATTATGCAAGAATATAAAATTAAACTCAAAGTAGGCAAAATTACTTAAATCAAATTGAAAAGAATGCTATTAACAATATATAATAAAAACCTAATCATGCAAAGGAAATTAAACATGTAATCATGGAAAAGCAACCTAAAGATAAATTCTATATGCTTTGAATTGAATTAAAGCCGAATTTAAACTAAGAACCCTACAACAATAACATAACAAGCAGAGTTAATGTAATTTAAACTTAAGAAACATGTGGCAATCATAAACTCAAATAAATAACTAGAAATTGTAATACAACAGATTGAGTTAAGCAAATTAAATCTTAATATCATGCAATACTATCAAATTAAACTTATCTTAACTTAATTAAACCTAATTAATCCTTAAACCATGCAAATTAAAATTGATTAAACCTTAACCAAATTAAATTAAACCTAAAAACATGCAATCTAATCAAATTAACTTAACTAATAGCAAACTAAATCAGAACCAAAACATTAACATGTAAACCAAATTAAAATTAATTAATTACAACCTGCAAACTTCAAATTAAAGAGAAATAGTAAGTAAATTGCATAAACTTAAATTTATTTGAATTGAAAAAGCAAGAACAAAAACTTAAACTGCAATAAAGAAAAACTTAAGAACAATAAAAACTTAAGAGAAAAGAAGAAGAGCTATTAAACTAAAAATTAGTCTGTCACCTTAACCATGAACTAAAACAAGCTTAAAAGAGAAAAAGAATAGTAAAAAGAGCTAAATAGCTAAATATTGGGTTGTCACCCCAACTATGCTTTTTCCTAATGCCTAAGCTAGCTATTTATAGATCAAGAATACAATAAACCCTATTATCATGCAATACTATCAAATTATACTTATCTTAACTTAACTAAACCTAATTAATCATTAAAACATGCAAATTAAAAAAATTAAACTTTAATCAAATTAAATTAAACTTAATAACATGTAATCTAATCAAATTAACTTAAGTAACAACAAATTAAATCAAAACCAAAACATTAACATGTAAACCAAATTAAAATTAATTAATTTTAGCATGCAAACTTCATATTAAAGAGAAACAGTAAATAAATTATAAACTTAAATTGATTTGAATTGAAAAAGTAAGAGCAAAAACTAAAACTTGAAAATTGAAACTTAAAATGCTTTGGGAACTGAAAATAAACTTGAACAACTTAAATTGTAATAAAGAAAAACTTAAGAATAATAAAAGCTTAAAAGAAAAAAAAAACAAAGTTATTAAACTAAAAATTAATTTGTCACCCCACCCATGAACTAAAACAAGTTTAAAATAGTAAAAGAATAATAAAAAAGAGCAAAGTAGCTAAATATTTGGTTGTCACCTCAGTTATGCTTTTTCCTAATGCCTAAGTTAGCTATTTGTAGATCAAGAATACAAGAAACCCTAAATAGATAAGTAGGAAGGGGTGGTTGGCTTTTGATATGATCTATTAAAGTTCGGTCAAGCTTGGATTCTCTATTACAAAAGTTATCTAGATGAAAAATAAATCTAACTTAACTTTCTTGTATGAATGTAGACTAAATCTAAGCTAGATAAAGTGTTGGCCTATGCAGATCTTTATGATATAGATAGAATTTCATGACATGTCTTCTAATTGGCATTTAAAAAAATGAGATAAATTTGATGTGATATTCCAGAATGCAAGAAAAATGGTTTGACCATCTTTCTTTTATGTGGCAGCTTTGTTTCATGCTTATTTAAGAGTCACAAAAAAGTTTCCTTTAAATAATATATATAGGTACGATTAAGATTTTTTAAGAGAAAATAATACTTTGTAATTACTTAAAAACCTTTTGCAACATTCAGTTTCCAAATAGGATTAGACCTTGTATCTCTTGAAAACTTCTTGGACTACGATTAGGATTTCTTGAATACAAGAGCATTAGGTCACCCATTTTAGTTAAAAGCCCACCCACCAAACCCTACCTGTAGAGTATTTTGGGCTCTATTTGGACACCATTTTCTTTAGTGTGTTGCCCATACCTGTCTACCTCATACAATCCAACTCTAGGTAGGAAAACCAAGTCATTCTATGATTTCCTAGTCAACCTAGGAAAACTTTTCCCAAGTAAATCTCCTAATCAAGGTAGGAATTCTATGTCAAAAATAGGAAATCCTAGTCAAACTAAGAATCCAAGTAAAAGTGTAAAAACATTTTTCAGGTAGGCAAAATTAATGATGAATTAATTTTTTCAATTTAAGGTAAAATTTGTCCAAAATTTTCCAAGAATGAACACGATTTCTTCTTTTCTTCAAAATTAACTACACATCATCAAATTAAGCACATTAAGAGGAAAAAGTATCTTATTTGGCCAAGAATTAAGCAAAAATAGCACAAGTCTAAATAATTTTATTTTATAGAGTTATCAATTCTCAAAACAAAATATCTTCATTTAAGCACATATATCAAAGATAATTTCATTTAAGCAATATTATTGATTTGTTAAGGGAAATTTATCCATTAAAATATTTTCCCCTTTTTTTGTCATTGTAAATAAAAGAGAGATCAATTTAAAGCCAAAAAATTTTTTATGAGTAAATAAGCCAACCATGTATTCAAACATAAAGAATTCATATATTCAAGTTTAATATGCATAATGAAGTTTAAATACCTGTATTCAAGTACAAGAGCATAAATATTTTAATGTATCAAATTTAAACATTTTAACACAAAATTTCAAATTCATTCATATGAGTAAAAGGATAAAAAAAACATATGCACGCTACTCATAAATCATGTCAATGTAAAGTGTGCTTAGAATTTGAAACATCAACATCATTTAAACATATATTCAAGTACATATGTTGAAGTTCATGCCAATCTTTAAAGAATTGTTATCACATAAATAATCATTTTAATTCAAAAAAAATTGTATTATAAGGTTTTTCCACTTTTAGCAAAAAAATAAACTGATTAATTTAAGGCACACAATTTTTGCATGTTATATTGAGAATATAAGCACAAGCATCTATGAAAATTCAAAAATTTATTAGCAATATTGTACACTAACTTCAAGCATATGAAAGATTTAATTAACAACTCTAAAATGGTAAAAGCCATCTTTCATAAGCATATCCTATCTAAAGAAATTCTCAACAAGAACCATAAGCTTATACATAATTTAATAAAAGATGAGTATTCATGAGCAATAAGGTTCAAATCAATATGTTATAACCAAAATTTTATAAGCATGATTTTTGAAACATGATAAACACATATGCTATAGGAAAGAAAGCATTATTATCCAAATACACATTTAAATATATATTTAATTATTTCAATGTATAGTAATGTACTCAATCCAAACATATGCTAGTATTTAAACATAATTCAAACATATATTTCAATCAAAATCATATAAGCATATGCAAATACATTTCAAATCATATATAGTAATATATCAAATTTAAAAAGATATGCAAGCATTTGGCATAATACTGGTACAAGCTATTTCAAAGACCAACAATTAAACTATATAAAAATTTCAAATAATAAATTCATAATCTAAGAGTCAAAGTAATTTAAGAATCAAGAAATCAATATAGTCAACTCATAGTTGTGTTCAAAGATTTATCTTAAGCAAATATTCATGCATTAAAAATCATTAATATCATTAATTCAATAAAAAACTAAGCATGAATATCATTTAAGGTGTATTAATAAATTCAAGCTTTTAAGAATGTTAAAATAATCCCTCACTAGTGGTTTGGTGGTTAATTTGTGTAAAGTGTTTGTATATTCGAGCACAATATCATATATTTTCTCATAATTTCTAATAAAAAAGCATTCAAAGCAATATTCAACAATGATAGACATTTAAACATATATATATTTAAACTTATACATCATAGCATAGTGTCAGTACATTTATCTCCCTTCATCAAGCTTTGTTATTGTGCTCATTTAGTTTGGGATTCTTCATTCCACATAATTTGAGCAAGTCTTTTAATAAACTTGGATTAATTGAAGAAGATGATATGCTTTGCTACCTATAGTTGAAATCCTCAAAAAATTGTTGACTCATTTATGCTCATTTCAAGTTTTCTTACTAAAGACTTAGAAAAATTTTTGATAAAAAATATTCATTAGTAGCATCAAGGATATCAATTGATAAAAGTTATACCAGTAGTTAGAAAATGATTTTCATATTCTAAGTTGTTATAGGCAAATGAATATTTATTCATTAAGTATAATTTGCTAAATGCAAAAAAGACACATTTTATCAAAACACACCATTCAATATTAATTTAAGCTATAGGCCATATATCATATTGAATATCAAATAATACAATGTGGTATTAAAGTTAAAGTTTCCAAGCAATGTGCCAAAATTATTTTTTTTAGGTGATATATGAAAATAATAAGCATAAAGAAGACATATTCAATATTTAAATATATTTAAGAAATCACAAAAAAAAATGTCAACACCAATTTTAGGTCATATAAAATTTGAAAGGGCAAGAAAGACATATTTATCATCCAAATATATTTAAAAAATAACACAAAAGAATAAATATGTCAACACAAGTTATAAGCCATAATCAACAATAGCTTAAGGTTAAAAAAAAAACCATTAGATCATCTTTCACTTAAGCCATTTTCTATTCATATGAACTTTGGGCATAAAAATTTCAAATATCAAGTTAAGCTAAATGATTGCTGCTTTTTATATCCTGCAAGTGCACAGGTTATGTCCAAGTAATAAAATGATTAATAAGGTATCGTTCCTTAAAGATTATATTTGGGTGTGAGACCAAGTACCAAAATGGATTCCTTTAAACTTTATATTTAGACAAATTAAAAAAAAAAAGAGTTTGTATTGAAACTAAAAATAAAATGTAAAGGTCGAATGCTAAGCTAGACAAGATGAACACTTGTGAGCAATGAGGCTAGCCGATTATAGCAAGAAAAATAAAAAGGTAAGTTTGGAAATATAATAGAATTGAAAAGTAATAGAACCAAATGCTTGGAAAGGAAAATAGAGTTAGCCGAATGTAAATAGTAATGCAAAGTGAAAAAGTAAGCCAAAAGCTAAAGTGAGCTTGAAAGAAAAACTTGAGTCTTGAAAGTAAAAAAGAGTGCATGCAAAGTAAAGAAGAAAAGCTTTGAGTGAAAATGAAAGTAAACTTGTATTGAAAATTGAACTTTGATAAAACAAAAATGTAGCCTACTTTGTCACCTTAGTTGAAAATATAAAATAATATAAAATAATTCTTAAAAGTCAAAAACTAAAGAGAAAAAAGTGAAAAAATAAAATGAAAAATGAATTTGGAGATGATTTACAAGTGAATGAATTAACCTATTTATAATACAAAGGTTGGCCTAGGGGGATAAATCTGGACACTTCCATTATGTCTCAAACTCTTTTAAATTCAAAAATGAAATCTTCTTGGATTTGAATGAAGCTTAGCTGAATGGATGCTTCTTGGATGATATGGACCTTGTGTGGTTGAATGTCATTCTTTAATTAGTCCACACATGCTGGCCATGCTTAGGTGTCTTAGCCAAGTCAACCAAAATTTAAATTTCAGTGAAGATCATAGGAGATTCGACTGGTTTTAACTTGAAATGCATAATCTCTTAAATTGTTTCACTTGGTTTAAAACTTTTTTGAAAATTGAAAGAGTTTTTATGCATTACTCTTCTTCCTTTGGTCGAACGTGTTATCTTACATCATTGGGCTTGTTGGTTCGGTTACATAAGCTACCAAAGTTGTCACCTTTTTGTATGAATTGAGGCTTCTTGCATGCATGGTCAAATGGGCTTTGGTAGACTTCTTATGTCTTGGCTGAATGTCATCCACCAACTTTGCATGGAGTGCATGGTTCATGCAAGGTTTTATTCTTGCTACTTTTGTATGGTTTGCATGGATTTTACCATTTACATCTAAATTGACTAATTTCTTCTTGCAAACTTGAAAATCAAGATTTTAACACATTAAGGCATGAAATTTATGAAAATTTTCAAAATTTCAAAGCAAATATAGCCTAAGAAAAGCTATAAATTTCACAGTTATCACACCCCTACACTTAGCTTTTTGCTTGTTCTCAAGCAAAATCCTCAAATTATTATGCCAACAACCAAAATAGATGCACTCATAGTTAAAATATCACAAGTCGTAATCATGCACTATGGTATAATGTCAAGATACTTATAAAGATAGTTAGACATAAAACTTATTCAAAAGTAAGCTTTAAATTTCAAGCAACTTTCATGTATGTAAAGTTTATCTATCTTTAATATATGCATGCAATTTAAGCAAAAAGTATGAAACATATGCCATTACATATTAATTTAAAGAAAGAGCATACTTTACATGTTTATTTTCCTCATTCTTTCTCCACTAATGTAGACTTACATATTTGACTTAAAATATTAAGTCTTTATAAGTTTGAAATGTAAGACTTAGTTCAAGGTAGGAAAAAGGATATTTTAGGCTTAAAAACCCTTTTGCTTACTTTTAAAACTTTTCTTGGACTTGAGAACTTTTAAAACTTTCAAGGCTTAAGGCATATTTATTATAGATAGCCATTTTTTTCTTTTTCTTTTTTTTTTCTTTCTTTTGCCTCCCTACCTCCCTAATATGAATTGTATTTTTGTTTTGTCCCTAACATGCATGAAAAATGTGGATTAGGTGAGAAAAATATGGATAATTCATAGAAAGGTCTTGGGCTTATTTGATATGGGTAATTTGTAAATGCTCAAAATAAGGTACTAAGGATGTTTTATTCATAGATGGGCTTAAAAAGGCTCAAACAGTCTAAAAATAGAAACAATCATTTCTTAAGTCAAGTATAATCTAGGATTTCACCTTGAAGATTGAATAAATAAATTCTAAAGTTATACTCATGCCTTAAAATCTTTATCCAACTTTATATTTACGTGACTTTTCACAAAAATTGATGCATGTCAAAGATCAAGACTAAAGCATATGACAAGAAAATCAACAATCTAAAGAATAGCATACTCAAGACTTTAATTCATGCTTCACTACATTCACACTTGTTCTAACAACATACATAAGTCATTCATGAACAACTTATGAAAAATTAACTAAGATCACATTATAGTTATTGTAGGCATGTTAACTTGGTTTGAAAAAAAAGATGTTAGAAATAATTATTGAAAATTTTTTTGAAGCAAATATTTATAAACAAAAAGTTTTCCTCATTCACACTTGAATTTACATAATTTCACATGAAACATTTAAGGTAATTAGGGAAAAAATACTCCTATATCTTTGCTTTTTTTTTAGGCCAAACTTATAGACTTCTTTAGGCATCCTTTTTGTCATCCTCATTTCTAAGAAAACATGTACTGATAGTAGCAAAATTTATAGTGTTTTACAAGTCCAATTTAGTTGAAAATTTTGAAAAATTACTTAAATTTGGTACATTTAATGTGTGATTTCTAGATCTTTATGTTTATTGCATATGGGACGAGAAAACTATGTGATGCCATACAAGTTTGGCCAATGCAAGATAGTAGTTAGCCAAATCCAACTAAAAATAAGAATCCTACACGCACTTGGTTATTAAAGAATCCTAATCAAACACAGACTCTTACAAATACTTGGCCAAAAAGAGATCTTATTAAAATAGGACTCTTTGATCATCTTGATATAATTTTCATGTAAAATAAATGCAATACCAAAGATAAAGGCTAGAATTTATATACAAGAAAGACTTTTGGAGATTTATCTCGAGAGTTTGTGATTAAAACAACTACATGGTCTTGGATAATTATACTAGCCAAAACTCCTTTCAAGATTGCAAGATGATGAATGGCATGACACATGTGAAATCAAGATTAAATCAAGAAACCCATTCAGTTAAGACACTTCATAAATGAAGAAACCTTGTTCAGCCATAACATTTCAAGATCAAGATAAAGCTTAATCTTTTTAAAGTTTGATGTGCAAAAGGATTTGTAATCCTAATCCACTTTGGCCAAACCTACCTTTATAATTATAGAGGCTCTTTGCACTTGTAACATATCCCATCTTTCATCTCATTCCACACACCACTCTTTTTTATTCTTTCACACATCACTCTTTTTTATTCTTTTCTCTTTTCTTTTCAATGTTTTTATAGTTTTCTTAGTATTTTTGTTAGGGTGATAGACTAGCTTAAATCTAATTCTTTGTAGTCTTGGCTAGGGTGATAAACTAGTCCAACAAAAAATTATTTTCTCAATTCTTTTTTGATACAAGCATTCTTTATATTCAAGATCTTTTTCTTTCACAAGAAATCTTTTAAAATTTTTTTTATGCTTTCTACAAAATTTGGCCAACCTTTACAATCTTTAAAAGCATTCTATTTTCTTTAGCTTCTGTTATATTCAACCATTTCTAAAAACTTTCAAGTGACAGTTTGATAGCTATATGATGGCTACACAATTGCTTTTTACATTGTTTTTATTGATTTGCTTTTATTTGCAACCAATGATCTTTTTCCTTCATTTAGATATAAGGATAGTAGATTGTCGACATTGGTATTTGATTTACACCCAATAATTGCAATATATAATCCTTAAGGATTGATACCCTTGAGAGGTGAACTTGCTCTCTTAGTTGGTATAAGAGACTGAATTAGGTTTCAACATTGGGCTTTTTGAATTTGGACTAGTGAAATTGTTTTTTATATTGCATGGAGTTAGGCTTTCTGAGCTTGACATGTGGGTTTTTAGAGTTTTAAAAATTGAGCTTATGGGCTGATTTTTTCCATTGTGGGTTTGTTAAGGCTCTCTATGGATTGGATTTTCCTTTTTATTATCTTTAAGGCTGGACACTCTTTGAACATATTTCTCATCCCTAGGAATATCTTAATCTCTAGTTTTAAAGGTTATCTTTTTTGTTTTTGAACCTTAGTTTTACCTCAAAATTATACATATCAATTAAGGCTCTTGAGGTCATTAGGGATGGTCTATCTAATAAAATAGGGGTTTCACTATCTTCCATATCTAAAATAGCAAGATTGACTAAAAGAGCATATTTATCATTTTAACAAGGATATTCGTTGATATTCCTTATGGCTTCTTCATGTATCGATAAGCAAATTTAATGCTAAAATTTAGAGATCTCAATGTAAAGGTCCAAGCTACATAAAAATATTCATTGGCATCAAATTAATATTAGACCCTAAGTCACATAAAGCTTCATTAAAGAATAAATGACCAATAGAACATGGAATGCAAAAACTCCCTAGATCATCTTGTGTAGTTGGAAGAATTTATTAAAGTGCTAGGCTATATTCATCAACAGGTGTAACATTTTTATCTCTTTGAATAGCTCTCTCCATTTAAGCTTAGGCTTTGACTAATATTCTTGCAGTTAATCTTATTCTCTTTGCTTCTTGATTTTTCTCTTGCATTTCTATAATCGAATCTAAACTTTCCAAAAATGTTTTTCCAACTTGTAAGAGATTTTCATTTTCCTTTTTAGTTTCCATGTATTCCCCTTCAAATTTTTCTTGTGGTTCCTCTTTTTGGACTTTTTCCTCAAGGTCCTCTTCTATTTTAAAATGCTTTTTCATTTTCTCAAGATTATCTTCTTTTAAAATGTCTTGGACTTTATCTTGAGTTTCTGTAGTTTGGTCCAAGCTTTTTAGGATTTTTCTCTCAAATCGTAATAGCTTTTCATCCTCCTTGTCAACTTTTTCTTCCATGTATTCTTTTTCAAACCATTTTACAAAACTTGGCAAGTTCACCATCAGTGGTTCATTAACCAAGTCATCCTCATCATCTAAGAAGTAATTTCCTTCTTTTCCATAGGATTATATGGCATTGCACACTTATTTACCTTGTTTTTTAGGGTTAGACTCGATATTATTGGCTAAAGATCTTAATGGGTGGTTTATTAAGGCATTGGCTAATTGGTCCATTTGGATTTTTAGATTCTTGATAGAGGCAACTTGGCTTTAAATTGTGGTGTTCTACGTTTGCAAGAGTTGTAAGAACGTTTCTTCAAGGTTGGGCTTTTTTTTATGGGATGGATTATGGGTTGTTGGTTTTGGCGAAAGTTAGATTGTTTGGTGGTGCTTTGGTGGTTGTTTTGGTTTTGGTTTTAAGAAAAGTTGAGAAAATTATAAGTGTTGTTGTAAAGGTTATAGGTTGGTTTGGATTGGGATGCATATTGCATTATTTTTACCCTATAATGGCACCTATTTGAGCAATATAGGCCTTCGCAAATATCGTATGTGATAAATAAGCTTTGATTGGCTTGGATAGTGGTAATGGATGATTGGGTTTCTAAGGCATCTATCTTTTTGGTTAGGCTAGCAAGTTGGGATGTAATTGAGGTAAGGGTGTCAGCTTATATAACCTAGAAGCTTTCTTGTGCACTTTTTTTTTTATTCCTTATTGATAAATATTAGCAGTCATTTTTTCAATCAACTCATATGCTAATTGCCTATTTCTATAATGCCAGCAAGTGCATAGATCATAATCAAGTAATAAAGTGATTAGAGTAGAGTATCGTCCTATAAGGATTATAGAATTAAAATGTTGGGTGGATTCAATTACCAAAGTTGATATGCTACTATCTTATATCTAAACTAATGAAAAATTGGTTGAGACTTGCAAAGAAAATAAGAAAACATAAAAGAAAGTTTATACAGGCCTAGATCTACTTAATCAACTATCACTTGGCAAGTTTTAGGTTTTGGCCAAATATTGATCAAAAGAAATAATGATTAAAAATGAAAAGTAAGAAAGAATTGCGAAGGTCGAATAACAGGATTGCGTAAAAAAAGGTATTGAAACAAAATAATATTAAAATTGAGACTTGTATTGAAACAAAGATTGTGGCCGAAACTATTAAAAGCTTAAATGAAAGATAAGAAATCAAAAACCAAAACTATGGAAACAAGATTGTGAAAATCGAAACAAGAAAGCTATAAAGAACTTAAAACTAAAATAAAATGTAAAAGAGCCTTGAAAAGAATAAATCTTGAAATTAAAAGAATGTTTTAAATTAAAAGAAAATTTAGAAAACAAGTTGTATTGACTAATTTGTTACCTTAGCCAAACTATAAGAATTCTAAAGAAAACTAGAGAATCGAAACTAAAAAAAGACAAAAGAGAAGACATGAGTGGAATATTTGGTGTGTTGAATCAAGAACTAGCATTCTTATTTATAATAAAGGCTTTGGCTAAGGGGTAAGTACAAGTTTTAAGGTTGAATTCTATCAAAACATCAATGGATAAGAATTATCTTAATCTTTTAATAGTCATGGCCAAATGGGGTTTTTCCTTTTTAAATCATTTTGGCCGATCATGCTACCTAGGGAACTTTTTTTGGATGTTGGATCATGTAATGCTTCATCTTGATCATGCTTCATGGTATATTTGGCTAAACTTGGACTTTCAAGACATAGTATTAGATCTCCATCCAAATTCTTAAAACTAATCTTTACACAATCTTTTTTAAATCATAACTCTTTGAATGGATGATCAAAAAAGTCATGGTTGATCGTAAATTGCTTTAGTCGAATGTCATAGTGTCCTTGTTTGATTGAAACTTTTCAAATATCACACATTGGCATGAAATCTTCTGAACATGATATAATTGAATTCTTGTGGAATTATTGTGCTATGAGAACTCCTACTTTAAGTTAAATTTGGTAATTTTACTTCAAGTCAAATTCCATTCCATCCTTACATGCTTGGTTAAAAATTATAAGGATAATGCTTGTCTTAATTTTACATTATTTCTTGTATGAAAATGAAAGAAATCCTACTTCCAGTAGAAAAACCTAATGATCAAGAAAATAAACATTAAACGCAACAAAATCAATCAAATCTTAAAAATTTTCTACCAAATTAAACCTAAGAATCAATATATATTTAAGTGCTATCACACCCCCACACTTAAGTCTTTGCTTGTCCTCAAGCAAAACTCTTAAATCAACATCACTAAACTTCAATATACATACTCACAAAGTTAAAATTTCACAACTTTCATTCATGCACTATCGCATAATACAAAGATAATTGCATAGATTCATAAGAAATACATCTAAAAAGTAAGCTCTCAATATTTTATAATTTCCAAGCATATGAAATGCCCCCATCTCCAATCCGTACATATAATTTAAGTAAAAAAAATGCATAACTTATCATTACATATTAACTCAAAGATAGAATAAACTTCATATATCTACTTTTCCTTTCCCTCTCCACTAATATTGACTTACATATTTGACTTAATATAAAAAGGTCTTTAAAGCTTGTAATGTAAGGCTTGGATCAAAGTAAAAAAAGAAATTTTAGGCTCGTAACCCTTAGCTTACTTTCTAAATTTTTTGGACTCAATATAAATTTGAGAATTTTTAAAACCTTGAGGCATCATTTTATTTCAACAATTTCTTTTTTTTTTCTTTTTTATGTATTAAGCCATTTTTGGCTTTATTATTATTAATATTTTTTATTGTTTCTTTTTCTTTTTCTATTCTTTGCACCTCCATTCCTCCCAAATAAGTCCATAATAAGTGTAAGCACATTGGGTTAGGGTAAAATAATAAAAAGGATTAATAATAAAAGAAAAGGCTTTTGGCTTATTATTATGGCAAAAATAAACAAAGAAAATGAATATATAAGGCTAAATAATAAGGGTACTAGGGATGCATCATTCATAGGTTCACTTGAAAAGGCTCAAATTATCTAAAGAATACCTAAATAATCTCTTAGTCAAGTACAGTCTAGAATTTCATCTCAAAGGTTGAATGATAAATTATAAAGTCTTATTCTTACTTCAAATTTTTATACAACTTAACACCTCACACATTTTTCATGAAAATTAATGCATCTCATAAATCGAGAATAAAAACATATAGATAGAAATCATATTCCAAAAAAAAGCATATTTTTGAACCTGTTTAATGCTTCACCACATTTATAACTATCCTCATATCATACTCAAGTCATTCTTGAAAAATTAATCAAAAATCAACTAAGCTCGTATAATAAAAAAGTTAGCATGCCAATTCATTTTAAATCATCAAGCAAAAATGGGTAAAAACCTTTGAAAACATGTTAAGCACAAAAAGCATTCATTTCCCCCATACTTACATTAAACATTATTTCAAAATAAAGTAATTAAAAACAAGGAAAAAGAAATACTCCCCCAAAATTTGTGTCAAGGCTGAATCTCCTTATGTTCTTCATAATGTTTGGCATTCCATCACTCTCCATTCCTATGAAACATAAAAGAAAAACAAATCAAAGAATACCTATCTTAAAAATAAACAAAAATAAAGAAAAAAAATGCATTAACTATTAAAGTAAAACTTAAGTTGCTTCATAAGCAATGTTAGTTTTGGTCAAGCTTGACCTTCCTTAAATTTAAAAATCAAATCATCCCTACAGAAGGTAGTTTACCTTGTCACATCCTTCTTTATGGAATCACAAAAATAGAACTAGGCCTGAGAGGTGTACTAACTTTCATTGTAGGAATAACATATGTTGGACTAGAATTCAACGTAGGGGTTTTTAGGCTAAGGGTTTTAGTTATAAATTTGCTAGAGTAAAAAAATTTCCCTAAGTGGGCTTGTGACACTAGGTTAGAAGGTTTAGACATCAAGCTTGACTTCCTAAAGTTATCCTCTTCTTAACTTTTGTTATTGAGTGTACATCATCTTTATCTCTAAGGATACCACATCCACTAGTCACAAATTATATATTTTATCTTTAAATCTTAGAGTGAGGTCATAATTATACATATCAATTAAAACTTTGAAGGATAATAGGAAAGGTATAAGGTGAAAGCAAGAAGGCTTTATTATCTTTCATATCTAATACAATGAAATCCATAGGGAAAGCATACTTATTAACTTTTATCAAAACATTTTCTAACATTCCTTATGGCTTTTTAGTAGATTTGTCAACAAATTTAATGGTGAATGTTAATGGCTTTAGTATTCCATAACCTAGCTGCATAAAAACATTCATAGGCATAAGGTTAATACTAAATCCAAGATCACAAAAAGCTTAATCAAATTTTAAATGACTAATTTTACAAGAGATAGTTAAACTCATTATATTTTTTTTGCTTTTTTAGAAATAGTTTTCGAAGTTCAAGACTATAGTTTTCAACCAAAGTAGCATTTTCCAACTCTTTAAGTAACAATTTTGGGATAGCCCTTGGCATTGATGGTGTTATCTCAAAGGTTTGACTTTGAGTTGTTATTCTAGGGGTTAGTCTTAGTTTTTTGACTTGTTAAATCTTTCCTCCTTCGTCTCAGGTTAAATACTTTCTAAAAGTGCTTTTCCCACTTGCATAAGCATCTTTCTTTCTTCAACTGATCTTTCAATGAACTCTTTAAGATCTTTCTCTTAAATATACTTTTTAAGATCTTGCTTAATTTAAAATTCTCTCCATCTTCTTCATAAGGCTCAATGCTTTTGGAGGCTTCTAATGCCATGTGATCAAAGTTTCCAAAGATCCCCCCACCACACTTCAATAGCTCATCATCCTCTTTTACATCATCCCTCCTAATGAAGTCTACCTCAGGTTACTTAACAAAGCTAGGAAGATTAACCACCATAGGTTTATTCATAATGTAATCATTATTAGAGTCATATATACCTTCTTCCTCAAAGGAGTATATAGCATTACATGCTTCCTTGTCATGTTTCTTAAGGTTTGACTTGATATTACTAGGCAAGGTTCTTAAAGATCAGTTAGCTATGGCTTAAGCAAGTTGACCATGGCTTAAACAAGTTGACCATTTTGGTATTCAAGGTTATTGATTGATGTAGCTTTGTTTTGGATGTTTGCATTGTTTGCTTGTATCAATTGGGTCAACATTTTCTCAAAACTAGTT
Source organism: Durio zibethinus (assembly GCF_047325235.1). Lineage (NCBI taxonomy): Eukaryota > Viridiplantae > Streptophyta > Magnoliopsida > Malvales > Malvaceae > Durio > Durio zibethinus. Next base: position 27,282,776 of record NC_143164.1, on the reverse strand, counting down.
TTCTTTTCTTGGGATGGGTTATAAGGTTGTGAGTTAGGGTGAAATTTTTTATTTTGGTTGATGGTTTGATGGTTGGGTTGGTTCTAAAAAAAGTTAAAGTGGTTTTGTTAGCCTGAGTTATAAGTGCTACTGTAAGGGTTATAGGTAGGCTTAGACTATTGGGCGGACTGAATTGTTTCTATCATAAACTAGCATTTTGAATGAGATCCATCACATATTTCAAAGGAAACAAAAGGGTTTTGAATAGCGTGGATTGGGTTAGTTTGAAATGGGGTTCCTAATGCTTTAATCATTTTAGTTAAGGTTGCCAATTGTGAATTAATGAAAGTAAAAGCATCTAACTCATAAACACCAATGGGTTTCTTGTGTACCTTTCTTTCCATACCCCATTGATAATTATTAGTAGGCATCTCCTCAATCAACTCATGGGCTTCCATAGTAGTCTTGCTCATTATGGCTTTTTCAATAGTTAAATCCAAGGTAGTTCTCATGGATAGAATGAGATCATTGTAAAATATCTAAATCTATAGCCATTGGGAAAAATTGTAATACGGGCATTTCCTTAATAGCTCTTTAAATCTCTCCCAAGTGTCATAGAGATTCTCACCATCCATTAGTAGAAAAATGGTGATTTCATTCCTCAATTTATTGGTCTTAACAGGTGGAAAGAATTTTGCTAAGAATTTTTGTACCACATCCTCCCAAATTATAATTGATCTAGATGGTAGTGAAGATAGCTAGCTTTTCACCTTGTCCCTAAGGGAAAACAAAAAAAAAGCTTTAGTCTTATTGCATCATCTGAAACACCATTATATTTAAAAGTATTGTATAATTCAAGAAAATTTGACAAGTGAAGGTTAGGATTATTGCTTGGTAAACGACCAAACTGTACAAAAGTTTGGACCATTTGTATAATCGAAAGCTTGATCTTGAAGTTATTAGCTTGTATGGCCAACCTTAGGATAGATGGTTGAAAACCATTAGCAGTAAGGATAGCATAATCCCTTAAAGTTCTTGGACCTTCATTGTTTGCATTTGCCATTGGTGTAGGTATAGGTGGTGTTTTCTCTTTCCTTAGATGTTTTAGAGTTGTTTCAATCTCTTGGTTGAATAGAGCTAAGCCAATACTTTTAGATCTATGCATACAAATAAGAAAAGATCAAATTAGATAAAAGAAAATAAAAATGATTGATTAGATTACAAAAAAGCAAAGAATCCTTATTGATATTGAATTGAACACTACTATAAATTCCCAGTAATGGTGTCAAAAACTTGATTGCTTATTTCTGCAATGCCTGCAAGTGCATAAATTATAATTAAGTAGTAAAGTGATGAAAGTAGAATATCCTCCCACTAGGATTATAGAATTAAAATGTTGGATGGATTCAATTACCAAAGTTGATGTGCTACTGTCTTATATCTAAACTAATGAAAGATTGGTTGAGACTTGCAAAAAAAAAAATACAAAATATAAAAGAAAGCTTTTATAGGGCTAGATCTACTTAACCAACTATCACTTGGCAAATATTAGGTTTTGACCAAATATTGATCTAAAGAAATAATGATTGAAAACAAAAAGTAAGAAAGAATTGTAAAGGCTTAAAGCAAGATAGCATAAAAGAAGGAATTGAAACAAAATAACATAAAATTGAGACTTGTGTTAAAGCAAAGAATGTGGCCGAATCTATTAAAAGGTTAAATGGTAGAAAGGAAATAAAAAACTAAAACTATAAAAACAAGATTGTAAAAATCAAAATAAAAAAAAAACTATAAAGAACTTAAAACAGAAATAAAAATGTAAAAGAGCCTTGAAAAGAATATATCTTGAAACTAAAAGAATGCTTTGAATTAAAAGAGAATTTAGAAAACAAGTTGTATTGACTAATCTATCACCTTAGCCAAAGTAAAAGAATTAGAAAACTAAAGAATCAAATCTAAATAAAGATAAAAGAGAAGAGATGAATGGAATATGTGTTCTGTTGAATCAAGAACTAGCCTCCTTATTTATAATAAAGGTTTCGACAATGGGGTAAGTACAAGCTTTAGGTTCAATGCTATCAAAACAATAAGGGATATGAATTATCTTGATCTTCGAAAAGTAATGGTTGAATATGGTTCTCTTTATTGAATCATCTTGGTTGATCATGCTATTTAGGGAACTCTTTTTGTATCTTGGATCATGAAATGCTTCATCTTGATTATATTTCACTGTGTATTCGACTAAGCTAGGATTTTTAAGACATAATATTTGATCTTCATCCAAATTCTTGAAATTAATCTTTACACAATCCTTCTTAAATCATAGTTTTTTGAATGAATGATAAAAAAAGTCATGGTTTATCACAAATTGCTTTAGCCAAATGTCATAGTGTCTTTGTTTGATTGAAACTTTTCAAATATCACTCATGGGCATGAAATCTTCTTGAACATGACGTAATCGAATGCTTGTGGAATTATTGTGTCATGAGAACTCCTACTTCAAGTCAAATTTAGTAATTCTAATTCAATCAAATTCCATTCCATCCTTACATGTTTGGCCAAAAATTAAAAGGCTAATGCTTGTCTTGATCTTGCATGGTTTCTTGCATGAAAATGATGGAATTTTTACTTTGAGTAGAAAAACCTAAAGCTTAAGAAAATAAACATTAATGGCTCCAAAATCAATCAAATTTTAAAATTTTTCTTCGAAATTGAACTTAAGAATCACTATATATTTAAGTGCTATCAATAACCTCTTCCATTGACTTGCTCATGATGGCTTTTCCAACAGCTAAATCTATAGTTGTTCTTATTGATGGTGGTAGCCCATTATAGAATGTTTGGATTTGAAGCCATTATAGGAGACCATGATGTGGGCACTTGTATAACATCTTTTTATATCTCTCTCACGCATCATTTAGCATCTTACCATCATATTGTTAGAAGGTTGTGATCTTATTCCTAATCTTTGCCATCCTGGTTGGTGTGAAAATTGTAGAAAGAGCATTTGGACTAGATCATCCCATGTTATAATGGACCCAAAAAGAAGTGAAGACAGCCAACTATTTTCTTTGTCCTTAAAAGAAAATGGAAACAATCTTAGTCTTATTGCATTATTAAAAATTCCATTATATTTAAAAGTATCATATAGTTCAAGAAAAGTAGAAAAATAGAGATTAGGATCATATCATTCGATAGTCCTCCAAACTACATAAGAGTTTGGATCATTTGGATTATGGAAAGCTTGATCTCAAGTTAGTGGCTTGGATCACCAGCCTTTGAATGGATGGTTGGAAGCCTTCAAGTTTGGGAATGGCATAGTCTCTAAGGGTTTTATAACCTTCATTTGTTGCATTCACCATAGGGATTGGATTAGGTGCTTGCTTACGTCTTAGTTGCCTAAGTGTTCTTTAATCTCTTTATTAAGTGGAGCTAAATTAATGTTTTGAGATCGGCTCATGCAAACAAAGAAAAGATCAAAATAGATGAAAGCAAGTAAAAATAAAAAAAAGTCTAAATTACAAAGTAGAAAGAGTCGATATTGATATTTGTCTTCTAGCACAATAAAATCTCTGACAATGGTGCTAAAAACTTAATTGCTATTTTTGATAGCCTGCAAGTGCACACGTGGCATCCAAGTAATAGTAATGATGAAGTAGAGTATCATTCCCATGAGGATTATGTTTGGAGTGTAAAACGAAGTATAAAAGGAGAATTTTCCAAACTTTATATTTAAACAAATCAAAAGGTTGATTGATAGAAAATATAAAAGCAATGAAAAGTATATAGTATTGAAAATGTGATAACCAAATGCCAAGCTAACCAACTGTCACTTGGTAGCTCTAAAGGGCAGGCCAATTATACAAGAAAACAAAAGAAAATCGAAAGCTTGTAAAGAATTGAATGTTGGCCAATTATAAAGAAAGTGAAAAAAACAATTGCATAAAAGTAAATAACATAACTGAACTTGAAAGGTTTTAAAGTAAAAAAGAATGCTTGAGAAATCAAAAGAAAGTGAGCCTTGAATAAAATGTAAACAACTTGTACCAGAGAAAACTTGAGAAAACAAAACTATGGCTAGCCCGTGACCCAAGCCAAATTACAAAGAAACTAAAGCAAACTAATAAAGAAAGAAAGAAAAGAAAAAAAGAAAAAGAAAGAATGAGATGGGATGGGATGCGTTACAAGCGAGAATTCCTAGCCTATTTATAGTATTAGGTTCGACCAAGTGGGGATAAAGTCTAAGTAGTCTTACTTCAACTTAACTCTAAGAGATTACAATGTGATCTTGATCTTGATAAGAGGTTGACCGAATGTGGGAACTTCAATAATGAGATGGAACTTGTGTTAGTTGAATAGGATTATTTCAATGATCCTCCATGCCTACGTGTCTTACCAAATCAACATGATCTTGTCATCCATTAAGAGTTTTGACTAAAGCAAATTCCAAGACTAATCTTCTTGATTTGATTTACTTGATTTCAAACTCAATTCAAAGAGTCATTCTTGCACCATAACTCTAGCTTTAGCCTTCTTTAATGTGTTCTTCATGGTTCAAAACTTTTTTAATATAAATAAAAAGTCTTAATGCAACTACAATTCCTCTTTTGCCGAATATATCATGATCAATTCTTAACTAATTAGGTTTGGCTATATCCATTAGTGCATGGCTGAATGGCTTGACTCTTGGTTTTAGTCGAATAATTCCACCATCTTGCATGGGTTGCATGGCATTCATGTCCATGTGTACCAAACCATAAAATCAAGATTTCACACATTAAAAGCACCGAATTTATGAAGATTTTTAGAATTTTAAAGCTAAAATGGACTTATCAAAACTATAAATTTAACAGTCATCAATTACCCCGAACTAGTATCCTAAATGTGCTTAGGATTACCTTTTCAAGTTTGATTAGTGTAGGTGTTTGAGTAAGATTGGGATAGTTGGTCAAGTGTACATCTATCACTATGGTAAATTACACTATGCACTTCACCATTATCATTTTGGCTTGGGAATTGATGGACTAGATTAGGCTTAGGATCACTTTTAGCTTTAATGGCCTTTATCTCATTTTGCAAATAGTCAAATTATGTGGATAAAGCTTTAAAGATTGCCTCTCTTTTGGCTTTCCTTTCATCACATGGCCATTATACTAAGTAATCATAAAGAAAATAGGTTTAGTCTAGTCTTCATGGTGCTCGACTACCTCATAAAGGTTGAATTCCCACATAAAAAATAAATAAAACCTAAATAAGAAATTAATAACTAAGTATATTAAAGCTATCTACACTAACTTATCTACATTAAAGCTATAGAAACTAAAAGATGAGATAATCTACAAAAAAACATATTGAAGGATGATATTAGACTAAAGACTAGCCTTTTAGTCCTCGACAATAGTGCCAAAAACTTGATTAGAACTATAAGTGCACGATCATTCAAAAAATAAGAGGGATGAGTAGAGTATCGTCCCATGACGACTAATCATTTAGGAAGTCTAGTCTAAGTACTGGTTATCAATATATTCTCACTATATTTAGTTTGATCAAATATTAAGAAAATGAATTACACTACTTCTAGGCTAAACAAGTAAGTAAAAGCATGTAAACATAAAAATTGAACATGTAAAACAAAAGAATTTAAACAAACAGTAATTGAATATGAATGAAACCTAAGAACATATAATCTAATGCATGAATGATGTAAAAATAGAATTTAACATACATGAGAAATACCTAAAATTAAAAATATAAAGTGTGATCAAAACTAAGATGCAATGTAAGTAAACTATACATTTAACAATGAAAGTAAATGAATCCAATCCTAATGCAAGGTTATTGGATTAAACCAAAACTTAATAACAGTGAATCAAACTAGATCTAACTGCATTTAAATGAAATCTCACGAATGAACAACAAGAAAATGCAAGAACACAAAAATTGAAAGCTAGATATAAGCTTGAAATTTGAATTTTCTTAAGCTTAAAAACTAGATCGACAACACAATAACTAGTTCAATGAACTAATAACATTAAAGAGTGTAAAAACATAGACAAAAAAAAGAGAAAATAGAGGATTAATGGAAAAAATTTGCAAAACAATGATTCAATTCAACAATTAAATTATAAGGAATTGAAGATTAACAAGTAAACAAGTAAAGGAAAGCATTTAAAGTAAACGAAGAGTTGACCGTATGCCAAAGAAAGGAGGAAACCACCAGCAACTCTCTCACTGTCATTGTTGCCACCTCTACTAGCCATCAGTGCCACTCACTTCCAAAATTGTTAGAAACAAATGTAGAAAGAGTTTGACAATGAAACTTTCTAGATATATAGATCTATGAATTAAGAGTATTCAAAAAAAATTTGAAGCACAACAAGCAAGAATTGAAGGAGAAAAGCTATGAAAACCAAATAGGGCTCAAAAATAAAATTTGCCAAAGCACATTGAAATTGTAAAGGAAAAACATGTGAAACTACAAAAAATCTAAAAGAAAATTAAAATGCATTGCAAAAATCTTAAAGTGCATGAAAAATAAATTTTGTAGAAAAATTAAAGGATTTTCTCTCCAAACATCCTTCTAAATGCAGTGGAGGAAATTGCTTGGAGAGAAAATTTGTAGAAAATGCAAATTACAAAAAAATGTAAATCTAGCTAACTCCCCTTCCTTGGCCAAGCACTCCTTTATCTATAAGCAAAGAGTGATGTGTTTAGACCAATGAAATTATAAAGAAATGCCACATAAGTGTAGACTTCTAATTTTATCCAAGATATTTCATTGTTTTAATATGGGCTCGGTTTTGTAATTGCGTTTTGACCATAATTCTTTTAGGTCCATTACACAATCCATTTTTAAATGCTCAAGGATGAGGCCCAATGTGGGCCCTATAATGAGGCTTGTTGCATTAGTTCGATGGAATGCCCAAAATAGCCTGTTGTTGGCCATTAAACAAAAAATCCAAATAAATAAAGAAATAAAATATATAAAAAATCATTAAATCAATTATTAGATATAAAAATAAAAAAAGCTTGCCTCACAATAAATGAGAGCCCAAATGAAACAAAATGAAACAAATATGGATAGCCCAAAACACAAAAAAAAAAAAAAGGAGTCGCCCAAACAAAGCCCAAGCTTCAAAAACAAAGCTCAATTTGGCCATAAAATCTAAGCCTAAACAAGAAGCCATGAAGTAAGAAAAGAAGGATCATTCGGCTCACAGTAGCTGGAATGAAGCTGCTTGAAGCTTCACGTGGAAAAAGAAAAAACTGTTGAAAACAAGTTACATGGAGGCGTGCGCTATGGACGTTGATAACCAGAAGCTATTACGTGGAAAAACTGAATTGAGAAATCGCATGAATAATGGCCTGGGACGTGGTGCATTTAGTGGGTGCAAAATGGCTCAAAAAAAACTGATCGAAGACTGCATGAAGAAGATGGGCAGCAAAAAGGAAGCAAAAAAAAAGAAAGCAAACAGCGGAAAGGAAGGGGTGAAACAGGGGAAAACTGGAGAAACGAAGAAGGAGGAGAGAATGAGAAGGTACAGGCAAAAAATGAAGAAGGAGGCGTAAACCAGAAACGAAAAAAAAAAAAACTAAAAAACGAAACCAGGAAAAGAAGCAGCACGTGAAGGCCGAAAGAAAATAAAAAAAGAAAAGACGTGAGATGAAGAAAGGGGAGGAGAAAACGAAAAAGCCAGCAGAAGAAACAAGCTACAAAAGGAGAGGCGAGGCGAACGTGCATGGAAACAGTTCTGTAAAAAAACAGAAAAGCTGAAGCAAGCAGCCCAGAAAAAAAAAAAAAAAGCTGCCAAAAAGAAGCCAAAAAAAAAGAAGGAAACTGTAGGAGGCAGTAGCGGGGAGATACAGGCAGCAGAGAAAGCAAAACAATAAGGGAGAAGCAAAAAGCCACGGTGGAATACGAGAAGAAGAGCGACAGTAGCAGGAGAAGGGAACGAAAAGAAAACTGGGCAGTAGGCATTTGAAGCAAGCAGTGGTGAAACGCAACAGAAAAAAACTATAGCAGAAAAGAAAAAGAAACGCAACAAAGCAAACCAAAAAAATAATTATCAGCAAATGAAACCGTAGCAGGAAAAATAAAAACCAGAAAAATTTCAAGATAAACCAGAAGACACTAGAAGGATTCAGAAGTTAAAGACCAAAAAAAAAGAAGAGGCGGACGCGACTAGAAGAGAAGGTAGAAAAGCAAAAGAAACAAAAGAGTAGGAAGCAAATGACATGAGTAAGCAAAAAAAAGGAAAAAGGGAAGAAAGCTGGGAAGATTTAGCATAGAAAAGAAGGAAGCTCGATTTGGCAGAACGTAGAAAGAAAGTGTCATTTTTAAGGGTTTCGGAGCATAGAAAAGAAGGAAGCTCGATTTGGCAGAACGTAGAAAGAAAGTGTCATTTTTAAGGGTTTCGGAGGAAAGGTAACCCCTCTCTCCTTTTCTCTTTCTTTTAAATATATGTTTTGATTTCTTTGGGTACCCTTTTTCCGCATGAAGTCGTTTGGTATGAACTTAAAGCTCCATCATGTTCTTTTTGCATGAAGTTCATGCTTTGCATTGGATTTGCCATGTTTTTCCTTCTCATTTCCTTTGCATTTGCTTAATATATTAAGGTTGCATGGAGTCAAGGTTTTTTTTGTTCTTTTTCATTTTTCTGTTCGACATTATCTGTTTACAGAGCATAAGCCTTCATTTCGTGCATGACTTTGACTTTCCTGCATGAGTTATACTTTCTCCCGTGGCTTACATCCATTTGGGAATTAACTGAAAAACACTTTGATTCAAAAGAAAATGCATTTAGGAAACCAATCGAGGAGAAAACCAGTTTACATACATACATATATATATATATATATATATAGATATATTTTATTATTATTTTGTTAATAAAAAAAGACTTAAAACATGAGGCTAAAAATTTATTTTTAAAGTTTATTTTCATTTGCATTTCACATTATTCATGTTCATGCACATTTCTTATGTTGGTTGAGCTTGGTTAAAATTTAAGTTTCATATATTTTGAATTTCCTTGTTGATCACATTTCGATGTCTATTTTAATATTTTTGCTATTTAATTCTTCATGCTCAGTTCCATACTTTGAATATAATTTAGCTCCCATATATTTTTAGATTTATGCAAAAACTAATAATGATAGTAATTTTTTTAAAAATATATATAATAAAATTCTAAAATCCCTACCTAGATGTCGAAAAGAACTAAGGATCATGTTTTAAAAAAATTTATTAATTCTGCCAAGATGTTAGAGAATTATTAAGTAACAAAATTAAAATAATAAATAAATAATAAATAGTTTTAATAAAAAGAAATTATATAAAAATATAAAAATGTTTTTTTTAGAAAAATCATAAAAAAATGAGCTTCCTCTAAAAATTGGCTTAGAAGTTAGAGATTTTTAATAAGTTTGTAAAATTTTCAAAACCCTAAAATGAGACGTTAAACAAAACCCTAAATCCTAGATGAAAGTTTAAACCTAAAATGAAACCTGAAACCCTAAAATGAAACCCTAAACAAAACCTTAAATCCTAGATGAAATTCTAAACCCTAGTTGAAACCCGAAACTTTAGGTGAAACCCTAAACCCTAGGTGAAACTTGAAACCATAAGTGAAGTCCAAAACCTTAATCCATTAAAAACCTCGAGACCCTTCCAAAATTCAAGGATTGACCTTTTGTGAAATAATTGGTTACCAAATGCCACCTAGATAATAGGGTTTTTAGGAAATTTTATTTCATAAAGAATTTTCATATATTTTCGTAACTTAAAACAATAAAATTAAAAAAAGAATAAAAATAAAAATAATAAAATGAGATTTTAAATATAAATAGTCACACATAAACTCTATTTAAAAGTTGAAGAGTCTAGGTGGTCTCTTTTTATTTAAAAACCTAATATCTTACACTCATTATGCATATATATGTTTATTTTAATTATTGATGTTTAATATTAATTATATCATTCTTTGTTTTTACTGCATAAAAAGTTCTTCGAAAGATTTGTTTCAAAAATAAATAAACAAAATAAATTTAAAATAACATTCTAGGAAATATAATTTTTTGGTATTCTGCCTAGATGTTGGAGAGGCACCAATAGTTATCATTCTCAAATAACATTATTTTTATTTTTAAGGAAATGTTATGGTAAATCTTAGATAGAAAGAATTATTTTCGAATTCTGCTTCTGTGTCGAAGAATTTTAAAGTATTTCTTTAGTTTAGAGATTTTCATAGCATTTCTAAATATTCTAAATAAAGATTTTTAAATAATTTTATTTCTTAAAAACAAAGAGAATTATTATTAAATTTCATATAAAAACCTTTTTTTTTGTCTAAAGTTATAAATAGCACATGATTAACTATTACCAATTTTATGAGCTCTGTGGGGGTGCTAATTTTTCTCCATACATAACTGATTCCTGAACCCAATCCTATTTTCGTAGACCAAAATTATCTTTTAATAAACTTTAAATCTGTTTTATTTTTTTATTAAAAAGATAAAATTTTTGGGTGGCCAATTACACTCTAAAAAAAATTATTGGTGACTTCTCGTGTTTTTATGATTTTAAATTTTTATATCTAGTGATCGAGTCTCCAGATTGATACGTTATAATAAGTTGGTGATTCTATTGGGGATTATGAAAGTCAGGCCATAAACTTTAATCTCGCACTATAAAAAATTTTGTATTTAATTGGTTTTATTTGATATTTAATTTAATTCACTATATTTTAATTTCTTAAAAAATATAAGTTAATAAACAAAATAAATTTCATGTTAGTTATTATCTTGTTTTGATTTTGTATTTGTGATTTATTTATGTTATTTTGATTAATATATCACTTTGCACACTTTTGCATATTCACTTACATGTATGAGCTCTAAACCTGGGTTTCATCATTGTTAGGATGAAGTGAAGTAGTTATGCTATTGTGAGGTGATAACCTCTGCATTTGCTAGCGAAACACTTCCATTCAGATCGGACCCTTTCCGTTTGTAGCCTATAATGGGTGAGGATTAGTGTGCCTTATTAGTTTGTAATGAACGATGATATAAGGTCTGATTTGGGAACTTTTAGATGAACAAATCTTGACTCAGCATGTCAAGAGTCATAAGAGGCTTGCCTAGCGTAAAGCCATGCTACCATTTTTAGAAAATCACAAAAACTTAGGATACTGTATATATCCTATTATTTTGTTGTAGTATATGGTTGTTCTATTATTTCTATTATTTATTTGTTTAGGATTATTGATTCATTTTTATTTGTATAGTTTTTGATTTTGTTGCATACATTATATATGCATTATATTTTAAGAGGTGGTATTTGTTTATGGTCAGTCATCAGCAAAAAAAGTTTTCATGAAACCATCAATAGTGTCAATCTCTTGCAGAAATTATTTAGAAGTTAAAAGCTATGCCAATTTCTTCGTAGAAATTACCCAAAAGTAAGATATGTGGGGCATTTTGATGCAATTTATGTTTAAGGTAATAGTGTAAATAAAGTTAGCATAAAAAAATAGTCCAAATAAAATGAAAGAAAAAGCAAAAGAAAGATTTATGATAGGTAAGGAGTTTGTCATCTTTTTGGAATTCAATTATTGCATTTTACATTCATCACTAAGGTGATTTGTATATTCTGGGTTGTTCTATTTTTGTAGATATATTTCCATCATTTTCATACCTTAGGCATTCATAAACATATTTTGTGTAGCACGCAACTTTGGAATTATTTTGTGCCATTTATTTAGCACTAAAAATAGCATAAACATTTTGGTTTAAACCCTTTAAATAAAATATTTATTTTAATGGGTATAAGAAGCTAAAAATATGGAAGATCAATTGGAGGCTTGAATTAGTGCATTAGAATGCAATCAAGAGAAGTTTGGTCATGACATTTGAAAGATGAGAAAATAGCTCGCTAAGTTGATGAAAATGGTTGATAGGCTCAAAAATTTATTTTGGTGCCTTTTCAAGAGTCCTTACCAGTTTTAGCCCAAATAAGTCTTATGAATTCATGAAGTCATGATTAACCAATTTCCGCTAGGCCTACCACATTTCCTGAGAATGTTGAAGCATTCAATGGTTTGAGTAATGATAAAGGTTTGAACAAGATCATAAGAGAGATGAGTGATTTTGACCACACATGTATCTGAGCTTTAGAATTTGATTTCTAGAACGGAGTTAGCAGGTTCTATACAACTTTCACCCATCATTTTGAACCCAAACCTACATTTAAATCCTTTTTATGTCTATTTTTGACCTCTTTCCAAGCATCTAGGTTCAGGCCCTAAAATGTCATGCAATTTTCAAGAAGCTCATATCTGAACCAAAATCTTTAGCTTACCATTTCTTAACCACTTGTTCAGCTAATTACTCAACTCCACACCTTTATACCACCACCAAATTCATAGATTCCTAGTTAACTTGTTGCCCAAAAATTACCTAAGAAAAAGAAACAGTTAGACCATATCCCTATTTCATATGGAAAGCTCATGCTCTATTTGTTTGAGAGACACCTTATTGCCCTTGTGCCTTTAGAGCCTTTAAAGCCTTCGTACCCAAAATATTTTGACCCAAATACCAAATGCCAATACCATGGTGGGAATATAAAGCATTCCTTTAAGAATTGTGAGGGTTTCAAACACAAGGTGCAATCATTTATAGATGCAAAATAGTTTGATCCAACAACAATAAGGGATTAAAGATTTCAGAACAATGAGAAAAGGATGGCATGATAATGAACATGATGAATTTTTTTTATTAAAAAAGATCTTTAAGTGATAGGTTGTTGGAAAAATAAAATGCTTTGTGAATTTTTTTTTGTTTGAAAAATGTTTCTTTTTATGTTAATATGATGTTATCTTTATGAACTTAGATATATGAATTATGGCTTGCTTCTGATTCTTGCTTCTATTCCAATTCTTACATTTTTTACCAAAGAGCTTTTTTATTCATCATTTGTGCATTCATTCATTCATTCAGTCATTCATCCATTTATGTATCCACTTAATAAAATGTAACTCATGTGTGGTCTAAAAAAAAGGAATTTCTTTAAGAATAATCTTTGCTATTTCTTTTAGGATTAAAAGAATATTGATTTGATAAGAAAGATGGAGGAGATTATCAATGGACTTTTTACACAAAGAAATGATCAACCTAAAGGACTTAGCTTAAGAGTGAGGTATTATGGAATCTAGATTAATAAAAAAGGTATAGTCTTTTGGAAGAAAGGATTCAAGCTATTGAAGGAAATGATAAATCTTGTGATGCAAAAGAATCCCAACAAGTTCCAAATGTGGTTATTCCCCTTAAGTTTAGGATTTCAACATTTGAGAAGTATAATAGAATTGGATGTTCTGAGACACATTTGGCTCAATATTGTCACAAAATGGTTGGGAATGCCAATGACAAAAAGCTACTTATTCATGTATTTAAAAAGTTTGATTGGGGTAGTAGCCAATTGGTATTATAGTTTGGAAAGCAGCCAAATTCGTACTTGGAGAAATTTATCTTAGGCATTCTTAAAACAATACCAGCACATGTTAAAGATAGAACTAAATTGATTAACCTTTCAAAACATGAGAAGGAGCCCCAATGAGAGCTAAAAAAATATACCACAAATGGAAAAAGGTTGCATCACAAGTTCGATCATCTTTAACCAATAGGGAGTTGAATTTTTTATTTGTGGATACCTTTCATTCTCCTTATTATGATAAGCTGATTAGTAATACATCTTCAGAGTTCACTGATTTGCTATTTGTTATGGGTAGATCGATGATGGGATAAAAAAAGAAGAATTATGAATGCCAATATGGAAATTCCTAATGAAAGATAAGGAAATATTTTTGATGAATATGCTCAAGATACAATTGTTAAAAGGCAAAATGAGAAAAACCTCACCTTAATATAGGAAGATTTAATGAATGAGTATTGCTAATGGTCACCATATTGTTCCCAACTAACACCCCGGGTTGGCAATTTTCCTCAACCATTTTATCCATGTGTTCCAATTCCTTCGCCATAAACATTAACAAAAAAAAAGATTGACCGAAGCCACTTATAAAGTCATAAGAGAAAGAGAGTCAAGATCTATCATTCACTCCCAATGTTTTATGCTGAGCTCTTCGCTTTACTTGTAAAAAATCATATGATTTTTGTTGTCCCTGCAAAACTTAGAAGGTTTCCTTACCTAAAGTCGTATGATCCTAATGCTAAGTGTGAATTTCACGATAGGGTTGAAAGGCATTCTATAGAAGATTGTACTACCTTCAAGGATACAGTTCAGACTTTATTTAATGTAGATCTTGTAAAGTTTAAAGAATTGGTTAGCAGTTATGATTGATCAATGACACTTAATTTGACGTATCAAGTAAAGAACTTTTATTTTTATAACTTTGAATGTCATCTCATGAGCATTATCGAGAATGTGAATTTTTGGGTCAAGTCTGAATGTTTCCATTGAATGAATGGACATTGTGCATCATAATGTTTCAATGATTTATATTATCATTTGATGTTTTTTTTTTAATTTCTTTTAAGTTTTGGACTTTTAGGTTTTCTTTGAAAGAAAATTAGTAAAAAAATGAAAAATGTTAGGTTTGAATAAGTCCTGAGGTTATAGAAAGAGAAATGCCTTTACAAATGAAAAAAAAATGAAAGAAATGGAAAAATGAAAAAAAAAAAAAAGAGAAAAAGTTTTAAGTCTTGAATGATTTGGTGATCACTATTAGGAATTTCTTAAATGCCTAAACGTTAATTCTTAAATCATCCATTTGATTTTATTTCATTAGCCATGACTTCTCAAAAGCCATGAATTTGAATTAATGAATCTTACTCTCACCTGATAATATTATAATATCAAAGGGTGATAACCTGTTTCTAGGCAATGAACAATGAAACAACCAATTTAATTAAAATGTGGTTCCTAGAAGATCATGCAACCATGACCTTTTCTTAAGAGTTCAAATGTGGTAATTTATTGTGTTAATGTTATATTGTAACTCCAAAAAATTCCAAAGTCAAAGCCACTTTGAGTCTTGTAAATAACCTCAAACTTACCAACATTTTAATTATTTATCCCAAAGTTGACTTGGTCAATGTCTTAGAGGCACTTTGGGAAAAAAAAAAAAACTTCATTGTCTATAAGACAATTTGAGCTATGATCAACTCATTCATTCTCTTTTTGCTAAAGTAACATGGACCGTTTGATACTTTAAACGAGTTCATTTCATATGACCATTTTCTCATTTTTTCCATATAACCCTTTTTTTTAGCAATAACTTTAATTAAGAGTGGTTTGTTAAAATGGGACATCTATCATAAATTACACTATTGGCAAAGTGGATTAAAGAATGAGTTATATGGGGCACGTTTTTAAAAAAAAGAACAAGAGAAAAAAATGAAAAAAATGAAAAGAACGAAAAGGAAAAAAAGAAAAATGATTATGACATCATGTATTTAGGAAATTCGAATAAATCTAAATAAAGACCTGACAAATAAAAAAAATTGGAAAAGAAACAAGAAAAAAAACCAAAAGCCAAAATGAAAAAATCCAAAGAAAAGTTAAGAGAGCTAAAATATATAAAAAAAAAAAACAAAAGAAAACTTTTTAGAATGAAAAACCTTTTTTCAACTTCATTTTCTTAAAAAGAACTGCTCTTCAATTTAAGTGATCATGCTTAAAATGACAAATGGTTGTCTTTCATCATCCTTTCACAAGTATAGAAATTTATTCTTTGTTACCTCTTTGAGCTTGATAAAATTCTTTCAAAATAAATCCTAAACTAAGGATCACCTTCCATACTGAAATGCAAAAAATGATGTATTTAGGGGTTAAGAATGGTGATGTCCAAATGAAATCCTGTGTGTTGGGGCAAAGGCCTAATATAAAAATTCTTAAAAAGTTTTGTATCCATTTAAAGGAAAGGAAAAAAATGAAATAATGAAAAAGAAAAAGTGAAGAAAATAAGAAAAAGAGAAAATAAAAAAGAGCAAGTGAAAATAAAAAGAAAAGGAAAAAGGAAGAAAGAAAATAAATAAAATGAATAGGTGGAAAGCATAGGAAAATGAAAGAGAATATACTCCAGAGTGAATCTTTCAAATGAATAATGATCTTTGGTCTTAATAATGATCTTTTAAATACTTATTTTGGGCCTATCTATCTTTTTCTTTGAAAACCCTGAACCTTAGTCTGCGTTATGTCTTATGAAAAGCCTATACTGGATCAAGCATTGATGTTTTAAAATTGAAGAACTTCTTTTAGTAAAATGACCCTAAATCTATTAGTCCTTCTTTATTACTTAATTTTCTGCTTGGACCATTATCCTCTTTTGGGATAAGTTTGAATTTTTAAGTATATGGTGTAATAATTAAAAAAAAAAAGAAAACAAAATAAAGAAAGAGTAAAAAAAAAACAAAAAATGAATGTGACTCTAGGGTGAAAACCCCACAAAAGGTAGTCTAGAGCAAACTTTGAAGGCCACTCCTAATACTAGATAAGGTGATTGCTAAACATAGATAAGCTAGACCTTGTGAATGATCCAAAATATCAAAGTCTCAAATATTTGAGAAGGGTTGATTTTGAAAATCTCAACCTTTTTCCATTCCCAAATAACCTTTCAAAATCTTAAGCTTTTATAGTTAACTTTGACATATATCAAAATGTCATATTTTGAGGTTAAAAGAAATGTTGAAAATGTTTGGTTTTCAAAGGATTCATGTTTTTAGAAAAACTTATATTTTATTTGTGAGCCTGCATGGAAAAGTATATGCCTATTTTATCTTTTTCAAGCGAAGTAACTCTTTTAAATGAATTAAACCCTCTATATGCTGAACCATTCAATCCATTTGAAAATTTTTTTTCACCTCTTTCATTTTTAGTAAGGATCTCTAATTCTTGTGAAAATTTAAATCTAGTTTTTTTGGCACTCAAGAAAGGATTTAAGCTAGAGTTTATCTAACACCTATGAAAATTTAAGCTCAATTTAGCTGGTACGTAAGCCCAAGTTAGTTGAAAAGTATGAACTTTTTTTATCCCCTTCATGTGGTGAATTATTTTTGAATCAACAAAAATCTTTGGGTGTAGAAGCATCCATTAGGAAAGAAAATTTTCTGCCATTTTTTTTATAGGGATCGCCAATTCTCGAGAAAAAGTTAAGTCTAGTTTTTTTTATACTTAGGTTTTAAACCTAGATTATTTGGCACATAAGCTTTAAGTCTAGTATTAGCTAGTATCAAGAAGTTTTAATCCCAAATTATCTATTTCCAATGAAAATTTGAGCCTAGTTTAGCTAGCATCAATGCAAATTTAAGTCCAAATTAGCTAGCACCTAATGAAATTTTAGTCCAGACTATTTGGTATCAATGTAAATTTAAGCCCAGATTAACTTGCACTTAATAGAAATTTAAACTCAGTTTAGCTGACACCAATACAAATTTAAGCCCATGTTATCTGACACTAATGAAAATTAGTTGGCACCAAATGAAAATTTAAACCCAGTCTAGATGACACTTTATGAAAATTTAAGCCCTGTTTAGCTAACTCCGAGGTTTTAAGCTCAGATTATTTGGCACCGATGAAATTCTAAGCTTAGTTTAGTTGGCACCCATGAAAATTTAAGCCTAGTTTAATTGGCATTCAAGTTTTAAGCCTAGAATTAGCTGGCATCAAGAAGTCCTAAACCCAGTTTGCTGGCATGTAAGCCCAAAATAGTTGGTACATAAACACAAATTAGCGGTTATCTCATTTGACCATTGGTACGTAAGCATAGATTAGCAGTTACCTCATTTGACTTGTGACTCATTCTTGGTCACCTCATTCAACTTGCAGTTCAATTTTGATCACTTAATTCAACTTGCGATTTTGTCTTGGTTACTTTATTCGACTTGCGATTTATCCCAGGTTATCCTTATCTTTCGACTCACAGTTTAATCTTGGTCGTTTTAAGAAAAAAACCAAAAATAAAAAATGAAAAACAAAGAAAACAAACAAAGAAAAAACTCAAAACTCAAAAATAAAAAATCAAAATAATAAAATAATAAAAATAATAAAAAAAGCTAAAAAAAATCTCCTTAGGAAGTAGCATCTAGACAACATTATTGTCTATACCTTTGCATTTTTCTTGATCCTTAGAAATATATAAAGAAGGGCGGCTGTAAACATTTACTTTTGTTTAGGATATTTTATTGTTTTAATTCAGGCTCGGTTTTGCAATTGGATTTTGACTATAAATTTTTGGCCTATTACACAATCTATTTTTAAAATGCTTGAGTATGAGGCCCAATGAGAGCTTGATAGTGAAGCCTGTTGCATTGGTCCTATTGAATGCCCAAAAAAGCCCGTTGCATTGGTTCGATTGAATGCCCAAAATGGCGCATTGTTGGCCATTAAACAAAAAATCCAATTAAAAAAAATATAAGATATATAAAATATATAAAAAAATCATTAAATTGATTATTAAATAAAATATATAAAAAATAAAAAAAGTTTGGCTCAAAATAAATGAGAGCCCAAATGAAATAAAATAAAACAAATATGGATAGCCTAAAATAAAGCCCAAAAAAAAAAAGAAGAATGCCAAACAAAGCCCAAGCCCCAAAAACAAAGCTCAAGTTGGCCATAAAATCTAAGCCTAAATAAGAAGCTATGAAGACCCAAAACATGGCTAAAAAAATAAGGATCATTCGATTCTCAGTACCTGGAATGAAGTTGCTCGAAGCTTTACGTGAAAGAAGAAAAAAACTGTTGAAAATATGTTGCATGGAGGCGTGCACTAGGGACGTTGATAACCAGAAGCTATTACGTGGAAAAATTGAACTGAGAAACGGCATGAAAAATTGCTGAGACGTGGGGCATTTGGTGGGTGGAAAATGGCTAAAAAAATTGATTTAAGACTGCATGAAGAAGCTGGGCCGTGAGCAGCAACAGGGAAGTAACAAAAGAAGAGAGCAAACAGCAAAAAGGAAGGGGTGAAATAGCAGAAAAATAGAGAAACGAAGGAGGAGAAAAGGAGAAGGTGCAGGCGAAAAATGAAGAAGGAGGCGTGAACCAAAAATGAAAAAAAAATAAAAAAATGAAACCAGGAAAAGAAGTAGTACGTGAAGGCAGAAAGAAATCAAAAAAGAAGAGACGTTAAAAGAAGAAAGGGAAAGAGAAAACGAAAAAGCCAGCAAAAGAAACAAGCAGCGAAAGGAGAGGCGAGGGGAACGTCCATGGAAACAGTTCAGTAAAAAAAAGAAAAGCTAAAGCAAGCAGCCCAAAAAAAAAAAAATCAAAGGTCCTGCAGCAGTAAAAAAAGCCAAAAAAAAAGAAGGGAATTGCAAGAGGTAGTAGTGAGGAGATACGGACTGCAGAAAAAGCAAAACAATAAGGGAGGAGCAGCAAAAAAAAACTGGAACAGAAACAAAAAAATTGCAACAGAATACGAAAAGATGACCAACGGCAATAGCAGGAGAGGAGAACGAAGAGAAAACTAGGCGGTAGGCGTTTGAAGCAGGCAGTGATGAAACACAACGAAAAAAAATTATAGCAGAAAAGAAAAAGAAATGCAATAGAAACAAACCAAAAAAATAATTCTCAGCAGACAAAATAGTAGCAGGAAAAATAAAACCCATAAAAATTCCAAGATAAACCAGAAGACACAAAAAGGATTCAGCAGTTAAAGACCAAAAAAAAAGAAAAAAAAAGAGAAGAGGCGGATGTGACCAGAAGACAAGGCAGAAAAACAAAAAAAATGAAAAGAGTAAAAAGTAAATGACGTGGGAGGCATAAGCAAAAAAAAAAAAAAGGAAGAAAGCTGGGAAGTTTTAGCATAGAAAAGAAGGAAGCTCGAGTTGGCATAAAATAGACCAGAAATATCATTTTTAAGGGTTTCAAAGGTGTTGGTATCGAGTTCCAACTTGAGGGCAATCCTGTAAATATAGAAGGGAAGGACAGTTAGAGGCAAAGGTAGGGGGTGTTCGTTGTGTTTGTATTCTGACGCATAAGTTAGTAAGAATCAGGCAGAAAAGGAAATGAGAGAGTAGGAATGAGAGGAAGATATGGGATAGATGAACCTAATTTCATGATGCTTGAGTCTTCATATTTATACGTAAGTTAAGGGGGTAAAAATAGGACAATTAGGACAGGGTCAAGTTGAGGTGGCATTGACCATGTTAGACCAACCTGACATGTCAAATTGGCAGAAATGACCAAGATACCCTCCGTTGTCTATTGAAGGCTTGAGAGGGGAAAGACTTTTATGCCCTTTTGACCATTATATGCCTCTAACACTCTGTGCCCCCATCAAACGGTTTGAAAATCGGATCACCAAATTTATTATCGACATCCTCAGTGTAGGGCAGGTTTGCTGCATAGTTTGTTGAGAGCCAACATTGCAAAGGAAGGTTAGTTTTGGATGATAACTAGCTTTGACCCACTGTTTAACCTAGTGGTTATTCGATCTCGTACATGTGTTCAAGATTGAGTCCATAATAGATTTAAAAGTTGTTAAGGTGATAATTGTTCAAGATGGTTTGAGGTAGTTGCTAGAGTTCATTTGGCCATGGTGAGACTTGTGTTTTCTTTCAAAAATTTGGATTTGAACCTCTGTTTTGGATCTTTAAAGTGGATCGAGCTCTCGGTTAACCCCTGACAATTATTTGGTTTAGTTGATCTGATATGGGGTTTGTCCGGTTAGGTCGATCTGATAGCATTAAATGAAGAGAGAGGTGATTCGAGTGGGAAAGTTTAAAGCAGAAAGATGAAAAAATGTCTACCCACCCATTCTCTAATATGTGGTAAGGATCTTATCATTCATATAGTCTATAGTGTGTCTATCTATACATGCTGGTAGGGCTTTAGCCTTTCACCTTTTGCTTTCTTTGCTTTCAATCCGACTTAAAATTTTTGATCTCAACAGTTTTCCAAACTTTCAAGTTCTTTCTACACCTACTTTGATATGTATTTCTAATCATGTCTTCTAGTATGAGTTTTGAACTAGCTGAAAGTTATAGGGTAGAGCCAAAGGGAGGTCAGTAAGAGTAGGATGACAACTTGATTGCCTTTGTTATTAGGGGCCATAACTATGAGAGGACAACTTATTGGTTCAACTTGATGTCTGATAAAGGGCAATGGCACAATGAAAAGAATGCTCGGGCAAGAGGTGAGTGAGTTTTAAGCATTGAAAAGTTATGCGATCGGATCAATTTTGAATTTTAAAATCCATCTACTTTCTCCATCTCTTAGGTCTGTTCATCTTTTATGGCTAACCTTTCTTCCTCTTTAGTTATTCTTTCTTCTGGGGTTTAATCTTTTCCATTTTTTGCCACTTCTACTCTCTCCTTTCAATTAGTTTTTCTTAATATTTTATCTTTTCTTGATGGGTTTTCATCTCGTCTTTCTTTTTTCAGGATTAAGCTACTTTTGTTCACTACTCTTCTTTTAGATCCACCTCTCATGTGAAAGTCAGATTCTTCTTACGATGGAGGTTTTGAAGGGGAAAAAGAAAAAAAGAGCACCTTGACTGAAAAAAGTGGCAGGCGAGGGAGAGAGTCCTGCAGAGTAGGATAAACTCGTCAAAGTCCTTGTATATACTCCATGTGACTTCGACTTGATGTCCAAGGACATGATAAATGAGCTAAAAGGTAGAAAAATCCCAAAAACTATCCCAACATATGCTCGGCTCATTATGTTTGAGATTTAGGTCCCATTTTCCTTTTTCTTAAAAAAGGGTATAGTGTAATAACGCTGAGCTCCTCAGACTGGGTCACTGATATATTAGAGCCATATCAGCTCTACATATATTGGGATTCGTTTGTGGTCGCTGTGATGTTTTCTCTTCATCCCTTATTCATTTCAATTTTTAATTCTTATAATTTGACCATTATTTAGTTCACCCCAAATTCTTTTTAGTACATAGTTTCTTTATTATTCTTTGTCAACATTTAAATATTCTTCCTTCTCTCCCTCTGTTTAGGGAGTTTTTTTCTTTTCAAAAGCATCATAGTGATAATAGGTGGTTTTATATCATAGCTTGACCAAATAAAAAGATTCTTGCTGATTGCTTGAGCCTAATAAAGAATTGGAAGCTGCTCTTCCTATGCCTTGAGAAATAAAAGGCTAATAAAAATAATGAGCCTGAGGTTGGAGCTTGGAAAATAAAGAGTATACTCAGCTCTTTTATGGATGCAGCAGTGGCATTCTCTATCCTTGATCTATCAGATTAGGATAAAAATTTTAGATTTTATGTGTATGAGGGAGCTCAATATCGATACTCATAGGCTGACCTCCCTAGAAGTAATAAACAAGACAAAATATTAGGGTAGGTTAGAGAAAACCTCATTGCATTTTGTTTTAAGTTGATTTTTCATCTAACTACTAGCTCAATTTTACAGATATGGCTGAAGTCAAAGTGGACTTTGATGTCACTCTATACCAACATGCCTTGAGGCCCAAAAGGGGAAAAAAGAAAATCCAACTCAGGGTCTTGTCACATGGGGGAGACAAAGTAATTAGCTTTATGATTCCTTATGGTTCACCAAGTCAGAAGTCGAAGGCCAAGGCAAGTTGGGACCTGTCCTCTATGTCAACATCGATGCCACCTCTTCCAGCTAATAGACCACGAGTGAAGGTTTTATCCTCTCCCCTTGAGAACCCCAAGGCTAGGGTGCTGAGACCTAGCTATAAAAAAAAACTATGGGGTTAGAGTTTACTCTAATGGATGACCCTGTCTCTAACCTCAACATTGCTAAGAAGTTTTGTAAGGTCACGGTTTCTCCTCTTGGTGAGTATCTCCTAACTTAAGCTCAATTTCTTCCTACTATTTTTGCTTTTATTTTTCTAAGTCTAAGGTTTTCTTGTGCAATCTAAAAGAAGTTTCCACTTCAGCCCATGGAGAATAGCATCCAAGCCTTCTATCATGTTTATCTTGCCATGGGGCATGTGTTGAGGGCTAAGAGAGATATAATTGTCATTGCTAAGGAATATAAGAAGAGCTCGGAGGTATCAAATCAAGCCTTATTGCATCCTGTGAGAAAGAGGCAGAGTTAAAGAGAAAAGTAGATGACTTGTCGACAAAGCTAGAGGTCGTCTCAGTGGACAAGGCTTTAGCTAAATCGATGAAGGAACAAGCTAAGCTGAAACTAAATGATGCTCAAGCTTATAAGCCAAAGGTCGAGTTTCGAGGTGATTTTCATATATTCCTTCATGGATTTCTCTCAAGACGTACTCTGCCTCTTCCTCATCAACACATCTCAAGTAGGGTAGACTGAAGAACTCTTGTATAATTTATCTTCGATCATTATGTATCAGAGGGACTTTCTCATTAGTGCTTTAGCTCAGACTCTTTCATTGGGTAGCACTCCCTTAGTCATGTATGCTTTAATTGGTATCATCTAGGTTTCTTTTTTTGTGACTTATCCCACAAGTTTGTCCTTGGTGCTTTTATGTGCTAATTCCTCTACTAGGACTTGGTCTGAGCTTTCCATTGCTACTTTAATGAGTCTGCTATTGAATTTTCTAAGCTCAATATCTTTTTCACTTCGAATTTTTTAAAGCCATCAATCAAAGATAATGCTTTGTCGAGGTACTTTCGAATTCCATCTTTTTGAGCTCCAAACTCCCCATTTACCTGACTAACCACTAATTGGGAATCACTATAAGTGGTTATGTGTTGAACATTCAACTCGGTTGCCAATCTTAGGCCGACTATCAATGCCTTATATTTTGCTTCATTATTAGATGCCTTGAACTTAAATCTCAAGTTATATGGGTACTATAGCCCTTTTGGACTGATTAGAATGAGGCCAGCTCCACCATCTAGCTTGTGGCAGATCCATCTATATAGAACTTCTAGTCATCCTTCTCCTGAGTTTTTTTTTCCTCATGTTGTCCTTTTGATTGCAACAAGGTGCGCTCTATTATAAAGTCTGCCAGTATCTATGATTTTAATGTCGATTTGGGTAAAAAGTGTAGATTAAATTTGCTAAGCTATACTACCCATTTGATTAGCCTTCCCAACATCTCAGGCTTTTGTCAGACTTGCCTTAGTGGTTGATCGATTAGGACGTAAATCGTGTGGGCCTGAAAGTATGGCTTGAGTTTTTTGGCCGAGGTGACCATGGCATAGGCCAGTTTCTCTAGACTACTATACTTAACTTCAGGTCTTGTCAATAATTTACTTTAAAAGTAGACTGGTTGTTGTTTCCCTTCTTTTTCTTAGACTAAGATTGAGCTAATAGCCTAATTTATGCTGGCCAAGTACAAGTACAGAGTTTTGCTAGCCCTCAGTTTTGATATGATAGGTGAGGAGGATAAGAACTATTTGAGTTTGTCGAAAGCTTTTTGGCATTGAGGAGTCCATTTGAAGTCAAAGACATTTTTAAGAATTTTGAAGAATGGTAGACATCGTTTTGTTGATCTGGACATGAATTGGTTGAGCGCGGCTATTTTACCTGTTAACCTCTGCACTTCTTTTATCGAGGTCCCTAATAATGATAATAATTTTCATAAAAATATATAATAAAGTTTTGAAATTCCTGCTTAGATGTTGGAGGGATTTAAGAATCATGTTTCAAAAAAAAATTATTAATTTTGCCAAGATGTTGAGGAATTATTAAGTAATAAAATTAAAATAATAAAAGACAAATAAATAATAAATAATTGTTAATAAAAAAATTATATAAAAATATAAAAATTCATTTTTTAGAAAAATCATAAAAGGGAGATTGCTCTAAAAATTGGTTTAGAAGTTGGAGATTTTTAGAGAAGTTTTTAAAATTTTCAAAACCCTAAAATGAAACTCTAAACAAAACCCTAAATCCTAAATGAAACTCAAAACCTAAAATGAAACCCGAAACCCTAAAATTAAACCTAAAACCCTAAATGAAGTCCAAAACCTTAATCCTTTCAAAGCCTCAGACCTTCCTAAAATTCAATGATTTATGTAAAAACCTTTTGTGAAATAGTTGGTTACCAAATGCTACCTAGAAAATTTTATTTCATTAAGAATTTTCATAGATTTTTGAAACTTAAAATAATAAAATTAAATAAAAAATAAAAAAAATAAAATTTGATTTTAAATATAAAGAGTTGCACCTAAACTCTGCCTAGAGATTGGAGAGTCGAGGTAGTCTCTTTATATTTAAAAACTCAATTCTTATATTTGCATTTTATTATCATTTGCATATATCTTATTTTTAGATTGATATTTACACTCATTATGCATATATATATGTTTATTTTAATTATTGATGTTTAATATTAATTATATCATTATTTGTTTTTACTGCATAAAAAGTTCTTTGAAAGATTCGTTTCAAAAATAAATAAATGAAATACATTTAAAATAATATTCTGAAAAATATAATTTTTTGGTTTTCTACTTAGATGTTGGAGATGCGCCAATAATTATCATTTTCAAAGAATATTATTTTTATTTTTAAGGAAATATTATGGTAAATCTTAGACGAAAAAAATTATCTTCGAATTCTACCTTTATGTCAAAGAATTTTAAGATATTTCTTTAATTTAGAGATTTTCGCAATATTTCTAAATAAAGATTTATATATAATTTTATTTCTTAGAAATGAAGGGAATTATAATTAAATTTTATATAAAAACCATTTTTTGTCCAAAGTTATAAATAGTGCATGATTAACTGGCACCAATTTTATAGGTACTATGCGGGTCCTAATTCTTTCCCATGCATAACTGACTCTCAAACCAAGTCTTATTTTCGTAGACCAAAATTATCTTTTTAATAAACTTTACACCCATTTTATTGTTTTATTAAAAAGATAAACTTTTTTTGTAGCTAATTACACCCTAAAAAAATTGGTGTGACTCCTCGTGTTTTTGTGATTTTAAATTTTTACGTCTAGTGATTGAGTCTTCAGACTGATATGACAATAGGCTGCCTATTAGACTAAAATTTTCATGTCATCAAGATTGCTTCACAAGCTTCCTTATTTGCTCTCTTATCTTCATTTCTTTTCAAGCTTTCCTCATTTGATCATTTGAGCTTCGAAATGTCAAAATTATAGCCAATGAAAACCTTCTTATTGCCACATAAGCAACTGCCTATGATCTCTCCATTTGAATACAAAATCGATTCTAACTTTTCATGATCATCAGGTATTTCATCCAATGGTTAAGCATGATTCATTATTTTCCATTCAGGTGATAGTTGTAGTAGTTTCCCTTCTTCAAAATTCATCCAATAAATAGCCACCTAAATGCCAAGTAAGTATAAATGCGGCCATCACATCCACAAGCTAAAAGGGATTAAAAATCATAAAAAATATAACAAAGTTAAACTTGAAGTGAAGTTTTATAAGCTTAGTCATGCAATAAGAAGTAAAAAAGAAAAGAAAAAGTAGGAAATTTTCCCTTAAAATGGCAATGGAACAAGGTTAGGGCACTAGGTTGGACTTTGAGTGACTTTTCCACCAAAATGCATCCAAAATGACTTCAATTCATGGTTTTTTTCTCTTTTTCCATGATTTTACCTATACGTAGAACTATTGTGCATTTAGGAATATTTTTCCCTATTTTTTTCTCAAGGATCAAGCTTAAAATCACTATAAAAATGCCCTAGAAAGCTATAATAATTCTATAAAAATATAAATTATCAAAAACTTATCTTAGAGTATTGATCCTTCATAGTTTTAAGCCTAATTTTACATTTCAAAATCCATTGAAATTATCCATATAGATCAAAATACATCTATATTATACCATAATTTAACATTTAGTTCATTTTAATAAAATCTACCAATAGTGCCTATATAAACAAACAAGAAATTTGTAGTTACCATCAATTCATTATAATCCTCCAAAAATATATATGAAATTCATAAACATCTAATAGTAAATCTAGTGTCTTCCAAATAAATCCATCATCTTCAAATAATAACATCCAACAATAAAAAGTTAGTGTCATTTACTTGATTATAATCTATTCATTTGCAGGCAATACAAAAATAAGCAATCATAATGAATGTAGTTAATCACTTCAATAGATCATACCAACCAAGTTAGATGATCCAAGGAGTTTCTCCATTCCATGTTTAATTGATCTTTTATTTTTTAATGAGGCTTTATGTGATTTAGGATCAAGTATAAACCTAATGCCTATGAACATTTTTGTGTAGCTTAGAGCTAAGACGTTGAGATCTCTAACTTTCATAATAGGTTTGCTGATCAATCTGTAAAGTAGCCTCAAGGAATCATGAAAAATGTTTTGGTAAAAGTGGGAAAATATGCTTTCTTGATTGATTTTGTAGTTTTAGACATAGTTGATAATGAAGCCCCTTTCCTACTAGGTAGAGCCTTTTTAATAACCTTAAGAGTTTTAATAAATGTTTACAACTTTTAGGTGACCATAAAATTTAAAGATAAAAAATAACTTTTAAGAATAGTGGACAATTCTTAGGGAAGAAAAAGATAAGGTGGTTTTAGCTTAGAAGAAAGAAAAAAAAATCAACTTATAAGGAGCCTGTCGTAACGTCTAGATCCGGGGATCTATCGCTAGACATTGATTTTCAGGGAGTCGCCACCAATCTTTTTTATCTAGGTGCGATTGGCCACCTAAGGAATCTGCACTTTTAGGGAACACCTAAGCTTAAGGGTCCCTAAAAGAATAGGTTCGGGTCTGCTTAACCAGAACAGAGTTCGGGAGTTCGGTTACGTGTGAGGAAGGTTATAGCACCCTCACAACGCCCATCAAAAGATGGTACCAGCTTGAATTTGTGTTATCCAAAAGCCTTAAAATTTTACCAAGTAGTTAGTTGTTGAAAATTATTCTCAATTGACTCTAATACTTTTAGCAAAAAATTGAGAAAATTCCCTCACCTCAAGAGTATGCAAGAAAAACTACTGTTTCACTTGCAGAGGCTCCGTCGTCGGATTATTTAAAGAAAAATCAAGATCAACCAATTAATTAATTATCGAAAATTATTCTCAATTGACTCTAATACTTTTAGCAGAAAATTGAGAAAATTCCCTCACCTCAGGAGTATGCAAGAAAAACTACTGTTTCACTTGCAGAGGCTCCGTCGTCGGATTAATTAAAGAAAAAAAAAATCAAAATCAGCCAAGTAATTAATTATCGGAAATTATTCTCAATTGACTCTAATACTTTTAGCAGAAAATTGAGAAAATTCCCTCACCTCAGGAGTATGCAAGAAAAACTACTGTTTTTACTTGTAGAGGCTCCGTCGTCGGATTATTTAAAGAAAAATCAAGATCAAAATCAAAGTCAAAAAAAAAAAAAAAAAAAAAAAAAACCTGGAGCGGCTCGGCTATCGGCTCGGCTCGGCTCGGCTCAAGGAAGAAAAAAACGGCTCGGAGGAGCGGCTTGGAAGCTCGGCTCGGCTCGGCTTGGCTCGGAGGGAGGCTGGCACGCGCGGGTCAGAAGCGGGTCGACGCTCGGGTCGGGTCGGGTCACGGCAAAACGCGCGGATCCTCTGGTTACTTAAGGCCAAAACGACGTCGTTTTTGGAGGGTATTTAAGGCACTCTCCTCTGTTTTTCGGCAGAACGCTCCTCCCCTCTCTCTCTCTTCCTTCCCTTTTCTCTCCCTTCTCTCTAGAAAACCGAAGAACACCGGTGCCGGATTCTGGAAATGTCGTCGGAATCTGGAATTTTTGCCGGAATATGGCCGGAATCTTCGCCGGTTTCTAGGAATCTCATCGGAAACTGGGTTGGTCACCGGAATCTTCAAGTTTCGCCGGAATTTGTGCCGGAAAATTCAAATGTCGCCGGAATTTTCGCCGGAATCTGGAAATTTCCCAGAAATTTCCAGAAAAAATTTTCGCAAAAAAAATTTCTAAAAATTTTTTCAGATCCCTACAGCTATCCTAACACTTCTCGACCTTCTTTAGCCTTCGAAAACTCTTTTAAACACTTTTTTTCTCTCAAATTCAGTAGCTTTGCTCACTGTTTTTTTTTGTCTCTGAACTGTTCCAGGAGGTGTTTTATATAGGGATTGATCAGGAGTTTCTGATCAATCCCAATTCCTCCTTGGACGGGGATTCAGTCTTTGAATCCAATTGGACTCTTTAGATTGAATCCCCACTCCCAGTAGGATTCTTCAGCTTCAATCTCAACCTTCCAAAAAAAAATCAAATAAATATAAAAAAAATAATAGATAATTAGAACAGATAAATAAAAAGATATTATAAAAAAAAAGAAAAAAAAAATATCTGATAATCAGAAAAAAATCAGAACAGATAATTTAAAAAAAAATAATAATAAAATAAGATAAACCCAAAAATATCTTACAAAAATAATAATAATAATAATAATAATAATAAATATATAACTATATAAATAATATACATATAAATCTAATCTAAATAAATAAATACAGATATACATATATTAATAATAATAAATATAAAAATACAAAAGAAAAGAAAAAAAAAGGAAAAAAATAATAATAATAATAATAATACATGATTGAATTGGGCCTTACCCATTTGGGCCAGGCCCAAATGATCTGGGTCAGGCCCAATTGATCCGGGTCAGGCCCAATTGATCCGGGCCCGGACCTGATTGGGTGTCTACAGCTGCCCCTCTTTGCACATTTTCTGTGAAACAGAAATTGCGCAAAGACGTAGACACCCAATCAAGACTCAACTCAACATTTTTATTTTTGATTTTTTTTTATTTTTGTTTTTATTTTTTTTGATTTTTTTTGATTTTTTTTTGATTTTTTTGTTTTTGTTTTTTTGTTTTTTTTTTGTTTTTGTTTTTTTGTTTTTTTTGTTTTTTTTTTGGCCGAAGCTCCTCTAAACAGAGACTCAACGACTTTTGAAAGTAAATTGCTCCTCTAAACAGAGGCAACGGACTTTGGAAAGTAAATTGCTCCTCTAAACAGAGGCAACACGACTTTGGAAAAATAAATTGCTCCTCTAAACAGAGGCAACGGAACTTTGAAAAATAAATTGCTCCTCTAAACAGAGGCACCACGACTTTTGAAAAGTAAATTGCTCCTCTAAACAGAGGCAACGGAACTTTGAAAAATAAATTGCTCCTCTAAACAGAGGCAACGAACTTTGAAAAGTAAATTGCTCCTCTAAACAGAGGCAACGAACTTTGAAAAAATAAATTGCTCCTCTAAACAGAGGCACCACGACTTTGAAAAGTAAATTGCTCCTCTAAACAGAGGCACCACGACTTTGGAAAAATAAATTGCTCCTCTAAACAGAGGCACCACGACTTTGGAAAAATAAATTGCTCCTCTAAACAGAGGCACCACGACTTTTGAAAAGTAAATTGCTCCTCTAAACAGAGGCAACGGAACTTTGAAAAATAAATTGCTCCTCTAAACAGAGGCACCACGACTTTTGAAAAGTAAATTGCTCCTCTAAACAGAGGCAACGGAACTTTGAAAAATAAATTGCTCCTCTAAACAGAGGCAACGAACTTTGAAAAAGTAAATACTCCTAGACGATCATGTCCGAAGGAGTTGAAAGTTGTGTTTGAAGGGATTTCAGGAGATTATGCCCAAAGGTCTTATAAATCAACCCCGATACCAAGAGACATCCTATTTCAAGGATTAGGAACTTACCTGACAAGTTTCTTCTCAAACTTGCAAAGTCTTTTCATATCTGTCTTTTTCATGTGGGATGTTGGAACACCCCTGCTTCTTGAATTTGTACACTATACTTTCTTGAAAGTAGTGTATGCTATGCAAATGCATATGAATTTCAATGCATGCTATGCAAATGTTGGTCAATTAATTCCTGTTCAATGTATGGTACTCAAGTTTCTCAAGCTCTTTTTTTCTTGGGTGTCAAGCCCTTTGATTCCTCAAGGATCCAATTGCACTGCTCTTCTAAGATCGAACCAGTGTAGCTCTCAATTGTCTCTTCCACTCACATTCTTCTTGTAAGAAATCTCTTCCTAGATTCAATTTCCTAATTAGGAACTGAACATGTCGATTCTGCCTTTCTCACTCTTGACTCATTCAATGTAATGTAAAAATCTTTCCTGTGGTTATTCATTCATCAATCATTATTTCAAATTCAAAAAGTAAGAATGCATTTGCACATTTCTTCAATGGTAGGGTATTAAGAAGAAAAGAATCTGAATGTTGAGAAACAGTCATAAGAAAAAAAGACACAAAGAATGGAATAGAATGTCTCTTATTAGCAAAATGTTGGCAAACTTTGGTCAAGAAAGAATTACAAGGATAGGTATGGGGACAAAGCCCAAAATGAACAATCAGATAATCATGATAACACATCTCAAAGTCTTTTATGAAAACTCAACCCTCTGATGTATTTAACAACTTGAAACTCTTCCGAACTTGCTAGCCCCTATATCAGCAGACTTTTAAATTCGATGCCGTATCCTCCTTATCTAAGCTGCCTTTTCAGGTTTTCAACTTAGACAACCCCCTATGACTCAAACCGCCCTTTTTGGGTTTTCGCCTTGAGTCCTCCTTTTTCATTCACTTTTTTTTTTTCCATTTTTTCCATTTTTTTTCATTTTTCATCATTTTTCATTTTTTCCATTTTTTCATTTTTTTTATTTTTTTATTTTTTTGTATTTTTTTTCAAGCATAGTATTTCTTCACAGCATCAGAATTTACAGGATGGGGTAAATCGTTTCCATCCATCTCAGTCAGTATCAATGCTCCACCCGAAAAAGCCCGTTTCACCACATACGGCCCTTCCCAATTCGGAGTCCATTTTCCTCTACTATCGTGCTGGATTGGGAGAATTCTTTTCAAAACCAACTCTCCTTCTCGAAAGCAACGAGGCCGAGTCTTCTTATCATGAGCCCTCATCATTCTTCTTTGGTATAACTGACCATGGCACAGTGCAGTCAATCTCTTTTCTTCTATGAAATTTAACTGCTCATAACGTTCTCGAATCCATTCAGCCTCTTCCAACTCAACTTCTTTTAAGACTCTCAAAGAGGGGATCTCTACTTCCACTGGTAGTACAGCTTCCATCCCATAAACCAAAGAAAATGGGGTTGCCCCAGTAGAGGTGCGAACTGACGTTCGATATGCAAGCAAGGCAAATGGCAACTTCTCATGCCAATCTTTGTAAGTCTCGGTCATCTTCTCCAGAATCCTCTTTATGTTCTTATTGGCTGCCTCAACTGCTCCATTCATTTTCGGACGATAAGGTGCCGAGTTATGATGCTTGATCTTGTATTGAGCACATATTTCTTGCATCATCTTACTATTTAGATTCTTGGCATTGTCTGAAATAATTCTCTCCGGAAGTCCATATCTACAAATGATCTCTTTCTTTATGAACTTGCAAACCACGGAGCGTGTCACATTTGCATATGATGCTGCTTCCACCCACTTTGTGAAGTAATCTATCATCACAAAAATGAATCTGTGCCGGTTAGAAGCTTTTGGAGTGATTGGACCAATGACATCCATGCCCCACATTGAAAATGGCCATGATGGTGCCATAACATGTAAAGCAGATGGTGGAGCAAGGATCTTATCAGCATATATCTGGCATTTATGACATTTACGAGCATAGTCGATGCAATCATTCTCCATCGTCAACCAGTAATATCCCGCTCTCATGATCTGTCTTGCCATCATATGTCCACTAGCATGTGCCCCACATATTCCCTCATGCACCTCTTTAATGATTTTCTTCGCTTCAGTCTCATCTACACACCTCAATAATACTTGATCTTTACTTCTTTTGTACAGGACATCCCCATCCAGGAAAAAGCTCATAGCCAATCTTCGGATGACCCTTTTATCATTTTCTGTTGCATGAACTGGATACTGCTGATCCTTGACATACTGTAAGATGTCATAATACCAGGGTTTTCCATCTCTTTCCCCCTCTACATTAGAACAATACGCTGGTATATCCTTAACATCTAACTTGATGGGCTGAATGTCCGTATTATGATTAATTCGAATCATCGCGGCCAGAGTAGCCAATGCATCAGCAATCACATTCTCTTCCCGGGGTAAGTGATCGAACTGGACATCTTCAAATTGTTTTGTCAGCTCTAGAATATACTTATGATACGGAACGAGTTTTGAATCTCTCGTCTCCCATTCTCCTTTCAACTGGTATATGACTAGAGCTGAGTCTCCAAATACTTTCAGTACTTTCACTCTTCTTTCTATAGCAGCTTGCAGGCCCATGACACATGCCTCATACTCAGCGATGTTATTTGTGCAATTAAAATTTAACCTCGCTGTTACAGGATAGTATTATTCTTCTGGAGAAATCAAAATTGCCCCAATTCCATGCCCCAAGGCGTTAGCAGCTCCATCAAAGTACATTCTCCAACATCTTTCCATATGCTCCCTTTCCTCCAGTCGGGAAATAGTCATTAAGTCTTCGTCAGGGAATTCCAGCTTCATCGGCTCATACTCTTCAGTAGCACGATCTGCAAGAAATTCTGCTATAGCGCCTCCTTTTATTGCTTTTTGGCTCACATATATAATGTCATATTCTGAGAGCATTACTTGCCATCTAGCGATTCTTCCTGACAAAGAAGGCTTCTCGAAGATATACTTAATTGGATCCAATTTTGCTATGAGCCACGTAGTGTGATAAAGCATATACTGTCTGAGTCTTTTGGCAGTCCACGCTAATGCACAACACATTTTCTCCAATGAAGAATACTTGGATTCATATTCCGTGAACTTTTTACTCAGATAGTAAGTAGCTCTCTCCTTTCGGCTAGCTTCATCTTGCTGCCCCAGCACACATCCCATTGAATTTTCATTTACAGTTAGGTACAGAATTAAAGGTCTTCCTGGAACAGGTGGCACCAATATTGGAGGGTTCGATAAATACTGCTTAATTTTATCAAATGCCTCTTGACATTCTTCGTTCCATTTCCCAGGATTATTCTTACGGAGAAGCTTAAATATGGGATCACATTTGTAAGTAAGCTGAGAGATAAATCGAGAGATGTAGTTCAATCTCCCCAGAAAACCTCGAACTTCTCTTGGCGTGCTGGGAGGTGACAAATTTTGGATGGCCTGTATCTTATCGGGATCAACTTCAATTCCTCTTTCACTGACCACAAAGCCTAGCAACTTCCCTGACTTTACCCCAAAGGTGCACTTGGCTGGGTTTAATTTGAGCTGAAATTTCCTTAACCTCTCAAATAACTTTCTGAGGCTAGTAACATGATCTTCACCCTCACAAGACTTTGCAATCATATCGTCTACATACACCTCAATCTCTTTATGCATCATGTCATGAAAGAGTGTTACCATAGCCCTTTGATATGTTGCCCCAGCATTCTTTAACCCAAAAGGCATGACTTTGTAGCAGAAAGTCCCCCACATGGTCACAAAAGTAGTCTTTTCCATATCATCTGCAGCCATTTTTATCTGATTATACCCCGAGAAACCATCCATAAAGGAGAAAATCGAATGCTTAGCTGTGTTATCTACCAGTGTGTCGATATGAGGTAAAGGAAAGTTATCCTTTGGGCTAGCCTTATTCAAATCCCGATAGTCTACACACATTCGTACTTTTCCATCTTTCTTAGGAACTGGGACTATATTGGCTACCCATTCTGGATACTTGGCCACTTGCAGAAAACCTGCATCAAATTGTTTCTTCACCTCCTCTTTAATCTTTAGCAGCATTTCAGGCTTCATCCGTCTTAGTTTCTACTGAACGGGCTTACATTCTGACTTTAAGGGCAATCTGTGCTCCACTATCTCTGTGCTCAGTCCTGGCATATCCTGGTAAGACCAAGCGAATATATCTATAAATTCTTGAAGTAGGTCTGCCAACCGTCGCCTATCTCCAGATGGAAGTGAAGTGCCCATTCTAACCTCTTTCTTATTTTCTTCATCTCCCAGATTCACTAAGTCCACTACCTCCTGATAAGGCTCAATTGGCTTATTCTCTTGTTCAATGATCCTCATTAGGTCCGGAGACATAACATATTCTTCAAAATTCTCTTCATTGTCAAGTTCATCAGTATTAATTGAATTCTCAAAGTTAACCTCTTGATGGTTATCATGATTATCTTCTTGTTCATTTAAAGACCTGAAATTGAATGAAATGGGATATGTTGGCAAGATGTGTTTGAAAGGTGAAAATAATGAAGGCATGAGAAGAAATAAATGTAAATGCATCCTCCCTATTTTTTATTAAAAATAATAAATGATGAATGGCCCAAACAGAAAGGATCACCCCATAGCCTTGGGCAAAAGCTATTGAGATGTTACAATTACATTGAATCAAAATCAAAAGTCAGAGGCATTTCAATGGCACTCCAATTGTTCAGCTCATAGTCTTGTGGACAAAGGCGAACCCATTCTTCTTTGTTGAGTCCCACTTCATCTTCAACAGTATTAATGGCTAACTGGGCAAAGTCCTCTTCCACACTTTTCTTTGCATCTGGGTTCATAAATCCTCCAGGTCTGAAGGTTTCGTACAATTGTGGGATAAACATCAGTCTTGCTGTCTTTCTTGATGGCCTTCTTTTGACTTCCCACTCTGCCATCTCGTATCCTAAGCCTGCCCTGTCGCTATTGTCCGCTATTGTCGGAGGTTCTTTAATTCCCTGCAAATTTTTGCCTAGCCCAAGTCCTGGACACCAGCCTTTGTTGATGACTTGGCTCACCACTATCTTTGAAAAAGGCTGACTTTGAAATCCTTCACCTACAGTATTGACCAATTCAAAAGATCGATAGGAGCACTCCAATGCTTCTTCGGCAGCCTCTACATATGGAGTGTTCAATGGTTGGGTCACTAGCATGTCTTCCTCCCCAACTACCACTACTAATTGACCTTTCACATTGAATTTGATCTTTTGATGCAAAGTAGAGGGTACAGCTCCTGCCATGTGAATCCATGGCCTTCCTAACAGACAGCTGTAGGATGGAGAGATATCCATCACTTGAAATGTTATATTGAAGGTGCACGGCCCAATTTGTAAGGGCATCTCAATATCCCCCAGGACTTCTTTTCTGGTTCCATCAAAGGCTCTCACAATCATCTGACTATCTCGCATATGAGAATAATCGATGGGTAGCCTTGCCAAAGTTGACATAGGCATGACATTGATGGCAGAACCATTATCGATAAGGACTTTAGCTATGATATGGCTCTGGCACTTTACTGTGATATGCAAGGCCTTAGCATTTCTCTTTCCCTCCAAAGAAATCTCATCATCACTGAATGAAATGTGATTTGGCATGACTAAGTTTTCAGCCAAGTGATTCACATATTCGACAGACACGTTATGTGCCACGTATGCCTGATTCAACACTTTCAGCAAGGCATTTCGATGTGGTTCTGAATTCAGCAACAGTGATAACAATGAGATTCGAGCTGGCATTTTATTCAACTGTTCCACAACTGACTATTCACTATGTTTTACCAACTTCAGGAATTCACAAACCTCCCTTTCTGATACTGGCTTTGGCTGATCTTCTTCAGGCTCTATCTCTGGATTATTTCGTCTTTCTCCTTCTTTAGCCTTCTCTCTTCTAGCCTTCTCTAGCATTTCTGGGGTGTAACATCTCCCACTTCGAGTAATGCCTCCTACACCAGTAATGTTAGAAGCATCGGCTTTGGAGACCTCTTCTTTTTGCCCCTGCACTACAGCGTCACATCCATATCTCCAGGGTACAGCTTTATCATCTTTGTATGGGAAAGGAGTTGGGACTTTAAAAGTTACCTGCCTAGGGAGGAGCTTGTCTATGACTGATTTTGGTTTGTTTCCACACCGAATTGTCCCTGGTTTGGGAAACAGCTTTTCAGGCCTATCATTCATGCACACCTCAGCATTCTTCAAGCTTTCTTTTTCTTCGTAGACCTCTATCTGATGTGAATTCAGGAGTTTTTGCACCTCTCGGTGAAATTGTTTACAGGTCTCAATGGAGTGGCCTCTTGCCCCACTATGATACTTACAACTAGTACCAGCTATATATGCTCCATGATAGCTGTGTGGACTTACCAGTTGCATCATGTCTGCCTTTCGTAAGACATCAAACAACTGATCGAGAGGTGTCTTAATATCTACCACTTCTTTCTTCACATGGCGCTCATGCTCTTCACCTATAGCATTCACATTATGATTTGGCAAAGGATTGCCACTAACATTTGGTGCAGTCATCCCTCCAGTATCAAAGCAAATCATTCCATCCTTAATCAATCGTTGCACTTTATATTTCAGGGTAGTGCAATTTTCGGTGGAGTGACCAGCAATCCCATAATGGTAGTCACAGTGGGTAGTGGGATCATACCACTTAGGGTAAGGTGGCTTGAGGGGTTCCAATTTACTTGGAGCAATCAAATGATTGTTGTAGAGCTCCTTGTATAATTCCGTATAGGTCATGGGAATAGGGTCAAAAATAGGTCTTTCGCGAGTGGTTCGTTGCTCCCGCGAGCCACCAGCAGGGTTAGTTGGGCGAATTTGTGGTTTTGGGGTGGGTTGAATGTTAGAACTGTACATGGTGTTTTGGGGTCTATGAGAGGTTTGATAGGTTTGGGGGTATGGTGGTTGGTATGGGTGAAAAGAAGTGTTATTTACAGTGGGGTGATAGGGCAGATATTCTGGTGGGGGGTAGGGCGAATAACCCCTAAGTTGCTGTCTATCAAAGCTCACAGCCTGAGCTTCAGTTTCTTTTTTCTTTGGGATTCTTTTGCTAGATGCTTCATTCCCTTCTAGCTTGCCATTCTTGATGGCACTTTCAATGATTTCTCCTGAAATTACCATATCGGCAAAATTCTTTGTTGCATTCCCTATCATCTTTTCATAATAGGGAGGTTTTAAAGTGCTAACAAATAGCACTGTAGTTTCTTTCTCGGTCAGAGGAGGTTGTACCTGAGAAGCAATATCTCTCCACCTCTGGGCATACTCTTTAAAAGATTCGTTTATCTTTTTCTCCAGATTCTGTAAAGACAAACGATCTGGAGCCAAATCGATGATATGTCGGTATTGACTGATAAAGTCATGCGCCATATCGCTCCAAGAGTGAATGCGAGTCCTGTCCAGTTGAACATACCATCTGGCCGCAGAACCAGTAAGACTGTCTTGAAAAACATGCATCAAGAGTTTCTCATCCTGTGCATGAGCTGCCATCTTCCTGCAATACATGGTGATATGGGTTTTGGGGCACTTTGTACCATCATATTTTTCAAATTTTGGTACCTTGAACTTATGGGGGATAACCACATCAGGAACCAGGCAGAGCCCCGCAGCATCAACTGACCCATAGAAGCTAAATCCTTCCACGGCCCTTAGCCTTTGCTCTAGCATGCTAATCTTGGAACTCTCCTCAGCTTCCACTCTCATCTTTTCTTTCTCCTTCTCTTTTAAATCATCTAGATCAGGAATTGGTTCTACTGCCTTTTCAGTGAAGACAGGATTTATATAACTGTTATACTGCCCTGGGTTGAAAGTTGATGGCATTCCAGGATATGTTGGATATGCGAAATGTTGTGGTGGGACCTCTTGGGCAGACGGAGCTTGAGGCGGGCCAAAACCTGGAGGGTACAAAGGGTCAGCCACTTCTTGCTGGCTTGTACTTCCTTCAACTCCTTTTCCTTTGTTCATGTTATTTAGAGCCTCCAGAATCTTGCTTAGCTCACTTTCAATCTTCTCCTGAGCTTTTTCTAGCTTTTCGAATCTATGAGAATTTTCCTGCTCCATTTGCCTTGCTCTGGATCTTGTGTTGAAACGATGGGCAGGGTTTTCGCTAGATGGAGCTATCCTTGGAACCTTGAGTACCATACCTCAGAATTAGTAACTTTGCATGATTATCACATGGTTAAAGTGTAATGAATGAGAATGCAATGAATGAAAAATGCATGTATGCAGAGAACATTTGCCTTAAAACGGTATTCAACTAAAAAAATTTCATTTATTCCAAAAAACTTTGATCTACATTGAGTTTATCCCTCTAGAATTATAGCCATAAAATTGTTTGATCTGTTCATATTGGGCTTTGGCTTCTTCTATGAAGTTCAACAGACGCTGTCCATGTTCTCCTACTGGGGCCACCACTTGTCTTAATGCTTCTGCCTCTTCCACCATCTCTTTTGCCTTACATACCCCTTTATGGATCTGGGTTGTTAAGTGCTCAATGTATTTCTACCTCCCTAGGTTCTCTCTTTTACCACACCAGACTTGGTATGATAATTCTCTATGTTCTCTAACCAATGCAGCAATGTGGTCTCCTTGTTCATCCAACCTTTGACTTAGCCCGCTCAAATAACTGTTTAGCATGTTAATTTCTGCCTGTGCTTCAGTACTTTCTTCTTCTAATTCGGCATACTCTTGCTTCAGTCTTGTGTTTTCCTCAGTCAGCTCGACAATGGTTATCCCTTTGGCCCTTTCTCTCACACATAGCCTCTTATGCTCCTGGTGTAACCTTGCTAGATCTTCAGTAGCTGCATCACGTTCTCTAGCAATCTTATGAACTTTAACTTCATAATTTTCAGCTCTACCTTTCCACTGGGCTTTTTCTTCTTGAAGTTCTTGAATCTCTTTCTTTAACTTGATCTTTTCAAATTCAAACTCTTTTGTTGCCAGCTCTAACTCTGATGGTATCTCTTCAAGCTTTTCTTCTGTCGGTGGTTGAGAGACTTCATAAGTGAATACCATTTCCTGTCTTCTCTTTGTTCTCCAAACCAAGTAACCTGGAGTGACTTTTTCAGTGAATGGTCCAGGACTCACTCTTTGGGGATTTTTCCATGCTTTGATCATCCCATTCATCCTCTGAAATGCTTTAGGCTCACTATAAGAGAAATCTAACTGATGAAGCCCATAAGTCATAGGAATAAACTGTTCTCCCCCTAATTGTCTCCTCACTAAGAGCGGTGCATAATTCGTCACTCCCCATAAACCCAGAAGTGGAACCACTGTACTATCTCCACATTGGTATAACATAGGCTCTCGATTCATCCATGGGACTAACCATCTCACTCTGGCACCTTCCAAATTTTGCAAGAAAGTTATCCATTCTTGTTTAGACTTCTGCTTTGACCACCCACTTTCACAGAACTCTTTGATCGGAAAGCGATTACGGATATAAATCTTCGAGAAAGCACCATTTCCATGTTCGAAATGGCTTTTCATCCACACATACAATAACTGTATGCATCCTATGAAGCGCCCTCCATTCCGACGACAATAACTCAAGGATCTGATAGTCTCTGCTAATATCACCGTTGAGGGATTACAGCCATTGATCACACTCTCGAAGAAATCAACTACCTCTATCTCAATATGTCCCAAAACCTTTGGAAAGATTACCAGTCCGTATATAGCCAAGGCAAATATGTCCAACCCCCGTTCTTCATTGGCATGTTGCATCAGAAACTCATGAAAGAACTTCCAAGGTAGGCAGACCTGTTCCTGTTTCTTCTTTGTATGAGAATCCACAACTTCCTTGTTTATCCCCATGAGTTGAGCCAGACTTTTACGAAATCCTGACTTATGCTTTTTGACATATATCTTGTCAGGAGTCTTGAGATACAAACCCAACAAGACCGAATATTCTTCTATGGTGGGAGTCATATCAACTTCATTAAAGATGAAACACCTGTATGTAGGATCCCAGAATTGTGTTGCAGCTCTAATTAGTTGGTCATCAACAGCCACTGCTAGAAGGTGTGCTATATGCCCATGTTTCTGACAAAACTGCTCTTGTCTTGACGGACTCATCTTCTTCCAGATGTCAACCAAATCTTCTAAATTATTCTGTTTGAGGAGGATAGATGTTTCTTGAGACAGAGTAGACTCATACCCAATTGGCAAGCAATCTCCCATCTTCAGTTGGGTCTTTTCTGACAAGGCCCTTACCTCATTAGGTGTCCCACAGGGTGCTAATACTGATGAAGAACAAACTAGGCGTTCATTGGTGTCCATGAAAAAAAATTTGTTGAAGACCGTTTTTCAGGCAAATGTTCTTTATGCAACTTTATGATGTGCACATGAACCAATGCAAAAGAAAAAAAAAAGGTTAGTATACCCAGAAAAAGAATAAATAACTAAATAAATTTAAACATCACACAAAGTAAAAAGGATGAATCCTATGCTTTTGGTCAATTCTAACAGGGAAGGGTGATGGCTCTATCTATGGGTTAGGCACTCTTAAAGTTCACTATATGCGGTTTTAGGGTCAAAGTCTAAAGGTCCTCAAATTGTTCCTTACATCCTTGTCCATCACAGACTAGTAAGGCACCCTAATCCTCACCCATTACAGGCTACAAGCGGAAAAGGTTCAATTTGAGTGGGAGTATTTCGCTAGCCACTGCGGAGGCATTAGACCTCACGAAAGCAATAGGTACTTTACTCCCTCCTAAAGGGACGGAGCTCGGGTGTAGAGCTCATGTTATGCACATGCATATGAATGACATAATTAACAGACATGAATGAATAATAATACATATATACAAAAAGGTTCAATTTTATTAGGCTTTTGGATAACACAAATTATTTGCTGGCCTGACTCTCAGGGTCCCCAGTGGAGTCGCCAAGCTGTCGTAACGTCTAGATCCGGGGATCTATCGCTAGACATTGATTTTCAGGGAGTCGCCACCAATCTTTTTTATCTAGGTGCGATTGGCCACCTAAGGAATCTGCCCTTTTAGGGAACACCTAAGCTTAAGGGTCCCTAAAAGAATAGGTTCGGGTCTGCTTAACCAGAACAGAGTTCGGGAGTTCGGTTACGTGTGAGGAAGGTTATAGCACCCTCACAACGCCCATCAAAAGATGGTACCAGCTTGAATTTGTGTTATCCAAAAGCCTTAAAATTTTACCAAGTAGTTAGTTGTTGAAATTATTCTCAATTGACTCTAATACTTTTAGCAGAAAATTGAGAAAATTCCCTCACCTCAAGAGTATGCAAGAAAAACTACTGTTTCACTTGCAGAGGCTCCGTCGTCGGATTATTTAAAGAAAAATCAAGATCAACCAATTAATTAATTATCGAAAATTATTCTCAATTGACTCTAATACTTTTAGCAGAAAATTGAGAAAATTCCCTCACCTCAGGAGTATGCAAGAAAAACTACTGTTTCACTTGCAGAGGCTCCGTCGTCGGATTAATTAAAGAAAAAAAAAATCAAAATCAGCCAAGTAATTAATTATCGGAAATTATTCTCAATTGACTCTAATACTTTTAGCAGAAAATTGAGAAAATTCCCTCACCTCAGGAGTATGCAAGAAAAACTACTGTTTTTACTTGTAGAGGCTCCGTCGTCGGATTATTTAA
This sequence comes from Durio zibethinus, assembly GCF_047325235.1. Taxonomy (NCBI): domain Eukaryota; kingdom Viridiplantae; phylum Streptophyta; class Magnoliopsida; order Malvales; family Malvaceae; genus Durio; species Durio zibethinus. Next base: position 27,240,601 of record NC_143164.1, on the reverse strand, counting down.
AGAAAAATCAAGATCAAAATCAAAGTCAAAAAAAAAAAAAAAAAAAAAAAAAAAAACCTGGAGCGGCTCGGCTATCGGCTCGGCTCGGCTCGGCTCAAGAAAGAAAAAAACGGCTCGGAGGAGCGGCTTAGAAGCTCGGCTCGGCTCGGCTCGGAGGGAGGCTGGCACGCGCGGGTCAGAAGCGGGTCGACGCTCGGGTCGGGTCGGGTCACGGCAAAACGCGCGGATCCTCTGGTTACTTAAGGCCAAAACGACGTCGTTTTTGGAGGGTATTTAAGGCACTCTCCTCTGTTTTTCGGCAGAACGCTCCTCCCCTCTCTCTCTCTTCCTTCCCTTTTCTCTCCCTTCTCTCTAGAAAACCGAAGAACACCGGTGCCGGATTCTGGAAATGTCGTCGGAATCTGGAATTTTTGCCGGAATATGGCCGGAATCTTCGCCGGTTTCTAGGAATCTCGTCGGAAACTGGGTTGGTCACCGGAATCTTCAAGTTTCGCCGGAATTTGTGCCGGAAAATTCAAATGTCGCCGGAATTTTCGCCGGAATCTGGAAATTTCCCAGAAATTTCCAGAAAAAATTTTCGCAAAAAAAATTTCTAAAAATTTTTTCAGATCCCTACAGCTATCCTAACACTTCTCGACCTTCTTTAGCCTTCGAAAACTCTTTTAAACACTTTTTTTCTCTCAAATTCAGTAGCTTTGCTCACTGTTTTTTTTTGTCTCTGAACTGTTCCAGGAGGTGCTTTATATAGGGATTGATCAGGAGTTTCTGATCAATCCCAATTCCTCCTTGGACGGGGATTCAGTCTTTGAATCCAATTGGACTCTTTAGATTGAATCCCCACTCCCAGTAGGATTCTTCAGCTTCAATCTCAACCTTCCAAAAAAAAATCAAATAAATATAAAAAAAATAATAGATAATTAGAACAGATAAATAAAAAGATATTATAAAAAAAAAAGAAAAAAAAATATCTGATAATCAGAAAAAAATCAGAACAGATAATTTAAAAAAAAATAATAATAAAATAAGATAAACCCAAAAATATCTTACAAAAATAATAATAATAATAATAATAATAATAAATATATAACTATATAAATAATATACATATAAATCTAATCTAAATAAATAAATACAGATATACATATATTAATAATAATAAATATAAAAATACAAAAGAAAAGAAAAAAAAAGGAAAAAAATAATAATAATAATAATAATAATACATGATTGAATTGGGCCTTACCCATTTGGGCCAGGCCCAAATGATCTGGGTCAGGCCCAATTGATCCGGGTCAGGCCCAATTGATCCGGGCCCGGACCTGATTGGGTGTCTACAGCTGCCCCTCTTTGCACATTTTCTGTGAAACAGAAATTGCGCAAAGACGTAGACACCCAATCAAGACTCAACTCAACATTTTTATTTTTGATTTTTTTTTATTTTTGTTTTTATTTTTTTTGATTTTTTTTGATTTTTTTTTGATTTTTTTGTTTTTGTTTTTTTGTTTTTTTTGTTTTTTTTTTGTTTTTGTTTTTTTGTTTTTTTTGTTTTTTTTTTGGCCGAAGCTCCTCTAAACAGAGACTCAACGACTTTTGAAAGTAAATTGCTCCTCTAAACAGAGGCAACGGACTTTGGAAAGTAAATTGCTCCTCTAAACAGAGGCAACACGACTTTGGAAAAATAAATTGCTCCTCTAAACAGAGGCAACGGAACTTTGAAAAATAAATTGCTCCTCTAAACAGAGGCACCACGACTTTTGAAAAGTAAATTGCTCCTCTAAACAGAGGCAACGGAACTTTGAAAAATAAATTGCTCCTCTAAACAGAGGCAACGAACTTTGAAAAGTAAATTGCTCCTCTAAACAGAGGCAACGAACTTTGAAAAAATAAATTGCTCCTCTAAACAGAGGCACCACGACTTTGAAAAGTAAATTGCTCCTCTAAACAGAGGCACCATGACTTTGGAAAAATAAATTGCTCCTCTAAACAGAGGCACCACGACTTTGGAAAAATAAATTGCTCCTCTAAACAGAGGCACCACGACTTTGGAAAAATAAATTGCTCCTCTAAACAGAGGCACCACGACTTTTGAAAAGTAAATTGCTCCTCTAAACAGAGGCAACGAAACTTTGAAAAATAAATTGCTCCTCTAAACAGAGGCACCACGACTTTTGAAAAGTAAATTGCTCCTCTAAACAGAGGCAACGGAACTTTGAAAAATAAATTGCTCCTCTAAACAGAGGCAACGAACTTTGAAAAAGTAAATACTCCTAGACGATCATGTCCGAAGGAGTTGAAAGTTGTGTTTGAAGGGATTTCAGGAGATTATGCCCAAAGGTCTTATAAATCAACCCCGATACCAAGAGACATCCTATTTCAAGGATTAGGAACTTACCTGACAAGTTTCTTCTCAAACTTGCAAAGTCTTTTCATATCTGTCTTTTTCATGTGGGATGTTGGAACACCCCTGCTTCTTGAATTTGTACACTATACTTTCTTGAAAGTAGTGTATGCTATGCAAATGCATATGAATTTCAATGCATGCTATGCAAATGTTGGTCAATTAATTCCTGTTCAATGTATGGTACTCAAGTTTCTCAAGCTCTTTTTTTCTTGGGTGTCAAGCCCTTTGATTCCTCAAGGATCCAATTGCACTGCTCTTCTAAGATCGAACCAGTGTAGCTCTCAATTGTCTCTTCCACTCACATTCTTCTTGTAAGAAATCTCTTCCTAGATTCAATTTCCTAATTAGGAACTGAACATGTCGATTCTGCCTTTCTCACTCTTGACTCATTCAATGTAATGTAAAAATCTTTCCTGTGGTTATTCATTCATCAATCATTATTTCAAATTCAAAAAGTAAGAATGCATTTGCACATTTCTTCAATGGTAGGGTATTAAGAAGAAAAGAATCTGAATGTTGAGAAACAGTCATAAGAAAAAAAGACACAAAGAATGGAATAGAATGTCTCTTATTAGCAAAATGTTGGCAAACTTTGGTCAAGAAAGAATTACAAGGATAGGTATGGGGACAAAGCCCAAAATGAACAATCAGATAATCATGATAACACATCTCAAAGTCTTTTATGAAAACTCAACCCTCTGATGTATTTAACAACTTGGAACTCTTCCGAACTTGCTAGCCCCTATATCAGCAGACTTTTAAATTCGATGCCGTATCCTCCTTATCTAAGCTGCCTTTTCAGGTTTTCAACTTAGACAACCCCCTATGACTCAAACCGCCCTTTTTGGGTTTTCGCCTTGAGTCCTCCTTTTTCATTCACTTTTTCTTTTTTTCCATTTTTTCCATTTTTTTTCATTTTTCATCATTTTTCATTTTTTCCATTTTTTCATTTTTTTTATTTTTTTATTTTTTTGTATTTTTTTTCAAGCATAGTATTTCTTCACAGCATCAGAATTTACAGGATGGGGTAAATCGTTTCCATCCATCTCAGTCAGTATCAATGCTCCACCCGAAAAAGCCCGTTTCACCACATACGGCCCTTCCCAATTCGGAGTCCATTTTCCTCTACTATCGTGCTGGATTGGGAGAATTCTTTTCAAAACCAACTCTCCTTCTCGAAAGCAACGAGGCCGAGTCTTCTTATCATGAGCCCTCATCATTCTTCTTTGGTATAACTGACCATGGCACAGTGCAGTCAATCTCTTTTCTTCTATGAAATTTAACTGCTCATAACGTTCTCGAATCCATTCAGCCTCTTCCAACTCAACTTCTTTTAAGACTCTCAAAGAGGGGATCTCTACTTCCACTGGTAGTACAGCTTCCATCCCATAAACCAAAGAAAATGGGGTTGCCCCAGTAGAGGTGCGAACTGACGTTCGATATGCAAGCAAGGCAAATGGCAACTTCTCATGCCAATCTTTGTAAGTCTCGGTCATCTTCTCCAGAATCCTCTTTATGTTCTTATTGGCTGCCTCAACTGCTCCATTCATTTTCGGACGATAAGGTGCCGAGTTATGATGCTTGATCTTGTATTGAGCACATATTTCTTGCATCATCTTACTATTTAGATTCTTGGCATTGTCTGAAATAATTCTCTCCGGAAGTCCATATCTACAAATGATCTCTTTCTTTATGAACTTGCAAACCACGGAGCGTGTCACATTTGCATATGATGCTGCTTCCACCCACTTTGTGAAGTAATCTATCATCACAAAAATGAATCTGTGCCGGTTAGAAGCTTTTGGAGTGATTGGACCAATGACATCCATGCCCCACATTGAAAATGGCCATGATGGTGCCATAACATGTAAAGCAGATGGTGGAGCAAGGATCTTATCAGCATATATCTGGCATTTATGACATTTACGAGCATAGTCGATGCAATCATTCTCCATCGTCAACCAGTAATATCCCGCTCTCATGATCTGTCTTGCCATCATATGTCCACTAGCATGTGCCCCACATATTCCCTCATGCACCTCTTTAATGATTTTCTTCGCTTCAGTCTCATCTACACACCTCAATAATACTTGATCTTTACTTCTTTTGTACAGGACATCCCCATCCAGGAAAAAGCTCATAGCCAATCTTCGGATGACCCTTTTATCATTTTCTGTTGCATGAACTGGATACTGCTGATCCTTGACATACTGTAAGATGTCATAATACCAGGGTTTTCCATCTCTTTCCCCCTCTACATTAGAACAATACGCTGGTATATCCTTAACATCTAACTTGATGGGCTGAATGTCCGTATTATGATTAATTCGAATCATCGCGGCCAGAGTAGCCAATGCATCAGCAATCACATTCTCTTCCCGGGGTAAGTGATCGAACTGGACATCTTCAAATTGTTTTGTCAGCTCTAGAATATACTTATGATACGGAACGAGTTTTGAATCTCTCGTCTCCCATTCTCCTTTCAACTGGTATATGACTAGAGCTGAGTCTCCAAATACTTTCAGTACTTTCACTCTTCTTTCTATAGCAGCTTGCAGGCCCATGACACATGCCTCATACTCAGCGATGTTATTTGTGCAATTAAAATTTAACCTCGCTGTTACAGGATAGTATTATTCTTCTGGAGAAATCAAAATTGCCCCAATTCCATGCCCCAAGGCGTTAGCAGCTCCATCAAAGTACATTCTCCAACATCTTTCCATATGCTCCCTTTCCTCCAGTCGGGAAATAGTCATTAAGTCTTCGTCAGGGAATTCCAGCTTCATCGGCTCATACTCTTCAGTAGCACGATCTGCAAGAAATTCTGCTATAGCGCCTCCTTTTATTGCTTTTTGGCTCACATATATAATGTCATATTCTGAGAGCATTACTTGCCATCTAGCGATTCTTCCTGACAAAGAAGGCTTCTCGAAGATATACTTAATTGGATCCAATTTTGCTATGAGCCACGTAGTGTGATAAAGCATATACTGTCTGAGTCTTTTGGCAGTCCACGCTAATGCACAACACATTTTCTCCAATGAAGAATACTTGGATTCATATTCCGTGAACTTTTTACTCAGATAGTAAGTAGCTCTCTCCTTTCGGCTAGCTTCATCTTGCTGCCCCAGCACACATCCCATTGAATTTTCATTTACAGTTAGGTACAGAATTAAAGGTCTTCCTGGAACAGGTGGCACCAATATTGGAGGGTTCGATAAATACTGCTTAATTTTATCAAATGCCTCTTGACATTCTTCGTTCCATTTCCCAGGATTATTCTTACGGAGAAGCTTAAATATGGGATCACATTTGTAAGTAAGCTGAGAGATAAACCGAGAGATGTAGTTCAATCTCCCCAGAAAACCTCGAACTTCTCTTGGCGTGCTGGGAGGTGACAAATTTTGGATGGCCTGTATCTTATCGGGATCAACTTCAATTCCTCTTTCACTGACCACAAAGCCTAGCAACTTCCCTGACTTTACCCCAAAGGTGCACTTGGCTGGGTTTAATTTGAGCTGAAATTTCCTTAACCTCTCAAATAACTTTCTGAGGCTAGTAACATGATCTTCACCCTCACAAGACTTTGCAATCATATCGTCTACATACACCTCAATCTCTTTATGCATCATGTCATGAAAGAGTGTTACCATAGCCCTTTGATATGTTGCCCCAGCATTCTTTAACCCAAAAGGCATGACTTTGTAGCAGAAAGTCCCCCACATGGTCACAAAAGTAGTCTTTTCCATATCATCTGCAGCCATTTTTATCTGATTATACCCCGAGAAACCATCCATAAAGGAGAAAATCGAATGCTTAGCTGTGTTATCTACCAGTGTGTCGATATGAGGTAAAGGAAAGTTATCCTTTGGGCTAGCCTTATTCAAATCCCGATAGTCTACACACATTCGTACTTTTCCATCTTTCTTAGGAACTGGGACTATATTGGCTACCCATTCTGGATACTTGGCCACTTGCAGAAAACCTGCATCAAATTGTTTCTTCACCTCCTCTTTAATCTTTAGCAGCATTTCGGGCTTCATCCGTCTTAGTTTCTGCTGAACGGGCTTACATTCTGACTTTAGGGGCAATCTGTGCTCCACTATCTCTGTGCTCAGTCCTGGCATATCCTGGTAAGACCAAGCGAATATATCTATAAATTCTTGAAGTAGGTCTGCCAACCGTCGCCTATCTCCAGATGGAAGTGAAGTGCCCATTCTATCCTCCTTCTTATTTTCTTCATCCCCCAGATTCACTAAGTCCACTACCTCCTGATAAGGCTCAATTGGCTTATTCTCTTGTTCAATGATCCTCATTAGGTCCGGAGACATAACATATTCTTCAAAATTCTCTTCATTGTCAAGTTCATCAGTATTAATTGAATTCTCAAAGTTAACCTCTTGATGGTTATCATGATTATCTTCTTGTTCATTTAAAGACCTGAAATTGAATGAAATGGGATATGTTGGCAAGATGTGTTTGAAAGGTGAAAATAATGAAGGCATGAGAAGAAATAAATGTAAATGCATCCTCCCTATTTTTTATTAAAAATAATAAATGATGAATGGCCCAAACAGAAAGGATCACCCCATAGCCTTGGGCAAAAGCTATTGAGATGTTACAATTACATTGAATCAAAATCAAAAGTCAGAGGCATTTCAATGGCACTCCAATTGTTCAGCTCATAGTCTTGTGGACAAAGGCGAACCCATTCTTCTTTGTTGAGCCCCACTTCATCTTCAACAGCATTAATGGCTAACTGGGCAAAGTCCTCTTCCACACTTTTCTTTGCATCTGGGTTCATAAATCCTCCAGGTCTGAAGGTTTCGTACAATTGTGGGATAAACATCAGTCTTGCTGTCTTTCTTGATGGCCTTCTTTTGACTTCCCACTCTGCCATCTCGTATCCTAAGCCTGCCCTGTCGCTATTGTCCGCTATTGTCGGAGGTTCTTTAATTCCCTGCAAATTTTTGCCTAGCCCAAGTCCTGGACACCAGCCTTTGTTGATGACTTGGCTCACCACTATCTTTGAAAAAGGCTGACTTTGAAATCCTTCACCTACAGTATTGACCAATTCAAAAGATCGATAGGAGCACTCCAATGCTTCTTCGGCAGCCTCTACATATGGAGTGTTCAATGGTTGGGTCACTAGCATGTCTTCCTCCCCAACTACCACTACTAATTGACCTTTCACATTGAATTTGATCTTTTGATGCAAAGTAGAGGGTACAGCTCCTGCCATGTGAATCCATGGCCTTCCTAACAGACAGCTGTAGGATGGAGAGATATCCATCACTTGAAATGTTATATTGAAGGTGCACGGCCCAATTTGTAAGGGCATCTCAATATCCCCCAGGACTTCTTTTCTGGTTCCATCAAAGGCTCTCACAATCATCTGACTATCTCGCATATGAGAATAATCGATGGGTAGCCTTGCCAAAGTTGACATAGGCATGACATTGATGGCAGAACCATTATCGATAAGGACTTTAGCTATGATATGGCTCTGGCACTTTACTGTGATATGCAAGGCCTTAGCATTTCTCTTTCCCTCCAAAGAAATCTCATCATCACTGAATGAAATGTGATTTGGCATGACTAAGTTTCCAGCCAAGTGATTCACATATTCGACAGACACGTTATGTGCCACGTATGCCTGATTCAACACTTTCAGCAAGGCATTTCGATGTGGCTCTGAATTCAGCAACAGTGATAACAATGAGATTCGAGCTGGCATTTTATTCAACTGTTCCACAACTGAATATTCACTATGTTTTACCAGCTTCAGGAATTCACAAACCTCCCTTTCTGATACTGGCTTTGGCTGATCTTCTTCAGGCTCTATCTCTGGATTATTTCGTCTTTCTCCTTCTTTAGCCTTCTCTCTTCTAGCCTTCTCTAGCATTTCTGAGGTGTAACATCTCCCACTTCGAGTAATGCCTCCTACACCAGTAATGTTAGAAGCATCGGCTTTAGAGACCTCTTCTTTTTGCCCCTGCACTACAGCGTCACATCCATATCTCCAGGGTACAGCTTTATCATCTTTGTATGGGAAAGGAGTTGGGACTTTAAAAGTTACCGGCCTAGGGAGGAGCTTGTCTATGACTGATTTTGGTTTGTTTCCACACCGAATTGTCACTGGTTTGGGAAACAGCTTTTCAGGCCTATCATTCATGCACACCTCAGCATTCTTCAAGCTTTCTTTTTCTTCGTAGACCTCTATCTGATGTGAATTCAGGAGTTTTTGCACCTCTCGGTGAAATTGTTTACAGGTCTCAATGGAGTGGCCTCTTGCCCCACTATGATACTTACAACTAGTACCAGCTATATATGCTCCATGATAGCTGTGTGGACTTACCAGTTGCATCATGTCTGCCTTTCGTAAGACATCAAACAACTGATCGAGAGGTGTCTTAATATCTACCACTTCTTTCTTCACATGGCGCTCATGCTCTTCACCTATAGCATTCACATTATGATTTGGCAAAGGATTGCCACTAACATTTGGTGCAGTCATCCCTCCAGTATCAAAGCAAATCATTCCATCCTTAATCAATCGTTGCACTTTATATTTCAGGGTAGTGCAATTTTCGGTGGAGTGACCAGCAATCCCATAATGGTAGTCACAGTGGGCAGTGGGATCATACCACTTAGGGTAAGGTGGCTTGAGGGGTTCCAATTTACTTGGAGCAATCAAATGATTGTTGTAGAGCTCCTTGTATAATTCCGTATAGGTCATGGGAATAGGGTCAAAAATAGGTCTTTCGCGAGTGGTTCGTTGCTCCCGCGAGCCACCAGCAGGGTTAGTTGGGCGAATTTGTGGTTTTGGGGTGGGTTGAATGTTAGAACTGTACATGGTGTTTTGGGGTCTATGAGAGGTTTGATAGGTTTGGGGGTATGGTGGTTGGTATGGGTGAAAAGAAGTGTTATTTACAGTGGGGTGATAGGGCAGATATTCTGGTGGGGGGTAGGGCGAATAACCCCTAAGTTGCTGTCTATCAAAGCTCACAGCCTGAGCTTCAGTTTCTTTTTTCTTTGGGATTCTTTTGCTAGATGCTTCATTCCCTTCTAGCTTGCCATTCTTGATGGCACTTTCAATGATTTCTCCTGAAATTACCATATCGACAAAATTCTTTGTTGCATTCCCTATCATCTTTTCATAATAGGGAGGTTTTAAAGTGCTAACAAATAGCACTGTAGTTTCTTTCTCGGTCAGAGGAGGTTGTACCTGAGAAGCAATATCTCTCCACCTCTGGGCATACTCTTTAAAAGATTCGTTTGTCTTTTTCTCCAGATTCTATAAAGACAAACGATCTGGAGCCAAATCGATGATATGTCGGTATTGACTGATAAAGTCATGCGCCATATCGCTCCAAGAGTGAATGCGAGTCCTGTCCAGTTGAACATACCATCTGGCCGCAGAACCAGTAAGACTGTCTTGAAAAACATGCATCAAGAGTTTCTCATCCTGTGCATGAGCTGCCATCTTCCTGCAATACATGGTGATATGGGTTTTGGGGCACTTTGTACCATCATATTTTTCAAATTTTGGTACCTTGAACTTATGGGGGATAACCACATCAGGAACCAGGCAGAGCCCCGCAGCATCAACTGACCCATAGAAGCTAAATCCTTCCACGGCCCTTAGCCTTTGCTCTAGCATGCTAATCTTGGAACTCTCCTCAGCTTCCACTCTCATCTTTTCTTTCTCCTTCTCTTTTAAATCATCTAGATCAGGAATTGGTTCTACTGCCTTTTCAGTGAAGACAGGATTTATATAACTGTTATACTGCCCTGGGTTGAAAGTTGATGGCATTCCAGGATATGTTGGATATGCGAAATGTTGTGGTGGGACCTCTTGGGCAGACGGAGCTTGAGGCGGGCCAAAACCTGGAGGGTACAAAGGGTCAGCCACTTCTTGCTGGCTTGTACTTCCTTCAACTCCTTTTCCTTTGTTCATGTTATTTAGAGCCTCCAGAATCTTGCTTAGCTCACTTTCAATCTTCTCCTGAGCTTTTTCTAGCTTTTCGAATCTATGAGAATTTTCCTGCTCCATTTGCCTTGCTCTGGATCTTGTGTTGAAACGATGGGCAGGGTTTTCGCTAGATGGAGCTATCCTTGGAACCTTGAGTACCATACCTCAGAATTAGTAACTTTGCATGATTATCACATGGTTAAAGTGTAATGAATGAGAATGCAATGAATGAAAAATGCATGTATGCAGAGAACATTTGCCTTAAAACGGTATTCAACTAAAAAAATTTCATTTATTCCAAAAAACTTTGATCTACATTGAGTTTATCCCTCTAGAATTATAGCCATAAAATTGTTTGATCTGTTCATATTGGGCTTTGGCTTCTTCTATGAAGTTCAACAGACGATGTCCATGTTCTCCTACTGGGGCCACCACTTGTCTTAATGCTTCTGCCTCTTCCACCATCTCTTTTGCCTTACATACCCCTTTATGGATCTGGGTTGTTAAGTGCTCAATGTATTTCTGCCTCCCTAGGTTCTCTCTTTTACCACACCAGACTTGGTATGATAATTCTCTATGTTCTCTAACCAATGCAGCAATGTGGTCTCCTTGTTCATCCAACCTTTGACTTAGCCCGCTCAAATAACTGTTTAGCATGTTAATTTCTGCCTGTGCTTCAGTACTTTCTTCTTCTAATTCGGCATACTCTTGCTTCAGTCTTGTGTTTTCCTCAGTCAGCTCGACAATGGTTATCCCTTTGGCCCTTTCTCTCACACATAGCCTCTTATGCTCCTGGTGTAACCTTGCTAGATCTTCAGTAGCTGCATCACGTTCTCTAGCAATCTTATGAACTTTAACTTCATAATTTTCAGCTCTACCTTTCCACTGGGCTTTTTCTTCTTGAAGTTCTTGAATCTCTTTCTTTAACTTGATCTTTTCAAATTCAAACTCTTTTGTTGCCAGCTCTAACTCTGATGGTATCTCTTCAAGCTTTTCTTCTGTCGGTGGTTGAGAGACTTCATAAGTGAATACCATTTCCTGTCTTCTCTTTGTTCTCCAAACCAAGTAACCTGGAGTGACTTTTTCAGTGAATGGTCCAGGACTCACTCTTTGGGGATTTTTCCATGCTTTGATCATCCCATTCATCCTCTGAAATGCTTTAGGCTCACTATAAGAGAAATCTAACTGATGAAGCCCATAAGTCATAGGAATAAACTGTTCTCCCCCTAATTGTCTCCTCACTAAGAGCGGTGCATAATTCGTCACTCCCCATAAACCCAGAAGTGGAACCACTGTACTATCTCCACATTGGTATAACATAGGCTCTCGATTCATCCATGGGACTAACCATCTCACTCTGGCACCTTCCAAATTTTGCAAGAAAGTTATCCATTCTTGTTTAGACTTCTGCTTTGACCACCCACTTTCACAGAACTCTTTGATCGGAAAGCGATTACGGATATAAATCTTCGAGAAAGCACCATTTCCATGTTCGAAATGGCTTTTCATCCACACATACAATAACTGTATGCATCCTATGAAGCGCCCTCCATTCCGACGACAATAACTCAAGGATCTGATAGTCTCTGCTAATATCACCGTTGAGGGATTACAGCCATTGATCACACTCTCGAAGAAATCAACTACCTCTATCTCAATATGTCCCAAAACCTTTGGAAAGATTACCAGTCCGTATATAGCCAAGGCAAATATGTCCAACCCCCGTTCTTCATTGGCATGTTGCATCAGAAACTCATGAAAGAACTTCCAAGGTAGGCAGACCTGTTCCTGTTTCTTCTTTGTATGAGAATCCACAACTTCCTTGTTTATCCCCATGAGTTGAGCCAGACTTTTACGAAATCCTGACTTATGCTTTTTGACATATATCTTGTCAGGAGTCTTGAGATACAAACCCAACAAGACCGAATATTCTTCTATGGTGGGAGTCATATCAACTTCATTAAAGATGAAACACCTGTATGTAGGATCCCAGAATTGTGTTGCAGCTCTAATTAGTTGGTCATCAACAGCCACTGCTAGAAGGTGTGCTATATGCCCATGTTTCTGACAAAACTGCTCTTGTCTTGACGGACTCATCTTCTTCCAGATGTCAACCAAATCTTCTAAATTATTCTGTTTGAGGAGGATAGATGTTTCTTGAGACAGAGTAGACTCATACCCAATTGGCAAGCAATCTCCCATCTTCAGTTGGGTCTTTTCTGACAAGGCCCTTACCTCATTAGGTGTCCCACAGGGTGCTAATACTGATGAAGAACAAACTAGGCGTTCATTGGTGTCCATGAAAAAAAATTTGTTGAAGACCGTTTTTCAGGCAAATGTTCTTTATGCAACTTTATGATGTGCACATGAACCAATGCAAAAGAAAAAAAAAAGGTTAGTATACCCAGAAAAAGAATAAATAACTAAATAAATTTAAACATCACACAAAGTAAAAAGGATGAATCCTATGCTTTTGGTCAATTCTAACAGGGAAGGGTGATGGCTCTATCTATGGGTTAGGCACTCTTAAAGTTCACTATATGCGGTTTTAGGGTCAAAGTCTAAAGGTCCTCAAATTGTTCCTTACATCCTTGTCCATCACAGACTAGTAAGGCACCCTAATCCTCACCCATTACAGGCTACAAGCGGAAAAGGTTCAATTTGAGTGGGAGTATTTCGCTAGCCACTGCGGAGGCATTAGACCTCACGAAAGCAATAGGTACTTTACTCCCTCCTAAAGGGACGGAGCTCGGGTGTAGAGCTCATGTTATGCACATGCATATGAATGACATAATTAACAGACATGAATGAATAATAATACATATATACAAAAAGGTTCAATTTTATTAGGCTTTTGGATAACACAAATTATTTGCTGGCCTGACTCTCAGGGTCCCCAGCGGAGTCGCCAAGCTGTCGTAACGTCTAGATCCGGGGATCTATCGCTAGACATTGATTTTCAGGGAGTCGCCACCAATCTTTTTTATCTAGGTGCGATTGGCCACCTAAGGAATCTGCCCTTTTAGGGAACACCTAAGCTTAAGGGTCCCTAAAAGAATAGGTTCGGGTCTGCTTAACCAGAACAGAGTTCGGGAGTTCGGTTACGTGTGAGGAAGGTTATAGCACCCTCACAACGCCCATCAAAAGATGGTACCAGCTTGAATTTGTGTTATCCAAAAGCCTTAAAATTTTACCAAGTAGTTAGTTGTTGAAAATTATTCTCAATTGACTCTAATACTTTTAGCAGAAAATTGAGAAAATTCCCTCACCTCAAGAGTATGCAAGAAAAACTACTGTTTCACTTGCAGAGGCTCCGTCGTCGGATTATTTAAAGAAAAATCAAGATCAACCAATTAATTAATTATCGAAAATTATTCTCAATTGACTCTAATACTTTTAGCAGAAAATTGAGAAAATTCCCTCACCTCAGGAGTATGCAAGAAAAACTACTGTTTCACTTGCAGAGGCTCCGTCGTCGGATTAATTAAAGAAAAAAAAAAATCAAAATCAGCCAAGTAATTAATTATCGGAAATTATTCTCAATTGACTCTAATACTTTTAGCAGAAAATTGAGAAAATTCCCTCACCTCAGGAGTATGCAAGAAAAACTACTGTTTTTACTTGTAGAGGCTCCGTCGTCGGATTATTTAAAGAAAAATCAAGATCAAAATCAAAGTCAAATAAAAAAAATTCAAAAAAAAAAAAAAAAAAAAAAAAAAAACCTGGAGCGGCTGGGCTATCGGCTCGGCTCGGCTCGGCTCAAGGAAGAAAAAAACGGCTCGGAGGAGCGGCTTGGAAGCTCGGCTCGGCTCGGCTTGGCTCGGAGGGAGGCTGGCACGCGCGGGTCAGAAGCGGGTCGACGCTCGGGTCGGGTTGGGTCACGGCAAAACGCGCGGATCCTCTGGTTACTTAAGGCCAAAACGACGTCGTTTTTGGAGGGTATTTAAGGCACTCTCCTCTGTTTTTCGGCAGAACGCTCCTCCCCTCTCTCTCTCTTCCTTCCCTTTTCTCTCCCTTCTCTCTAGAAAACCGAAGAACACCGGTGCCGGATTCTGGAAATGTCGTCGGAATCTGGAATTTTTGCCGGAATATGGCCGGAATCTTCGCCGGTTTCTGGGAATCTCGCCGGAAACTGGGTTGGTCACCGGAATCTTCAAGTTTCGCCGGAATTTGTGCCGAAAAATTCAAATGTCGCCGGAATTTTCGCCGGAATCTGGAAATTTCCCAGAAATTTCCAGAAAAAATTTTCGCAAAAAAAATTTCTAAAAATTTTTTCAGATCCCTACAGCTATCCTAACACTTCTCGACCTTCTTTAGCCTTCGAAAACTCTTTTAAACACTTTTTTTCTCTCAAATTCAGTAGCTTTGCTCACTGTTTTTTTTTGTCTCTGAACTGTTCCAGGAGGTGCTTTATATAGGGATTGATCAGGAGTTTCTGATCAATCCCAATTCCTCCTTGGACGGGGATTCAGTCTTTGAATCCAATTGGACTCTTTAGATTGAATCCCCACTCCCAGTAGGATTCTTCAGCTTCAATCTCAACCTTCCAAAAAAAAATCAAATAAATATAAAAATAATAATAGATAATTAGAACAGATAAATAAAAAGATATTATAAAAAAAAAGAAAAAAAAATATCTGATAATCAGAAAAAAATCAGAACAGATAATTTAAAAAAAAATAATAATAAAATAAGATAAACCCAAAAATATCTTACAAAAATAATAATAATAATAATAATAATAATAATAATAAATATATAACTATATAAATAATATACATATAAATCTAATCTAAATAAATAAATACAGATATACATATATTAATAATAATAAATATAAAAATACAAAAGAAAAGAAAAAAAAAGGAAAAAAATAATAATAATAATAATACATGATTGAATTGGGCCTTACCCATTTGGGCCAGGCCCAAATGATCTGGGTCAGGCCCAATTGATCCGGGTCAGGCCCAATTGATCCGGGCCCGGACCTGATTGGGTGTCTACAGAGCCCATAAGTCTAACCTCAAAAACTCCAAAACCCCACTTGGCAAGTCAAAAAAGCTCGATTCCAACAACTTATCCTATCTATATAATACTTATTAGGAGGAAAAACCTAATTGTCAAAACTAGTTCTGTCTATGTATTCTAGTAAGAGAAAACAACAAGGGAAAATCCCACCAAAAAAGAAGTGGTAGTCGTTAGATTTCTTAAGTATGGTCCAACTTAACCAAAACTAACTCTACTTGGGAGGCAACCCAAGTTTTACATTTTCATGTTGATGTTTTATATTTTTCTATAATTTTTTTAATTCTTAGGACATGTATGTTTTAATCCTGTTTGCTTTTTTTTTGTTTTTGTTTTAGGAATAAGGATGAAGCAAGGATGTTTCAAGGAGCCCAAACCATTCAACTTTAAAAGAAATAGATGTTAGGGAGTTTGCCTTTACTCTAACTTTTTAACTGTTTTAATTAAAATATTATGCAATTCAAGTGTGGGGAAGGAAAATGTTTTATGCTAAACATGTTTTAAAAATCATTTTAAGAGTACCCTAAAAATCTTTGTTTTCAAACCAAGTTAGCATTGCCTTCAATCATGATAATGCAATCTTAGTTAAGTTTTAACAAGTTAATCATGAGTGACTTATGTATAATCTTAGGACATGTATGAATGTAGTGAAAACATGAAATTAAGTCTTAAGTGTGTTATTCTTTTGATTTTTAATTTTTATGCATATGCATCTTAATCTTGATTTTGAAATGCATCAATTTGTGTGAAAAGTCATGTAAGTATAAAGTTGTATAAAGATTTAAGGCATGAGAATAGCTTCAAAATTTGCCTATTCAACCTTCATGGCAAAATCCTAAGCTATACTTGATTTAAGAAATAATTTAGGCCATCATTGGATTGTTTGAGCCTTTTCAAGCTACCTATAATAAATAATCCATAATACATTTACTTTGAGCCTTTATATTTCCTTTTTCTTGTTTATTGACCACAATAAATAAGCCCAAGCCTTTTATTATGAATTTTCTCTCTTTCCTTACCCAATCTACCTTGTTTATGCATGTTAGAGACAAGAGAAGAGAACAAATTATATTTGGGATGAAACGAGGCACATGGCAAAGGAAAAGCCAAAATGGCCAAAGAAAAAAAAAAGAAAAAGTTGAATATGGCTATGTGAAAAAAAAATCAAAATAAAGATGCCTCTACTTTGTAAAGTCTTAAAAGTTCTCAAGTCCAAGTTCTAAAAAGTAAGCAAAGGGTTCTAAGCCTAAAAATATTCTTTTTCCTACCTTAACTCAAATATTACATTACAAGCTAATAAATATCTAGATTAGTGGAGAAAGAATGAAGAAAGTAAACATACAAAGTATGCTCTATCTTTAAATTGATATGTGATAACATATTTTACATACTTTTTACTTAAATTGCATGTATAGATAAAAAGATAGATTAACTTCACATACATGAAAATTGCATGAAAATTGAAAGTTTATTTCTAAATTAGTTTTATGTCTAACTATGTTCATAATTATCTTGACATTATACTATAGTGCATAATTGATAAAATATGAAGCATTGACTTTATGTGTATCTATTTTGACTGTTAGCCTTGTTAATTTAAAGATTTTTCTTGAGGACAAGCAAAAAGCTAAGTGTGAAAGTGTGATTACTATTAAATTTATAACTTTTCTTAGGCCATCTTTGCCTTTAAATTTTGAAAAATTTCATGAATTTTGTGCCTTAATGTGTTAAAATCTTGACTTTCAAGTTTGCATGAAGAAATAAATAAACTTGGATATAAATGTTAAAATCCATGCAAACCATGCATAGGTGACAAGAAGAAGCCATGCATGAACCATGCACTTCATGCAAAGTTGGTGGATAACATTCGGTCAAGCCTTGAAAGAGTCAACCAAAAGCCCATTCGATTATGTATGCAAGAAAGGTTAATATATGTAAAGGTGGTAACTTTGGTAGCCTATGTATAGCTAAACCAAGAAGCCCAATGCATGCAAATGATATATTCAGCCAAAGAAGAATTAATGTGCTTGAGGATTCTTGTAAATTCAAAAAAGTTCTAAGTCAAATGAAAGAATTAATAGATCTTGGATTTAAATTCAAAACCAACTGAGTCTCTTATTTAAAATTCAAAAAAACTTTGACTTGGCAATGCACTAATAATTTTTTTTTATAGAATTATCATGAACTTATTTGATTAATTGTGACACTTACTTGGTTAATTTTGCTTGTTTTTTAGCAAATTAATTTAATTATCCACCTAATTGTATTTAATTATCACATGTATAGGATATTAAAAGATTAAAAAGACAAGGTGAAATTTGCTTGAATCTATGATGCATATGCATGAAATGCATGGTACATCCTATCATAAACCTTTGGAACAAATAGACAAAGATGATGTGAGTTACAATTGTTTTTGGCTAAATTGGTACTACTAATTGGGAGGTTGACTTGGCCATTTCATACAAAGGCACTGGTTGAAAAAAAAGAGAGGAAAGGATTATTACATTTAATGCATAGGAAAGCCATACAATTCTTGCTTGCAGACAAACAAAAGCTGGCAATTGCTACTTGCTCTAGATACAACCTAAATGTTCAAGAATGGCACAAAATTAAAGCTAAAAAATTTAGCTATTTACTTGGTAATAAGATGAAAGCACATTAGTGCATGTAAGATACCTAATTAGCTACAAATTTCATGCAAAAAAGAAAGAGAATCCAACTATGTAGCGAGGGGGTCACAGTTTGAATATTACATTGGTTGAAATCATGACTAGCCCTCCCTAGAAAATTGATGCCTAAGCTGGTGCCAAAAACATGTGCTACAATTGCATTGAAATTTCAACAAGATTAAGGAGTTAACTTGGAAGATGATAAGAGCTAACCAAGAGCCAAATGAATTCACATTTTGACCTTGGTAGTCATAAAAATAAAGGATGGAAATTGGCATCACATGAGCACAATGATAGAGAGCACATGTAGATGAACATAAAGGGAACAATTTGTGCTAAATTTGTGCTACTATAATTATTGACTTCTAAAAGGAATTTTGTACTAAAAAATTCAAAGATGATATGAAATTAAGAAGGATAGGATCATCACATTTTATGCATGGGAGAGCCACACATTTCTTACTTGAAGGCAAACTATAGCCGGCAATTACTACTTGTTCTATTTGCTTGGCAATGAGATGGAAGCACATTAGTGTATATGAGACACTTAATTAACTACAAATTTCATGCAAAAAGGAATGAAAAGCTAGCTATGTAGCAAGTTGTTACAATTTGAATATTACCTTGGCTAAAATCGGGACTAGCCCTCTTTATAAAATTGATGCCTAAGCTATTGCAAAAAACATGTGCAACAATTTCATTAAAATTTCAACAAGATTAGGGAGTTAACTTGAAAAATGATAAAAGCTGACCAAGAACCAAGTGATTGATATTTTGACCTTGATTAAGTCATAAAAATAAAGGGTGGAAATTGGCATCACATGAGCATAATGATAGAGAGCATATATAGCCAAACACAAAGGAATAATATGTGATAAATTTGTGTTGCTTTAATTGTTGACTTCTAGAAAGAATTTTTACTGAAAAATTATAAGATGGTATGGAATTAAATTGCCTTTCCATTGACCAAGAGGATAGCATAAGGTTCACTAAACATGAAAGATGTTTTTCATGTGAAATTATTGAAATTTGCAAGTTGTGCTTTCTCTTTAAGTCATGGTTTGTGCTGGTTTTAAGCTAAAATAAATCTTGTGAGCTGGCCTACTAGTTGACATAAGAGAGTATTATTATTCTAAGAATTGAGCTTCACATAATTCACAAAAAAAAAAAAAGCAAAGACAGTTAACAAAAAAGGCAATTATTACTCTTAAAAATTTAGCTTGAAAATAACTCACAAAAAAAGAAAAATTTAAGGCTGCTTACTTGACTTCTTGAGATAACCTAATTGCAAGAGCAAAGAGCTAGGAGATGCATATTAAAGTCACATTGTTCAACTATAAATGGAGACTTCCAAGGCCATTATTTATTTATCTTCCTTTCTTTCTTGTTTTGGGAATCTTTTTCATTTTTTTCTTTCATTTTTTATGTTAATGCCACTGGTAGATAGCACTCTTATTGACCTTACCGTGGCTTTTAAAGGCTCCATTTAGATGTTTTTCTATTTTATTTAGTTGCTTTTGATGTCATTTTAATGTCACTCTCCTAACACTAATACTTTGTTTTCCGTTTAAGCTTGTTTATTTACCTTTTCATGAATGCAATTTTTTTAGTTTCTATCCAGATTTTTCCTACACTATTTTATGTATTTGCTAGCCTTATTCTAATGTGTATTGAGCTTGTAAATGTGGAAAAGGATAGTTTTTGATAGCTAGATGAACTCTTGTTCATCATTGGCATCAAAGTAGCTTGACTTTTAGAAGATGATTTTATTCTTTTTGCAATTTCGATTCTGACTTTGTTCATTTTTGTCCAAATTTAGTTTTTGATTACTACTTTTTAGATAGTCTGCAAGTGCATAGATCAAACAATAAAATAAAAGTATTCCAATATTTTCTTAAGGGATTATATATTGTAGTGTAAGATTGCTTATAATTACCAAATGTGAAATCATAAAATTCTATATCTAAACAGAAAAAAACTTGGGCTTGGTTGTAGATCTAAATAAATAGAAGATTGAAAAGTAATGTAAACTTAGATCTTTACTTTACCAACTATCACTTATAAAGTAAAAGAGAGTAGCTACAAATAACTAAAGAAAACAACTTGAAAAATAAGAATAAATGATGAAGGCCGAATGGTATAAGATTTGCATAAAAGAGTAAAAAAACTAAATTGCATGAAATCTTGTAAAGAAAAGCAATGGTTGAAACTTGGAAAGAACTAAAGCAGAAATTCTTGAATCAAACTTGCAAAAGAACACTTTGTCGAAAATAAGAATGTAAAAACAAGATTTGAAATCTAAAATTAATGAAAAAAGATCTTAGAAAATACTTCTTTGATTGAAAGAAAATAATTTAAAGAACAAAGCTTTTTTTATTGGCAAATATGTCACCTCAACCAAAAATTAAACTAAAAAACTAAAAAAAGGAATTAGGAAAGAAGAAAAAAAAGAAGAAAGAAGAAGTGAAGGATGATTTACAATTGAAAAGGCATAGCCTATTTATAGGGGTAGGTTCAGCTAGAATGGGGATAAAGATCACAAGTTCTTTTTATAACTCAAACTCTTAAAAGATTAAGCTTAATCATGATCTTGAAGAGATATGGTTGAACAAGGATTCTTCATTTGTAGAGTGCCTTGCCCGAATGGGAGTTCTTGAGTTGATATTGTCCACCCATGTGTCACACAATCTTTATCTTGCAATTTCAAAGGAGTTTTGGCTAGAATGAATATCCAAGAGCTTATCCTCTTAGGGTGGTTGGATTAGGCTCAAACTTTTGAGATAAAAGTCACTATTCAATGTAACTCTAGCTTTATCTTTTGTAAAAGTGTTCTTCTTGGTTTTAAACTCTCACAAAATAAATTAAAGAGTCTTTTTAAAATTAAATCACCCTTGGCTGAATACAACTATTAGTCATTATTCAAGTATAAGTCTCCAATTACCAAGTGCATGTAGGATTCCTCTTCTTAAATGGGATAGCCAAATATGTATAGAGTTATAATGCCATTAGTATTTCATTCTCCAAGTGAACTTAAAAGTCCTAACATCATTAGGATTCGACTATTATCCTTCTTGAATGGAATTTGCGTCTTCTTGTATGAAATTCACGTCCCATGTGCATTATACCTAAAGATTAAGAAAACAAACATTAAAGCACCAAAATCATCAAATTTTAAAACTTTTGGACTAAAAATAACTTGTAAAACACTATATATTTTAGTGCTTTCAGTTTCCATTTTGCCCTTTTTTTTCTATTGCAGTTTATGTTAGCTAGCATGCTTGTGAATTGGTTTAAATAGTATTTGTTTGATGCTTATTACATGTTTGTTAAAATAGCTTTTTTATGATTTTTGTTTCCTTGCATGTCATTGCATTTTTTTACCATCTTGCAAACTAGTTTTTATATCATTTTTAATTCTTTTTTCGGGATAGTCCCTTACATCTTTTTTATCCATTTGCATGTGTATTTTAAGGTTCTACACTTAGATTTTATGTTGCATAAGTGCATTTTTTTTTTTACTTTGGTAACATTTAGCCCACAAGGTTGTCATTTTAAGCCAAGTTCATGCTTATGGTTTGCACTTTTTTTTATTTTTCTAGTCAGTTTTGAAAAAACTTCACTTACACTTTTTTTGTTCATTTTCATGTCTATTTTAGGGTGGTTAACCCAAATTTTGCAATTCCTTTAGGTAGTAAGCATTTTCATATCATTTTAGGTCATGGCTCTTAATCACGTTACACTTTAAGACCTCAGTTTGCATGAATTTTAATTCCATTTGTGTTTGATCTTTACATATAGTTTCCCATAGGTTTTTTATTCCATTTTAGGTCTATATTAACCATGTGAAACAATTTTTATTTTTATTTATATTTCATGAATGTTTAGGTGGTAAATAGTCACATAGGTCAATTAGGAATTTAGGTTAGTTTACTTGCAAGTTTAAAATTTATTTTTTGTTTTTATTTTTATTTTTTGCATTTAAATTATTATGTTTTCATGTTTAATTTCCTGTTTAAGTTTGTTTAAATTATTTTTCATGCCTTAGTTAATTTTTGCTTAATTGTTTGATTTTCTATTTTTATTTTGCTTAATTGTTTAATTTTCTATTTTTAGCAACTTTCCATTTTTTTTAGTAATTTCTGTATTTAATAAGCTTTAGTTCTTAATTAGTTACCCTTTTTATAATTTATAATAATTAGATTTTAAAATATTTGGTAATGATTAATTTTTATGTAGGATAATTAATTAAGAAAACAACATTTTTAGTTCGACTATACATACCATAAGTATAAAAATGGTACTTAGCCCTAACTCTAGAACTCCCAATCCCTATAGATATGATACTCGATACTTTCATCTATATTACTTGTGTGATCTATAACAATAGACACCTAAGCATGGATGACATAAATAGACCGATCCAAGAGTCCCATTTGACCACGCAAGCTCCACATCAACTAAAAGGCTTCCCACATTTGGCCAATCTTTTTTTAAATTCAAGATCACATTTTAAATTCAAATGTGTTTAAGCTAGAATAAAGCTACCTAGGTTCATCCCCCCTAGGCTAACCCTTGTACTATAAATAGCCATGCCATTCACTTGTAACTCATCCCTCATTCCAAATTTTTTCCTTTAGTTTTTGGTTCATTTAAGATTTTGTAGTTTTTAGTTTTATTCAGCTAAGGTGACAAATGAGCTCACATTATTGTTTTCTTAAAGTTCTTTCAATACAAAACATTGTTTATATTTCTTTAAGCTTTCTTTCTTTTTCGTTGGAAGCACTTTTTTTATTTTATGTAATCTCAATCACTTTCAAGCAATCTTATTTACTTTCCAAGTATTTAAGCTTTTAGTTTTTGCTATTGACATTCTTGCACTTGCTCTTATTATTTCAAGTACATTCGGCTAACTTTTATTTCCATTGCTAACATTCGGTTCTGTTACTCTCCAAGTCTATTTATATTGCAACTTGTTCTTTACTTTTCTTGTTCTATATAGCCTACTCAATTGCTAACAAATTTCAAATCTTGTATAGCTTTGCAATTGGCCTTTACATTTTCAAGCTATCTTGTTTTCATTTCAACCTCAATTTTTGATTGTCTTAATATAAGGTTTGAAGGAATCACTTTGGTACTTGGCCATGCACCCTAACATAATTCTCGAAGAAATAATAACTCTATTCAAACTTTATTACTTAAATGTGACATGTGCACTTATAAGCTAACAAAAAGCAGCAATCAAACATCAATTATTCCCAAGACTTAAAGCCATTTAATTGTTTGACCTTTAATGATGATCCATACAAACACAAGTTCGAATCATTCTCCAAGGTATGGGGAACCCTCGTATTAGCAAAGTGGCTCAAAGACCTAAATTAAAAGCTTCTTTTTCTCTATGATTGAATCTCAAAAGAGGAACTCTTTCTCATGTTCTAACATGTATGGTAAAGGAAGAATGTGAAGGAAAAACATGATAGCCACCAATTTACCCTCCTAGATACTTATCTCTATATGCCTCATTGGTTGTATGGCAATGTCATAGGGTTTTGTATATAAAAGCCTTATTTTGTCACAATCCTAATTTAGAATTCCAATAATTCTAAATTAGCCCATTAATTTAATTAAACTCTTCAATTAAATCCTTCACTTATTTAGTTTTTATTCAATTAAATCTTACTTAATTGAATCTTAATTTTAATCCAACTTAGTGATGAATTTGTGTGAGCCACTAGGCTTCTAACAATTGGCAATAAATATAAATCTAAATCAAATAAGTATAATCTAATTATATTTCTAGATCACAAGTGACATTTAACAATACATTATGACCATCCAAATGTCAAAGAGTCAAAATAATCTTGATATAGCTTTTCAATGCTTAGTCTGTTAGTGTAATTCTCTCATTCCATCACATATCTCAAAAGACCAAGAGAATGGTACAACATCTATTCATGAAATTCTTTTATGTTTCTTCATGTAACTTCTAGTCAACATATATGTGTCGTAACTGTTTTGAGTACCGTTAGACGAATTTGGAAAAAGAAAAGAAATTGAGTCACCACCAATCTTTTTTTAGCTAGGTGTGATTGGTCACCTATTAAAATTTACCTCCTTAATAAATTTTAAAATTAATTAAAATTTATTAAAAAGATAAATTTTGAGTTAGCGAAAACAGTTTGAGTTTGATAATAGGTTACGCATGAGGAAGGATTAGCACCCCTATAGCATTCGTTTAAAATGGTACCAATTAATTATGTGTTATCATTTAATACTGACTAAAATGATCTTAATTTTGGTATTTAAAAATTAATTTCCTTAATTTTCTTTGAAAACCTATTTTTTATTTTTTTATCAAGCTTGAAAAATAAATAAAAACGTTATATTGAAAAATTCTTAAAAATATTCTAATACTCTGGCGATATTAAAAAGAACCATCTCACCCAATGAATTTTTAAGAATCGCTACTCGAAATTTTAAAAAATCCTATCCTTGGTAGTTTATATTTATTTCTAGTATTTATTTTTGAAAAACGTAAAATATAATATCTATGAATAGCATAGAAAATAGCATTTTTTAGACTTCTTTCTAAAAAACAAGAAATATTTATCGAAAATTAATCTATATGCTCCAATACATTGGCAGCATTTTAGATAAATTTTCTTACCTAAAGATTTATAAAAAATCACTACTCGAATTTTTTTAAAATCTCATCCTCGAAGATTTTTCATTTGTTATTTTTTTAAACATTAAAAATCATGTAATAATATAGTTATCCATAAATACATTTATTTATTAAAACATGTTTGTTTATTATTCCAATTAAGGAAGATAATTAAACAATGAAAATTCTTTATATTGAAAAGATATTTCTAAATATTCCATTACTTTAGCAATTTGTAGAAAGCTTTTCTCACCTAGGGAATCCTTGGGAATCTCTACTTGGACTTCTCGAAGTCTCATCATCGAAAATTTTATTTACTTTAAAATGTGTAATAATATCATTATCTATAAACAAATTTATTTCTAAAAATGTATATTTTCATATAAAATTACTCAAATTGAGAATAATGATAAAATGGAAATCTTTGGTATTGAAAAGAGGCTTCTAAATATTTCAATACTTTTGTAATTTTTAGAAGACTTTTTCTCACCTAAGGAATTCTCGAAAATCACTACTTTGACTTTCTTAAGTCCCATTATCAAAAAATTTTATTTCATTTAAAAATATGTAATGCAAATAATCAAGTAGAATATGCATACAAAAACATATATTGATTATGCTTAAATCATCTTTACTTATCTTCCAATTATCACCAACACTTTTGAAAGGAACAAAGTAAACAAAAATTTTATTGAAAATTTTCCTAGATACCGCGATACTTTGTTGGTATTTTAAAAAAAATTTCTCACCTAAAGATTTCTTAGGAATCTCTACTCAGATTTCCTTATAATCTTATCCTCGAAAACTTTTATTCACTTTGTCCTTTCTTGCTTAATTAATTAAATTTTTTAATCTAATTTTTAAACTTTGAATACACCAATTTTATTACTAAATGAGTCGTTACACATTATTATTAACATCTATCAAAATTTTTTTTAAAAAAAAAGACAAATGAAACCTTTTTTTATTGAATCTTTTTCTAAATACTCCATTACTTTAGTAGTATTTTTAGAAAAATATCCTCATCTAGACATTTTAGAGAATCACTACTTGGATTTCTCTAAAATATCATCCTCGGGAAATTTCATTTGATTTATTATTATTAATAAATGAAGAACAATTTTACATTTAAAACAAATTAAAGTGTAAAAACTAAATTGCATAATAATTAAAGTGAACATGGAAATTTAACCAAACTAACAGTGAAAGGAAAATGCATGGGATTTAAATTATACTCACATTGGAAACAACATTAGAGAAATATGAATGGTGATATAAAACATACATGAAAATAAGCCTTAATGTAAAAATGTCAGCATTTTTTCAAAACTTTGTAAAGTTGTAAACAATCCCAAATGAAGAATAAGAGGTGATTTTAAGCTAGGTGAAATAATACCATTAAAAAATAAAATGAAAACAGAAATTCCAGCTTTCCATGAGTATTCCTCATGCCAAAGACCAATTTATTCAATGCATATTTAAAAGAAAAATTAATGACTAAATCCAACTTATCATTAAACAAATCAATTGGGAAATGCTTTAACCACAACTTCCATGATGTTAAGTTGAAAATGCATATGGTATGTAAAGAAAAGTAAACCAATTCAGTCAACAATAAGTTATATAAATAAGAATACTGCAGTAGCCAAAAACAACTAAAAAATAATTGAAATCATGCCACATGAAAGAACAAAGAAAGCCAACTTGAAACCTTTTCTACTTTGGTTTGCTTCATCCCTTTCCTTTTTGGCAGCTTCCTCCCTATTCCTTTTTTTTCTTTTGCTAGCAGCTTCTTCTTCCTTTTTGGCAGCTTTTTTTTTTCTTTTTCTTTTTTCCTTCTATTTCCCCTTTTTCTCTATTCGACTAGCTTTCTTCTCTCTTTTTATTTTTTCAATAATTTCTTTCTTTTTTTTTTATGTTGGCTTTTTTTTTTACCAGCCTTCCAGCCTCCCCCTATTTTTTTGTTGGCAACCCTCTTTTTTAGGGTCAGCCTAAAAAAGATTTCATTCTTAATAAATATAGACCCTCTGATAAGATTTTATCCAAGGGTCAAAGCTTGTCTTTTTATTCCTTTCAATGAACCACCTTTGGCCATTAGATTTAGATCATTAAAAGATCCAATGGTCCTCATTATTTACTGCAAAGGTGAGATTTTTATACCCTCCAAACACATGAAAAGATCATTTTACTCATAGTGCAAAGTATTCGATATTTAAGCCATTTTCTTAGAAGTCAAAGTTTCAATGCTTAGTTTTAGGATTTTAAAACATCAAAAACATAAAAATATTATAAAAATGAGATATGAAAAGTTTCATGAAAATTCGAGTTCGGAAAGGTCAAATTACGAAAATACCGTTATAGGGGTATTTTGATAATTTCATATTTTTTGGGGTACTGCTATGATTTCAAATGCATTAAAAATTATAAAATATTATGAAATTAAGATTTGAAAAGTTTCACAAAATTTTGAGCTCAAGAAGGTCAAATTATGAAAATACCATTGTAAGGATATTTTGATAATTTCATATTTTTCGAGGTACTGCTATGATTTCAAATGCACCAAAAATCATGAAATATTATGAAATTAAGATATGAAAAGTTTCACAAAATTTCAAACTTGAAAAGATCAAATTATAAAAATACCTTTATAAAAGTATTTTGGTAATTTCACATTTCTTAAGGTATTGCTGTGAGTTCAAATACATAAAAAATTATGAAATATTATGAAATTAAAATCTAAAAGTTTCATGAAAATCTGAGTTTGAAAAAGTTAAATTACAAAAATACTCTTATAAGGATATTTTAGTATTGTACTTCTTCTAGTGTAATAAAAATTTTTAGTATTTTAAAAATCACTAAATTTAATTTTAAATCACATTGATTTCAATTAGACTTTGAACTTTGAAGATTAACCCCAGTTCTATTCATTTTGACAAAATTTTATTTAATTTTCGCTTGAGTTAACTTTGAAGTTTACCCATTTTATACATTCATATGAAAAAATATCATCCATATAAATCCTATGTAAAAGAATTTGATATTAATCAAACGAGTCCCGTTTTTCTTTGTTTATCAAGTTTAAATATTGATGCATTTTATGAGCTTTTTAAAGGACCTTTTTAAGGGTTTTAAATGGTTTTTATTCAATTATATTAAAATATTTTGAACAAAATTTGATATCTGTAATATGAATTTAACAATATATATATTTCTTCTAATTCATCTTGCTTTTTACAAAGATATTTTCTAAATCTTAATAAAAAAGAACTTGAGAGATAATTTTTTACGATGAAAAATATGATTTATATAAAAAAAATCAGTATATTATTTTTATATTTAAATATTTATACTCGGAATCATTTTTATTGTGATGTTAAATACATTCTCTGCAACGCACAATTATCTGTTTTTACTTTTTCCGGGTGCACTAGGCAATTCTAGCTTACCCTAATAAATTTCTTTTACATAGAAAACGTAAGGTCTCCCTGCTCCCTCCTAGTCGTTTCGCCGTTTCCTGCCTTCAGCCTTCCTAAAGTACCTCACGACTCTTTCTTCTTCTCGTCTTCTAAATTGTTGTCTCCTAGGCTGCCACTCTTCATCATTCTTTCAGATTTAATCATTTTTCTTTTATATTTTAGATTTTGACAATGGGAAACTTTGATTTGGAGTTTGATTTGGTTTCTCTGTTTTTTTTTTTTTTAATTTAAGTTCAGCACTCATATGCCATCTAAAATCTGTGAAGTTTGACATGGATTGTGTTTGAAATTTCCGAAGCTTGAGACCCAACGAAGGCCATTTTTCATTCAAGGTTAGTCTCGGCTACTTTGAAATTTCTGGAAACTTTTCATTTACATGGATTTAAGGTATCTAGTTCATGGATTAATAAGAGATGAAACCTTGTTCGGACACTAATATGTCTATCGTTTCCTTTCTTCTTCACTCTTTTTTTTTTGTCTAGTCTGGCTGCAGTAGAAATTTGTAAACTAAGAAATTTAATTGGCAATGGCTTTTCCTAGCTATTTCTTTTTATCATATTTTCTGTGTTTTAGGTGTTACATCTATTGAAATATATAATTGTTGTATTCGAGTAGCTTTGGTTTTCCATGGTTGTTTGAGTTTATTAGTTGTCCTGTGCACACTAGGTGTTTGATTTTTTGTCCATCTCAATTGTTGTGTTCGGGTATTGTTTATATTTTTCGGGCAGGGTTCCGGTAGAAAAAAAAAACAAATAGTACTTGTAAAATAGTTGTTTATACAAATGAAAATTATAAATTTTAATTATGATGATGTATTTTATCTTACTCAATAAGTATTAATTAACTCATGTTATGTTTAGTTTTAATTGATTGTTTATATATTATTGATTTACTCATTTTTATATTAACCTACGTATTTTGTTTTTTCTAATTTAATTTTCATTTAAATATTTTTAATTTTATATTATTGAAAGTAGAATTTACATATTGAATTATAATTATCCAATAGTTTGTAAAACATAAAGCAAAAGTTTTATTACTTACAATTAATAATTTCATTATTGCCAAGCATAAAAGAAACTCTTCATAAGTGCTTTTCATATATATATATTTTTTTTACTTTTAATCTCAGCATTCATCAATCACTTATTTTTTTTTATCATAAAACAATGGATTACAATTTCTTTTCTCCTTAATTAACCATTGCAACCTGCGGGCTCATCAGCTTATATGTACATATACATGTTTATCATTATGTATTTTGTATATAGTGATTAAAAATAAATTAATTGTAATATAATAAATAGTCTCTGTCCTTTTTTTTGCCAACAGATTTATTTTCTTTCTAATAAAAGAAGAGCAAAATAATTTGACTTGAGGAGGGAAAGTCATTTAAAATTCCACTGCTAAGCCATTTGCACCTTTCAGGCTCCAATTTTTCCCCCTCGGCCTTCTATTTTCTCTGCTGCCTTCACTCCATTTTACCTTGTTTTTATCCTTCCTCTTCTTCATCTCCCTCTCCTTCACTTTGTGGCCATCATCATTTCTCCTGTGCCATCCCTCCCTCACTTAATCTCACCTTATCTCTAACCCTCTTCCACCGTGCAGCTCAAGAAGAGATTTTGCCACCTCAAACCCATTGAACTTTTCCCCACTTTGTTCTGTAAGATGCATGTTGATTTCTGGATATTATCTCTTTTCCATTTTGTTAACTTTTAGGTTTATTGTTTACTTTCTAATTTGTCTATATTTGAAGATCTGAGGATTGCAAATAAAAGTCAGTTTCAAATATTGATACCTCTTTTTCCAAACTTTCTCCATATGTATGAGCCTATTTTTTCTTCTTCCTGATGATATTATTTCTAACTAAAATTTATTTTGTTCTATTGCTTGTCTATTGTACTGAGAAGCCATTAATAACTGTAAATTTTGACCCAAACATCTATTTTTGATGGCAGCAAGTAGTTTCAGAATTTTTGAATCTTTTAAAGGAGAAGAGAAAACAGTATGTGTTCATGGACTGCAGCAGAGTCAGACATGGTAGTGAAGAATCGGTTGGTAGGGTTCCTACTATGGCAGTCGATTCTAAGTAGCTTGATTTTCTTGGTCTTCACGACAATGATCGTTACTTGGCACTCCCCCACAGCAATCTTCACTTCCTTTTTCAGCTTTCATCTCTCCCAGCTGCTGTTCTCTGTCTCCCTTTCAACTGTCTTATCTCCCCAGCCTAAATGTAGTAGTTTGCCGATGTTGCTGGCAGCTGCAGCAGTTTCGGGCTTTGTCTTTGCAGTGTCTTTTTGTGGGTTCAATGGAAGAGTAGGATTTAAAGGTTTTGCTTCAGGGTTGTTCTATGCCTTTTTTTATGGTTATAAGCGAAGATGGGTATTGCAGTTTCCCATCATTCAGGTGAATTAATATTGTCGGTCTTTCTTTTTTTTTTTTTAAATATCTTTTAAATCTGCTTTATGATTTGGGTTGCTTTCTCCTTTCAACAGCGTTCCCATTTCTTTAGCTTCAAGATGGGGATCCCTTCTGCAACTACACACGCATTAAAGCTTTCGGCTGCAGCATATCTATTTTCAGCTCTGCTGTTGGCATTTATGCCACACCATTTTAACACTGATCTCAAGCTAGGAAACTTTTTTGCTTATCATATAATCTCTTATGCCGTCAGCTTTTTTATGTTTCTCTGTTGGGAATTAACTCACCATTTACATCAGGTTGGTTCAAAACATATAAAACTGTTGTCATTTCTAACATATACTGTACACAAATATTGGGATTAAAGTTAAATTTGTGGCTGGTTTATGTTGAATGTTGAAATTTGTGACTGTAATTCAATTTTATCGAATTTTGCCCATATGCTTTAATTTTGTTGATTTTTGGACAAAAAGGTAAAGGAGTTCAAGGAAATTTATCACATGCATTAATGGGAGTATTTTGTGGAATATTCAGATTTTGTTATTTTGTCCAAAAATCAACAAAATTGAAAGTTTAGTGTCAAAATTCAATAAAATCGAATTATAGCGACATAATTCAACATTGAATGGTAATGGTAAATTTGACCTTAATCCCAAAAACATTTTTAGTTTAATTATAGTCCCTGCTTTACTACTGCTTTATTTGAATTAATAGATTAAATTCATTGGATGTTAAATGTTTTTCAATGTGGTGCAAGCTTTTAGGTAGTACGTGCTTATCTTCATGTTGAATGCAACTTAATATGTCTTGTTTTTTTGTTACTTGCTTTTTACTTTTTGCTTTTCGTTTTTTGAAATTGCTGACATGAAAAAATGCAAATAGGAGAAAGAAAAATCATATTTGATTAAGAATGAAAAATAGATATTTTGAGAGAAGGGGTACATTGATATTTCTGTCAGCTCCTACCATCCGTAGTCCTATAAGAATTAAAACCAAGATGATCTTCTTGGTTACTTGCTTTCTTAGTACACAGAGAACATACTCATTCACATTCACAGATGTTCCTTAATAGACATCTTTCTTTTCAAATATATTCACGTTTTCATATAGGTGCTACATACAAAAAGGTTCATATTTGCACCACCAAAAGGATCAGCAGCAGCAGAAACAAATCCAAGTGAGCCTCTCCTAGCTGCGTTAGAGGAGAGCTCTCCAACTTCTCTTCTGAAATATCTTGCATACCTTGATCTATGTATGGTTTGTGAGAATAATGTTGATTACTGGCGTCGAGCTGCCTTCTTTGAAGAAACTGGTGAGACTTACAGAAGAGTTGCAGCTGTATGCATGAGACCTTTGGAGCAGCTTGCATCAAAGTTGGTCCAAGGTTTGGAAGGTTCTCTGGATGATAAAGCCTACCGAATATCTGACCAGTTGCAGTCATCAACTAATCCACGATTGAATTCAAAATGCTACGAACTAATGAATGACTTCCAGGTATGACAACTGTTTTCTAGAGGTGTGTACGCATGCATTCCTTATCAATAGTCTAGATGCAGCATCATTACACCTGGAAGATAGAGTCCAAACTAATTGGGAAAATCTTTTAGGATTATAACTCCAATTATGAAAACAGGGAAAAACACTTTAGTCTATAAGATTTTCTTGAAATTGTAAGTTTCAACCTTCAAAAGCTACCCTCAGTAGTTTAACATGAGCTTATTGGTATGAGCTCAACCTTGATTTTAGCTACATAAAAATAATGAAGCCCTTGTAAAAGTATAAAGTTCAAATGGAAAGCAAGCCCAAAAATATGGAATCTAGTTTTTTAAATCTATCTAAAATATGTGCCTTAAGCTTATGGTAGGGTGGTCTTCAGATCTGTCTATTTGTGTAATTTGCTTTTACTAAAATTTTTTTTTTTTTGAGTTTGGATCACATTTTAGACAAATAAAGGGCGCTTTTATCACTATATATTTGGTAATAATTGCAAGAAGGCAATGAAGTGCAACTTTTTATGAATGATTATTTTTCTTTTGCAGTAATTACTGGCATTTTTCGTCATTTATGTGGTATATTTCACATTTAAAGAGCAGGTTGAACTTTCTAAGATAAATTGTTAACAAGATCAAGGATAACAATTTGGCTTGAACCAACACATCTTCCACTTGCTTTCCCCTCCTGTCCCTATTTATTTGACTTGTTAAGAGTGTAACCTCACTGTAGGTATGATCCTATTGTTTCTGAATGAATAAATGATCCTAGTCACTTTGAAAATCATACAGGTGTGAGGATCATATGATCAAACTGAAATTGGATGCTAATAGAACAAGACCACCAATTGTATAGAGCAACTTTGGCTTTTAAATTGAACCACTAAACTATTAGGCATAGTGGAAATTTAATTGTTACTGACAAATACAAGTCTTTCTGCATGACTAGATAAGTAACCAAATGTGATGAAGAAAACATATATTTTTTGGCTGGGATTATGGCAGATTATCAATTTTATGGTGTTAAGTTTGCAATAATTAGTTTTTTGGAAGTTCCAAGTTGCGAGCTATATGCGTAGAAATTTTATAGAGTACTATTTTCAGGAGAGCCATGTATAGTGTGTGATCTGAATAGGACGTCAGGTTTCATAATCTTAGTAGTATTTGGGGAAGGCATTTGAATGCTGCTGATGTTAATAATATGGTTAGAAAAACAAGCACTAGTGCTGCAGGATGGCGATGGAATGGAACGGAAAAGTTTGCTATTATTATAAAGCTTTAAAATTAAAACTATAGTTTATAGATATTAATTTAAAAAAATGAGATATTACTGATCTTAATAAAAATAATGAATATTTATGATTTCTATTATATAAAACTAAGAATGAGATTAAATCATTTGGGTTTTTGTTAGGCTTTGTTTGGTTAGTGCTTTTAATATTTGCTTTTTGGAAGCAAAAATATAAAAGCATGTTTGGATACAAAAACAAAGAAAAATTTTGATGGATACACAAAATATATTGTACTTTTAGATGATAGAATTGGAATGCGTGATTTTACTTCTATATAGACTAATTTTAAATTTGAGGTTACATTTTAGGTATTTGTCCTTTAAATCAATTATAATATTGCTTTTTACTATTTGCTTTTGCTTTAAAACAATTACTTAAAAAGCAAAATGCGAAAAGTAAATAGTAAAACACCAATAAAAAAGGTGAATTGAGAAGTTAGTTTACAGATATTATGGATTTCAATACTCGGTTTATTTGTACTATTGGGTTCAATATTTTGGTTTATTTATAATTAATATTTCTTTTTTAATAATCTAAGTATCCAGTTTATTTCAATTATAAAGAGGGGATGGCAAAGCCTTTGGTGGCTGAAAGGAAGGAAAGGAGATGTTCTTTTGGCCAAGGGTAAAATGGGGAATTTACTGTTACAGTAATAGTGACTATATACACACCTTTAATAATATTTTTAATTGTCAGTGAAAGATGAACTGCGTTATATCCCCCTCTCCCACAAACACTCTTCAAATGACGTTTCAGTCCCTGCCCTCAATCCCCAAACTGGGAGGGATTCCGCTGTCTGTTGCCAAAGATACTTTTGCAGGTTATAAATTACTAAATTTTTATTTTCTTTCTGGAAAATAGAACTAAAATAGTTACATTTCCACATGTACCACAATCACTAACCTAATCTAATAGTATTTGACACTAATTTAAGTAACATGCAGTAATAAAATAATTATACAAATATAAATATACTAAAAGAATTGCAACCTTGTTGCAGAAGGGAGGGGACTGTCTAATCCCTGATCCTGTCCCTACTTGAGATAAATTGATCCCCAAACGACATGGTTGGGTTAGGAAGGTATTCTCCTCATCAGGGACATGGCAATCTTATATCCTTAGTGGTGTAGGTAGTTGGTTACAAAAATGACTTTGCTTTGTAGGTTTATTTGCTAGCAGTAATTGCTTTTATTATTGGTCTGCTTGGGCACTTTGTTTCAATGTGGTTGCTTGCTGATCATATATAACCTATTATGTATCAAGACACATTGAAGTGAGTGGAACATAGTTTTTGAGGCTAATTGTGCTCCTCCAAGGTTGGATTTTACCGTTTCAAGCTATATTGGATTTTTTCTCTAGCAAGAAAAGTCATATGCATAAATGGGGAGTGCTTAGTTCTTTTATTGCTTTTGTCTAGGGAGGTTTGAGCATGTGTAGATCAGGTTGTGGCATTGGTGAGCTATTTATATTATATTTATCAAGCCAAATTTAATAATCTTTTGGTGTCACCATTTTACAGCTATATACATGGTCTGCTCGAGCAATTGCTTCCTTGACTGCACACTCACGTAAAGAAGACAGATTTGGAGTTGCTCAACTCTCTGGTAGCAATGCTGCTGTTATGTCAATGCTTCTTGGTTGCCTGCTTGCTGTTGAAACGTTGATGGGGAAAAAATCAGGTTTGCAACCTTCTCATCATTCGATGGGGTCATTTGGTATTAAATTGGCTACATTCAGTACTGGAAGAAGAGATGCTAGAACAGGGAAAAGGAGGGACGACCCACTATATTCAAAAGCATACGCCATGGCTGATGTCTTAAGGACTTCAATTTACTGCATTGTGTCTGCTTTCCACCGTGAGATGCTGACTAGTGCCAAAGCTGGCCTTCTTGAAAAGGACTGGATTACTGGTGGCAAACCTTCTTTTGGAACTCGCGAGTTGCTGTTGCAGAAATTGCATCTTTTCCTTGACTTTCAGGCTAGCTAAATTATGATAAAAAAGAAAAGGAAAAAACAGGTAGAAAATGGTAAAGCTGCAGAAGATGACTGCTGGCTTTTCTCCGATTTGGGCACGTCCCTTTCCTGCTGCTTTCCTCAAGCGCAAATCAGCGGTTCTGGAAATTAACCAAATGTGAGAATGAGAATATGGGCTTTCCATTATTATTTAAAAGAAAACCTAAGTTCTTGCTAAATTATGATATGATCGATATGATCAACTGTCGCACATGAATTAATTGAGCTATTTAGTTACGAAGTTTGGCCATTCAATCTTTTAGATTAGTCTCAGTTCAGATACGGTTGAGCAACCTTGAGAAAGGTGTAGTCATAACTGTGAAAACCTGGAAAAGTGGCATGATAGAGTTTGACACCAATACATTGAGGAGGAAACAAAAAGAAAAAAAAAATGATAATAATAAATTTAACCCCTTGACCAGATAATCGGAAGCACGCGAAGCAAAATTTAAAGGTAGAATAAATCAATGACTACATACGGATATTGTTGGAAAGGTGTTGAAGTAAATTCATAGTTGCTGAACTTTCATCATTTTTAGATCACTAAATTTTACTTCTTCTCATTCAAATCATTTAAATTTGTTAGAATTTATATCTCAATTTGTTAAATGGAGTAATAAATATCTCAATTCTTGTCACTTAACAAATTTGATGAAAAAAACTAACGGCAAAATAATTCTCGTATTTTAAATTTGTTAAATGGAATAATAAATATCTCAATTCTAGCCGCTTAAAAAATTTGATAAAAAAAAAAATAATAATGGAACTATGATTCTCATAATTTTTATTTTCTTCCTCTCCATTCCCCTCTTGCCTATCTCTTCGATTTTCGTTGCTCTGTGCCTGACTCCAGACCCTTAAAAACAATAGTTTCTTTTTTTTTTTTTTTCTTTTTCCCGAAATTTTTTCGCATCATTTTGCTCCAAGGCAAAGCCCAGGTTTACGAAGTGGTGGATTCATGCAATTCAATCCCAAATCCCATTAATCAAAACTTCTTCCCACCTGTACTAAACTACTGCCATCTCTTTAATTTTTCTCTACTACTAATTATCTCTTTTGTTCATTCTGATCTCTAAAAGAATACCCAAAAAAAAAAAAAAAAAACCCAAGTTGTCTTTTAATTCTTTAGGTTTGCGTAGATTTGTAATTGTTTTAAGGTTGAAAATATATATAATAAAAATTATTGATAAAATAAAATAATAATTATTTTATATCATATTCAATTTATATTTAAAAAGAGATATGAATAGTAAAAAAATTAATATTTTTTTATATAAAATTATTTAATTTTTTTTAAATAAAAAAATAATTTTTAATTTACAAAATTAAATTTATATATATAATTATATAGTTAAAATTATATTAATAATTTTAATTATATATATTTTATAAAAATAATTTTTATAAATAAATTATTTTATTTTAATTTTTATGTACATCATACATAAAATAAAATAATATTATTTAATTTATTTTTATTTATAATATTATATTATTTTATATTATTATAATCTTATCTACCAAGATAAAAGTCATTGCTCAATAAGTCATTACTTGTGATAATCATGGAATGGATTTCATAAGGAACTTAAAACTATACAAATTACTATAAGAAAATGTTGGAGTTGGTTAACTACAAAGAAGTGAAAGAATATAAATGAGGCGAACAATGATTTAATAGTCAATTTAATTTTATATATTCTAAAAAGAGGTTTATATCCAAAAAAGAAGTGAATTATAAAAAAAGAAAAAAAAAAGTTACTTGACTTTACCCTATATGTCTTTTGAAATTGGTTCGCCCTCCTTATCCCTTCAAATCACCAATCTAAACTTGACCAACTTCCCACCACTCCTACTATTCACTTTTTTCACTCCAAATTTCCTCAGATCCTTCTAACTCCGGTTGATCGAAGAATTAGAGGAGAACAAAAAAACAACACGATTTAGGCGTTGACCCCCTTTTCATCGAAGCTTTTATCTAGATCTGATCGTTTACAGATCTTGCACAAAAGAGGTCCTCTTCCAGCTTAATGCTTAGTTTTGTTTAAAAAAATTTGGACAATTAGGTTCATTTGGAATTTGTGATATTGACAAAGGGAGAGCAGACTAATTTATAAACAAAAAAAAAAAGAAAAAAAAAGTAGACTGTAGAGGTAGGAAAAGAAAAGGATCGAGTAGGTTTGTTAATTATGTATTGGTGTATGTAAAATATTTACGTACTTACCTCTCTAAAAAAATCGTACTTTCAAAGGCATTTATCCTTCGGACTAGAATGAACAGCTTGAATTAAACTCCAAAATTTAATGGGCTTTTCTTGTCTAAACAAACCCAGCTAATAAGATAAATTTCTACGGCAGTATGGGCTTTTTGAGGGAAAGATATTTGGGGGCTCTTTTTCAGTTCCTATCTTCCCTTTTTCTCACAATTATTTTTTTTTTTAAATGTTCTATGCTCTCCGGTTTCAAGAGTAAGTTTTCATGCTTTTTGCTCGTTCTGAAATTTGAAATCATAATTAGAAATGTTGATGGTATTATTGGTCTCTTAATTGGAAGGGAATGGTGTGAGGTTGTTGAAGGTTATATGACCCAAATTCGCAATCAAAAAATATATTTGGGGTGTCGAAATTTCTCTGGGACGCACTCCAATGTTCTAGTTAATAAAATATATGAGAAAGGGTTTGGAAGGAAGTGAGGTGTGTGAAAGAAGCTACAATGGAGGGAAATTACTTAAGTGTGAAGTATTTATATTATCTTACGTATTTGAGCTTTTTCATTACCTTATATATGAGATAATGAGTGGTGACTTGATTATAACAGTTGACAGTTGATGAGAAGTATACATAAAGCTTAAGAAAGGTCTACAATGATGGCTACGAATTGCATTTAATGTTCCCAAGTAGACGTGGGCTGCATTTGATGATCTTAGGCAAGTTGGAAGCCAAATGTTCAGTTCTGATATGATGTCTTGTTGGGATGTTAGTAGGGATTTGGGTGAGTCCTCTTGGTAAGGGAAGCCGTTTCTTTAAGTATGAATGACATGATAGCTTAGGCATGCACTGTCTAGGCAACCCAGGGGATGTTAACCAAGGGTTGACTAAGTAAATGGGCGTAACAATTGCCCTGTAGGTTTAAGAGGATGATAAACCTCAAACAGTTGTCCAAAGTTTGGAGAAAAAATGCTTTGACAAGGAAGCAATTTTGGCTTGGCAAGCTAATTGTAGTGACATGACCTTTTAAGGTGAAAGGAACATCATTGGTAAGCAGTCATTGCTGGGCATCCCTATGGGGCAAGATGTATGCCTTTGGCAAGCTTGGTTGATAACGTGCCACTTTGGGTGGAATGGAATATGGCTTGGTGAGCTATGCAATTGGGTAAGTCACAGGGAGTAGTAGGTAGGGACTTAGGAAAATTTTGTATGAAATACTATGATTTGCTATAGAGTGTGCATGAGTGAAGTGCGTCAATTGGGGCAATGCATAGCATATGTTTGTGTTTTTGGATGGTGTGACTGTTTAGTACACGTGTTGCATTTGTATTGAGGGATAATCAACTATAATTAATGGTGAGGATTTTTTGAAAATGAATCCATTTTAAAAGGGAATGAATGTGTTTATTTTTGAAAAGGACTAATTGAAAGGTTAGGTTTTAAGGGAGGTTAATTTGGACCGTTCATGAATCAATTAAAATGGTTCAAAGATGTGTCATTAAATGCTTGAAACGGTCTTAATAGGCACTATTTCAATGGTGTTGTTTAGCCGAGTATAAATAAAACACTTAGGATTTTCAAACCTCACTTCTACTATTGGCTTTCAAGAAAAGATTTTTGTTGTTTATGTGTGTGTTTACTGCTTTTCATATTCTTCAACTTTCTGTAAAAACTTTCGATATGGTAAGAAAATATTTTGTTTATTTTGTGTTTTTTGTTAAGTGCTTCAAAAAAGAGAGGAAATAGCACTGAAAAAGAGGATAGTTATTTCTGGTGATGATGAGGAGGTAAAGGCATCGGCCACCAATACTAGTGGTCATGATAGGAGGGTAGGTGATAAAGGGGCTCGAAAGAAGGGAAAAAAGGCTCAAGAAAGGGGCATGATTGTTGCTTTTTGTATAGCCTACAAATGCACAGATCAAATAATAAAATGGAAGTATTCCGGTATCATATCCCAAAGGATTATAGATTGTAATTTTTAGGTAACTTTCAAGTATTAAAGGTAAAGTTTTAAAATTTTACATCTAAACAAGTGAAACTTTAGGATTGAATGTGAAATAAATGAAGAAAAAGTAATGTAAGCTTAGTTCTCACTTATCCAATTGTCACTTGGTAAGCTAGATAACAGCTAAAACAAAATCTAAAGAAATAATAATTGCAAACTTGAAAATAATCAAAGCTTGAGATTGCCAAAAGTAAAAAAAAAAAAAAAAAAAAAGAAAAAAACTAATGGGAACAAAATTTGTAACATGAAACTTAAAAGCTTGTAGGATAAGAAGTGTGGCCAAAACTAATCTTACATAAAAGAAAATTTAAAGAGTAATGATTGCATGAAATTAAATAGATTAGGAGAAAAAAAAATGAATCTAAAAAACTTGTAAGTAGAAAAACAAGAATTGAAGCCAAAAGTAATGAAAAAAAAAAAGAGATCTTGAAAAATAAATACTTCTTGAATTAAAGAAACAAATTTTTGTTATGGCAAATTCGTCACCTAAGTTAATAACTAAGAAAAGAAAAATAGAAGAACAAAATAGAAGAATGAGATGATGAAATAAATGAGAATGGCTTCCTTATTTATAGAGGGGGTTTGGCCATAGGAGATAAGTTTACAAGAATTTAATTTTAAATCAAATGCTAAGAGATGAAGGCTATCTTGATCTTTAAAGTTCTTTAACTGAATGAGACTTTTGCTTCTTGAAGAGGTGTAGCCAAATAAGTGTCTTGGAAAGCAATTTTGGCCATGTGATCTTTGCTTGATATAATCTTGATTCAAGACTCCTTGGTAGATTTAGCTAAGCCGTGGATTACAAGATCATGTATTTGAATTTCATCTAATCTTTTGTAATTTAAATGACTAAAATCCTTCTTCATATGTGACTCTTCAAAGAGCAAGCAAAAGAGTCTTTGTGCTTTACAAACACTTTTAGCTGAATGCACTTAGTGTCTTTATTGGCTTGAAATTGCATGAAGTCTTCTTGGATTTTGTCTTAGCTAAATGGATATGGGAGATATGAGTCCTTGTGCTTATTAAATTCTTTAAGCGAGCTTTATCTCCTCTTACATTTGAATTGGCTAAATGTGGTAGTGTCCATAGTAGCTTGAAATTCTTCAATGCTAAGCACAAGAGTCATGGTGGGGGTTCAAACTCTTTTGGCTATATAAGGTAGAAACCCTTCATGAATGCAAATTTCTCTCTTGGTCACATGGTTGAATAGCCTTGAACCAATGAGGTTCAGTTAACCCTTAGTCTTATATGGCCAATGCTCATCTTCATGCATGGATTGTATGTTTTCCTTATCCATAGGCTTTAAACCCCAAAACCATAAAAATAGCATTAAGGTACCAAAATTTGAACAAAATTTAAAATTTAGCACTAATTTTTGCATGTAAAAATACTATATTTTTAGGTGCTATCAGGATGTAGTGGGCAAATTGAGTAGGGCAATAGGGACTGTGGTGCGGCATTGTTATTAAAGAAGCAAGTGGCCCCTTTTGCTAATATGGTTATTCCTACAGCTGACAAGGGAAAAAGGAAAAAGGATAAAGGAAAAGAAATGGTGGTATAAGAGCCTAAGGACTTAGCTCCATGGTCGTGACCACCAAATAGGTTTGTTTGCCACACAAACCAGCCCATGGTAAGGCTAGCACTAAACCGCATGGTCTTCAATCCTAACGACCCCATGTACGAGATTAGACTACCACCTTTAGGCTTCATCATCAGCTAAGTAGGGGAAGTCGAGGGGATGGTAGGGTTTTACTTGCATAATTTCAGGTATGGGTTCCACCTCCATCTAAACCTGTTCGTCCATTTACTATTGGCCACTTTCAACATTATGGTGATGCAGATTGCTCTAATTGATACCGAGAATTGATGGTTGAGATGTTGAAGAGTAATTGCAAATAGTAAAACTCACAAAGAAGACAACTCATAAGAATTTGAATAATAGCAGAATATAGTTATTGGATTAAAGAGATAGAAGTTCTCCACCATGACTAGACACTAAGGGATACAAAAACACCACCCTAAGAATTCTAATCAAAGATACAGAACTATAAAAGTTCACCACTCTAGTAAATCCACCTAAGAAATACAAAATTTGAGAACAATCTAAAGATTGCTTAAGGATAAAACAAACTCTATTATACCTTTTACAAAGAATAATGAAAAAATAAATAGGCTAGGAACATCCTTTAAGCATACGAGCTTTAAAAGATTGCCTTTTTTTGGATTGCTAAATTGATGGGAATACATTCAACTTGTCTTGCTAAAATGGTGCCTAAAATCATGGGATTGCATGTGAACACAATAATTTGTAGTGTGACCATAATTATCTACCCATTTACTCCTACAAATTACAGCATAGCACATTAATAATGTGCTTAATATTTGGTGTCTAGGTTTATCCATGATTCTAACCATAATCCCATCCATCTTCATGCTTTCCTTTTCTAGCTAGTGTGAACACTACCTTTATATTCTAGCCCACCATATTTCTGTATTTTTTTAGTGGATTTGGACCAAGGATAGGCCCATCTTATTTTTGGATAAGTCATCTTTAGTCTTAGCCCATGTTGTAAGATGTGTTAATATTTTGATGTCAATATCCTCTGGTTTTTCACCATGATAGGGTGACAAATCAATAACATTGAAGGTGGAAAATACTCCATAAGCATCGGGAAACTCTATCTTGTAAGCATTCTCCCCAATACGTTGGAGAATTCTAAATAGACCAAAATTATCTTTTTGATAAACTTTAAACCTACTTTATTATTTTATTAAAATAAATAAAATTTTTGAGTGACTAATCATACCCTAAAAAAGATTTATGATACATGTTTTTCACATGTTTCTCACGATTTTAAGTTTTTTTGTCTAGTGATTGAGTTTTTAGACTAATATGTTATGACATTTATGCCCATTCACTTTAAAAGGAACCTTTTTTCTCCTCATCCATCATTTCCACAGTGCTGTAGGGAAAAACCTGTGTCACCACAAATGGGCTCATCCATCTCGACTTAAGCTTCCCTGAAAAAAGCTTTAAGTGAGAATTAAGTAGCAAAACATGCTAACCGAGCTGAAATGTCTTATCCAAAATTTGCTTGGCATGCCACTTTTTCATCTTTTCCTTAAACAACTGAACACTATCATAGGCATACAAGCAGAACTCATCAAGCTCATGAGCTAAAAAAGTTATTTTTCACCTACAGCATCTAACTCAAAGTTCAAATTCCAAATAGCCAAATATACCTTGTGCTTTAATTCTACTGGCAAATGACAAACTTTCTCATATACAAGCTAACAGGGTGATA
Source organism: Durio zibethinus (assembly GCF_047325235.1). NCBI lineage: Eukaryota > Viridiplantae > Streptophyta > Magnoliopsida > Malvales > Malvaceae > Durio > Durio zibethinus. Next base: position 27,197,659 of record NC_143164.1, on the reverse strand, counting down.
TTCAATCAAAGTCTTGAAGGTGGTCCTATTGCCCACAATGCATTATGTAATCTTTTAGAGCAATTTTTATGACTCGAATTCACAGTTATCTCAAGTATGGACTTGATTTTCCTATATAATACTTTTACCTAACCACTACACTGTGGATGATAAGCAGTGGTAACCTTATGAATGACCTCATACTTTGCTATTAATGCATCAAAAACCTTTATTACAAAAATGAGATCCCTCATTACTAATGATGACTCTAAGGGTTCCAAATCTAGATAATATATTCTTCCTAAAAAAGTTAAGTACTACCTTAGCATCACTAGTAGGCAAAGTTGCCACCTCAACCTATTTCAAAACATAATCCACAGCCATCAAAATATAGTGGTTCCCACAAGAAGAAATGAAAGGTCCCATAAAGTTTTTACCCAATACATCAAAGATTTCAACCTCAAATATTAGGTTCAAGGGCATCTCATGTCTCGTAGATATGCTCCTAACTCTCTAACATCAATCGCACCTTTGAACAAACAAATGCACATCTTGAAAGAGAGTGGGCCAATAAAATCTAGATTGAAGCACTCTAGTTGTAGTCTTCTATCCTGCAAAATGTCTACCATGATCAAAAGTATGACAATGTCTTAATATATCATCAACTTCCTTCACTAGGACATGTTGCCTCAAAATGTGATCCTTACACTATCTAAATAAATAAGGCTTATCCCAAATATAATATTAAATATCGTGCAAAAACTTTTTTGTTTGGTAGAATGACAAATCTATGGGTAAAACTCCACCAATAATGAAATTGCCATAATTAGCATGCCAAGGCAAAGTATCATGCTGAAATGTCATCAATTGCTCATAAGGAAAAGTCTCACCAATGCTTAGATCACTATTAATGCCACCATTGTCTAACCTAGAAAGATGGTCAGCCACATTATTCTTTAATCCTTTCTTATGTCTAATCTCCAAATCAAACTCCTGTAGGAAGAGAATCCACCTAATCAACCTAGGCTTTGCATCCTTCTTGGTTATGAGATATCTAATCATAGCATGATCAATGTAAACTATGACTTTAGAGTTTATGAGATAAGAATGAAACTTATAAAAAGCAAATACAACCGCTAATAGCTCTTTCTCAGTAGTCGAATAGTTAAACTGAGCACCATTCAAAGTCTTGCTTGTATAGTATATGGCATGAAATTACTTTCCTATCTTTTGACCTAGAACAACTCCTATTGCATAGTCATTGGCATCAAACATAAGTTTAAATGGTAGAGACCAATTAGGTGCTATAATGACTAGAGCAGTAACTAATTTCTCTTTGAGCACTTGGAAAGTATACAAACAATCATCATCAAATTTAAACTTCACCTCATACTCCAACAATCTATATAAGGGTTTGGAAATCTTAGACAAGTCTTTAATGAACCTCTTATAAAATTTCATGTGTCTAAGAAAACTCCTAATACCTTTAATTATAGTCGAAGGTGGCAATCTCTCCATCACCTCGATCTTAACTTTGTCAACCTCAATCCTTGTTGCAAAAACCTTATGATCTAGCACTATCCCCTCTCTAACCATGAAGTGACATTTCTTCTAATTCAACACTAGGTTGGTTTTTGCACATTTAGTCAAAACACAAGCTAAATGATTGAGACAATCCTCAAACCTATCACCTAAGACCAAAAAATCATCCATGAACACTTCATGGGAATATTTACCATATCAGAAAATATAGCCATCATTCACTTTTGAAAAGTAATTGGGGTATTACAAAGTCCAAAAGGCATCTCCTAAAGGAAAAAGTACAAAAAATGTAGGTAAAAATAGCTTCTTTTAGTCTTTAAGTGTTATAACTATCTGATTATATCCAAAATACCCATCCAAGAAACAATAATACTCATGTTCAGATACTCAGTCCAACATTTGAACAACAAAAGGTAGTGGAAAATGATCTTTCTTTGTAGCCTTATTTAGTTTTAAGTAATCCATACAAACTTGCCATCCAATAATAGTCCTAGTAGGAATCATCTCATTATTCTTATTTTACAACACAATCATCACCTTTCTTAAGCACACATTGAATCGGGTTGACCGATGCAATTAGGTATATAATCCTAGCATCTAGCCATTTAATAATCTATTTTTTCATCACTTTTTTCATGGCTGGATTCAACCTCTGTTGCATCTCAATGGTTAGCCTAAATCCATCTTCCATCAAAATCTTGTGTGTGCAAAAAGATGAACCAATACCTTAAATGTCAATAATGGACCAACCTATAGTTAACTTGTGGTCGCACAGAACTGAAAGAAGTTGTGCCTTATCAATCAAGGATGCTAATGTGATCACAGGCAAAGTGTCATCCTTACCTAAGTAAGCATACCTAAGGTGTGCAAGCAATGGTTTAAGCTCAAGAACTAGTGGTTCCCCAACAAAAAGGTTTAATTACTCTAGGGAAAATATCTATATCCACTAGAGGCTCGACATTAGGAGGTGGTACATATCGACCGATAGTGATCATCAAAGTTGCATCATCATCCTCTCTCAAATCCATATCTTTTACCTCATCGATGAAAGAGGAATCCTTAAATTGTGAGATCGGATGCTCTAGGTGAAAAATATCATTAACCAAGCTACTAACTACCTCTATATTAGAACACTTCTTAAAATTATTCGGATACTTCAAAGCCTTAAAAACATTAAATCGAACATCTTTTTTCTATACTCATATAGTCAACTCACTATTTTACACATCTATTAAAGCCTTTTCGGTGGCTAAAAAATTATCTCCCTAAAATAATTAGGATCTTATGATCCACCTCCATGCCCAACACAATGAAATCAATAGTAGAAATGAATTTTTCTACCTTAACCAAAGCATCTTTTACAATCCCTCTAAGGTAGTTCAATGACTTATTAGCCAATGTAGAGTAACTCATATGGGTTTAACCTTGCTATGCCTAATCTTTGAAAAATGGATTAAGGCATTAGGTTAATACTAGCATCTACGGTATAAAGAATGATAAAGCTACCATGATCTTTAAGTTTCGTAGGTAATTTTTTTAAAACCATTGATATACATACATTGGTGAGTGTAACTGCCTCAAAGTCCTTAAGCTTCCTCTTATGAAAGATAATGTCCTTCATAAATTTTGCATAGGTAAACTTATATTCAAATGCATTTGCAAATAGGACATTAATGTTCAGTTTCTTAAACATCTTAAGAAATTTAGAGAATTGCTTCACTTCTTTTTGCTTCTAAAATTGCTAAGGGAAGGGAACATAAAACTTAGATGGCTCAATTCTAGAAGGAGTAGGCTGAGATGAACTAATAAAACAATAGAAGATGGTGTCTGTGGTAACTCAATATGTATTGGAACTATACCCTAATCCTTCTTCTTACCTTTTTTCCTATCATGAAGTAGGTTTCTATCACACTCATTGTTATCAGACCTTTCATTTGTCTTATCTTGAGAACCTATATGACCTTAGCCATTAGCTAACTGCTTCACACTCCTAAGTGTAATTACTTTGCAGTGCTTTTTTTTCTCTCTTCTAGGGTTGACCTCTGTGTTACTGGATAAGGTGCCTTAAGGTTAGGTACTCAATAAGTTAGCTAACTGACCAATCTAAGCTTTTAAGTTCTTAATGGACGCAACTGGTTTTGAAACATGCTATTATGGGTTTGCGTAAATAAGGTCTAAGCTCTAAGAAAGAACCTAAAAGATCATCGACTGAGGTCTTTTTATCTAAGGGTGGCTTGGATGGACATGGAGGTGTGTAGTGCTGCTGTGAAGACTACTGTCATTGATAAGGTGGTTGTTAAAAGTCGGGTAGGTGAAGTGGTTTAGAAAACTGATCATGATGTGGTAGTGATGGTATTGGTGGTAATGGTGCCTGACTAGGCTAAAAAGATGTGGGATGGTGTTTTTGTTGTTGATTTTAAAAGAAAACAAGATTGTTCCTTTAGCCTAGGTTGTATATAGAAGAATAGAGGTTGTTGGGCTACCTAAGATTTTGTACTACAAATAAAATTGACTTTGGGTGAGTACTCGAACATGACTCCCTCAAGTGTCCTACATCGTATAACTCACATATAGCTATAGAACTATTAGTCTTAGTAAACCTAGAGTGACTAAGACTAGGCTTTGAGGATGTAACCTTACAATGTAAAAACTCTACATATTTGGCTAAAGAATCTACCCTAGCAGTAAGCATTATAGGCTCACTATACTCGTACACCCTTGAAGCTTTCCTAGAATGCTATCTCTCTCATTAGACCATTAACAATTATTAGTTGTCATATCCTCAATAAGATCATAAGCTATGTAAAAAATCTTACACATAAAAGGACCTCCTAATGTAGCATCTAAGAGAGTCCTAATATTAGGCACTAAACTATTATAAAATATCTAAATCTCTAACTATTTCGATAGTCCATGGTGTAGACACCATCGTCAGGGCTCCTTGTACGTCTTTCATGCTTCACATAAGGTCTTCGAGTCATGCTAGAAAAATATAATAATTTCATTTTGAAGCTTGGCCATCTTAGTCAAAGATAAAAATTGAGCCATGAACTTCTATACTAAATCATCTTAAATGGTGATGAAATCTAGTGGTATCGAGGTTAATCAACTCTTGGCTCTACTTCTAAGAAAAAATGGAAATAACCTAAGCTTAATGACATCCTCAGTAACACTATTATGTTTAAGTGTATCACATATCTCCAAGAAATCCTAAAGATGAGCATTCGAATCCTCTCTCAAATGACCATTAAATTACACTGACTGTTGTATCATCTAGATGATTGTAGGTTTAATCTCAAAATTATTGTCTTGTATAGCTGGCCTTTTAATACTAGGTTGCAAACCATGAAAATCGAGCATAGCATAATCCCTAAGGGCTCTAGTATCCTGCTCGACCATAGTATTGGTTGGATCAATTTATCTTTCCCTTGTAATTCTTCTACAGGTAGCCTCAAGCTCAAGATCTAAAGGGATCAACTCATTATTCCTATCTAAATGCATACATGGGCAACAAAAGCACTAGACCTATCGAACAACTCTAAAAATAAAACTTTAAGTATATACACTTAAAAAATGGTCAATAAAGGATCCTATGATATGTTCACCTAAAACCTAGACAAATCTAGTCTCTAGCCTAAGGTATGTACTCTAAAAGGGAACCAATCTATAATAAAGTATGGTGAAAGTCAATATTAATGTAGGACTCTTTACTCCTAATCCTTGACAATGGCACTAAAAATTTGATTGGAGAAATCCTACAAAGGCATAGGCAATCAAGTAATAATAAAGACTATAAAAATCTTGATCCCACAATGATTAGTTAAGAAGATCCTAGCTTAAGTACCCTTTATTCCTATACAATATCTATAGTTTGTTCAGTCAATCAATATCTATGAAAAAATATTTTTACAAATTTAACAACAAAAAATCAAATAAGAAAACAAATCATAAAAAAAATAATAATTAAAACTCTAAAAATCAAATGCAATTGAAAAAAATCAACAAAGAAAATTCCAATTAAAAGAAATCAATCACATACAAATATTACCTAAAATTCTAGAATCATGAAATTTGAAAATGATATATAATATAAACTGATAATGACACTTATAATGAAATTAAAGCTAAAAATTTCTAATGGGACCAAAGCTAAACTAAACTAACTTTGAAATTCACTAAACCTTAGCTTGAATGAATCAATGCAGCACCAAAAACACTCAACAGAAGCTAAGAAAATAGGTTACTACTTGCGTGAAATAGAGAATGAAGCATAAATGTCACATTAGAAGCAAAAATGAAGAAAAAAAATTCATACCAAAGCTAACTTGTATCCTAATGATGAAACACTAAAAATTTGTATATCCTAGATGAAGAAATAAATGCAGATTTATATAAGAAATTAAAATGCAAAAAGAATGCATCAATAGTGACTGAACCTATATATGCATGACTTGCACAAGCATACACACTTTACAGTTCAAGTTTCTAAATTGTATACACAAGCCTAAGTGTAAATGGACTTTGTATGAATAGTTAAAGATCTAATCGAAGAATTAAAATGCATTAGAAAACTTGAAAAATAGTTGAACAAAGGTAGGATAAAAAAGAAAATTGCAGTTTACACATGCAATGAGCTTACGTGAACATAAAATGAAAAAAATAACATGTTACTTCAATGATTGGAACTTCTAGGCTAACCAAAGGAATCTATATCTAAATGAAAGTTATGAGAAAAAGTAAATGATTAAAAATATAGATCTAAAATGTAGTAGGACATAAAAAAAAAAAAAAACCCAATAGAGTAATGCTTAAATAGAAACTATTTTAAATCACACATGAACTAAATTGTGTGAACCAAAAAAAACAATTTTCAACATATGATCATGAACTATAAGAAATCTTCAACTGAGTTAAGAGCATCTATGTTGACAAGTATTTCACAATAATCCATAAGAAAATCACAAAAATCAAGCGTAGAATCAGCTCAGCAAACTAAAATTCAAAATAGTGTATTAATATGCATCAAACAAGATCTGTTCGCAAATACTTGATCCAAACAGCAACTGATTTCCACTAAAATCAAGTCTCTCAATCAAAATTATCAAGCTAAACATAAAACTATAGATCCTAAAGGAAGAGAGATCATGCAGAACTCTACGAGTAGAGAGGTTTCACGTCAAAGTGGACTATCATGTCTGGCACTTACACTTTGCTCCAGTCGCACCTTTTAGCTTTAATATGGAATTCTCTACTACAAGTTTAAATCTAAATTTTATGTATGTTGAAGATCTATAGCTTAGGAACCTATGGAAAAAAATTGAACAGAATCTTACAGGATTTGCTAGAGATTCAATGTAAGAATCGCATATAGGTCAACTTGATCAATTTCACAAATAGTTTGAAAAATAAATGGAAATGAACTGATTTATGCATGAAAATTGATTAAAACTACAAATTTTGTTGTAATATTTGAAAATATCATAAGAAAATACATAGAAACATATAATTTGGCAATGAGTTTTAATAGGAAAATCTAGAAAATAGTTGTTTGGAAACTAAGAAAATTTAAAAACAGGAAAAGAAAATGTAGAGAAAATAGAAATTTAAAACCTAAGCTAAGTCCCCTTAATGGTTGGCCTTCTCCCTTTATTTATAGGTAGAGGGGAGGGACCTCGAGTCTTACAAATATTTAGAGACTTTATGCATCTGTAGGTGCTCGTTTGACGCTGGTGTATGCTTGGGTCTTATTTTTTCCCCTGGTGCATGTCTCTCTTTCAACCAAATTTGAGCTTCATCCAAGTCAACTCAATAGCCAATTAAATCCCTCCAATATGCCACATCAACCCCTTTCATATTTGGTATACTCCAATCCAGCATAGGTAGTTTGCAAGCTACTTCAATCTTCCTATGCATGCCATGCACATTTCTTGCATTAACGTCTTTTGCATCATTCAATTTTTTTTTTGCAAAAAATTTTAACACTTAATAAACAATTTTATCACACATTTTACTAAAAAAAACTATGAAAATAATACTAAAAAAAATCAAAAAAAGTTAAGAAAACTCCTTAAGTGTCATTGTGACCTATTGACACTAATTAAGGCTATTTGCACACATTTGCATAAAAAATCCTTCATATTGTATCCAAATTGACCAATATTTCTCATTTTCTTTTAATTGTATCTACACAGTAGAAAAATGTGCATTTAAGAGTATTTCTGCCAAAAATACCAAAGAACAAGCTAAGATATAAGTCAAATTGCACTAAAATAGAGCAAGAAAAAGCTAAAATTTAAATGTAATCACGATGCCAGCGAACTAAGTTTGGTGCCTAATCTTATTATTTCATCCAAGTTTAAGGTCTTTGATTTTGAAAAGTATGATGATACCAAATGTCCCTCGGTATATATCACCATGTATTGTCAAAAGATGACAAGCCATACTCATAATGACAAGTTATTATTCACTATTTTCAAGACAATTTTATGAGGTTTGCAACAAAATGTTATGTCCAGTTGGACTGAAGTAAAATTCACTCATAGAAGATCTGGCTAGAGCCTTCATAACATAATATAAAAACATAGTAGACATGGCATCAGATAGGTTGACCTTGTAAAACATGGAGAAAAGGGCTACTGAGACTTTCAATAAATATGCTCACTAAAGGAGAAATATGGTAGCTCAAGTCCAACTATTGTTGATAGAGAAAAAAACTACTATACTTTTTATGAATACTCTAAAGGCTTTTTACTATGATAAATTGGTTGGTAATGCTACAAAGAACTTTGCGAATATGGTAATATCAAAGGAGAAGATTGAAAATGCAATCAAGAATGGCAAGATTGATGGGCAAGAGGTCTTTAGTGCCAAGAAAACTCTAGTCCTTAAGAACAAAGAGTAAAAAACCTAAGCAGTTACTATTAAAGGCCCTTCACCTAAACCTTACGTCCCTTACCACCAATACCTGATCCGTTTCCCCTATTATCATTCGACCAATCAAGTGTCCCAAATACCATACCTTTATCAACCAATACCGACGTTAATTTTTCATATTATGTTTCAAACCCTTATTACTTTACCCATCATTAGACCAGTCTTAAAGCCTAATAACTAGACAAGTGGTTCTAGAAAAGCATGAGTTCATCAAGAAAGAAGTCATATTAAATTCCTATGTCTTATCTTGAGTTATTCCCATAACTCATTAAGAGTCATTTGGTATCATTTATTCATCTGGAACCATTAAATCCTCCTTATTCCAAATGGTATAATGCCAATGCTACAAGTGATTACCATGATCGAAACATAGGTGACTCTATAAAAAGTTACCTTACGTTTAAGCATAAGGTTCAAACTCTGATCAGAGTTGGCTTAATAATTTTTGATGAGCAAGGAGGTTGGATGTCAAATTTGAATAAGACTGTACATGGGTATAATTCTCAAAATGATGATCTGGGCCAAAGTCGATTGGAAATGTCTTTCTTGAATGTTTGTTAAGGTTACTCAGATTTTTTTTTATGTATGATGCATTTTCATGGTATCTTCATTTTTATCCACTTGAATAATTATTTTCTTTTATATATATCTCCTTTAATATTATCTTTGTATTCATTTTCAAAGGATTAAAGGTTTGGTAGATTTTGTTATAAGGTTTTGATTCTAAGTAATTATTTGAGAATAAAGCCCAACATAATTATTTTCTAAAATCATGAAAAAAAAAAAGAAAATGCCTAAAAAAAGGGAAGAAAAGAAAAGAAGGATAATAATAGAGAAAAAGAAAGTTTTCTTCTATAATGAAAAGTGAAAAGAGTATTGATAAAGTTAGTGATCACTATTAGAAACAAACCAATACCTTTATACATTTTTTAAATACTCTCATATCCTAAGTCACTCAAACGATTTCATTCATCAATCATAACCTCTCAAGAAACAGAAACTTGAATTCAGAAACCTTGCCTTCATTTGATAATATTATGATGAAAAAAGGTAATAATCTTTTTTCTAGGCAATGAACAATGAGATTTTCAATTTAAAAAAAATACAAAAATTTTGGGATTCTTAGAAGATCAGGCAAACACAATATATTTTTTAAAGAATTTAGATGTGGTAATTTGAGGTGTGAAGGCTATGCTGTAGCTCCAAAAATTTTCAAAAATCAAAGTCGTCCAAATTCTTTTTAAATAACCACAAACATGCTAGCCTCTCAATTCTTTACCCAAAAATTATCCATATCCAATATCTTAGGGCACATTGACCAAAAAGAAAGACTTCATTGCCCTTAAGGAAACTTAAGTTATAGACAACCTATTCTTTATTGTAAAGTGATATGAACTCTTTAATGCCCTAAACGTGTTCATCCTACATGGCTTTTGCTTTCTTTTATCTCTCACATTAACTTTCATCAAGGGTGGTTTGTCAATAAAGCATCTTTCTTGAATTGTGGTGGGGGGCATGCAAAAAAAAAAAAAAAAAGAAAAAAAATGTAATGAAAAAAAATGAAAACAAAGAAAAGAAAGAAAAAAATCTTTAATTGTGACATTATGCACTTAAAGCATTTGAATGACTCCAAAAATAAAAAATAAAAAGATCGCAATAAAGAGACTACGGAGAGAGAAAACTAACAAGTCCAAAGAGTGTTAAAGTCCAGAGAAATGTCTAATAAAGAAAATTTAAAAAAAAAGAGAAAAATTTCTTCAAACTTTTTCATCTGAAAAAAATTGCTCTTCAAAATTGACTAACTGTACTTGAGATAATAAATAGCCATCTTCATTATCTGTTCAGAAATAGAAATTTATCCGTAGCTACCGTTTTGACCTTGATAAAGTTTTTTCAAAATAAACCCTAACTAAGGATCGCTTTCCACACTAGGGGAAAAAGGGATGCATTTAAGGGATTAAGTATGGTAATGTCCAAGAAAGAACCCTATGTTGAAGGCAAATGTCCAATAAAAGGTCCTCAAGTATTAAATCCACTTAAAGAAAAAGAAAAGAAAAGGTGAAATAATGAGAAAATAAGGAAAATGAGAGAGAAAGAAAGAAAGAAAAAATGCAAAAGAAAAGGAAGAAATGAAAAAGAAGAATAAAGGAAAAGAAAGAAAAGAAAAAGGAAATAATTGGTTGAGTGGAAAGCATAGAAAATGAAAGGACAAATACTCCGAAGTGAATCCCTTAAATGAAAAAAATGATTATTGGTTCAATCACCCTTAAACACTTATTTTGGGCCTATCTATCATTTTCTTTGAAAACTTTGAACCTTGGCCTATGCTACATCTTTAGAAAAGTCCATATTGGATCAAGTATGATGCTTAAAATTGAAGAGATTCCTTTCAAGGAATGGCCAATAAAACCTATAAATCATTTTTATCTTCCTTTATTCCCTTACTGCCCATTTGGATCTTTATCTCATTTTGGATAAATTTGAATTCTTGAGTGCATAGAGTAATAATTAAAAAAAAATAGAAAGATTATGAATGTGGCTTTAAGGTGAAAACTTTATGAAAGAGCAGTCTAGAGCAAATCTTGAAGCCCTCAAAGTCACTTTTGATACTGACTAAAGGTAACTTAGATCCTTTGAAATACTCGAAGATACCAAAGTCTTAAGAGTTTGAAATGCATAAAAAGGGATTGATTTTGAAAATTTGAACCTTCTTTCCTCATCCCTAAATGACCTTGCAAAATTTTGAACCTATCACAACTAACTTTGACGTCAATAAAAAATATCACATTTAGATACTAAAATGAAAATTTTGAACATGTTTTGTTTTCAAATGATTCATGTTTTTAGAAACATTATTGTTTCATTCAAAGAACTCTTTTTCTTTGCTGTGGGAAAAAAACCATATTTTTTTGTTATATCTTCCTCTTGCTTTTGCTGCATTGGAGGTAATTTTTTCACTATTGTAATGTTTTTATATATTTTATATATAATTTTTAGTTATTGTAAAAAAATATTGATAGCAATTTTCATTAACTTTGACAAAAAAAAAAAAAAGAAAAAAATAGAAGTACTGTGGCAAAGTTCAACCAAATCATAGTCTAGTGGCAAAATTCAACTTTCATCTGTATCGTACTGACAAAATTATGGCTTATCTCAAAAAGAAAAAAAAAATCATCCACTAGAAAATATCTAAAAAAGAAAATGCCTAAAAAAAGGGAAGAAAAGAAAAAGAATAGAAAAAAAGAAGAAGGAAAATAATAGAGAAAAAGAAAGTTTTCTTCTATAATGAAAAGTGAAAGGAGTATTGATAAAGTTAGTGATCACTATAAAAAACAAACCGATACCTTCATACATTTTTTAAATACTCTCATATCTCAAGTCACTTAAATGATTTCATTCATTAATCATAACCTCTTAAGAAACAAGAACTTGAATTCAGGAACCTTACCTTCATTTGATAATATTATGATGAAAAAAGGTAATAATCTTTTTTCTAGGCAATGAACAGTGAGATTTTCAATTTAAAAAAAAATAAAAGAAAATTTGGGATTTTTAGAAGATCAAGCAAACACAATATATTTTTTAAAAAATTTGGATGTGGTAATTTGAGGTGTGAAGGTTATGCTGTAGCTCCAAAATTTTTTAAAAATCAAAGCCACCCAAATTCTTTTTAAATAACCACAAACACGCTAGCCTTTCAATTTTTTACCCAAAAATTATCCTTATCCAATATCTTAGGGCACATTGACCAAAAAGAAAGACTTCATTGCCCTTAAGGAAACTTAAGTTATAGACAACCTGTTCTTTATTGTGAAGTGATATGAACTCCTTAATGCCCTAAACGAGTTCATCCTACATGGCTTTTACTTTCTTTTGTCTCTTACATTAACTTTCATCAAGGGTGGTTTGTCAATAAAGCATCTTTCTTGAATTATGGTGGGGGGCATGCAAAAAAAAAAAAGAAGAAAAAAAAAGAAAGAAAAAAAAATGTAATGAAAAAAAAATGAAAACAAAGAAAAAAAAGAGAAAAAAATCTTTGCTTGTGACATCATGCACTTAAAGCATTGAATGATTCCAAAAAGAAAAAATAAAAAGATCGCAATAAAGAGACTACGAAAAGAGAAAACTAACAAGTCCAAAGAGTGTTAAAGTCTAGAGAAATGTCTAATAAAGAAAATTTTTAAAAAAAGAGAAAAATTTCTTCAAACTTTTCATCTGAAAAGAATTGCTCTTCAAAATTGACTAACTGTACTTGAGATGATAAATAGTCATATTCATTATCCGTTTAGAAATAGAAATTTATCCGTAGCTACCCTTTTGAGCTTGATAAAATTCTTTCGAAATAAACCCTAACTAAGGATTGCCTTCCACACTAGGGGGCAAAAGGGATGTATTTAAGGGATTAAGTATGGTAATGTCCAAGAAGGAACCCTATGTTAAAGGCAAATGTCTAATAAAAGGTCCCCAAGTATTAAATCCACTTAAAGAAAAAAGAAAAGAAAAGGTGAAATAATGAGAAAATAAGGAAAATAAGAGAGAAAGAAAGAAAGAAAAAATGTAAAAGAAAAAGAAGAAATGAAAAAGAAAAATAAAGGAAAAGAAGGAAAAGAAAAAGGAAACAAATGATTGAGTGGAAAGCATAGGAAAATGAAAGGACAAATACTCCGAAGTGAATCCCTTAAATGAAAAAAATGATTATTGGTTCAATCACCCTTAAACACTTATTTTGGGCTTATCTATCATTTTCTTTGAAAACTTTGTACCTTGGCCTATGCTACATCTTTAGAAAAGTCCATATTGGATCAAGTATGATGCTTAAAATTGAAGAGATTCCTTTCAAGGAATGGCCATAAAACCTATAAATCATTTTTATCTTCCTTTATTCCCTTACTGCCCAGTTGGATCTTTATCTCATTTTGGATAAATTTGAATTCTTAAGTGCATAGAGTAATAATTAAAAAAAAAAACAGAAAGATTATGAATGTGGCTTTAGGGTGAAAACTTTATGAAAGAGCAGTCTAGAGCAAATCTTGAAGCTTTCAAAGCCACTTTTGATACTGACTAAAGGCAACTTAGATCCTTTGAAATACTCGAAGATACCAAAGTCTTAAAAGTTTAAAATGCATAAAAAGGGATTGATTTTGAAAATTTGAACCTTCTTTCCTCATCCCTAAATGACCTTACAAAATTTTGAACCTATCACAACTGACTTTGACGTCAGTAAAAAATATCACATTTAGATACTAAAATGAAAATTTTGAACATGTTTTGTTTTCAAATGATTCATGTTTTTAGAAAAATTATTGTTTCATTCAAAGAACTCTTTTTCTTTGCTGTGGGAAAAAAAACATATTTTTTTGTTACATCTTCCTCTTGCTTTTGCCGCATTGGAGGTAATTTTTTCACTATTGTAATTTTTTTTATATTTTACATATAATTTTTATTTATTGTAAAAAAAATATTGATAGTAGTTTTCATTAACTTTGACAAAAAAAAAAAAAGGCCAAAAATAGAAGAACCGTGGCAAAGTTCAACCAAATCATAGTCTAGTGGCAATATTCAACTTTCATCTGTACCGTACTGACAAAATTATGGCTTATCTGAAAAAGAAAAAAAAATCATCCACTAGAAAATATCTAATATAACTTTTTATTTAAATTATTAAAAAGGAAAGTAATAATTTTATTTTTATTGAATAAATAATTTATAAATTAACAATTTATAAAATATCTAAATTGATGTTCGTATTTTTAATGTTTATAATTTTGTTCAGTTTTTGTTATGTTTATATTTTTTTACTTTATTAATTTTTATAATTTTTAAAAATCTAAAATAGAAGCATTTTCCTTAACTCTCCACGCTTGTTACCTGTAACATGCTTGTTACATGTGCAATGAATTGATATTTTACAAATTATTCATTCAATAAAAATTAAAATTGTTGTTTTCTTTAAAAAAAATTTATCAATTATTATAATAAAATTATTTTAGATTTTTGTTTTGGATGATTTTTCCTCTCCTCAATACCAAGCACCTGAATTTAATATCACTTTGTGATATGTCATATTACAAATATTATTAATATGAAACTTTTAAATAATATTTATTAATATAGCAAACATGAAAACTTAAGGCCACTTGTAATTTGTGATAATTAGTTTCGATATTCCCTTACATGGATTTAAGCCTTTTTTTGCTTTGGATAATGGATTGTTTAGAAATATGTTTGGCATGAGCTTTCTTGGATTTTGGACATGTTTGTGCTAATAGTGCTTAATCTTTAATAGTAGTATGAAGATATTTGAACTTATGTCGAACTTGACTGGGTTTTAAGCTTCGGAGATGTTTATATCTGTGTTGGAGATAAGGATGTTTTGGGATTAAGATGTGTTTAACGTTAGGAATATATGCTCTCCAAAGCATATTTCTTTTATTAATTTTGGAAATAAAATATTTTAAAAGGAAATAGATAAATCAAATAAGAAATTTTTATTTTGAAATTAGTTTTGTTCTATACTTTTAAGTCTTTTGATGCATTGGTTCTATGATTTAATTTTTTGTATTAAAAGAGAATTTCTTTTGGAGTTTGGTTTTAGTATTATTAAAAGAGAAAACTTAAAAGGATATAAGTTTTTGGAGGTAAACTGAGAAATCAGAAAATTCTTTTAATTGGGAATAATTTTATTGCATTGATTTTACAACTTTTGGGCTTCTTATGAGACCCAATCCAACATGTTCAAAAACTTTAAGAGGCCTAATCATTTTTGTAGAAATTACATGCAATTAGGACACGTAAGAAAACACCTTTTTTTTGTTTCGTCACCCTTTTTTAAGTATAATAATAATAAAACATGTATGTCGAGTACTTAACACCTCCGACAAAACTTGAAAAACTTACTGGTTGATTCAACAAGTAGTAATAAAAATTATTTGATATTAGTGCGTTTTAAATTAATTTCATTTGATAATCAAATTCAAAGACTCAACATTGATTAGTTTTACTAATAATATATTATTGATGTGGTTTTATATTAATTTTTAATATTAATTTTTTTAAAAATTAAAAAAATTATTCAAGAAAAAATTTATCATTTATTTATTTATTTTAATTTTTAAAGAACCATATAATTATAGTTTGAGTTATTTTAAGTTATAAATTCAGATTTTATGAATTTCAAATCGAAACAATACCGAATTCGAACCGTTTACTTGCTCAAGTCATGATGAATTCACGTTGTATCCGATTTCAGGTTATTCTTAATTTTTTTTGTGTTTGAATTATTTTAAATTTGAATTTTTTGAGTTCATGTCTTTGACTTGTTGTAATCAATTCGAATTGATACAAATTTCATTTTGACTTGATTTATGTAGATTTCGGTATTTGATCAAATTTTGCCACCTATATTTTCGTTAGTAAGGAATACCTTATTGAGTGAAAAGAATGGTCTGACTTTTGATTCTTCAATGTGAAAAAGAATGGTCTGACTTTTTTATAGTTATGTTTTCGGGGATAAATAAAATAATATGTCAAATATGGTTACCAAAACTTAAATGTAAAGAAAAGCATTTAGTTAGGTTAATTTTCGAATCAGCACCTAACTGTTTGACGTTCCTCTTAACTTCTGATATCCCAAAATCCTGCTTATCTTTTTCCCTAAAATGTCTTGGTTAGATAACGGCTTTAACAAGAAACAATGCTTAAAAAGTACGTGATTGCTTAACAACCTTCTGGTCGCCTTTTAGCTTTTTAATTTCAAGTCAGTTGAGGCTATAAGGTGACGTAAATGAAAAAGCAGCACTGAGACACTTGACTAAGAGTACCGAGTTGCTTGACTCACTGAGTTCCCACTAGTCTCATACTCTGCTTCCTTCGTCGTAAAGAACCAAATCTAAATATTTTACTTCGTTCTGATAAGTAACAAAAAAAATTCTAAATCTTTTGTTAAACAAAAAAAAAAAAAAAAAAAAAAAACGTTTTACAACTTTTCAATCAATTGAGCGACAACCGCATTTTTACACATTACGAAATCCTGACCTGAAAGAGATGGGAGAGAGGTTTCCTTGTAAATTTTTTTTATTACTTTCCATATATAGACGTATTTCAGTCAAACACCAAGTCTATTCAAATAGCTTTATTGGAAGACTCTGGTGCTTGATTATGGAACTCGTTTACTAGGCACTAATTAGAAGTCGTTTTATAATTTTTTTTATTAAAATATAATTATTTATTTTAATGAATTTATTTTTTTACAGAAAATTTTAAATTGATTAAAGTTTATAAAAAGAATAAATTTCAATTTGTATCTCAAAACTAAAATTCAAGAGTTTAATGACACATAAAAAAAATTATAGTACTCTCACAATATTCATTCTAAAATTATATCAATTAATTTTAAATTATTCTAAAATTGGCCTTAATTGAATGGTGTTTTTATTTTTTGCTTAATTTTTTTAAATATTGAAAAATTTTTAAATCTTTCTCACATTTTAGTAGAATCCTTAAAAAATCTTCCTTGTCTCAATAGTATTAAAAAAACCCATTCGTTCTCTTGATAAAGTTCAGTTGTCAGATTTATTAATAATTTTATGAAATATACTTTTCTAATTTGATTCATTATTTTTAATTTTCTAATTTTATTTTTTTCTTGAAAATAAATATCAATTATGGTTATTGAAAATTTTAATCTAAATTTTCCACTATTCTAAAAAGATTTAGAAAAACAAATTTCTCACCTAGAATCTATAAAAATTACCAATTTGTGCATTTTTAGAATTTTATAATCAGAATAATTAATATTTAATTCTAAACTTTTTCTTGATGCTATTTTTCCTTTAATTCAAAAATAAAAGTTAATTACATTTATTGAAATTTTTTATCTAAAATTTTCTCCATTCTAGCAAAATTTTAAAAAAGAATCTCACTTAGAAATTTCTAAAAATCACCCATTTGTGCGTTTTTAGAATTTTATTATTGGGATAATTAATATTAATTTTCAAAATTTTAAACAAAACTAATTTTCTAAAACATATAAGGGAATATGATGAAATTTAATTAATTATTTATTATATAACTTGTAAATTTAATTTAGTGAACCTATTCCTAATAAAAAATACATAAATAGATCAATAAATGAATATAAATAAATATAAATAAACTAATAGTTTAAAAAAAGGAGAAAAGAAAAAAAATTTAGACAAATAATAAATTAAATAAATCAAATGAATAACTTAAATAATAAAAACAAAAACAAAATAAAATAAAAAACTAACGATCGGGTTGAGTCTTATTAAGTTCGCACGTAGGTCACTTCAGATCTAGACATGGATTCGCAAAAATTTTAACCCCTAAACAATGTTGTTTGACTATAGTATTTAAGCAAAAAAGATTCTCTTTCACTTTTTCCCCTTCTCCTTCTTCTTTTTGGTTTTTTCTTCCTTTTCTCTAGAAACCTAGATGAATGTCGACTAGAATCTTTAAAGAGTCATCTAAAACTTTAAAGTACCACTAGAAACCTCAACGAAATACTTAAACTTGGCCAGACAATTCAAAGTTTTTTTTTCCCATAAACTTTTAGATTTTTTCCAAAAGTACTCAAACTTTTTTACAAAATTTTCTTATTCTTCTAAATGCCTAGTATCCTTAAACAAACTATTTTTTTTAGATTAAACTTAAAAACCTAAATCAAACTAAACTCCAACCTACACTACCAACCTATTGATTACTTTTTCTTTGCCTGCCATTTTTCAATTCTTGATTGTTGATGGTTGCTTGAAGTTCCTTAATTAGATCCTTAGGTTTGTCAAATTCAAATCAAGGAAAATAAAAGTTGATCCTTAGGTTGATGAAAGCCTTGAGGATGAACCTTTTTTTAGGTTTCCTTCATCACTTTTATTTTATTTTCATTCCACTCTTATCACATTTAACTTTTTTTTCTTTTTAAAAGTAATACAAAGGTCTTTTATGAACTTTACCATTTATTTATCATCATTCGCTTTTCATGGCAAACGTAATTCATTACATATTTCCTCAACTCATTATGGGATGGCAACAATGATGAAAAACAAAGTAAATTAAAGAAAAAGATACTCAATACTAGAATAGGTCTAGTAAAGGAAAAGGCAAATGAACAATTTCAAAGCATGTCACTGGATAAATGTTTGAATCATATAATAATATCCAAATAATGAATATTCAAACAATTTTTAACACTAATCCATAATTTTTTTTGAAAACTCATTGCATTGACACATTTAATTTTTTGAGCTTATCAAACCAAATCTTGCCCCTATCTCACAAGATTTTCAAATGATATTAGTCCTTTTATTCCAAGTTATATTTTCATGTTTTCAGCCTAATTATCATCTTCTACTTAAATTGTCCATTTGAGTTTTTAATTTAAGTTTTCTTTTTTTCTAATTTTTCATTCCCTTTTTCTCATCTTTTTTTTTCAAATTTTCTTTTTCATCATATTTCATTTACCATAGATGTACCTACTAAACTCCAATTTAATCTCGAAATATAAAAAAGGAATCATTGTCCAAAAATTATTGATGATTGTGAAAATTATAGAATAAGTCACTTTTGCCTTTAAATTTTGAAAATTTTTATAAATTCATGCAACTTCATGCCTTAATGTGGCAAATTCTTGATTTTTATGTTTACATGAAGAAATTAGGTAAGTTGGATGAAAATGGAAAAAATCATGCAAACCATGCAAAGGTGACAAAAAAGGTAGCCATGCATCAGAACAATTTAATGCATGCAAAGGTGATGAGCACCATTTGGCCAAAGCTTGAAGATCCTTTCAGCCATGCACACAAGAGAAGGGCTAAAATTCATTCAAAGTTATCAACATGTAACCCATGTTTTAGCCAAACCAAGAAGCCCAATAATGCAAGTTAGCGCATTTGGCCAAAGAGGAAGATTGCATAAGGACTATTTCAATTTTAAAAGAGTTTGAAACTAAAGGAAACAAATCAAGAAAGTCGAGCAAGCAAATTCAATAACCAACTAAATCTACCACATCTTTTTTCAAAATTCAAAAGGCATTTGACATGTCATGAATAGTTAAGCATGGATGACACAAGTGGACCAATCTAAAAGTGCTAGTAGGCTATACAAGCCCCACCTCACACAAGTAGCTTCATCCATTTGGCTATCTCATTTAGAGTCAAGATCACATTTTCAAATTCAAAAGAGTTTAACATCAATCATTCCATTTTCGTTTCTCTCTTTTAGTTTTGGTTTTTACTTAAGCTTTTGTAATTTTTCTACTTTTATTCGACAAGTATGATGACTAGCATAAGTTTTTTGTTCTCGAGCTTTCTTATTTCAATAAAGTTATTTCAAGTTTTCTTCAAGCTTTCATCTTTTTTTTTTTTTTATATTTCAAGCATTCAAATTTACTTTCAAGCACTCTTCAAGTTTTCATTTTGGTTCGACAATACTTGCACTTTGCTCTTTACATCTCTTTACACTTGGCTAAACTCAATTCTCTTATAAGCATTTTGTTCTACTTGCCTTTCAATTTCTATTTTCATTTCATTGCAACTTGCCTTTTTCTTTTCTTTTTCTTTTTGTTCATTCGGCCACCACTATTGCTAGCAAGTTCTCATCTTGTTTGGCATTGCAATCAGCCTTTATATTTTCAAGACTCATATTTTTTTTCATTAAAATCTCTAACCAATTTTCAATTTGTCTAAATATAATGTTGAAGGAATCATTTTTCTATTTGGTTTTCAACACCCATTCTATAATCATCAAGAGAACGATACTCTACTCATACAATTTATTACTTGAAAATGATCTGTGCACTTATAGGCTTAAAAAGCAATAATCAAGTATACCATAAGTATGCCTTAATTTAATGTATGATTTTTTAATTTAAGCATTCACATTTGATCAAAATAGACTTTTAAGGCATATATAGTAGGCTAAAGAAAAAGGTTATGAAAAAAATAAATAAACCCAAAAATATGTTTAAAGGGTTATAAACTAAAGAATCATTTCTCAACATGTGAAGCACATAGGCATTTTGCCCTATTTTTCTCATTTTTCCACTTTCACTTTTTCATTTTTTCCAAAAAGGTTTAAATGCAAAAAAGGATTTTTTCATTGCCCTTAAGATCATTTGAGACTTTTGTATTCTCTTTTTTACGAACAAGTCTTTTCCAAAATTTATCATTGAAAATTTTTTGTGACCTTCATTTTTTTTTTTGTTTGCAAACAAGTCTTTTTTTGAAAATTTACCCTTAGTGTAGAGAGTGATCTTGGTTGGATTTTTGGTATGAAAAGTACTTAACAGGCTCACATGGGGTAACAAACGAATATTTTAACTATTTGTGTGAATTAAAAAGAAAGATGACTATTTCTAATCTCAAATATGAATGTCCTCATTAAAAAACATTCATTGAATAAGAACAACTTATGGAAAATTCACCAAAAAGAACCACATGCTTATAAAACAACTCCACTTTTATCTTTTGATGGGTGAAACTACATCTCAGTTTAAACTCTCCTTATATAAATTCATCTTCCTTTAATTCTTAAAATCTTAACAAAATAAGGGTCAAAATCATCAATGTCATCAAATGATAGAGATTTTCAAAATTGAATCTCGAATTATTGTCACGATTATTTGAACATTCATTATTTAAAATATGAGAATAAGTGTCATAAGAAAGAATAAAAGCAAGGATGAAAAGAGAAACATGTAAAGAAATGCACTTGCCACTTTATTGAAATGAAAGAAAAATAAATAACCAATACATAAAAGACCTTTCTAATGTTCATGATATTTAAAAACTTGCATTATTTCCTAAAAACCCTCAATTTGACAAGAATCTTAAACTTTCAATAAAAAGCCTTCTTAAAATTATGCCCCGTATGTTAGGAAAAGGATTTTAAGTAACACTTGGCCCTTCTTTATCTTCAAAATTCACCAAGCTAGCTTTGACTATATTTTGCACCTTATACTTTAATGCTATATATTTTTTTATGGAATGGCTTGCAATCCAAAAATGATAATCACAAGTAGAATTAGCATCTACCACTCAAGGTAAAGAGGCTTCGAAGGTTCCAAATACATTGGTGCAATGAAGTGGTTCTTAATGAGCTGAGGGAGTAACTCAATGTCATAGGAATTAGGTAAGAATAACATTGGTATAGGGTAAAGCCTCCAGCTTGTTGCCACTTATAAATCATAGCTTTGGTATCTCCTTATTTCTTTTTTGGTGCACCATTTTTCTTTAAATTAGAAGCTTTACCTTTTTTGAGTTTGCCATTCTTGATGGCATTTTCAATTATCTCACTAGAAAACACAATGTCAGTAAAATTTTTGGTGACATTCCTAATCATTCTTTTGTAGTATAGGGCCTTCAAAATATTGATAAATAAGATAATTATGTCTTTTTCAGTAAAAGGTAGCTAAACTTGAGCAATAGTATCTCTCCAACCTCTGGGCATATTCTTTAAAACTATCAATAGCTTTCTTTTCTATATTCTATAAATATAAACAATCATGAGCAAATCTATGATATGTTGATATTGAGTGATGGAATACTTTAGCTAATTCTTTCCATAAGTAGGTGTGGGTTCCATCAACCTGGACATACCACTTATACTAGGGCCTATTAGATTGTCTTAGAACACATAAATCATAAGCTTTTCATTATAAGTGCATGCGGCCATTTTGTGGCAATATATGGCTATATGAGTCATAAGGCATTTTGTTCCATCATATTTTTTTAATTTTGGAACCTTGAACTTGGTCAAGATTACCACTTCAAGCATAGCTCAGATGCACCTATGGACCCATAGAAGTCCTTTCCTTCAACAACTCAAAGTCTCTTTTTTATTAGATTTATCTTTTAAGTAGAAGAGTTATCCATTACCTTAGAAATGCCTATTTGTAGTTATTCTTGTTCCTTAAAATCATCCAAATTAGGAATTTGAATAAGATTAGACACATTCTCTCCAAAAGTAGGATTGGTATAAGTTTGGAAAGGTCACTAGGGAGCTATAGATGGTATTTTAGGATAAATGTAAGGTTATGCCTCAAGGAAGTTGTTGTTCTTATACCCTTTAAGATGTTTTGGCTTGGTATGGGCTATATCTAAGAGGATATAAGGGGTCTATAGCATTTATGATGGACAATCTTGCAAAGTAGAAGTTTCCTATACAACTTTTCCATTGTTTATCTTGTTGAGCATCTCTATAATTTTTCTAACTCTCTTTTAATTTTTGCTTGAGCCTTCTCGACCTTTTCAATTTGGCTAGCATGGTCTTGCTCTATAATCCTTGCTTGAGCTTAAGTATTATATGGATGGTGGCTAGGAAGATTTTTTTTTTTATGATCTATCTATTCTTAAACTTTTTGTTACCATAATTAGGATGATACATTACTAGGTTCTTATGCCAAGAATGATCCTACCTTGTTGGAAAAAAATTCTATATCCATTCATTGAAGTTAACAATTTAAGGATTTATGAGAGTTTTGAATGAATGCATGCATTACTGTTTTATAAATAACAATCTAATGATCCATGAATGCATGTGTCAATGCTTGCCACATAATAGTGAAAGATTGAATGAATGCATGTATTATTGTTTACCACATAACGATTTGATGATGCATGGATGTATGTGATAATGTATTGCCACATAGTAGTTTAATGATGCCTAAAACTAAATAAACATAGTTTTTTCAAATTTATCATACAATTCATACACGTGTCAAATAATAGGTGGATATGGTTCTAACCTAGGGTTGGCTTTTTATGGTTCTCTACATGCTTGGTTTAGATTCTCATAAACTTAAAGGTTCCCTAATTGTTCCTTACTATCCTCTACACAAAGGCTAGTAAAGAACCCCAATACTCACCTATAATAGGTTACAAACGAAAATTGTTCAATCTGAGTTTGAATATTTCGCTAGCAATTGTGGATATTATTATTTCATGAAAACATAGGTATTTTACTCCCTCTTAAAAGGAATTGAGCTTAGGTATAGAGTTTCTATTATGCACATGCAAGTGATAGTATGTGAATGAACAAACTTTTAAAATGCCTTATAGTTATTTACAGAAATAAATAAATAATCAAACAAGAAACACGCAAGAAAATATCAAGACCAATTAACCAAGATTTAGGATAATCTAAAATTATTTAATGGCTCAACTCTCAAAATCCCTAGTGGAGTATCCAAACTATCATAACGTTAAAGTCCGTGAATTCAATCATTAGAAACTAACTAGGTGTCACCACCAATCTTTTTTTTTAAGGTGTGATTGGTCACCTAAGTGAATTTACTCTTTTTAAGGAAATCCTAAACTTGACTAAGGGTTCTTAAAAAGAATAGATTCCGATTTGCATCTTAGAACTAAGTTTTAGAGTTCAGTTATATGTGAAGAAGGTCATCACACCCTTACAATACCTATCCTAAAATGATATCAATTAATTTTAAATTATCCGAAGATTGGTTTTAATTAAATTGTCTTTTATTTTTTTTGTTTAAATTTTTATCCTTTGAATATTGGAAAAAATTTTAAGTCTTCCCTACTATTCTAGCATAATTCTTTAAAAGTTTTCTTTGCTATAAGATTATTTAAGAAATCTATTTGTTCTCTAAAGAGGTTCCAATAATTTTATGGAAAATACCTTTCTAATTCAATTCATTATTTTTAATTTT
Organism: Durio zibethinus; assembly: GCF_047325235.1. Lineage (NCBI taxonomy): Eukaryota > Viridiplantae > Streptophyta > Magnoliopsida > Malvales > Malvaceae > Durio > Durio zibethinus. Next base: position 27,173,517 of record NC_143164.1, on the reverse strand, counting down.
CTAGTTTTATTTTTCTCTTGAAAATAAATATCAATTTTTGTTATCAAAATTTTTAAACTAAAATTTTCACCATTCTAACAAAATTTAGAAAAAAGAAATTTTCACCTAGAAACCTCTAAAAATCACCTATGTATGCATTTTTAGAATTTCATAATCGAAAATAATTAATATTTAGTTCCAAACTTTTTCTTGAGGCTATTTTTCTTTTAATTCGAAAAAAAGTTAATTATCATTTATTGAAATTTGTAATCTAAATTTTCTACCATTCTGACAAAATTTAGAAATGTAATTTCTCAACTAGAAATTTCTAAAAATCAACAATTTTGCAATTTTAGAATTTCATTATTGGGATAAGTAATATTTATTCTCAAAAATTTACACAAAACTATTTTCCTAGAACATACGTGGGGGTTACAATGAAACTCAATTAATTATTTATTATATAACCCATAAATTTAATTTAATTAACCTATTCCTAATCAAATAAGTACATAAGTAAATCAATAAATGAATATAAATAAATATAAATAAACTAATATAATTATAAGAAAGAGGAAAAAGGAAAGAAAGGTTAGACAAATAATAAATTAAATAAACAAAACAAATCATATGAATAAATTAAATAATAAAAATAGAAAAATAAAACAAAATAAAGAAAGAAAACTGGCAATTAGGTCGGGTCTTATGGAGTCAGCACGCAAGTCACTTCAGGTCTAGGCATGGATCCTCAAAAATTTTAAACCTTAAACAACATCACCTAGGCTATACTATTTAAGCCAAAAAAATGTTTTTTTTTGCATTTTTTCCTTTTCTTTTTCTCTCTCTTCTTGGTTCTCTCTTCCTTCTCTTTAGAAACCTAGATGAATGCTGGCTAAAATGTTCAAAAAGCCATTGAAAAGTTCAAATTACTACCGAAAACTTCAATGAAAAACTCAAACGTGGCCAAAAAATTCAATACTTTTTTCCAAAAATTCCCAGATTTTTTGGAAAAAAAACTCATGTTTTTTCAAAAATTTTCTTGTTCTTCTAAACGACAATAATCCTTAAATAAACTATTTTTCTTTAGATTAAACTTATGAATCTAAATCAAACTAAACTCCAAATTACACCATCAGCTTATTGATTGCTTTTTCTTTGCTTGTTGTTTTTTCAATTCTTGATTGTTGATGGTTATTGGAAGTTCTTTAAATAAACTCTTAATCCTAAATCCATTAGGACAAGAATTCTAAACCCCAAATCCCACTTAGATTAAATCTTATATTTTAAATTAATTTTTTTCCATCCTTACCCAAAATCCATCCAAATACATTTTTACTTTTAATTAACGTTTTAATTCTAACCTAAGGTACACAATTACAAGATCCATTTTCTAATCAAAACCTTTCCCAAACCAGCTAAACCTTTTTTTTTTTTTTTTAAATTAACCAAAATAAACAAAATAAATAAAAATAATAAAAATAACCATAAATGATATAAAATAAAAATAAAAATCAAATCTTAAGATGCAAATTAAATTTTAGACTAATTGGAGTGTCTACATCTGGGTTGAATCAGGTTGGACCATTTTGGTGTGAGTCTCTATAAAATATGCTGATTAAATTCTTGAAGGTTGCGAATTCTGGAAAATTTAGATGCATAATATCCGGTCCTCTTCAATTGAGTTGAGCAGATAAGAATTAAGAGATTAAAGATAGATTAAGAATTAAAAAATAAATAAATAAGAGTAGTATGTTGTTTTTGAAATAATAGCTAACATACGGTTAAGCAATTTAAGTGTTCAAATTAAATTTAATCACAAGCAATTTAACAACACCTACAACTAACTCAAAGTGATAGGGATAAGGTGAATTTTGGACGGAGAGATTTAAATATTCTTAATTTGTGGATTAATCCCTTAAATTAAGACCAAATAGTGATGTGAAATTAGAGATTAATTTTATTAGTTAATAGGAAGAAGGAAGAGGAAAGTTAGTAAGGAATGGCAATCAAATATGTGTGGATGAGAGGGAGATTTAATCAGAAAGTTTGGTGCCAGAGAACATGCAAATCCCTTAGCATGCTGCTGATGTTGCAACAGAAAGCACTAAAGATAGTTACAAATCTCCAAACTTTGATTTTTGTCCCATAATTTAAATCCAGTTCAACTCCTCAGTTATGGTTCAAGGAATCAACAGCGATTCAGTCCAACATGGAGAGAACACACACAAAATCTGCATTAAAGGTTATTACTTATATTTATTAATGCTGCTCATCCTCTTAATTGGTTTCCGTTGTTTAATTTATTTAATTTAATTGTACGTTAAATGCCATGCATTTTGTTTTTTTTTTGGTTTCCCAATAAATTTGTTCAAGACCAGCCCTTTGTTTTCTCTTCTTACTTGCTCATTTTCGTTTATTTTTAATGCTATACTCTAAACCAGACTGCAGTCGTTTCCGTTATATCGTTTGAGTTTCAACTAGTTGCATTATTCACTAACACGTAATATTAGAACTTAAGTATCATAATTGGTTTTTTTATCTGCTTTAACATTTTAGGGTAATCGGTCATTTAATTTAGCATGATTTTAGAACTCTCGAGTTCTAATATTTATATTTTTTTCACTCATTGTTCATTGACTTGTTCAATGTTTTTTTAATCTTTCCTCAAGCTAGTACTTTCTTTTACGCTTGGATTAGCATGCAACCCTACTAATCATTTATTCCGCTTGCACGTGAGGGACATGTTAAAATTTAAACATAATAGTTGCTTTTTTTTTTTTTTTTTTTAATTTTCTTCAAATTTTGCCAATAAAGCCTTTCCTCAATTACAAGGAAAAGATCTTAAAACTTTTAGATTGATTCAAATACCAAACGTGAATTTTGTTCATTTATTAGTTGTATTAAAAGTTATTTTTTTGTTATACATCTAAATTCATAAAAAAAATTTTAATTTTTTAAAATTTTTTTGCTCCAAATTTCTGCCACTCTATTTTTATCCATTGTTTTTCCTTTTTTTTTTTTTTTTTTTCATCTTTGAAGGCTGCTGCATGTAACATGCTCAAATACATAGTTATATTTCATTTAGATTAATTTTTTGTTAGCTTTTTAATTGTTTTAAACAATTAAGCGAAGCAATTGGAGGGAAAAGAAATACTGAAATGAACACAAAGAAACTCCCAATGCTAGATAATAATAATAATAATAATAATAATATAAGAGCCAAAAGCAAAATGAGAAAGCATGATGAATATATATATATATATATAGATATAGATATAAAAGAAATTAAGGCTTGTCTCACTAGAATTAAACAGAATTAACTGCTTCATTTTGGCAGACAAGAGATCAACTCAAAGACAAATATTCCAAGGTAAATTCATTTAACCATGTTTACACTAGTGCATGTATTTAACTTTCCAATAATTAATTAAGCTCAATTTTTACACACACACACACACACACACATATATATATATATGTAGGTTACTCCGAAGTCTCCGGCCAAGGAAAATACTAAGCCACTAGAATTCAAACTTCACACTGAACAAAGAGCGGTTAAGCGCGCAATGTTCAATTATTCAGTGCGTAATTCACTCGCTTCGGTGAAATAGTATCAGTTTCATTCGTTTTCAATGTTCCTAATTTTTTTTTCTCTATATAATTATAATTATATGCTTAGGTGGCGACCAAACTATATCTGTTGGAGATACAGAAGAAACAAGTGGAAAAATTGCAAAAGGTAAATTACATAATTCCTTGTCCAAAATTATGGTAATTAATAATTAACTGTAACACTAATTACACTAACATTGAGTGGACTGAGTAGATGATAGAAGAAGAAGAGATTCGATTGCTAAGAAGGGAGATGGTTCCAAAAGCCCAACTCATGCCTTTCTTCGATAGACCATTTTTCCCGCAAAGGTATATGTAATAATAATAGTAATTATTATTATTATTATTATATATTATTATATATGATCTTAATTATCTAAATTCTAAACTGGTTTCAATGTGTATAAATTTGAACTGCAGATCCAACCGGCCTTTAACAATCCCGAGAGAGCCCAGCTTGCGCACTGTTAATACCAAATGTTGGAGTTGCATCTCGGAGAATGAGCTCCATTATTTTCAGCATGCTCACGCTTGGAACCCCATCAAATGAATATATTTCAACCTAATTGACAACAAACTGCAGCATGATTGATGGCGTGCATTCATGATGTACAATATATATATATATATAGGATGTCCTAAATTCACGTACTCATTTATATCATTAGCGGAGTCTGTCTCTGTCCTTTTAGAGCTATCCATATAGCCAGAAACCCTTTCCCAGGCTTGATATATAGTGTCTCCTAAATTGTCAAATAAAGACGGATTGTATTTTCATTTTGCCATCAGAAACTCAAATTTCCCTTTACATGCCAGCTGAGTCCATGTCTCTTGCATGCTAACAAGCCAATAAATTAAGCACAAACAAGAGCTCAAGAACAAGCAACTTACGGTATATACCATTCAAATGACTAATTTTTGTGGGATAATTATGTTTGGCTAAATGCCCCATTTAGCAATTAACTTTAAAAAATAGTTTTGTTGATGGTGTTTTGGGTGAAGGTGAGTTGGATGGTGATTTAGAGGATAAGTTAGAATTGATTTGGGCTTGCAACAAGAAAGTACGGTCAAGAGGTGCCAGAGTTTGTTCTCCAAGACGCATTTTGATGCTCAAGTTAATCAAGTATACTAGAGTTTTTGAAGGAGGAAGATAAGTTACAAAAAGTATAAAGGAAGCTTAAGGGTGAATGGTTCAGAATGCTTACTTGGACCTCTTATTTATTTTACATACGAGACAATAGCTAGTGACTTGACTGGAGTCAGTGAAAGTTGATGAAAAGTCTATCTGGAGCATGAGGAGGACCCACACGAGTAAACGTGGGTTACATTTAATGGTTATTGGCAAGTTGGATGGGAGTTGGTATGTTGCAAGGTGACATGTTATGGGAAATTAGTGGGGTAGTTAGGTGAGCTGTCTCCATGGGCTAGGAAGTTCTAGTTAATGAGCAACTCAAGGGCGAAATTGGATTGTGGCGAGGAGGCTGGACGTGTGCTGACTTGGCGAGCAAAGAGGTTGACTTTGTTGACCAAGAGATTAGGCATAATAATTACCCCATATGTTCAGGGGCAGTTATAAAGTGACCACCCTTATACCTTTACCTAGGTGGGCAAGTAGGTGTGAAAGCATCAAATAAGTTTTGGCGAGGTAAGCCATTGAGAGAAGTGTGGCTGAGCTAGTCTAGTGAACCTTTCTGATGGCAAGCCTTGTTTTGTCATGCTTAGTTGATGACGTGCCATGGTGAGTAATAAAGAGTAGTAGCTAAGGACTTGAGAAAATTTTCCTATCATGTTTGTTATGGTGCAGACGTGGTGTGGGTGAGTTGAGCGCGTCATTGGCCATGTTGCGAAGCACACACTCATGTTTTTTATTTATGTAGTTGTTTAGGCCATGTGTTTTGAAAGAGTGCCTTCAGAATTTATTGTGTGAATTTCGAATGCACCATTTTACGTGCGAATTTAATCAAAAATTAATTTGATGTCGATTTAATGGATTTGGGTCGAATAAATATGTTTTTTCAAAATTTGTGTAATTACATCGATAGGCCCAGTTAGGGAATTTATGTGAATTGTTTGAAAACAACTGGTTTGTTTGGGGATTGTACATGAACTGTTTCAATTGAAATGTTTGGTTAGGTATAAATAGACGAAAGAAAGCGATTGGGACTCACTTTACTATTTTCCAATAAGAAAGTTGTTTTCTTTTTAACTTTTATGGCTTTTGATTCTATGAATTTTAGAGATTTTGGGTAAGTTCGAAAATTTCTCAAGTTCTTTTGCTTTTCTAAGAGTGACTAAGATGACACTAAAGAGAAAAAAATATTATTGAGGAATCGAGTGATGAGGAAAACATTGTAATGCCAGCTGCTACAGCTCAGGGAAAAGGGTAATGGAGCTCAAAGGGTCAGAGGTAGGCGTCAGGGGTCCAGGATCGTTATTTAGGAAGGGGGTGGAGCTGGGTCCAGTGGGGGTGGATATGATATTAACAAAGGGAAGGGGAAGAAAGTAGTGCTGCTGGGGCCAATGGATCTGTTGTGATGACTATACAATTTATAACTATTTACATGTCATTTGAGAGTCAAAATTTTGAAAACTGTCATAAATTTTGCTCTAAAATGATGTAAATTTGTGAATTTCAAGCTTGTATGAAGAAACAAATTACTTTGGATGTAAAAGCTAAAATCCATGCAAACCATGCAAAGGTGACTAGAGGAGGCCATGCATGAATCATGCACTCCAAGCAAAGTTGGTGAGATACATTCGACCAAGGCTTAGAATAGTCCATCAACAACCCATTCAGCCATGCATGCAAAGATGAGTGATCCATGCAAAATGTGGTAGCCATATCCAACTTAACATGAAGCCAAACCAAGAAGCATATAGAATCCAAAGTCATATTCAACCAAAGCTAAAATTGGAATGCAAAAGGACTCTTTTGAATTCAAAAGAATCATACGATGAGTAGAGAAGCATGAATGGAATTATGTATCATTATCAGAGTTAAAGCAGCAGAGTTTTTAAAAAATTTTAATTCCATAAAGCCTAAATCAATCAGTAAGATTATACAAACATCATACATATAGAAGCATGCATAGTTTTGGCTAAAGCTATTACCTTGAATGCCAAAAATCCCTTGGTTCAATTTGGTGATCTTCCAAATTGATTGCAAGCAAAGAAGCTACCCAAGTGTTTAGCATCTAATGGTGATTCACACAAACTCTTGTGAAAAAGCATTTTCTAAGGTTTTGTAGAACTTAAAACCACACTATAACTAGTAAGTGTGTGCAAGACTTCTTATATTTTCTTGAGTTTCTGTCTAGATGCTTGGTTTGTTACTCTTTTTCTATTTCTTTTCTTTCAAAAGGGGGCAGCTTGATGTTCATTTTATAGGGGAAGTATTCAACCACATTAGGTTTAATGCTTGGAATACAAATTTCCACATGCTAGTTGACCAAACAAGTAAAACTCTTTCTCTAGTTTTTATTTTCTCTATTTTTGGTCAAACCAAAATCAAATTAAATCCAACTTAATTTGTCCCAATTTTAATATTTCACAATTGTTCTATTGTGTGTGACTTATTAGGTTCTTTACCAATAAACACAAGCATTGTAAGCCTTAGTATTCAACTACGGATGAAACAAACTTTTTATCTTCATCACCAATTTTCCAATTGGCCAATCTTGTGTTTATGGATCATGATCAATGTTAGCTTCATTGCCATGACCCCCAATTGCTAAAGAAAAGTCAATATGGCTTGACAACCTATCCATGAATAGTCTTAGTTTATGATTAATACCTTTTCATCATATAATATCTCGGTTTGAATATTGAGTATGGCTTAGTGTCTGCTTAATCTTGTTCAATCATGTTAGGTCTTGTCTTTGACATTAACTCACAAACAAGTTTTAGAGCAATTCTAAATTTTTATTTCACTTTGGACAAAGATTTCTTAAGTTAATTCAATCAAGACTAGTTGAGATACTCTCTTGAACATACAAGGTGATGAATCCCATCTTGATTACTTCATGCATCTTCATATGCCTTATGTTATACCCAAAAATACTTGACTGAAGCATTCTTGGTTAGAACAATAAGTAAAGTTAAAAGTATAACATTCATCATATAATATCATAACTAATCTTAAGTCAAATGATCACTTATATAACCATCACATGAGAATGTGGCTATACACTATGTGAACTACCATTGTCATAATGTATAAACCCGTGGACCTACCATTAAATATAGACCTTAGGAGTTGCCACCAATCTTTTTTTGTTTAGGTGTAATTGGTCACCTAATTGAATCTATCCTATTTTAAATAATAATATTTGGATTAAAATAATACTAATTAATTAACATTTCAACAATTAATGAGTAAAAAATTTAAAAAATAAATATGTTTATTGAACTAGGTCAAATAGTCAGACTATTTAAATTATTATCTATTTCAAATCGTTATGACCTTTTGTGTTGTCATAAAAAAAATTATTTCAATTCATATAAGCTTATTTGAAATAAAATAATACTAAGTTATTAATATTATGAAAATTAATAATTAAGAGATTTAAAAAATAAATCTGTTTGTCGAACAAGTTTAAATAATTATACTATTTCAACAATTATCTTTTTGAAATTGCTATAACCTTTTGTTTTGTCGTAAAATGATTTTTTCTGTTCATACAAGCTTATTTTGAATAAAATAATACAAATTTATTAATATAAAGACAATTGATAAGTAAAATATTTAAAAAATAAATCTTTTTACAAAACAAGCTCAAATCTTATGACTATTTGAACAATTATTTATTTCAAATTCTTATGACTTTTTGTTTATCATAAAACAATTATTTTTGTTCACACAAGTTTATTCAAATTACAATAATATTAATTTATTAATATTTTGACAATTAATAAGTAAAAGATTTAAGAAATAAATATGTTTTTGAACAAGTTCAAATAGTCCTAACTATTTGAATAATTATCTATTTTAAATCATTGTGACCTTTTGTTTTATAATAAAAAAAATTGTTTCAGTTTATATAAACTTATTTGAAATAAAATAATACTAATTTATTAATATTTTAAAATTAATGAGTAAAAGAATTAAAAAATGAATCTGTTTACTGAACATGTTCAAATAGTTATGACTATATGAACAATTATCTATTTCAAAACATTATGACATTTTGTTTTGTCATAAAATAATTAGTTCTGTTCATGCAAGCTTATTTTGAATAAAATAATATAAATTTATTTATATTTGAAAAATTAATTAGTAAAAATTTTAAAAATAAATATGTTTTCTGTACATGTTTAAATAATTATGATTATTTGAATAATTATCTATTTTAAATCGTTATGATATTTTGTTTTGTCATAAACCAATTGTTTCTGTTCATAAAAGCTTATTGGGAATAAAATAGTACTAATTTATTAAAATTCCAAAGTTAATAAGTAAAAGATTTAAAAAATAAATATGTTTACTAAGCGAGTTCAAATAGTTATGACTATTTGAATAATTATTTATTCCAAAACGCTATGATATTTTGTTTTATCATAAAACAATTATTTCTATTCATATAAGTTTATTCAAAATAAAATAATACTAATTTATTAATATTCTAAAAATTTATAAATTGGGATTTGAAAAATAAATTTGTTCACTAAACAAGTTCAAATAGTCATATCCATTTGAGCTATTATCTATTTCAAATCATTATAACATTATATTTTATTGTAAAACAATTGTTTCTATTCATACAAAATAATTCAAAATAAAATAATTCCAATTTATTAATATTTCAACAAATTAATAAGAGATTTAAAAACAAAATCTGTTTATCAAATCAGTTCTAATAGTTATGATTATTTGAACAATTATCTATCTCAAATCATTAGTTATAATTATTTGAACAATTATCTATCTCAAATCATTATGATATTTGTTTTATCATAAAATAATTATTTATATTCATGCAAGCTTATTCGGAGTAAAATATTGCTAAATTAATAGTATTCTAAAAGTTAATAAGTGATTTAAAAAATGCATGTGTTTGCCGAACTAGTTTAAATAATTAAGATTATTAGAATAATTATCTATTTCAAATTGTTCTGATCTTTTGTTTAGTCATAAAATAATTTTTTTAGTTCACACATGTTTATTCGTAATAAAATAATACTAATTTATTAACATTCAAAAAATTAATAAACAACAAATTTAAAAATATAAATCTGTTTATTGAACAAGTTCAAATAGTTATGGCTATTTGAACTATTATCTGTTTAAAATAAATATGACATTTTGTTTTTTTCATAAAATAATTGTTTCAATTCATAAAAGCTTATCTGAAATAAAATAATATTACTTTATTAATATTTCAAAAATTGATAAGTTAAAGATTTAAAAAATAATTTAGTTTATCGAATTGGTTTAAATAATTTTGGCCATTTGAACAATTATCTATTTCAAATCATTATTGACATTTGTTTTGTTATAAACAATTGTTTTTCATCATAGAAGTCTATTCGAAATAAAATAATATTAATTTATTAATATTTCAATAATTAATAAGTAAGAGATTTAAAAAATAAATTTGTTTGCCAAACCAATTCCTATTTGAATAATTATCTATTTCAAATTGTTATAACCTTTTGCTCAATTACAAAATAATTGTTTTAGTTCATATAAACTTATTCAGAAAAAAATAATACTAATTTAATAATATTTCAAAAATTAATAACTAAGAGATTTAAAAAATTAATCTGTTTGTCGAAGCAGTTCAAAAAGTTAAGACCATATGAACAACTATCCATTTCAAATCATTATGAACTTTTGTTTTGTCATAAAATACTTGTTTTAGTTCATACAAGCTTATTCGAAATAAAATAATAATAATAATTTATTAATATTTCAAAATTTTTAAAAAATAATTTTTCTATTCACACAAGCTTATTTCAAATAAAATAATACAAATTTATTAATATTAAAACAATTAATAAGTAAAAAATTTAAAAAATAAATATGTTTATCGAATAAGTTCAAATCTTTATGATTATTTGTGCAATTACTTATTTCAACTTGCTATGTCCTTTTGTTTTGTCATAAAACAATTGTTTCTATTCATACATGTTTATTCGGAATAAAATAATATTAATTTATTAATATTTTGACAATTAATAAGCAAAAGATTTTAAAAAATAAAAATGTTTACCAAACAAGTTCAAATAGTCATGACTCTTTGAATAATTATCTATTTCAAATCACAATGACCTTTTCTTTTGTAATAAAACAATTGTTTTAGTTCTTATAAGTTTGTTTGAACTAAAATAATACTAATTTATTAATATTCTAAAAATTAATAATTTGGAGAGTTAAAAAATAAATCTATTTACCAAATAAGTTTAAATAGTCATATCCATTTAAGCTATTATCTATTTCAAATTATTATAATATTTTTTTTCTAAAACAATTGTTTTTATTCATGCAAAATTATTCCAAATAAAATAATACTAATTTATTAATATTTCAAAAATTAATAAGAGATTTAAAACCTAAATTTGTTTACAAAATCATTTCAAATAGTTATGACTATTTGAACAATTATTTATCTCAAATCGCTATTATCTTTGTTTTGTTATAAAACAATTGTTTTTATTCATACAAGCTATTTGGAGTAAAATATTTCCTAAACTAATAATATTTTAAAAATTAATAAGTAAGAGATTTAAAAAATCAATGTGTTTATTGAACCGGTTCAAATAGTTAAGACTATTAGAACAATTATCTATTTCAAATCATTCTTACCTTTTGTTTAGTCATAAAATAATTGTTTCAGTTCATTCATACTTATTTGAAATAAAATAATACTCTTTTATTAACATTCAAAAAATTAGTAAGCAAGAAGTTTAAAAAACTAAATTTGTTTACTGAACAAGTTCAAATAGTTATGACTATTTGAACAATTATCTATTTAAAATCCTTATGACCTTTTGTTTTATCATAAAACAATTGTTTTAGTTTATAAAAGCTTATCCAAAATAAAATAATATTACTTTATTAATATTTCAAAAATTGAGAAGTTGGAGATTTAAAAAATAAATAAGTTTATTGAATCAATTCAAATAATTATCATCATTTGAACAATTATCTATTTCAAATATTTATGATCTTTTGTTTTGTCATAAAACAAATGTTTTTCAACATAGTAGCTTGTTCTAAATAAAATAATACTAACTTATTAATATTTCAAAAATTAATAAGTAGGAGATTTAAAAAAAATATGCTTACTGAACTAGTTCAAATAGTTATGACTATTTGAACAATTCTATATTTCAAATCATTATAACCTTTTGTATTGTCATAAAACAATTATTTATGTTCATATAAGCTTATTCAGAATACAATAATACTAATCTAATAATATTATAAAAACTAATAACTAAGAGATTTAAAAAAATAATTTTTTTTGCCAAACCAATTCAAATAATTAAGGCTATTAAATAATTATCTATTCCAAATTGGTAAGACCTTTTATTTTGTCGTAAAGCAAATGTTTTTGTTCATATAAGTTTGTTTGAAATAAAATAATATTAATTTATTAATATTTTGAAAATTAATAAGAGACTTAAAAAGTAAAACTATTTAACATACCAGTTCAATAATTATAACAATTTGAACAATTATTTATTTCAAATCATTATAACTATTTGTTTTATCATAAAATAGTTATTTCTATTGATACAGTCTTATTCAAAATAAAGTAATGCTAATTTGATAATATCCTTAAAATTAATAAGTAATGACTTTAAAAAACGAATCTGTTGGACTGACCAATATAAATAATTATAATTGTTTGAACAATTATCAATTTTAAAGCGTTATAACCTTTTGTTTTATTACAAACTAATTGTTTTTGTTTGTACAAGCTGACTCAGAATAACATAAATCTAATTTATTAATATTTTAAAAATTAATAAGAGATTTAAAAATTGAATCTATTTATCGATCAAGTTCAAATAGTTACTACTCTTTGAATAATTATCCATTTCAAATCGTTATAACCTTTTGTTTTGTCATAAAATAATTTTTTTCTATTCATACAAGCTTATTTCAATTAAAATAATACAAATTTATTAATATTTAGACAACTAATTAGTAAAAGATTTAAAAAATAAATCTGTTTACCAAATAAGTTCAAATAGTTATGACTAATTGAACAATTATTTTTTTCAAATCGTTATGACTTTATTTTGTCATAAAACAATTGTTTTTGTTCATACAAGCTTATTTAGATTAAAATAATATTAATTTTTAATATTTTGAGAATTAATAAGTAAAATATTTTAAATATAAATATGTTTATCAAACAAGTTTTAATTGTCATAACTACTTGAGTAATTATCTATTTGAAATTGTTATGACATTTTGTTTCATCATAAAATAGTTATATCAATTCATATAGGCTTACTAAACAAGCTCAAATAGTTATGACTATTTGAACAATTATTTATTTCAAATAGTTATGATCTTTTGTTTTGTCATAAAACAATTGTTTTTATTCATACAAATTTATTCAGAATAAAATAATACTAATTTATTAATATTTTGAAAATTAATAGGTAGGAGATTTAAAAAATAAATTTGCTTATCAAATAAGTTTAAATAGTCTTGTCCATAGGAATAATTATCTATTTTAAATCGTTATAACATTTTATTTTATTGTAAGACAATTGTTTCTGTTCATATAGAATTATTTAGTAGAAAATAATATTGATTCATTAAGATTTTGAAAACTAATAAGAGTATTGAAAACTAAATCTATTTACCGAACTAGCTCAAATAGATAGGACTTTTTGAACAATTATATATCTCAAATCGTTATGCTCTTTGTTTTGTCATAGAACAATTGTTTCTTTTCATAAAAGCTTATTTAGATTAAGATAATAGTAATTTATAATAAAAAATAAATGTGTTTTGCTGAACTAGTTCAAATAATTAAGACTATTAGAATAATTGTCTATTTCAAATTGTTCTGATCTTTTGTTTACTCATAAAACAATTATTTCAATTCATACAAGCTTATTCAATATGAAATAATACTAATTTATTAAAATTCAAAAAATTAATAAGAGATTTAAAAATATATATGTTTATCGAACAAGCTCAAATAGTTATGACTATTTGAAGAATTATCTATTTAAAATCATTATGACCTTTTGATTTGTCATAAAACAATTGTTTCAATTCATAAAAACTTATCCAAACTAAAATAAAACTACTTTATTAATATTTCAAAAATTATTTAGAGATTTAAAAACTAAAACTATTTTTCAAACCAGTTCAGTTAGTTATAACCATTTGAACAAATATTAATCTCAAATTGCTATGATCTTTGTTTTGTCAAAAAAAATTGTTTTTGATCATTTAAACTTATTCGGATAAATAAAATACTAATTTAATAATATTTCAAAAATTAATAAGAGATTTAAAAAATAAATATGTTTGACAAATCAGTTCGAATGGTTAAGACTTTTAGAATAATTATCTATTTCAAGTTGTTTTAACTTTTTGTTTAGACATAAAACTATTGTTTCAGCTCATACAAGCTTATTCAAAATAAATACTAATTTATTAACGTTCAAAAAATTAATAAGCGAGAGATTTAAAAAAATAAATTTGTTTAGCAAACGAGTTCAAATAGTTATGATTATTTGAACAATTATTTATTTAAAATTGTTATGAACATTTGTTTTATCATGAAACAATTTTTTCAGTTCATAAAAGCTTATCCAAAATAAAATAAAACTATTTTTTTAATATTTCAAAAATTAGTAAGTAAGAGATTTAAAAAATAAATTAGTTTATCAAATCAGTTCAAATAATTATAGCCGTTTGAACAAAATTTTTAATACTTTTTGTTTTGTCATAAAACAATTGCTTTTCAACATACAAACTTATTTGAAATAAAATAATACTAATTTATTAATATTTCAAGAATTAGTAATTGATTTAGAAGTTAAATCTATTTACCAAACTAGTTTAAATAGTTATGACTCTTTGAACAATTATCTATTTCAAATTGTTATAACCTTTTGTTTTGCATAAAATAATTATTTCTATTCATATAAGTTTATTTGAAATATAAATTTAAAGGGATTATTGAATGCATTTTCTACCTAAAACACCTTCAATAATCCCCTTAAAAAATTAAAAAAGATTATTGAAGGTTTTTTTAGCCAAAAACACATTGAATAACCCTATTCAATTTTTTGTAAGGGATTATTCAAGGCATTTTCTAATAAAAAAGCCTTGAATAATCACCCCCAACAATGGGAAGGGATTATTAAAGGCGTTTTTTGCCAAAAAAGCCTTGAATAATACCCTACTAGAAATTGAAATCAAACACCCCCTAAATAATTTTGAAATTTTTAATAATGGTAAATATAATTTTTTAAAACTCCCTCCAACTCAAAACATTAAAAGTTAGTGGCGTTTGTTTGTTGAAAACGCCTTTATTTGTCAAATTTATGGGTGTTTGTCTTACAAACTCCACTAAAATTATCCCTAAACTTAGCGTTTCAAATCTCCAACTTTAAGCTTCAGCTTCATTAATCTACTATTTCTATTTCAGACAAACTACAATTTACTTTCCCTTTTCTTTAGCTTTTACTATTCAAGTTTTTTCTTTTGAAACCCTCTTTTTACTATTCCTTTGTTATTTACTTTAGCTTTTACTTTATTCTACTATTCTTTTAGCTTTTACAATTTTTGTTATAATTTTTGGTTTAAAATTTTTCTTCAAAACCCATCTTTCTCAAATACCCATTTGGAACCCATTATCCCTATCCTTTCCCTTTCTTTTTCTTCTTTTTTTAGGTTTCCTCTAAACTAGATTTACCTTATTTCAATCATAAATACAAATAATCTAGCTTAATGTCTGGGTTAGTAGCACAGTTATAAATGCTTTATATCAGGTAGCTGAGAAAATTCTTGACAACAAGAAGTTGAAATTTTATAAATGGGATGGTGACCTGTCCCATTTGTTACAAATTGTTAGGGATAAGTTGAATAAAGGTGTCAAGACAACTTCTTATGGTGCTTCATATTTGTGGTTGAAAAAATTGAGAAATCGTTCAAGTATTATGGGGAGATCCTTTGATTGATATTGTCATAGTATGCATAACTGCTTTGTTGTTATGGTTTTTGGTAAGTAGTTGTCTTATTATTATTTTTGGTTTTATACATAGTATAACTAAGTATTTGACATGTTCATTTTCATATAATTTATTTATATAATTTTGGTTTGATAATGTAGCAAGTACTAAATGGATAAGAGTTAGATGCAAAAGTCAAGATTAACTCAAGAGTATTGAGATGGAGTGGAAAATTTTCTTAATTTTGCATTTGAGAATACAAGTAAAGATAATATGGTATTTTTCCCATGTTTGAAGTGTGCTAATATCGATTGACAAATACGTGAAGTTGTTTTTGAACATTTAATTTGTATTAGATTTGTTTCAAGATATGTTAATTGGTATTTTCATGGAGAGTTTGTATCGTTAAGGCTTTCGACTAGACTTCCTTTAACTTCAAGGGCTTCTTAACACCAACATGATCCTATTAGACAAGATGACACTGAAGGTATGTTGTAAGATGCTTTTAACATTTGTAACCAATATTTCCATAATCCATCTTCCCAAAATGATGGATTTAATGAGTCAAATGTTGAAATGAATGAATTTGGTGAACATAAGATAGGTGTAGGTGACCAAAAACCTAGTGAAGAAGCATCAAAGTTTAATAGGTTGCTTAAGGATATGAATGAAAAACTTTATGAGGGATCTAAGCATTCAAGGTTATCTTTCTATGTGCATCTTTTTCACTTGAAATGCTTATGTGGATGGATGAGAAACTCTTTGACTTTATTATTGGAATTTATGAAAAAAATGTTTCCTTTTGCAAAAATCCCTGAATCTTATGAGGATTCAAAGAAGATGATCAAGGATTTAGGTCTTGGATATGAAAAAATTCATAGTTGTCCCAATGATTGCATATTGTTTTGGGGTGATAAAAAAAATCAAAAATCTTTTTATTTGTGTGGTAATTTTCATTGGGTGGACAAAATCCCATTGAAAGGTTGAATGAGGATGATGATGAGGTCTATGTAAAAAAAAAAGCCTAGAAAGGTTTTATGGTATTTTCCATTAATACCAAGATTTCAATGACTCTTCATATCTTTCAAAATTGTAGATTCTATGAGGTGGCATCATAACAAGCAGACAGATGATGATAATTAAGGCATCTTGTAGATTCTTTGGCATGAAAATCATTTTATTCTAGGTTTTAAGACTTTGCTTCTGATCTTCAAAATGTTATGCTTGCACTAGCATCTGATGGATTCAACCCGTTCAAAATGATAAGTACTTCTTATAGTACTTGGCTAGTTGTATTGATTTCGTACAATTTGCCATCAAGGATTGCCATGAAGCAACAATCATTTATCTTGTCTATGATAATTTTTAGGAAAAAAGGTCCAGGTAATGATATAGACATCTACTTACAACCTCTTATTAAAGAGTTAAAGTAATTATGGGAAGGAGTTGAGACCTATGATGCATCAAAAAAAGAAAACCTCAATATGCATGATGCTTTATTATAGACTATTAATGATTTTCTTGCTTGTGTGAATTTATCTGGTTAGAGCACAAAAGGTCGTTATGCTTGTCCATGTTGTGCTCTGCAAACATATTCAAAGTGGTTACATAATCGTAGGAAGTTCAATTATATGGCACATCATTGATGGTTAGATGATCATCATCGATTTAGATTCCAAAAACATCTCTTTGATGGAATTGAAGAGTTGAAGAGATTACCTTTACCAATTAGTTGGTCTAATATCTTGTCAAAGTTAAAACATATCAATTTCACTTATGAAAAAAATGACTCAATCAAGGAACAGAGTGAGGGAGATCTTTGAAAGTGTCTGGCCTCCTACTACTCAAGTTGGTGATACTGATACTCAAGTTAGTGATCTTGATGTTCAAAGTGATTAGGAGGAAGATGAAGAAGATGACCCTAATGAGTCTAAGTTATGGAAAAAAAAGTATCTTTTTTGAGTTACCTTATTAGGAATATAATTTATTACGTTATAACCTTGATGTGATGCATATAGAGAAGAATGTTTGCAAAAATAATATCGAGACAATTCTCAATATGAATAAAAGATCAAAGGATAACTTAAAAAGTCAGCTTGACCTAGTTGATACAGGGATTCACCTTGACCTTCATCCGAAGTTGCTTCCTAATGCAAATATCGACTACCTTCTACCTGATTTGGGATTTCTAAAGCTGAGAAAGATGTGTTTTGCAAGGTTTTGAAAAATGTGAAAGTTTTAAATGGTTATACATCAAATATATCGATATGTGTGAATCTAAAGGAGCAAAAACTTTCTTCATTAAAGTCACATGATTATTACATTTTGATGGAAGACTTATTTCCCCTTACATTATGTTCATCAATGTCAAAGCAAGTCACTTTAGTGGTAATTGAATTGAGTAACATATTTAAAGCTCTCTGTGGGAAAGTTCTAAATGTGGAAGAGCTTGTCAAACTTGAAGATCGAGCCATTATTACTTTATGCCATTTAGAGAAGATTTTCCCTGCCAACTTCTTCATTACTATGATGCATTTGGTTATCCACCTTCCATATGAAACAAAAGTTGGTGGATTGGTTTATGATTGATGGATGTATTCTATTGAAAGGTATTATTTGTTAATAGTTTGATTAGGTTGTTAGTGTTAATCATATCACTCTAGTTAAAAAGGTATATGACAAATGTTTTGTGCCTTAGGTTTTTGGGGAGGTTAAAGTCTTATTGTCACAACAAACGCTATTTGAAAGGTTCTATTGCTGAATGATATTTAGCAAAAGAGTGTATGACATTTTGTTCTTGTTATTTGGAAGATGTTGAAACAAGATTTAATAGACCATCGAGAAATGTTGGTATATAGCACACTAACTTTGCCTACAGTTATCTTTTTGAAAGTTTTGGACAACCAATAGGCAAAGCTAAAATGGTGGAGTTAGATGATAAATCTTGTGCATAAGCACATCGATATGTTCTTTTCCATCATGGCTTAATTGAATCATTTCACATGTAAGTTTTCTCGCAAAGAAATAATTCATTCCATTAAGTATAATTTATTGTACTTTTCTTATTGTTAATACTTTATCATGATGCTTTGTAGTGAATATAGAAATAATTTGAGAGCTTGTGCACATTATCAACAATCAAACTTTTGAGAGCTTGACAAGTTATTCACCGAAAACTTTCATGACTGGTTAGGAGCAATTATAAGTAATGCCATACTTCCCATTATGAGAAATATACATAGAATGCTTAGGGTATAACTAAAATTAATAACATATATATTTATTCCACCTTTATAGGTTTGGAATGGAAGGCTTGTTAGTGAAGAAGTGAAGTGTCTCTCACAAGATCTGAATAGGATTGTGAAACAATACAAAGGTTTTATTATTAATGGATTTAGATTTCATACTAAATCCCGTGAGAGATTTAGAAGTACACAAAATTCAAGAGTTGTTGTTATTAACTATTAGCTATGCTAGTGGTAGGGACATAAACACTTTAGAGGGAAATGTTGACTATTATGGCATGATTCATGACATCATTGAGTTGAATTATTATGACAAGTGGAAAGTTGTCTTATTTTGGTGTGATTGGGCTGATGTGAATAGTGCAAAGAGTATTAAGAAAAATTAGTTTGGATTTACAATTATAAATTTTTCTCTATTAATTCACACCAGACAACAACTCATCAATGAACTTTATGTTTTTTCCTCTTAAGTCAAACAAGATTTTTATTTTGAAGACCTTAAAGAATTGGGTTGGTTTATTGTTTTACGAAACACACCTAGAGACTTATTTGATATGGGGTCAGATACCAGAGGTGATGTTGGACATGAAACTGGATGTTTTCCTTTTGCTAAACAAAACTTGGGTGAAAATATCTCGAGTATCTCTGCTCAATGGGTCCGCGAAAAAGTTAATGAAGACATTTATGAATTATGATGGATCATCCATATTTTGTAATTTGAGTGTTTAAAACATAATGTAATAAATGCTTGTATGTAATTTATGTCGCATTCACTTTTGTATATTTATTGTATTGTAAATCATACATTATCTTTTAATTTAATTAAAATTGATATGTTCTTTATATATTGTTGGTTATGATTTCTTAACTTCTCAATGTCTTTATATATGTTCTTTACATATTTTTTTTATATATTCGCTTTTATGATGCAACTAAGCTACAATATGGAGGAGTAGATTGAAAGGAATACATATCAGAGATATTAATTCAAAATCATCTACGGCACCTATTGATCTTGGCTATGGACTGAATCCTTTGAAGGGAAATGTACATACTATCGGTTTTAACTCAGTCACTTTTAACCCTTCAACTGATATTGGATCTACCAATACGGGAAGTCTAGGTTTAAATAGTATCTCATCAATTGATTCTACTTTTAATTGAATGCAAGTATCATAAACCCCATATTTAGATTTTGATTATAACTATTAAAGTATTGGTAATTTACAAATTGATTTTTTATTTTTGGTAGTTGATAACAATGGTCAACGGAGACCAGAGGCCGGACAACTTTGAAGGAATTGTTTGTATTGCCTCTGAACAAGCGTATTATAGTGTCTGCAAACTCTAATAGACAACCAATTGGTGAAGAGTCTCAACTGTTGGTTGGATTTCAAGGCATGATTGCCCGTAATAGAATGAAATTGCCTATTAATTATGAAACTTGGCATAAAGTTCTAGTAGAAGTTAAGGCCGATGCTTTAAACTTTATTGAGGTTTTAGTATAATTAATTACATATAAAAAATTAATTATTTTAAATTTGGTTTATTGATTAAAACTTTTCCTTTTGTATTATTACAGTCAAGATTTGTACTTGAAATACCAACTTCATTTGTGCTTAATTCATTAGGAAAGAAATGGAAAGACTATAAGCATAATTTGAAGAAAAAATATTTTGATCGACATACTATTGTAGAGGCCACAATTGAAAATCTACCTCATAATGTGATTAGGTGGCAATATGAACAATTAGTTAGATTTTGGTTCTTAAGAAAAAGAGAGGTACTAATTTATAACTTTTAATATTAGTTTTAATAATAAAGGTGTTTTATGATTTAAGTTGGTAATATTTGTATTTCTACCATATGCACAATTATTTTTTATGATAGGAAAGAGAACAGATTAGGATTGGTAGCAAAAAGCAACAGAAATATAGCCACACAAGTGAATCAAAAAGTTTTGCAAGAAAGCAAAAAGAAATAGTAAGTTTATGATATTAAACTTATTCAAATGAATGAACTTGGTTTCCATTGTTGATATATGTGTCGTAATTTGCAATTTATGTCTATTTACAACTTTTTATGCCATTAAAAGATAAAAATGAAAATTTACAGCTAATGTTCTATTTTAATAGTTTTGATAGTTTCATTACATGATATTAAACTTATCCAAATTATTGAACTTAGTTTCCACGGTTGATATGTATGAAAAAGTTATTGTTTACGTCTATTTAAGACTTTTTGTGCCGTTAATAGGTAAAAATACAAATTTTCTATTATTATTCTATTTTAACCATTGGGATAGCTCTAATACATGATATTAAACTTGTCCAAATGATTGAACCTGGTCTCCACAATTGATATGTGTGAAAAAGTTATCATTTACGACTGTTTAAGACTTTTTGTGCTATTAAGAGCCAAAAATGCAAATTTGTTTTTATTATTCTATTTTAACAATTTGCATAGCTTCAATACATGATATTAAACTTGTTGGAATAATTAAACTTGGTTTTCATAGTTGATATGTGAGAAAAAGCTAATGTTTACATCTGTTTAGGACTTTTTATGCTGTTAAAAGGCAAAATGCAAATTTGATATTATTGTTTTATTTTATTAGTTTGGATGGCTTCAATACATGATATTAAACTTGTTCGAATGATTGAACTTGGTTTCTAAGGTTGATATATGTGAAAAAGTTATCGTTTATATCTATTTAGGATATTTTTATTGTTAAAAGGCAAAAATATAAAATTATTGTTATTATTCTATTTTAATAGTTTGGATGGCTTCAATACATGATATTAAACTTTTTCAAATGATTGAACTTGATTTTCACTATTGATATATATGAAAAAGTTGTTGTTTACCTTTGTTTAGGATTTTTCGTGCTGTTAAAAGGAAAAAATACAAATTTTGCTATTATTGTTCTATTTTAACAGTTTGGATAGCTTCAATACATGATATTAAACTTTTTCAAATGATTGAAGTTGGTTTTCATAGTTGATATATGTGCAAAAGTTGTTGTTTACCTCTGTTTAGGACTTTTTTTACCGTTAAAAGGAAAAAATACAAAGTTACTATTATTGTTCTGTTTTAACAGTTTAGATAGCTTCAATACATGATATTAAACTTTTCCAAATGATTGAATTCGGTTTCCATGATTGATATGTGTGAAAGGCCAAAATGCTTTTATTGTTTACATTTGTTTAAGACTTTTGTGTTATTAAAGGGCAAAAATATAATTTTATAGTTATATTTCTATTTTAACAATTTAGATAGATTAAATATATGATATTAAACTTATTCGAATTCTTAAACTTGATTGACTGGCTTGATTTGCATGAATAAGTTGTGGTTGATATGTATTTAACAATAACATATGTTTTTATATAGGAGATTGAGATGGGTGAAAAAATTGAACGTGTGGAACTTTTTCAATTAACCTACACAAAAAAATACGGATCTTACCTGAATGTCAAAACATAAGAAATTATAGTGATTTGTTACATTTATATAGAAAGTAAATATTTACTATTTTAAACATATTATGAATTAATCATTAAACTTGATAGTTTTCTCTGATTAATTTACAAGAGAAAGTGAAAGAGAAAATGGCTGTTGAGATTGAACTAGCATCTGATGGTTTTATCAACACGCAAGAATTGAAAAATCAAATTTTCACAGAAGTTGCTGGAAAAGAAAGACATGGACAGGTGCGAGACCTTGGATTAGATCCAACACCATCTAGCTACTATAGACATAGCTCTCAACATTTTACATTCTCAGCAAGTTAGTCTTCGCAAGACATTCCATATTGAGAAAGGAGTTGTAAACTATGTAACAATGTTTCCAACAAATGGAAGCATAAAGAGAACATGAGCATGCTAAAATTGAAGAAGAACATGCTAGAATGGACCAAGAGTATGCAAAATTTTAGCAGTTGCATGATCGATTTGATACTCTTATGAATTTTGTGTAACAACAATTTTCAGGAACTAATCTAGGTGGTCCACCAACTCAAGTATTATATTTAGTAACTATTTATATTTTTTTAATATAAAAATAGCTTATTATTAATTGTTAAAATTTGTATGATATTATTCAGTAGATTGTTGAGCATATTAGTGACCAAGGTGGAAAAAGTACTTCATCAAATGGCAGTATTCCAATTCTATGCAGTCATCAATTTCACACATTTTAAATTTTTTGGTTACTGTATTAAAATAATTTGAATGTTATTGCATGTATTATTAAACTTTATGTTAAATGCATATTTGAACAAATTATGTATTTATAATACTCAGTCTATGAATTTAAGTTCGTTTTTATTTCTTTTAACATTTTTATTTAATCATAATAATAAATATTAAAAGAAATTAAAAAAAAGTAAATTTCTTAATTTCACAGCATTTGTGTTCAGAAACACTGCTAAATTCTAAATCTAGTGGCATTTGTACCATAAATGCCAATAAATTTAGCGACGTTTTTCTATACAAACACCGCTAAATTAGTGGAATTTTTCTATACAAATGCCGTTAATTTAGTGGCATTTTATGATACAAACACCACTAAATTAGTGGTGTTTCTCTGATACAAATGCCACTAAATTAGCGGCACTTGTGCTTACAAATGTCGCTAAATTAGTGACATTTCTTATAAAATGCCGCTATTTTCTCCTATGTGGGTATAGTCGACGTTCTTAGTGGCATTTTTGGTAAACGTTGCAAATAATTAAGTGGCATTTATAAACGTTGCTAAAAGTTAAAAAAATGCCACTAAAGACCTAAATCCCTGTGGTGCTTGTATGATGAAAAGCAATTGTTTTATGACAAAACAAAAGTTCATAACGATTTGAAATAGATAATTGTTTAAATGACCATAATTTTTTAAACTGATTCAATAAATTGATTTATTTTTAAATCTCTAACTTATCAATTTTTAAAATATTAATAAAGTAATATTATTTTAATAAAGTAACACAAAAGCTTATCCAAAATAAAATAATATTACTTTATTAATATTATAAAAACTGATAAGTTATAGATTTAAAACATAAATCGGTTTATCGAATCAATTCAAATAATTATGGTCATTTGAACAATTATCTATTTCAAATTGTTATGAACTTTTGTTTTGTCATAAAACAATTGTTTTTCAACATAAAAGCCTATTCGGAATAAAGTAATACTAATTTATTAATATTTTAAAAAATTAATAAGTAGGAGATTTAAAAAATAAATCTGTTTATCTAACCAATTCAAATAGTTATGACTATTTGAACAATATATATTTCAAATTTTATAATCTTTTGTTCTATCATAAAACAATTAATAATGCTCATACAAGCTTATTGGGAATAAAATAATACAAATGCAATAATATTCTAAAAATTAATAACTAAAAGATTTAAAAAAAAAAATTTTTATCGAGCCAATTCAAATAGTTAAGGCTATATGAACAATTGTTTATTTCAAATCATTATGAACTTTTATTTTGTTGTAAAACAATTTTTTTAGCTCTTACTAACTTATTTGAAACAAAATAAAACAAATTTATTAATATTTCAAAAACTAATCAATAAGATATTTAAAAAATAATTGTTTACCAAACCAACTCAAATAATTATGACTATTTGAACAATTATCTATTTCAAAATGTTATGACCTTTTGTTTTGTCATAAAACAAATGTTTTTGTTCATATAAGTTTGTTCAAAATAAAATAATACTAATCTATTAATATTTTGAAAATTAATAAGAGATTTAAAAAATAAATATATTTATCAAACCAATTCAAATAGTTATGAATATTTAGGCAATTATTTATTTCAAATTGTTATGACTTTTTATTCTATTATAAAACAATAGTTTCTGTTCATACAAGCTTATTTAGATTAATATAATACTAATTTATTAATATTTTGACAATTAATAATTTTAAATTTTAAAAAATAAATATGTTTACCGAACTAGATCAAATAGTAATGACTATTTAAATAATTATCTATTTTAAATTGTTATGACCTTTTGTTTTGTCAAAAAAAAATTATTTTAGTTCATATAAGGTTATTCAAAATAAAATAATAATATGTTATTAATATTTTGAAAGTTAATTATTAAGAGATTTAAAAAATTAATCTATTTACCGAACAAGTTTAAATAATTATGACCATTTGAACAATTATCAATTTGGAATTGCATTAACCTTTTGGTTTGTCATGAAACAATTTTTTCTATTCATACAAGCTTATTTCGCATAACATAATACAAATTTATTAATATTAAGATAATTAGTAAGTAAATAATTTAAAAAATAAATATATTTACCGAACAAGTTCAAATCATTATAACTATTTGAACAACTGTTTATTTCAAATTCTTATGACTTTTTTAATTTTATTATAAAACAATTGTTTCTGTCCATAAGAGCTTATTCAAATTAAAATAATATTAATTTATTAATATTTCAACAATTAATAAGTAAAAGATTTTTAAAAAATATGTTTATCAAATAAGTTCAAATAGCATGACTATTTGAATAAGTATCTACTTCAAATCATTATGAGCTTTTCTTTTGTAATAAAACAATTGTTTCAATTCATGTAAGCTTATTTAAAATAAAATAATATTAATTTATTAATATTCCAAAAATTGAAGAGCAAGAGAATTAAAAAAAATAAATCTGTTTATCGAACAAGTTCAAATAGTTATGACTATCTAAACAATTATCTATTTCAAAACATTATGACATTTTGTTTTGTCATAAAAAAATTGGTTCTATTCATGTGAGCTTATTTCAAATAAAATAATATAAATTTATTAATGTTCGAAAAATTAATAAGTAAAAATTTAAAAAATAAATCAATTTTTTGAACATGTTCAAATAGTTATACTATTTGAATAATTATCTATTTAAAATTGTTATGACCATTTCTTTTATTGTAAAACAATTGTTTCTATTCAAAAAACCTTATTCAAAATAAAATAGTACTAATTTATTAATATTCCAAAATTAATAAGTAAAAGATTTTGAAAATAAATCTGTTTACCGAGTGAGTTTAAATAGTTATGACTATTTGAACAATTATTTATTTCAAATCATTATAATCCTTTGTTTTGTCATAAAATAATTATTTCTATTCATACAAGTTTATTCATAATAAAATAATACTAATTTATTAATATTCAAAAAATTAATAAGTTGAAGATTTAAAAAATTAATCTATTTATAAAGTTCAAACAGTCATGTCCTTTTGAACTATTATATATTTCAAATTGTTATGACATTTTGTTTTGCCGTAAAATAATTGTTTTTATTCTACAAAATTATTCAGAATAGAATAATACTAATTTATTACTATTTTGAAAATTAATAAGAGATTTAAAAACTAAATCTCATTACCAAACTAGTTCAAATAGTTATAACTGTTTGAACAATTATCTATCTCAAATTATTATGATCTTTATTCTATCCTAAAACATTTATTTCTGTTCATATTAGCTTATTTGAAGTAAAATATTGCTAAATTAATAATATTTTTAACATTAATAAGTAAGGATTTAAAAAATAATTATGTTTGCCAAACCAATTCAAATAATTAAGACTATTAAAATAATTTCAAATTGTTTTGACCTTTTGTTTGCTCATAAAATAATTGCTTTAGCTCATACATGCTTATTGGAAATAAAATAATACTAATTTATTAATATTCAAAAAATTAATAAGTAAGAAATTAAAAAAATTTGTTTACCAAACAAGTTCAAATAATTTTGACTATTTGAACAATTGTCTATTTAAAATCGTTATGACCCTTTATTTTAACATAAAATAATTGCTTCAATTCATAAAAATATTGTTTGAAATAAAATAATATTACTTTTTAATATTATAAAAATTGAAAGTTAGAGATTTAAAACATAAATCAATTTATCAAATCAGTTCAAATAAGTATAGCCATTTGAACAATTATCTATTTCAAATCATTATTAACATTTGTTTTGTCATAAAATAATTGTTTTTCATCATGCAAGCCTATTTGGAATAAAGTAATAATAATTTATTAATTTTTCAAAAGTTAATAAATAGAATATTTAAAAAAAATTATTTATTGAACCAATTCAAATAGTTATGACTATTTGAACAATTATATATTTCAAATTGTTAAACCTTTTGTTTTGATATAAAACAATTATTTCTGTTCATACAAACTTATTCATAATAAAATAATACTAATTTAATAATATTCTAAAAATTAATAACTAAGAGATTTAAAAAATAAATTTATTTGCCGACCAGTTTAAATAGTTAAGGCTATATGAACAATTCTTTATTTCAAATTGTTATGACTTTTTGTTTTGTTGTAAAACAAAATTTTCAATTCTTACTAACTTATTTGAAATAAAATAAAACAAATTTATTAATATTTCAAAAAATTAATCAGTAAGAGGTTTAAAAAATAATTCTGTTTGCTGAACCAGTTTAAATAATTATGACTATTAAACAATTATCTATTTCAAATCGTTATGACCTTTTGTTTTGTCATAAAATAAATGTTTTTGTTCATATAAGTTTGTTCGGAATAAAATAATACTAATCTATTAATATTTCAAGAATTAATAAGTGATTTAAAAAATAAATTTGCTTATCAAACCAATTTAAATAGTTATGAATATTTAAGCAGTTATTTATTTCAAATCATTATGACTTTTTGTTTTGTTATAAAACAACACTTTTTATTCATACAAGCTTGTTCATATTAATATAATACTAATTTATTAATATTTTGACAATTACTATGTAAAAAATTTTTAAAATAAATAAGTTTACTGAACTAGATCAAATAGTCACACTATTTGAATAATTATCAATTTCAAATCATTATGATATTTTGTTTTATCATAAAAAAATTATTTCAATTTATATAAGGTTATTCGAAATAAAATAATACTATGTTATTAATATTCCAAAAATTAATAATTATTAGATTTTAAAAATGAATATATTTACCAAACAAGTTTAAATAATTATATAATACTATGTTATTAATATTCTAAAAATTTATTATTAAATGATTTTAAAAATGAATTTATTTACCAAACAAATTTAAATAATTATGACCATTTGAACAATTATCAATTTAAAATTGCTATAACCTTTTGGTTTGTTATAAAATGATTTTTTTTGTTCATACAAGCTTATTTTAAATAAAATAATACAAATTTATTAATATTAAGACAATTAATAAGTAAAAGATTTAAAAAATAAATCTATTTATCGAACAAGTTCAAATCGTTATAACTATTTGAATAATTATTTATTTCAAATTCTTATGACTTTTTTGTTTTATCATAAAATAATTGTTTCAGTCCATACAAGCTTATTCAAATTAATATAATATTAATTTATTAATATTTTGACAATTAATACGTAAAAGATTTTTAAAAAAAATATGTTTACTAAACAAGTTCAAATAATCATGACTATTTAAATCATTGTGACCTTTTATTTTGTAATAAAACAATTGTTTCAATTCATGAAGCTTATTTGAAATAAAATAATACTAATTTATTAATATTCAAAAAATAAAAAGTAACAGAATTAAAAAAAATAAATTTGTTTGTCGAACAAGTTCAAATAGTTATGACTAACTAAACAATTATCTATTCCAAAGCATTATGACATTTTGTTTTGTCATAAAACAATTGGTTCTATTCATACAAGCTTATTTTAAATAAAATAATATAAATTTATTAATGTTCCAAAAATTAATAAGTAAAAATTTAAAAAATAAAATTTTTTGAACATGTTCAAATAGTTATGAGTATTTGGATAGTTATCTATTTTAAATCATTATGACCATTTATTTTGTCATAAACCAGTTGTTTCTATTCGAAAAACATTATTAGAAATAAAATAATACTCATTTATTAATATTTAAAAATTAATAAGTAAAAAAAATTTAAAAATAAATCCATTAATCGAGCAAGTACAAATAGTTATGACTATTTGAACAATTATTTATTTCAAATCATTATGACCCTTTGTCATAAAATAATTGTTTCTATTCATACAAGTTTGTTCAAAATTAATATTCTAAAAATTAATAAGTTGAAGATTTAAAACATTAATCTATTTTTCAAACAAGTTCAAATAGTCATGTCCATTTGAACTATTATCTATTTCAAATCGTTATGATATTTTGTTTTGTCGTAAAACAATTGTTTCTATTCATACAAAATTACTCAAAATAAATAATACTAATTTATTACTATTTCTAAAATTAATAAGAGATTTAAAACCTAAATCTTTTTACCAAACTAGTTCAATAGTTATGACTATTTGGACAATTATCTATCTCAAATCATTATGGTCTTTGTTTTGTCCTAAAACATTTATTTCTATTCATACAAGCTTATTTGGAGTAAAATATTGCTAACTTAATAATATTCTAAACATTAATAAGTAAGGATTTAAAAAATAAATGTGTTTGCTGAACCAGTTCAAATAGTTACGACTATTAGAATAATTATCTATTTCAAATCGTTTTGACCTTTTGTTCGGTCATAAAATAATTGCTTCAGCTCATACATGCTTATTCGAAATAAAATAATACTAATTTATTAACATTCAGAAAATTAATAAGTAAGAAATTATAAAAAAAATCTATTTACCGAACAAGTTTAAATAGTTTTGACTATTTGAACAATTATCCATTTAAAATCATTATGACCTTTTTATTTTATCATAAAACAATTGTTTCAGTTCATAAAAGCTTATCTAAAATAAAATAATATTACTTTATTAATATTATAAAAATTGATAAGTTAGAGATTTAAAACATAAATTAGTTTATTGAATCAGTTCAAATAATTATGATCATTTGAATAATTATCTGTTTCAAATCATTATTAACTTTTGTTTTGTCAATAAACAATTGTTTTTAATCATACAAGCCTATTTGGAATAAAATAATACTAATTTAGTAATATTTCAAAAGTTAATAAGTAGGAGAATTAAAAAATAAATCTGTTTATCGAACTAGTACAAGTAGTTATGACTATTTGAACAATTATATATTTCAAATTGTTATAACCTTTTGTTCTGTACTATTTGAACAATTATTTATTTCAAATTGTTATGACCATTTGTTTTGTCAAAAAACAATTGTTTATGTTCATATAGTCTTATTTAGAATAAAGTAATGCTAATTTATTAATATTTTAAAAATTAATAAGCAACAGATTTAAAATATGAATATGTTGGTTCTAACTGTTTGAACAATTTTCTATTTCAAATAATTATAACCTTTTGTTTGATCACAAATCAATTGTTTCTATTTGTACAAGCTTATTTGAAACAATATAATTCTAACATATTAATATTTCAAAAATTAATAAAAGATTTAAAACATGAATTTGTTTACTGATTAAGTTCAAATACTTATGACTATTTGAACAATTCTATTTTTCAAATTGCTATAACTTTTTGTTTTGTTATAAAACAATTTTTCCTATTCAGACAAGCTTATTCCAAATAAAATAACACAAATTTATTAATATTCAGACAATTAAAAAGTAAAAGATTTAAAAAATAAATTTGTTTACCGAATAAGTTCAAATAGTTATGATAATTTGAATAATTATTTATTTTAAATCGTTATGACTTTTTATTTTGTCATAAAACAATTTTTTTTGTTCATACAAGCTTATTAGGATTGAAATAATATTAATTTATTAATATTTTGACAAATAATAAGTAAAAAATTTGAACAATTATCGATTTAGAATCGCTATAACCTTTTGCTTTGTCATAAAATAATTTTTTCTATTCAAACAAGCTTATTCTAAATAAAATAACACAAATTTATTAATATTCAGACAATTAAGAAGTAAAAGATTTAAAAAATAAATTTGTTTATCGAACAAGTTCAAATCATTATGATTATCTGAATAATTATTTATTTCAAATTCTTATGACTTTTTTGTTTTGTCATAAAACAATTTTTTTTGTCCATATGAGCTTATTCGAATTAAAATAATATTAATTTATTAGTATTTCAACAATTAATAAGTAAAAATTTAAAAAATATATGTTTGTTGAACGAGTTCAAATAGTCATGACTATTTGAATAATTATCTACTTCAAATCATTGTGACCTTTTTATTTTGTAATAAAACAATTGTTTCAATTTATGTCAGTTTATTTGAAATAAAATAATATTAATTTATTAATATTCCAAAAATTAAAGAGTAAGAGAATTAAAAAAATAAATTTGTTTATCAAACAAGTTCAAATAGTTATGACTATTTGAAAAATTATCTATTTCAAAACATTATGACCTTTTGCTTTGTCATAAAATAATTGGTTCTATTCATGCAAGCTTATTTCAAATAAAATAATGTAAATTTATTAATGTTCCAAAAATTAATATGTAAAATTTTAAAAAATAAATCAATTTTTTGAACACATTCAAATATTTATGACTATTTGGACAACTATCTATTTTAAATTATTATGACCTTTTGTTTTGTCATAAAACAATTATTTCTGTTAAAAAAAATTTATTTGAAATAAAATCATAGTAATTTATTAATATTCAAAATTAATAAGTAAAAGATTTTAAAAATAAATCTACTTACTGAGCGAGTTCAAATAGTTATAACTATTTGAACAATTATTTATTTCAAATTATTATAATCCTTTGTTTTGTCATAAAACACTTATTTCTATTCTTACAAGTTTATTCAGAATAAAATAATACTAGTTTATTAATATTTAAAAAATTAATAAGTTGAAGATTTAAAAAATTAATATGTTTATCAAACAAGTTTAAATAGTCATATCCATTTGAACTGTTATCTATTTTAAATTATTATGACATAATTTTTGAAATATTAATAAATTAGTATTATTTTATTTTGAATAGGCTTATATGATGAAAAATAATTGTTTTATGACAAAACAAAACTTCGTAACAATTTGAAATAGATAATTATTCAAATGACCATAATTGTTTGAACCGATTCGATAAATTGACTTATTTTTTAAATCTTTAACTTATTAGTTTTTGAAATATTAATAAAGTAATATTATTTTATTTCAAATAAGCTTTTATGAATTATTCGAGGGATACTGAACCTTGTGAGAGAGACCAGGACAGAATGAGACAATTGTTTTATGATAAAACAAAAGGTCATATTTATTCTATATAGATAATTGTTCAAATAGTTATGACTATTTGAACTTGTTCAATAAATAGATTTATTTTTTTTATTTCTTGTTTATTAAGTTTTTGAATGTTAATAAATTAGTATTATTTTATTTCAAATAAGAATGTATGAGCTAAAACAATTATTTTATGACTAAGCAAAAGGTAAGAATGATTTGAAATAGATAATTGTTCTAAGAGTCTTAACTATTTGAACTGTTTCGATAAACACATTTATTTTTTAAATCTCTTTACTTTTTTTTTAGAATATTATTAATTTAGCAATATTTTACTCTAAATAAGGTTGCATGAACAAAAGCAATTGTTTTATTACAAAACAAAGATCATAACAATTTGAGATAGATAATTGTTCAAATAGTCATAAGTATTTGAACTGGTTCGATAAATAGATTTAATTCTTAAATCTCTTATTAATTTTCAAAATATTAATAAATTAGTATTATTTTATTCTAGATAATTTTGTATGAATGAAACAATCGCTTTATGACAAAACCAAAATGTCATAATGATTTGAAATAGATAATAATTCAAATAGACATGACTATTTGAACTTGTTCAATAAACAGATTTCTTTTTTAAATCTCCAACCTATTAATTTTTAGAATATTAATAAATTAGTATTATTTTATTTGAAATAAAATTGTATGAATAGAAACAATTGTTTTATGATAAAAAAATGATCAAAATGATTTGAAATAAATAATTGTTTGAAGGGTCATAACTATTTGAACTCGCTCGGTAAACAAATTTATTTTTTAAATCTTTTACTTATTAATTTTTGAAATTTTAATAAATTATTATTATTTTATTCCGAATAAGCTTTTATGAATAGAAACAATTGGTTTATGATAAAAAAATGTTCATAACAATTTCAAATAGATAATTGTTCAAATAGTCATAACTATTTGAATGTGTTTAGAAAACATATTTATTTTTTAAATTTTAATTTATTAATTTTTGAAATATTAATAAATTTATATTATTTTATTTGAAATAAGCTTGCGTGAATAGAACCAATTGTTTTATGATAAAGCCAAAGGTCATAATGTTTTGAAATATATATTTGTTCAGATAGTCATAACTATTTGAACATGTTCGATAAATAGAATAATTTTTCAATTCTCTTACTCATTAATTTTTAGAATATTAATAAATTAGTATTATTTTATTTCAAATAAGCTTATATGAACTGAAACAATTATTTTATTACAAACAAAAGGTCACAATGATTTGAAATAAATAATTATTCAAATACTTGTGACCATTTGAACTTGTTTGATAAATATGTTTTTTTTAAAAATTTTTTACTTATTATTTGTCAAAATATTAATAAATTAATTTTTTAATGCAAATAAGCTTGTATGAATAGAAACAATTGTTTTATGACAAAACAAAAGGTTGTAAGAATTTCAAATAAATAATTATTCAAATAGTCATAAAGATTTGAACTTTTTCAGTAAATAGATTTATTTTTAGATCTTTTACTTATTAATTGTCTTCATATTAATAAATTTGTATTATTTTATTCAAAATAAGCTTGTATGAATAGAAAAAAAATCATTTTATAACAAAACAAAAGGTTATGGTGATTTCAAATATGTAATTGTTCAAATAGTCATAATTACTTAAACTTGTTTGTTAAATAGATTCATTTTTTAATTCTCTTAATTATTAATTTTTAGAATATTAATAACTTAATATTATTTTATTTCAAATAAGTTATATGAACCCAAATGATTTTTTTATGACAAAACAAAATGTCATAATGATTTGAAATAGATAATTATTCAAATAGTAATGATTATTTGATATAGTTCGGTAAGCATATTTATTTTTAAAATTTTTAACTTATTAATTATTAAAATATTAATAAATTTGTATTATTTTAATTTGAATAAGCTTGTATGAAAAAAAACTATTGTTTTATAATAGAACAAAAAGTCATAACAATTTACAATAAATAATTACTCAAATAGTCATAACTATTTGAATTGGTTTGATAAACAGATTTATCTTTTAAATCTTTTATTAATTTTTGAAATATTAATAGATTAGTATTCTTTTATTTCGAACAAACTTATATGAACAAAAACACTTGTTTTATGACAAGACAAAAGGTCATAATGATTTGAAAAAGATAATGTTCAAATAGTCAATTATTTGAACTAGTTAGGTAAATAGAGTTATTTTTTAAATCTCTTACATATTAATTTTTTAATATGAATAATTTCATTTTATTTTATTTCGAATAAGATAGTTTGAATTGACAAAATTTTTTATGAAAAAACAAAAATGATTTGAAATAGATAATGGTTCATATAGTCTTAACTATTTGAACTAGTTTAGTAAACAAATTTATTTTTTAAATCTCTTAATTATTAATTTTTGGAATATTTTTATATTAGTGTTATTTTATTTCGAATAAGCTTGTGAGTATAGAAATAATTGTTTTATGACAAAACAAAAGGTTATAACTATTTGAAGTACACAATTATTCAAATTGTCATAACTATTTAAACTGGTTTAGTAAACATATATATATTTTAAATCTCTTATTAATTTTTGAGAGATTACTAACTTACTATTATTTTATTCCGAATAAACTTGTATAATAAAAAACAATTGTTATATGACCAAACAACAAGTAATAACGATTTGAAATAGATAATTATTGAAATGGCCACAATTATTTGAACTAATTTGGTAAACAGGTTTACTTTTTAAATCACTTACTTATTAATTATTGGAATATTAATAAATTAGTATTATTTTATTTTGAATAAGCTTTTATGAATTGAAATAATTGTTTTATGACAAAACAAAAGGTCATAATGATTTTAAATGGATAATTGTTCAAATAGTTGTAACTATTTGAATTTGTTCAATAAACTAATTTATTTTTTTAAACTCTTGCTTATTAATTTTTAAAATATTAAGAAAATAGTATTATTTTATTTTGGATAAGCGTTTATTAACTGAAACAATTGTTTATATCAAAACAAAAGGTCATAATGATTTTAAATAAATTATTGTTCAAATAGTCATTACTATTTGAACTTATTCGATAAACAGATTTATTTTTTCAAATCTTTTCCTTATTAATTTTTTGAATGTTAATAAATTTGGATTATTTTATTCTGAATAAGTTTGTAAGATATGAAACAAACATTTTCTAACAGACAAAAGGTTAGAACGGTTTAAAATATATAACTATTCTAATAGTTTTAACTACTTGAATTGGTTCGACAAACACATTTATTTTTTAAATCTCTTAGTTATTAATTTTTGAAATATTATTAAATTAGTATTATTTTTAACCAAATAAGCTTTATGATTAGAAACAATTGTTTTATGACAAAACAAAGATCTTAACGATTTGAGATTGATAATTGCTCAAATAGTCATAATTATTTAAATTGGTTTTGTAAACAGATTTATTTTTTAAAGCTCTTACTTATTAATTTTTGAAATATTAATAAATTAGTATTATTTTATTTTGAATAAGCTTGTATGATCATAAACAATTGTTTTATGATAAAACAAAAGGTCATACATCGATTTGAAATAGATAATTGTTTATATAATCTTACTATTTGAAATGGTTTGGCAATTAGATTTATTTTTTAATTTTCTTGGTTCTTAAGTGTTGAAATATTATTAAATTAATATTATTTTATTCTAAATAAAATAGCATGAATAGAACCAATTGTTTGATGACAAAATAAAAGGTTATAATGAATTGAAATAGATAATTATTCAAATAGTCAAAACTATTTGAAATGGACTAGTAAACAGTTTTACTTTTTAAATCTCTTACTGATTAATTTTTTAAATATTAATAAAAGGTTAGAATGATTTGAAATAAATAATTATTCTAATAGTCTTAATTATTCTAACTATTTGTTCAATTAGTCAAAACTATTTGAACTAGTTCAGAAAACAACTTTAGTTTTAAATCTCTTGTTTATTAATTTTTAAAATATTAATAAATTAGTATTATTTTCGTTCGAATAGGTTTTTATGAAATGAAACAATTGTTTTATGACAAAACAAAAGTCATAACAACTTTAAATAGATAAATGTTCAAATAATCAAATCTATTTGAACTTGTTTGATAAATAGATTTATTTTATTTAAATCTCTTGCTCATTAATTTTTTGAATGCTAATAAATTACTATTATTTTATTCTAAATAAGTTTGTATGAGCTGAAATAATTGTTTTATGACTAAACAAAAGGTAAGAATGATTTGAAGTAGATAATTATTCTAATAGTCTTAACTATTTGAACTGGTTCAACAAACACATTTTTTTTCAAAGCTCTTATTAATTTTTGGAATATTATTAATTTAATAATATTTTACTTCAAATAAATTTGTATGAATAGAAGCAATTGTTTTATAACAAAACAAAGATGATAATGATTTGAGATAAATAATTGTTCAAATAGTCATAAGTATTTGAACTAGTTTGATAAACAAATTTAATTCTTAAATCTCTTATTAATTTTTGCAATATCAATAAATTAGTATTAGTTTATTCTGAATAATTTTATATGAATAGAAACAATCATTTTATGACAAAACAAAATGTTATAATGATTTGAAATAGATAATAATTCAAATAGACATGACTATTTCAACTTGTTTAGTAAGCATATTTATTTTTTAAATATCCAACTTATTAATTTTAGAATATTAATAAATTAGTATTATTTTATTTCAAATAAAATTGTATGAATAGAAACAATTGTTTTATGATAAAATAAAAAATCAAAATGATTTGAAATAAATAATTATTCGAAAGGTCATAACTATTCAAACTCTCTTGGTAAACATATTTATTTTTTAAATCATTTATTTATTAATTTTTGAAATTTTAATAAATTAGTATTATTTTATTTTGAATAAGCTTTTATGAACAAAAACATTTGGTTTATGACAAAACAAAAGGTCATAACAATTTTCAAATAGATAATTCTTAAAATAGTCATAACTATTTGAACATGTTTAGAAAACATATTTATGTTTTAAATTTTCACGTATTAATTTTTGGAATATTAATAAATTTTTATTATTTTATTTGAAATAAGCTTACATGAACAGAACTAATTGTTTTATGCCAAAACAAAAGGTCATAATGTTTTGAAATAGATAATTGTTTAGATAGTTATAACTATTTGAACATGTTTGGTAAATAGATTAATTTTTTAATTCTCTTACTCATTAATTTTTAGAATATTAATAAATTAGTATTATTTTATTTCAAATAAGCTTATATGAACTGAAACAATTGTTTTATTACAAAACAAAGGGTCACAATGATTTGAAATAATTAATTATTCAAATAGTCATGACTATTTGAACTTGTTCGATAAACATATTTATTTTTTAAATCTTTTACTTATTATTTGTCGAGATATTAATAAATTAATATTTTTTAATATGAATAAGCTTGTATGAACATAAACAATTATTTTATGACAAAACAAAAGGTCATAACAATTTGAAATAAATAATTGTTCAAATAGTCATAAATATTTGAACTTGTTTGATAAATAGATTTATTTGTTAGATCTTTTTACTTATTAATTGTCTTAATATTAATAAATTTGTATTATTTTATTCAAAATAAGCTTGTATGAATAGAAAAAAATCATTTTATGACAAAACAAAAGGTTATAGCAATTTCAAATAGATAATTATTCAAATACTCATAATTATTTAAACATGTTCGTTAAATAGATTCATTTTTTAAATCTCTTAATTATTAATTTTCAGAATATTGATAACTTAGTATTATTTTATTTTGAATAAGCTTATATGAATCAAAATGATTTTTTTATGACAAAACAAAAGGTTATAATGATTTGCATAGATAATTATTGAAATAGTCATAACTATTTGATCTAGTTCGGTAAGCATATTTATGTTTTAAATTTTTTACTTATTAATTGTTGAAAAATTAATAAATTGAAATTATTTTAATTCGAATAAGCTTGTATGAACAAAAACTATTGTTTTATAACATAACAATAAGTCATAACAATTTAAAATAAATATTTGCTCAAATAGTTATAACTATTTGAATTTGTTTGACAAATATTAATAAATTAATATTATTTTATTTTGAACAAACTTATATTAATAAAAAAATTATTTTGTTACAAAATAAAAAGTAATAGTGATTTCAAATAGATAATTGTTCAAATAGTTATAATTATTGGAACTGGTTTAGTAAATAGAATTATTTTCTAAATCTCTTATAAATTTTTGAAATATTAATAAATTAGTTTTACTCTATTTCGAATTAGCTTCTATGAGCTGAAATAATTATTTTATGACAAAACAAAAAGTCATAACAATTTGAAATAAATAATTGTTCATATAATCTTAACTGTTTGAATTAGTTCGACAAACAGATTTATTTTTTAAATCTTTTAGTTATTACTTTTCAAAATATTACCAAATTAGTATTATTTTATTTCAAATAAGCTTGTATGAATAGAAACAATTGTTTTATTATAGAACAAGATGTTATAACAATTTGAAATATATAATTGTTCAAATAGTCATAACTATTTGAATTGGTTCGGTAAACAAATTTATTTTTTGAAAAACAATTTTTTTATGACAGACAAAAGGTAATAATAATTTAAAATAAATAGTTGTTCAAATGGCCATAATTATTTCAACTTATTCAGTAAATTGATTTTTTTTAAATCTCTTAATTATTAACTTTCCAAATAATTATAAAGTACTATGACAAAACAAAAGGTCATAATGATTGATTTTCTTTTGGATAAGCTTTTATGAACTAAAACAATTGTTTTATAACAAAAAAAAAAAAGGTCATAATGATTTTAAATCGATAAATGTTCTAATAGTCATAACTTTTTGAACTTGTTCGGTAAACACATTATCTATTCAAATCACTTGCGTATTAATTTTTGAAATATTAATAAATTAGTATCATTTATTCTGGATTGATTTTCTTTTAGATAAGCTTTTATGAGCTAAAACAATTATTTTACGATAAAACAAAAGGTCATAATGATTTTAAATTGATAATTGTTTAAATAGTCATAACTCTTTGAACTTGTTCGATAAACACATTTATATTTTCAAATTTCTTGCTTATTAATTTTTGGAATGTTAATAAATTAGTATTATTTATTCTAAATAAGCTGTATGAACTGAAACAATTATTATAGGACTAAACAAAATGTTAGAACGTTTTGAAATAGACAATTATTCTAATAGTCTTAACTATTTGAATTGGTTTGTCAAATACATTTATTTTTTAAATTTTTTACTAATTTTTAGAATATTATTAAATTAGTATTATTTTTGTCCAAATAAGCTTGTATGATTGGAAATTATTGTTTTATGAGAAAACAAAAACCATAATGATTTGAGATTGATATTTGTTTAAATAGTTATAACTATTTAAACTAGTTCAGAAAACAACTTAATTTTAAATCTCTTATTTATTAAATTTTGAAATATTAATAAAGTAGTATTATTTTATTTCGAATAAGTTTTTATGAAATGAAACAATTATTTTATGACAAAACAAAAGGTCATAATGACTTTAAATAGATAATTGTTTAAATAGTCAAATCTATTTAAACTTGTTTGATAAATAATTTATATTTTTTAAATCTCTTGCTCATTAATTTTTTGAATGTTAATAAATTACTATTATTTTATTCTAAATAAGCTTGTATGAACTGAAATAATTATTTTATGATAAAACAAAAGGTGATAATGACTCGAAATAGATAATTGTTATAATAGTCTTAACTATTTAAACTGTTTCAACAAACACATTTATTTTTTAAAGCTTTTATTAATTTTTGGAATATTATTTAATTAGTATTATTTTAATCTGAATAAGCTTGTATAAAAAGAACAATTGTTTTATGACAAAATAAATATCATCACGATTTGAGATAGATAATTATTCAAATAGTAATAACTATTTAAATTGTTTCAGTAAATAGATTTAGTTTTTTAATTTCTTACTAATTTTCAAAATATTAATAAATTAGTATTATTTTATTTTGAATAATTTTGCATGAATAAAAAAAATTATTTTATGATAAAACAAAATATCATAACTATTTGAAATAAATAATTGTTCAAATAGGCATAACTATTTGAACTTGCTCAATAAACATATTTATTTTTTTAAATCTTTTACTTATTAATTTTTGGAATATTAATAAACTAGTATTATTTATTTTGAATACGCTTGTATGAACAGAAAGAATTAGTTTATGACAAAACAAAAGGTCATAATTATTTGAAATAGATAATTGTTCAAATAGTCATAATTATTTGAACATGTTTAGAAAACATATTTATTTTTTAAAATTTTACTTACTAATTTTTGGAATATTAATAAATTTATATAAATAAGCTTATATGAACAAAAACAATCATTTTATGACAAAACAAAATATCATAATGATTTGAAATAGAAAATTGTTTATATAGTTATAACTATTTGAACTTGTTCAGTAAATAAATTTATTTTTTAAATCTCTTACTCATTAATTTTCAAAATATTAATAAATTAGCATTATTTTATTTCGAATAAGCTTATATGAACTGATATAATTGTTTTATGACGAAACAAAAGGTCATAATAATTTGAAATAGATAATTATTCAAATAGTTATGACTATTTGAATTTGTTCTATAAACACAGTTATTTTTTCAATCTTTTATTTATTAATTGTCTGAATATTAATAAATTTATATTATTTTAATTAAAATAAGCTTGTAGAAATAGAAAATTTGTTTTATGACAAAATAAAATGTTATAGCGATTTGAAATGGGTAATTGTTCAAATAATCGTAACTATTTGAATTTGTTCAATAAATAGATTTAGTTTTTAGATCTCTTACTTATTAATTTTTGAAATATTAATAAATTAAAATTATGCTATTTCGAATTAGCTTGTACGAATAGAAACAATTGTTTTGTGACAAAATAAAAGGTCATAACGATTTGAAATAAATATTTGTTCAAACAGTTATAACTATTTGCACTAGTCAGGCCAACAAATTCATTTTTTAAATCCATTACTTATTAATTTTTAGAATATTAATAAATTAACATTATTTTATTCCAAACAAAACTGTATCAATAGAAACAATTGTTTTATGACAAATCAAATGGTTATAACGATTTGAAATAAATAATTATTCAAATTGTTATAACTAATTGAACTGGTTTGGTAAATATATTTATATTTTAAATGTCTTAATAATTTTTAAAATATTAATAAATTAATATTATTTTATTTCGAACAAACTTATATAAACAAAAAACATTTGATTTATGACAAAACAAAAGGTCATAACAATTTGAAATAGATAATTATTCATATATATAGCCTTTACTATTTGAACTAGTTTGGCAAACAAATTTATTTTTTAAATCTCTTAGATATTAATTTTCATAATATTATTTTATTTCAAATAAGCTTGTATGAACATCAATAATTGTTTTATGATAAAACAAAAAGCTATAACAATTTGAAATATATAATTGTTTAAATAGTCATAACTATTTGAACTAGTTCGGTAAACAGATTTATTTTTTAAATCCCTTACTCATTAATTTTTGAAATATTAATAAATTAGTATTATTGTATTCCAAATAGGCTTATATGATGAAAAACAATTATTTTATGACAAAACAGAAGTTCATAATGATTTGAAATAGATAATTGTTCAAATGGCTATAATTATTTGATCTAATTTGATAAATTGATTTATTTTTTAAATCTCCAACTTCTCAATTTTTAAAATATTAATAAAGTAATATTATTTTATTTTGGATAAGCTTTTATGAATTGAAACAATTGTTTTATTATAAAACAAAAGGTCATAATGATTTTAAATAGATAATTGTTCAAATAGTCATAACTGTTTGAATTTATTCGATAAACATATTTATTTTTTTAAATTTCTTACTTATTTATTTTCTAAATGTTAATAAAATAATATTATTTTATTTTGAATAAGCATGTATTGACTAAAACAATTATTTCATGATTAAACAAAAGGTCAGAACGATTTGAAATAGATAGTTTTTCTAATATTCTTAACTATTTAAACTGGTTCGGCAATCACATTTGCTTTTTAAATCTATTGCTTATTAATTTTATAATATTATTAGTTTAACAATATTTTACTTCGAATAAGCTTGTATAAATAGAAACAATTGTTTTATGACAAAACAAAGATCATAATGATTTGAGATAGATAATTGTTTAAATAGTCATAACAATTTGAAATAGATAATTGTTTAAATAGTCATAACAATTTGAACTAGTCTGCTCAACAGATTTAGTTTTTAAATCTCTTATTAATTTTTGAAATATTAATAAATTAGTATTATTTTATTCTAAATAATTTTGTATGAAAAAAAACTATTGTTTTATGACAAAGCAAAATGTCTTAATGATTTGAAATAGATAATAGTTCAAATGGATGTGACTATTTGAACTTGTTTGGTAAACAGATTAATTTTTTAAGTCTCCAACTCATTAATTTTATTATATTAATAAATTAGTATTATTTTATTCCAAATAAACTTCTATTAATAGAAATAATGTTTTATGACAAAACAAAAGTTTATAATGATTTGAAATAAATAACTGTTCAAATAGTTATAACTATTTAAACTCGCTCGGTAAACAGATTTATTTTTTAAATCTTTCACTTATTAACTTTTGGAATTTTTATAAATTAGTATTATTTTATTATGAATAAGCTTGTATGAATAGAAACAATTAGTTTATGACAAAACAAAAGGCCATAATTATTTGAAATAGATAATTGTTCAAATAGTCATAAATTTTTGAACAAGTTAAGAAAATAGATTTATTTTTTAAATTTTAACTTATTAATTTTTGAAATATTAATAGATTTATATTATTTTAGTCGAAATAAGCTTGCATGAACAGAACCAATTGTTTTAAGATAAAACAAAAGGTCATAATGTTTTGAAATAGATAATTGTTTAGATAGTCATAACATATTCCTCTTTTAATTTTCTTACTCATTAATTTTTGAAATATTAATAAATTAGTATTATTTTACTTTAAATAAGCTCATATGAATTGAAACAATTGTTTTATTACAAAAGAAAAGGTCATAATGATTTTAAATAAATAATTATTCAAATAGTCATGACTATTTGAACTTGTTCGACAAACATATTTATTTTTTAAATCTTTTACTTATTAATTGTTGAAATATTAATAAATTAAAATTATTTTAATCTGAATAAGTTTGTATGAACAAAAACAATTGTTTTATGATAAAACAAAAAGTCATAACAAGTTGAAATAAATAATTGCTAAAATAGTCATAACGATTTGAACTTATTCAGTTAATATATTTATTTTTTAAATCTTTTACTTATTAATTTTTTTAAGATTAATAAATTTGTATTATTTTATTAGAAATAAGCTTGTATTAACTAAAACAATTGTTTTATGACAAGTCAAAAGGTTTAAAGCTTCTAAATTGACAATTGTTCAAATTGTAATAACTATTTGAACTTGTTCGATAAGTAGATTTATTTTTTTAAATCTCTTTCTTATTAATTTTCTAATTGTTAATAAATTAGTATTAATTTATTCTGAATAAGCTTGTATGAACTGAAATAATTGTTTTATGACTAAACAAAAGGTCAGAACGATTTGAAATAGATAATTGTTATAATAGTCTTAACCATTTGAACTGATCTGATAAACAAATTTATTTTTTAAATCTCTTGCTTATTTATTTTTGAGCTATTATTAAATTAGTATTATTTTAATCTGAATAAACTTGTATGAAAAAAACAATTATTTTACGACAAAATAAAAGGTCATAATGATTTGAAATAAATAATCATTCATACAGTCTTAACTATTTGAATTTGTTTGACTATTAGATTTATTTTTTAATTTTCTTGGTTATTAACTTTCAAAATATTATTAAATTAGTATTATTTTATTTCAAATAAAATAGTATCAGCAAAACCAATTGTTTGATGATAAAATAAAAGGTTAAAATGATTTGGAATAGATAATTATTCAAATAGTCAAAACTATTTGAAATTGTTAGCTCAAAGACTTGAAATAAACCAAGAGGGTGGGTAAATTGATTGGTAATAATATTTTCAAAAATCAACACTTAATAAGCACAAATTCTATAAAGTAATT
This sequence comes from Durio zibethinus, assembly GCF_047325235.1. Classification (NCBI taxonomy): domain Eukaryota; kingdom Viridiplantae; phylum Streptophyta; class Magnoliopsida; order Malvales; family Malvaceae; genus Durio; species Durio zibethinus. The sequence goes on along the minus strand of NC_143164.1, from coordinate 27,129,070 downwards.
TATCTATGCAAATGACATAATAAATGAAAGTAAACAAGAGATAGAGATAGAGAATTAAACACCAAGATTTATAGAGGTTTGGTCCTTTTTTAGGCACTTACGTCCTCTCCCTTAGCCTCACTTGCTAAGGAGTTCAATCCACTGTGTTGAAAGTTACAACCTAGCTTCACAAAGCTTTACACAATCAACACCACAAACTCTTAAGGGTTATCCTCCCCCTTAAGCTCACAATCTCACAATACAAAGTTTTTGAGGTGTTTTGCAAACTTAAAGAACCTCTTTAAAGTTGGGTGTTTGCTAACTTGAAGTATACAACAATTTTGACAAGAGAATTTAGAGAAAACCTAATACAATAAGGATTTTCTACACTTTTCTCTCTTTTAAACTGGTACGCATGCTTGAACAAGATGGTTGGTGGATGCAATAAGTTCTCTTAGCTCTTCTTCCTCTTAATCTACAGTGGAAGCCTTTATTTTGTAGAAATGAGTTGATAGTCATTGCCTTGCATTTAATGTTTCATACCTAGAAAATTTTGAACAAAAAAATAGCTGTTGGGGTTTTCTAGGCATTAGGGGATCAATGCTATAGGGAATTGATTGGTTCAATTATAGAAAGGCTCAATCTTGTGCGAAAAAAGGCTTATCCGATCAATCAGATAACATACCTGATCAATCCAGTCCTTAGGTATCAATCCTTTATGTGGGGGATCGATCCCTTTTGTTGGTTTTCAAACTCATTTTGCTTTTTGTGTAAAAAACCAAATCGATCCCTTTTGTGATTTTTTAGACGAGCTTTACATTTTGTATAAAAAAAAGATCAATCCCTTTAATGGAGGGATTGATCGGGTAAGCATAAAACCCCAACCAATAAATCCCTACAGAGAGGGGATCAATTGGTTCTTGCCAAAATTTCATGAGTTTAGCTTTTGGAAGAAAAATGGATCGATCCCTTTGGCCAAGGGATCGATCCCTTTGGCCAGGGGATCGATCCCTTCTATCAAAACATGCCTTAAGCCATATTGTTTCAAGAAATTGTCTTATTTTAGTTCCTAAATGAATTTTGTCAAGATAGAAGGCTGAAAAAATGTTCAATTTAAGATTAGGAGAGTTTGATTCAAGTTAGGAAAAGTGTTGTTTTGTCAAATCAAAACTTTTAATCAATTCAAGGCCAACAATCTCCCCCTTTTTAATATGACAAAACCTACTGAAAAATTTGCTTAAAAACATTTTTCCATTTGAAAACTAAGCTCCCCTTGAATTTAAGCATAAAAGAAATTTTAAGAGATTTTAAAACAACTAAGAACAATGTCAATATCATCAGGTAGAAATTTTGCATACCATCAAGATCATCAATCAAATAGAAAATTTTCATACCATTTCCTCTCCCTTTTTTTTGTCATAGCAAAAAGGATGAAATAAATTAAAGGGAGATAGCAATCAATTCAAGGCCATACCAACTCAATTGGACAACTTAGGTTCATATCAATCTCAATGTCAAGCAATATACTAATCATCAAGCAATATACCAATATCACAACCCATAATTTCACAAGCCAAATTTCAAAGTGATATAGCAAATATCATAATGAAAAGGAAATATAGATTTCATTAGTATAAACATGAAATGCCAAAGTTTGATAACAAACCATAATGCAAAGTATTTTTAAGGAAAAATTTACAACATAAAAAAGATATGGGAAAACATATGAGGAATTGGCATTGGGATGGCTCATTGAAGAAGAGGTGGAGAATGAGGGGAATGAGGAAGATGTTGCCCTATTTGTTATTGTGTAGATCAGATGTGTTCAATGTCAGCTCTAACTTGGCAAACTTAGGAAACTAGCTCATTTTGAGTCACTTCCATGTTTTCCAATCGAGAATTCATAACCTAACCACAGAATGTAGACTGTTCATCTGAAGCATAAGCATTTCTAAAGCTATTTGGGTATCAAATGGTGGGGTTGAAGGTTCACCTTGAGGTGCAATAGGAATATTTGAGACTTCATGCTCTTCGCCCTCTTCGTGTATAGCCCTAATATCATTTTTTCTAACCTATAAACCTACTATATTTTGAATATATCCCATACTATGTAGAATAGGAGCACCAAGAACACTAAATGGATCATTAACCACCATCTCTTTATCACCTCTAGTATTAATGTCCAATTTCCTTAAAAGATTACTGATTGCAAACCTATAAACCAAAGTGTAGTCTCTTTTTGCACTACCCTCATCATATCATTGAAAATGAAATGTACCAAATTAGGTTTTTCCTGATGTTTAATCTTGTACATCCACCAGTAATCTTGTTTTCTAATGGTTGAGTATTGAGTACCAAAAGGTGCCAATACATGAGTGACAATAAGGTGTAACAACCTATCATGCATTGATAGCCTAGTGGCTTGAGTAGGAGCAACTATTAAATTGTCATTTCTAAATATATCTTGAGCTAATTCTAACATGTCACACCTAGTGTTGGTGTCTCCCTTGTCATCTAGCATGAACATTTCAGCTAACAATTGCTTGCTTTGCCCATCACATAGGTTCTAAATCTATCATGATAATATCTATGTGCAGAACCTTCAATTTCAATACAATTAGCATTGCTATAGAACACCTTCACTAGATTCTCAAATAAAAATCCATCCATGCCTAACTAGTTCATCCACCCAAATCTCTCAAAGGCATGTAAATAAGGGAATTCAATAGATTGTAGGAATTCAAGAGAAATTACCCTTCCATGCTTGACTTCTCTATAAGCAAAACATGTTTCATACTTCTCCTTAGCATCAAGATTGGTTAAACTTTTGATTGAATGAAGGCCTCATTGATGAACTAGAAGTCTTCCTTGGGGGATTCCTCCTCTTTCTAACACTTACTTTAGTCTTTAGAGCCATGAAAATAATGGGATAATGGAGATAGGTAGGCTTATATGAAATTGATGAGAGAATTGGTGATTGTAGATGATAAGTAGTAAAATATGTTTGAGAAAGACAAAAAGATTGAGGGAATGCAGTAGTTTCAAAAAGGGGATCAACTTTTTAGAGTGAAAAGAATGAGTGGAGATTTTTGTGTGATTTGATGATTTTTGCAAGAAACCAAGTTGAAATGAAGCAATTTGCAAAAGATTTTGGTTAAGAGAAAATGGAGCAAGAATTCTTAGGGTTTGAGAAAAGAATGTATGGGGAAGAAAAAGAAGAGATGAAGAGCTGAAATGATCGGCCAAGGAGGAAGGGGACTTGATTTTGAGAGGCCAAAATGGTGTGCATAGAGCCAAATTTGCATGACCAGATCGATCGATTATGAAGGGGGATCAATCGAGTATAATTTGCCATGGATCAATCAATCAATTATGAAGGGGAATCGATCAGTTCTTCATATTTTCCACTTAATTTGGCTACTAGATGGAAAGCCGATCGATCCGATCCAAGGGGGATCAATCAATTCATTAACGTTTTCCCTTAATTTAGCTACTGGAAGAATAACCAATCGATCCTGTCCAAAGGGGATCGATCGATTTTGGTTGTAGCATTTTTTTAAAATAATTTAAAAACCATGCAACATGAACATTCAAATATGCATCATACAATCATACATAAGATTAAAAAAAAATAAAGATAAACATACATTTGATCAATCAATGTAGGAACATTCATTGTACCATCAAGAAATTCATTTCAAAGAGCATTAATCATACCAAGTTCACCTCTAATTGCATAAAATCTATCCTTATCAAGAAATTTTGTAAAAATATTAGCTAATTGATGCAAGGTATCAACATATTCAAGCATAATATCACCTTTCTGAACATGATCTTTAATAAAGTGATGCCTAATTTTAATATGCTTAGTTCTAGAATGTTGAATTGGATTTTTGGTGAGATTGATGGCACTAGTATTATCACATTTAATGGGAATATGACCCATTGTAATTCCAAAATCCTCCAATTATTGCTTAATCCACAAAACTTGAGCACAACAACTACCAACTGCTATATATTCAACTTCGAATGTGGATTAAGTAACACTATTTTGTTTCTTGAAGAACTATAACATGAGCATATTTTGAAACAATTGACAAGTACCGAAAGTGTTCTTTCTATCAATTTTGCAACCACCAAAATTTGCATCAGAATAGGCATGTAAAGCAAAAGATGAACCTTTTGGATACCATAATCCTAGATTAGAAGTGTCCTTAAGGTATCTAAAAATTCTTTTGATAGTAGATAAATGTGATTCTCTAGGTGATGATTGAAAACTAGCACACAAACATACATTGAACATTATATCTAGTCTACTTGTAGTAAGATATAGCAATGAACCAGTCATAGACCTATATAATTTAGAATCAACATATTTACCTCCTTTATCCTTATCAAGTTTTATTGAAGTGATCATAGGTGTTGAGCATGACTTTGATTGTTTCAATCCAAACCTTATGAGGAAATCCTTGATGTATTTAGCTTGATTGATGAAGGTGCCATCTTTTGTTTGCTTTACTTATAATCCCAGGAAAAATGTAAGTTCTCCCATCATGCTCATTTCAAATTCACTTTGCATAGTCTTAGCAAATTCTTGACAAAAAACTTCATTAGTAGCATCAAATATGATATTATCAACATAAACTTGCACTATGAGAATGTCTTTTCCTTTTGTTTTAATAAAAAGTGTAGTATTAACCTTTCCTCTATTAAAACCATTTTCAATAAAAAATGTTGACAATCTTTCATACGAAGCTTTAAGAGCTTGTTTTAAACCATATAAAGCTTTTGTTAATTTATAAACATGATTTGGAAATTTAGAATTTTCAAAACTGAGAGGTTGCTTTACATTCACCTCTTCATTTATAAAACCATTTAAAAATGCACTTTTGACATCCATTTGAAAAAGCTTGAAATTGTTGAAACATACGAATGCAAGCAACATTCTAATGGCTTCTAACCTTGCAACTAAGGCATAGGTTCCATCATAATCAATTCTTTCTTCTTGACTATACCCTTGAGCTACCAACCTAGCTTTGTTTCTAACAATATTTCCATACTCATCCATTTTATTCCTAAAAGCCCATTTAGCACCTATAGTGGGATGATCACTAGGCTTAGGTACAAGATTTCACACTTGGCTTCTTTTAAATTGGTTCAATTCCTCTTGCATGGCCAATATCCAATGATCATCTCCTAAGGCTTCATCTATATTCTTAGGTTCAATAAGAGATAGAAAAGCAACATAATTACACACATTATAAGAAGATCTATTTCTTACCCCTTAAGTTGAATCACCAATAATCTCACTGTCTTTGACATATCTCCTTTCTCTATGGTGATTTGGCTCTTTCTTTATATGTTTTGGCTCTTATAAAAACTCATCATCTTCCTTTTGAATGTTCTTCTTAATGTCAAGTGATGCATCATTGATATTTTCTTAAAGTATACCTATATCATCATCATCAAGAGGCACATTTCTCAGAGGTGGATTAGATTTAATAAAGATAACATGTATAGACTCTACAACAACTAATGTTCTTTTATTAAAGACTCTATAGGCTTTTGAATTCAAAGAATATCCTAGAAAAATCCCTTCATCACTTTTTACATCAAATTTTCCAAGATCATCTTTTTCATTGTTCAAAACAAAACATTTGCAACTAAAAGGATGAAAATAACCTATGTTAGGCCTTTTTCCTTTAAAAAGTTCATAGGGAGTTTTCTTTAAAATTAGCCTAATCATAACTCTATTTATAATATAACAAAAGGTATTTATGGCTTCTACCCCAAAAATATCTAGGTAAATTATTTTCACAAAGCATGGTTCTAGCCATTTCTTCTAAGGTCTTATTTCTCCTTTCTACTACCCTTTTTGTTGAGGAGTTCTAAGAGCAAAAAAATTGTGGTTAATACCATTTTCACTACAAAACACATTAAAGCCAAGATTTTTAAATTCTTTTCCATGATCACTTCTAATACCAGAAATTGAATAGCCTTTCTCATTTTGTATTTGCTTGCTAAAAGTGATGAATTTTTCCAAAGCTTCATTCTTTGAATGCAAAATGAGAACCCATGTAAATCTAGTAAAGTCATCAAAAATAACAAACCCATATGGTTTTCCACCAAGACTCATTATCCTAGTAGGACCAAAAAGATCAATGTGAAGTAGTTGAAGAGGTATAGTAGTTGAAATACAATTTTTAGGTTTGAAAAAGACTTTTCTATGTTTTTCTTGAGCACATGCATCACAAACCTTGTCATTTTCATATTTCAATTTTAGTAAACCAACAACTAAATCATTTTGAGAAAGTTTTGAAATTACATGCATACTTGCATGTCTAAGTCTTCTATGCCAAATCCAACTTTCATTTTCTTTTTGAGCCATAAAACAAACATTTTTAGAGGAAAGATCATCTAGATGCACCACATAAATATTTCCTCGATGATGTCCAACAAAAACAAGTTTGTTAGTTTTGATATCAATCACTTAAAAACACATGGATTCAAACACAACTCTAAGTTCTTTATCACATAATTGACTAATACTAAGTAAGTTATGCTTGAGTCCTTTTACAAGTAAAACATTTTCAATAGTAGTGGAAGAATTGTTACCAATGGAGCCAATCCCTTCAATTTAGCCTTTAGAGTTGTTACCAAATGTAACATCTCTCCACTTTTAGCTTTTAAGTCCTTAAAGAGAGTCTTATCTTCGATCATCTGTTTTGAGCATCGATTATCAAGGTACCATGGATTGTTCTTACTTGAATTTGCTTTATAGCAATGCTATCCACCTACAAAAACATAATTAAATTTTTGTTTTGGGTACCAAAACTTTGGGTCCTTAAGTGTTAGTACTAACAATTTTTGTGCCTTTTGGAATCCACTTCATTTTAGTAATCTCTTCTTGAGATGTGCTAACTCCTTTTCAAATCCACACTCTCTTCATAAGCTTACCTCTATAAGTGACTTTCTTCAAGGAACAATATTGTATAGAATGACCTAATTTATGACAATACGCACATATGCTAGATGAATCATTTGGCTTAACAAGGAAATTCTTTAAATCAGTCTCTTTGTTGCCACCACTATAGCCTAATCCATCTTTATCAAAGAATGCTCTTTGTGTTTCAAGCATGTCATTGAGCTTTTGATGTCCTATATAAAATCTAGAAAATAAGTTATGCAAATTTTCATTTTTCTTAGTCAAATCATTGACATTCAACTTTAAGAGCTCAATTTTTTTTTTAAGTCAACCTTTGCTTTAGTCAAGAGTTCATTTTCTAGTTTCAACTTAGAGATCATTTTCCTATATTTCATGTTCATGTTCTCAAATTCTATGGCTAATTCATCATAAGCATCTTGCAATTCATCAAATGTGTATGAATTTAAATCATATGGATTAGAAGTTACCTTGAGCTCATCAAAAGCCATGAGACATAGATTGGCTACTTCCTCCTCATTTGATTCATCTTTAGAGAAGTCACTATCACTCTTTGTTGCAACCATTACTTTCTTCTTTGGCTTTGTCATGTTTTACTTTTTTCACAAAAGATAATCAAATTTAATATGACTTGATTTGTTGCATTCATAGCAAATAATTTACTCCCTTACTCTTCTACTTGATTCTCCTTTAAGCATTTCCCTTTGTGGTCTTCTTCTACTTGAGGACTTGTTCATCCTCATGAACTTCTTGAATCTTTTTGCAAACATGGCCATCTTTTCATCTTTATCATCCTCTTCTTGTATAAGATTTTTTTCATCTTCTTTAAAGGTTGATTTGTAAGCAAAGCCACATTTTTTGATTAGTTCTTGTTCCCTTTTGAACTTCATCTCATAGGTAAGAAGAGAACCCATTAGTTCATCCAAAAAGAGTGTGTGAGGATCTTTAGACTCTTCAGTGGTTGTCACCTTAGCTTCCCAACTTTTTAGTAGACTATTAAGAATTTTCTTCACCATCTCCATATTTGAGTAAGTTTTTCGAAGAGCCTTTAAACCATTAATGATGTCGGTGAAGTGGTTTGACATTTCATTAATGGTTTCATCCAGTTTCATCTTGAATAACTCATAATCATGAATGAGCATGCCAATTTTTATCTCTTTCACTTGATTTGTACCTTTATGAGTGATAGCTAACTTATCCCAAATTTCCTTTGCATTTTCACAAAAAGAAACTCTATTGTACTCATTAGCCTCCAATGCACAAAAAAGTGTATGCATTGCTTTGGCATTGAGTTGAGCCATCTTCATATTATTGACATCCCATTTACTCTTTTACTTGATCACCTCTCTACCATCCACCATTTTCATTGGAATTTGAAGACCATTTACAATGACCCACCAAACTTCATAATCATTGGCTTGAATAAACAACTTTATCCAAGTCTTCCATTTATTTTATGACAAAACAAAAAGTCATAATAATTTGAAATAAAATAATTGTTTAATTAGTCAGAAGGATTTTGAATCTCTTTTTTATTAATTTTCCAAATGTTAATAAATTATTATTAATTTATTCTAAATAAGCTTGTATGAATTGAAACAATTGTTTTATGACTAAACAAATGGTTAAAACGATTTGAAGTATATAATTATTCTAATAGTCTTAACCATTTGAAATGATTCGGTAAACAAATTTATTTTTTAAATCTCTTACTTATTAATTTTTTAAATATTATGAAATTAGTATTATTTTAATATGAATAAGCTTCTACAAACAAAACAATTGTTTTATGACAAAAGAAAAGATCATAACGATTTGAAATAGATAATCATTTATATAGTTTTAACCTTTTGAATTGGTTCAACAATTAGATTTTTTTTATTTTCTTGGTTATTAAGTTTCAAAATATTATTAAATTTGCATTATTTTATTTCAAATAAATTAGTATAAATAGAACCGATTATTTGATGACAAAATAAAAGGTTATAATGACTTGCAATAGATAATTATTCAAATAGTTAAAACTATTTGAAATGGTTTGGCAAGTAGATTTACTTTTTAAATCTTTTACTAATTAATTTTCTAAATTTTAATCAATTAGTATTATTTTATTTCAAACAAACTTATGTTAACAAAAACAATTGTTTTCTGACAAAACAAAAAGTAATAATGATTTGAAATAGATAATTGTGCAAATAGTTATTATTATTTGAACTGGATTCGTAAATTGAATTATTCTCTAAATCTTTTATAAATTTTTGAAATATTAATAAATTAATTTTATTCTATTCCAAATAACCTTCTATGACCTTAAATAATTATTTTATGACAAAACAAAAGATTATAACAATTTGAAATAAATAATTTTTTATATAGTTTTAACTGTTTGAACTGGTTCAATAAATAGATTTATTTTTTAAATCTCCTAGTTATTAATTTTCAGAATATGACTAAATTATTGTTATTATTTTGTTCCAAATAAGCTTGTATGAATAAAAACAATTGTTTTATGATAGAACAAAAGTTATAACAATTTAAATAGATAATTGTTCAAACAATCATAACTATTTGAATTGGATCAACAAATAGATTTCTTTTTTAAATCTCTTATTAATCCTTGAAATATTAATAAATTAGTATTATTTTATTTAGAAAAAGCTTGTTTGTTGAAAAAAATTGTTTTATAACAAAACAAAAGGCAATAATGATTTAAAATAGATAGTTGTTTAAATGGCCAAGATTATTTGAATTGATTTGGTCAACTGATTTATTTTTTAAATCTCTTGTTTATTAATTTTTGAAATATTAATAAAATAGTATTATTTTATTTTGGATAAGCTTTTATGAACTAGAACAATTGTTTTATGACAAAAACAAATGGTCAAAATGATTTTAAATAGATAATTATTGAAATAGTCATAACTATTTGAACTTGTTCGGCAAACAGATTTATTTTTCAAATCTCATGCTTATTAATTTTTTGAATGTCAATAAATTAGTATTATTTTATTCCAAATAAGCTTGTATGAATTGAAATAATTATTATATGACTAAACAAAAGGTCAAAATTATTTGAAATAGATAATTATTTTAACAGTTTTAACTATTTGAACTGATTCGATAAACCCATTTATTTTCTAAATCTCTTATTAATTATCAGAATGTTATTAAATTAGTATTATTTTTATCTGAATAAGCTTGTATGATAAAAAACAATTGTTTTATGAGAAAACAAAGATCATAATGATTTGAGATTAATATTTGTTCATTTGATCTAGTTCGATAAACATATTTGTTTTTTAAATTTTACTTATCAATTGCCAAAATATTAATAAATTAGTATTATTTTAATCTAAATAAGCATGTATGAATAGAAGCAATTGTTTTATAATAGAATAAAAAGTTATAATGATTTGAAATAAATAATTGCTCAAATAGTCATAACTATTTGAACTAGTCTGATGAATAGATTTATTTTTTAAATCTCTTATTAATATGAAATATTAATAGATTAGTATTACTTTATTCTAAACAAACTTATATGAATAAAAACATTTTTTTTATGACAAAACAAAAGGACATAATGATTTGAAATAGATAATTGTTCAAATAATCATAATTATTTGAACTAGTTAGGTAAATAGAATTACTTTTTAAATCTCTTACTTATTAATTTTTGAAATATTAATAAATTCATTTTATTTTATTCCAAATAAGCTATTATGAATTCAAAAAAACTTATTTTATGACAAAACAAAAGGTCATAATGATTTGAACTGGTTTGGCTAACAAATTTATTTTTTATGTAGTCTTAAATATTTGTAGTCATAATTGTTTATGTAGTCATAATTGTTTATGTAGTCTTAAATATTTGAACTGGTTTGGCTAACAAATTTATTTTTTGATTCTCTTAGTTATTAATTTTTAGAATATTATTAGATTGCTATTATTTTATTTCAAATAAGCTTGTATGAACAAAAATAATTGTTTTATGACCAAACAAAAGGTTATAACAATTTGAAGTTTACAATTATTGTAATAGTCATTGCTATTTGAACTAGTTTGATAAACAGATTTATTTTTTAAATCTCTTATTTATTAATTTTTGAAATATTAATAAATTTGTATTATTTTTTTCAAATAAGCTTGAATGTTCAATAGAATTACATGATAAAACAAAAGGTAATAACAATTTGAAATAGATAATTGGTGATATGGCTAAAATTATTTAAACTGATTCAATAAACAGATTCATTTTTTAAATAATTTACTTATTAATTTTTGAAATATTAATAAATTAGTATTATTTTATTTCAAATAAGCTTTTATGAACTGAAACAATTATTTTATGACAAAACAAATGGTCATAACGATTTCAAATGGATAATTGTTCATATAGTCTTAATCGTTTGAATTGCTTCGGTAAATAGATTTACTTTTTAAATCTCTTAGTTATTAATTTTTGGAATATTATTAAATTAGTATTATTTTATTCTAAATAAGCTTATATGAACTAAAACGATTAGTTTACAATAGAACAAAAAGTTATAATAATTTAAAATAGATAATTGTTTAAATAGGAACTGGTTCAATAAATAGATTTATTTTTTAAACCTCTTACTTATTAATTTTTTAAATTTTAATAAATTAATATTATTTTATTCCAAATAGGTTTCTATGATGAAAAACAATTGTTTTATAAAAAAAAAAAGTTTGTAACAATTTGAAATAATAATTGTTCAAATGGTCATAATTATTTGAACCAATTTGATGTATTTTTTAAATCTCTAATATATCAATTTTTGAAGTATCAATAAAGTAATATTATTTTATTTCAGATAAGCTTTTATGAATTGAAACAATTGTTTTATGATAAAACAAAAGGTCATATTTATTTTAAATAGATAATTGTTCAAATAATCACAACTATTTGAACTTGTTCAATAAACAATTTTATTTTTTAAAATTTGTTGTTTATTAATTTTCTGAATGCTAATAAATTAGCATTATTTTATTTTGAATAAGCATGCATGAACTGAAAATACTATTTTATGACAAGCAAAAGATCAAAACGATTTGAAATAGATAATTATTCTAATAGTTTTAACTATTTGAACTGATTTGGCAAACAAATTTATTATCAATCTTATATCGTTAAGATCTTTGTTTTGTCATAAAACAATTGTTTCTAATCATATAAGCTTATTTAGTTAAAAATAATACTAAATTTATAATATTATGAAAATTAATAAGAAATTTAAAAAATAAATGTGTTTGCCGAACCAATTCAAATAGTTAAAATTATTAGAATAATTATCTACTTCCGATCACTCTGACCGTTTGTTTAGTCATAAAATATTTGTTTCATATCTTACAAGTTTATTCAAATAAAATAATCTAAATTTATTAACATTCAAAAAATTAATAAGTAAAAGACTTGAAAAAATAAATTTGTTTACTGAACAAGTTCAAATAGTTAAGACTATATGAACAATTATCTATTTCAAGTCATTTTTGTTTTGTCAAAAAATATTTTTTTCAATTCACACTAGCTTAATCAGAATAAAATAAAATGAATTTGTTAATATTTCAAATAATATGTAAGGGATTTAAAAAGTAATTGTGTTTACCTAGCCAGTTCAAATAGTTATAACCATTTGAACAATTATCTATTTTAGATTGTTACGTCCCTTTGTTTTGTCATAAAACAAATGTTTTTGTTCATATTAATTTGTTTAGAATAAAATAATACTAATCTATTAATATTTCAAAAATTAATATGAGATTTAAAAAATAAATCAGTTTATCAAACTAGTTCAAATAGTTATGACTAATTGAGCACTTATTTATTTCAAATCATTATGAATTTTTGTTTTGTTATAAAACAATAGTTTTTGTTCATACAAGCATATTTAGATTAAAATAATACTAATTTATTAATATTTTGACAATTAATAAGTAAAAAAATTAAAATATATATTTATCGAATTAGATCAAATAATCATGACTATTTGAATAATTATCTACTTCAAATTGTTAACCTTTAATTTTGTCATAAAAATGTTATTTCGGTTCATCTAAGCCTATTCGAAATAAAATAATACTAAGTTATTAATATTTCAAAATTTAATAATTAAGAGATTTAAAAAATAAATTTGTTTACCAAACAAGTTTAAATAATTATGATTATTTAAACAATTATCTATTTGAAATTACTATAACATTTTTTTATCATAAAATTATTTTTTCTATTCATACAAGCTTAGTTTGATTAAAATAATACAAATTTAGTAATATTAATACAATTAATAAGTAAAAGATTTAGAAAATAAATTTGTTTACCGACCAAGTTCAAATCTTTATGATTATTTGAAAAATTATTTATTACAAATTGTTATGACTATTTGTTTTGTCAAAAACAATTCTTTCTGTTACAAGCTTATTCAAGTTAAAATAATATTAATTTATTAATATTTTGACAATTAATAAGTAAAAGATTTAAAAATAAATATGTTTACCGAACAAGTTTAAATAGTCATGACTATTTGACTAATTATTTATTTCAAATCATTAAGACCTTTTGTTTTGTAATAAAATAATTGTTTTAGGTCATATAAGTTTATTTGAAAAAAATGATACTAATTTATTAATATTCTGTAAATTAATGAGTAAGAGAATTAAAAAATGAATATGTTAATAGAACATATTCAAATAGTTATGACTATTTGAACAATTATCTATTTTAAAACATTATAACCTTTTGTTTTGTCGTAAATAATTAGTTTTGTTCATGGAAGCTTATTTCAAATAAAATAATATAAATTTACTAATACTTCAAAAATTAATAAATAAAAATTCAAAAAATAAATATAGTTTCTAAACATGTTCAAATAGTTATGACTATTTGAACAATTATCTATTTTAGATCATTATGATCTTTTGTTTTGTTGTAAACCAATTGTTTCTGTTCATAAAAGCTTATTCAGAATAAAATAATTTTAATTTATTAAAATTTCAAAAATTAATAAGTAAAAATTTAGAAAATAAATCTGTTTACCCAACAGTTCAAATAGTTATGACTATTTGAAAATTTATTTATTTCAAATCGTTATGATCTTTTGCTTTGTCATAAAACAATTGTTTCTATTCATACAAGCTTATTTGAAATAAAATAATACTAATTTATTACTATTTTAAAAATTAATAAGTTGGAGATTTAAAAAATAAATCTGTTTACTGAACAAGTTCAAATAGTCATGTCCATTTGAACTATTATCTATTTCAAATTGATATGGCATTTTGTTTTGTCATAAAACAATTGTTTCTATTCATACAAAATTATTCAAAATAAAATAATACTAATTTATTAATATTTCAAAAATTGATAAGAGATTTAAAAACTAAATCTGTTTAGAAAATCAGTTCAAATAATTATAACTATTTGCACAATTATCTATCTTAAATCATTATGATCTTTGTTTTGTCATAAAACAATTATTTTTGTTCATACAAGCTTATTTAGAGTAAAATATTCCTAAATTAATAATATTCTAAAAATTAATAAGTTAGAGATTTAAAAAATAAAAGTGTTTGTCAAGTGAGTTCAAATAGTTAAGATATTAGAATAATTATCTATTTCAAATTGTTTTGACCTTCTGTTTAGTCTTGAAATAATTGTTTTAGTTCATACATGCTTATGGAAATAAAATAACTCTAATTTATTAACATTTAGAAAATTAATAAACAAGAAATTTTAAAAAATAATTATGTTTACTAAACAAGTTCAAATAGTTATGACTATTTAAATAATTATCTAGTTAAAATAAATATGACATTTTGTTTTATCATAAAACAATTGTTTCAGTTCATAAAAGCTTATCCAAAATAAAATAATATTTTAAAAATTGATAAGTTAGATTAAAAAATAAGTCAATTTATCGAATCAGTTCAAATAATTATAGCCAATTGAGCAATTATGTATTTCAAATTGTTATGAACTTTTGTTTTGTCATAAAAGATTTGCTTCCCATCATACAAGTCTATTTGGAATAAAATAATACTAATCTATTAATATTTCAAAAATTAATAAAAGATTTAAAAAATAAATCTGTTTATCGATCCAGTTCCTATTTGAAAAATTATCTATTTCAAATCATTATAACCTTTTGTTCTGTTATAAAATAATTGTTTCAGTTCATATAAGTTTATTCAAAATAAAATAATATTAATTGAATAATATTCCAAAAATTAATAACTAAGAGATTTGAAAAATAAATCTATTTGCCAAAGTAGTTCAAACAGTTAAGACTGTATGAACAATTATTTATTTGAAATTGTTATGACCTTTTGTTTTATCATAAAATAAAATTTTTAGTTCATACAAGCTTATTTGAAATAAAATAATTCTAATTTATTAATATTTCAAAAATTAAAAAGTAAGTGATTTAAAAAGTGAATTTGTTTAATGAATCAGTTCAAATAATCATACCTTATCAACAATTATCTATTTCAAATCGTTATTACTTTTTTGTTTGGTCATATAACAATTATTTTTGAACATTCAAGCTTATTCGAAATAAAATAATACTAATTTATTAATCTTTCAAAAATTAATAAGAGATTTAAAAAATAAATCTGTTTACTGAACTAGTTCAAATAGTTATGGCTATTTGAACAATTGTAAACTTCAAATCATTATAACCTTTTGTTTTATCATAAAACAATTATTTTTGTTGATACAAGCTTATTCGAAAAAAAATAATACTAATCTAACAATATTCCAAAAATTAATAACAAAAAATAAATTTGTTTGTCAAACCAGTTCAAATATTTAAGACTATATGATCAATTATCTATTTCAAATCCTTATGACCTTTTGTTTTGTCATAAAATAAGTTTTTTTGAATTCATACTAGCTTATTTGGAATAAAATAAACAAATTTCCTAAACTTAATAAGTAAGAGATTTAAAAAATGATTTTGCTTATATAACCAATTTAAATAATTATGACTATTTTAACAATTATCTATTTCAAATCATTATAACATTTTATTTTGTCGTAAAACAAATGTTTTTGTTGATATAAGTTAGTTTGGAATAAGGTAAAACTAATCATTAATATTTTAAAAGTTAATAAGAGATTTAAAAATAAATCTATTTGCCAATCTAGTTCAAATAGTTATGCTATTTGAGCAATTATTTATTTGAAATCTTTATGACTTTTTGTTCTATTTTAAAACAATTGTTTCTATTTATAAAAGCTTATTCAAATGAAAATAATACTAATTTATTAATATTTCAACAATTAATAAGTAGAAAATTTAAAACAAAAATATGTTTAATGAACTAGAGCAAATAATCATGATTATTTGAATAATTATCTATTTCAAATCGTTACGATCTTTTGTTTTATCACAAAAGAATTGTTTCCATTCATATAAGCTTATTTGAAATAAAATAATACTAATTTATTAATAATCTAAAAATTAATAACAAAGAGTTTTAAAAAATGATTCTATTTATTGAACAAGTTTAAATAATTATAACTGTTTAAACAATTATCTATTTGAAATCCCAATAACCTTTTGTTTTGTCATAAAATAATATTTTTTGTTCATAAAAGCTTATTTTGAATAAAATAATACAAATTTATTAATATTAAGACATTTAATAAGTAAAAGATTTAAAAATAAATATGTTTATTGAACAAATTCAAATTGTTATGACTATTTGAGCAATTATTTATTTCAACTTGTGATGACTTTTTGTTTTAACATAAAACAATTGTTTCTATTCATGCAAGGTTATTCATATTAAAATAATATTAATTTATTAATATTTTGATAATTAAAAAGTAAAAGATTTAAAAAATACATATGTTTATCGAACAAGTTCAAATAGTCATGACTATTTGAATAATTATCTATTTCAAATCATTATGACCTTTTCTTTTGTAATTAAAACAATTATTTCAGTTCATATAAGCTTATTTGAAGTAAAATAATATTAATTTATTATTATTCTGAAAATTAATGAGTAAGATAATTAAAAAAAGAATTTGTCCACTGAATAAGTTCAACTAGTTATGAGTACCTGAATAATTATCTATTTCAAAATATTATGACCTTTTGTTTTGTCATAAAACAATTGGTTTTATTGATGCAAGTTTATTTCGAATAAAATAATTTAAATTTATTAATATTTCAAAAATTAATAAGTAAAAATTTAAAAAATAAATGTATTTTTTGAACACATTAAAATAGTTATGACTATTTGAATAATTATCTATTTCAAATTGTTATGACCCCTTTTTTTTGTCATAAACCAATTGTTTCTATTCATAAAAGCTTCTTCAAAATAAAATAATTCTAATTTATTAAAATTTTAAAAATTAATAAGTAAAAAATTTAAAAAATAAATCTATTTATTGAGTAAGTTTAGATAGTTATAACTATTTGAACAACTTTTTATTTCAGATCGTTATAACCTTTTGTTTTGTCACAAAATATTTCTAGTCATACAAGTTTATTCAAAATAGAATAATACTATATTATTAATATTTTAAAAAAATAATAAGTTGGAGATTTAAAAAATAAATCTATTACTTGAACCAGTTTAAATAGTTAAGACTACTAGAAAAATTATCTATTTCAAATTGCTTTGACCTTTTGTTTAGTCATGAAATAATTGTTTTGAATAATTTTATTTTGAATAAGCTTGTATGAATAGAACGATTGTTTTATGATAGAACAAAAGGTTACAACTATTTGAAGTATACAATTATTCAAATAGTCATAACTATTTAAACTGGTTCGATAAGCAGATTTATTTTTTAAATCTCTTACTTATTAATTTTTGAGAGATTAATAAATTGCTATTATTTTATTTCGAATAAACTTTTATAATAAGAAAGAATTGTTATATGACCAAACAAAAGGTAATAATGATTTGAAATAGATAATTGTTGAAATGGTCACAATTATTTGAATTAATTTGGTAAATAGGTTTACTTTTTAGAACCAATTGTTTTATGACAAAACAAAAGGTCATAATGTTTTGAATTAGATAATTGTTTAGATAGTCATAACTATTTGAACTTGTTCAATGGATTTATTTTTTTAATTCTCTTATTCTTTAAATTTTGGAATATTAATAAATTAGTATTATTTTATTTCAAATAAGCTTACATGAATTGAAACAATTGTTTTATTACAAATCAAAAGGTCACAATGATTTGAAGTAGATAATTATTCAAATAGTTATGATTGTAAACTTTTTTTTAAAAATCTTTTACTTATTAATTTAAAAATATTAATAAATTAATATTATTTTAATCTGAATAAGCTTGTATGGATAGAAAAAAATTGTTTTATGATAAAAGAAAAAAGTCATTAGAATTTGAAATAAATAATTATTCAAATAGTCATAACGATTTGAACTTGTTCGGTAAACAGATTTATCTTTTAAATTTTTTATTGATTAATTGTCCTAATATTAATAAATTTGTATTATTTTATTTGAAATAAGCTTCTATAAACAAAAAAAAAAGTCATTTTAGGACAAACCAAAAGGTTATAGCAATTCCAAATTAATAATTGTTCAAATGGTCATAATTATTTAAACTTGTTCAATAAATAGATTTATTTTAAAAATCTTTTAATTATTAATTTTTAGAATATTAATAATATAGTATTATATAATTATTTAAACTTGTTCGGTAAATAGATTCATTTTTAAATTCTCCTAATTAGTATTTTTTGGAATATTAATAACATAGTATTATTTTATTTCCAATAACCTTATATGAACTGAAATAATTTTTTTATGACCAAAAAAAAGGTCTAATGATTTGAAATTGATAATTATTCAAATAGTCATGACTATTTGATCTAGTTTGGTAAACATATTTATTTTTAAAAATTTTAACTTATTAATTGTCAAAATATTAATAAATTAGTATTATCTTAATCTGAGTAAGCACGTATGAATAGAAACTATTGTTTTATAATAGAATAAAAAATCATAACAATTTGAAATAAATAATTGCTTAAATATTCATAACTATTTGAATTAGTTTTATACACAGATTTATTTTTTAAATCTCTTATTAATTTTTGAAATATTAATAGATTAGTATTATTTTATTTCAAAAAAACTTATATGAACAAAAATATTTGTTTTATGACAAAACAAAAGATCATAACAATTTGAAATAGATAATTGTTCAAATAGTCATAATTATTTAAACTAGTTCGACAAACAAAATTATTTTTTAAACATCTTACTGATTAATTTTTTGAAATATTAATAAATTTGTTTTATTTTATTTCAAATAAGTTAGTAAGAATTGAAAGAATTGTTTTATGATAAAATGAATGGTCATAACAATTTGAAATAAAGAATTGTCCATATAGTCTTAACTATTTGAACTGGTTTGACAAATAAATTTATTTTTTAAATCTCTTAGTTATTAATTTTTAGAATATTATTGATTGGTATTATTTTATTATCAATAAGCTTATGTGAATAGAAATAATTATTTTATGTCAGAACAAAAGGTTATAATAATTTGAAATATATAATTATTCAAATAGTCACAACTATTTGAATTGGTTCGATAAATAGATTTATTTTTTAAATCTCCTATTTATTAATTTTTGAAATATTAATAAATTAGTATTATTTTATTCCAAATAGGCTTGTATGATGAAAAATAATTGTTTTATGACAAAACAAAAGTTAATAATGATTTGAAATAGATAATTGTTCAAATGGCCATAATTATTTGAACTGATTCGATAAACTTATTTATGTTTTAAATCTCTAACTTATCAATTTGTATGATAATAAAGTAATATTATTTATTTCAAATGAGGTTTTATGAATTGAAACAATTATTTTATGATAAAATAAGAAGGTCATAATGATTTTAAATAGACAATCGTTCAAATAGTCAAAACTATTTGAACTTGTTCGGTAAATAAAATTTATTTTATTTCTTACTTACTAATTTTTTGAATGTTAATAAATTAGTATTATTTTATTTTGAATAAGCATTTATGAGCTGAAGTAATTATTTTATGATTAAACAAAAGGTTAGAAACATTTGAAATAGGTAATTGTTCTAGTTTGGTAAACACATTTATTTTTTAAATCCTTACTTATTAATGTTTAGAATATTATTAATTTAGCAATATTTTACTTCGAATAAGCTTGTATGAACATAAATAAATGTTTTAGTATAGAACAAAGATCATAATGATTTAAGATAGATTATTGTTCAAATAGTCATAACTATTTGAACTAGTTGTTCAAATAGTCATAACTATTTGAACTAGTTCGGTAATGAGATTTAGTATTTAAATATCTTATTAATTTTCAAATAAATTAGTATTGTTTTATTTTGAATAATTTTGTATCAATAGAAACAATTATTTTATGACAAAACAAAATGTCATAACAATTTGAAATAGATAATAGTTCCAATGGAAATGACTATTTGAACTTATTTAGTAAACAGATTAATTTTTTAAATCTTCAACTTATTAATTTTTAGAATATTAATAAATTAGTATTATTTTATTCTAAATAAACTTGTATAAATAGAAACAAATATTTTGTGACAAAACAAAGGATTATAACAATTTGAAATAAATAATTGTTCAAATAGTCATAACTATTAGAACTCATTCGGTAAACAGATTTATTTTTAAAATCTTTTACTTATTAATTTTAAATATTAATAAATTAGTATTATTTTATTTTGAATAAGGTTTTTTGAATAGAAACAAATGGTTTATGACAAAACAAATGGTCATAACTATTTGAAATAGATGATTGTTAAAATAGTCATAACTATTTGAACATATTCAAAAAATTGTTTTATTTTTAAAATTTTTACTTATTAATTTTTGGAACATTAATAAATTTATACTATTTTATTTGAAATAAGCTTGCATGAATAGAACCAATTGTTTTATGACAAAACAAAAGGTCATAATGTTTTGAAACAAAAGGTCATAATGCTTTGAAATGGATAATTGTTCAAATAGTCATAACTACTTGAACTTATTCAATAAATAGATTTATTTTTTTAATTCTCTTACATTTTAATTTTTGAAATATTAATAAATTAGTATTATTTTATTTCAAATAAGCTTACATCAATTGAAACAATTGTTTTATTACAAAACAAAAGGTCACAATGAGTTGAAGTAGATAATTATTCAAACAATCATGACTATTTGAACTTGTTTGGTAAACATTTTTTTTAAAAATCGTTGGCTTATTAAATGTTGAAATATTAATATATTAATACTATTTTAATTCGAATAAGCTTGTATGGATAGAAATAATTGTTTTATGACAAAATAAAAAAGTCATAAGAATTTGAAATAAATAATTATTAAAATAGTCATAACGATTTGAACTTGTTCGATAAACAGATTTATTTTTTAAATATTTTACTTATTAATTGTCTTAATATTAATAAATTTGTATTATGTTATTCGAAATAAGCTTGTATGAATATAAAAATTCATTTTATGATAAACCAAAAGGTTGTAATGATTCCAAATCGATAATTGCTCAAATAGTCATAATTATTTAAACTTGTTTGGTAAATAGATTCATTTTTTAAATCCCTTAATTATTAATTTTTGGAATACTAATAACATAGTATTATTTTATTTTGAACAACTTTATATGAACTGAAATAATTTTTTATGACAAAACAAAAAGTCATAATGATTTAAAATAGATAATTATTCAAATAGTCATGACTATTTGATCTAGTTTGGTAAACATATTTAATTTTTAAAATTTTTTACTTACTAGTTGTCAAAATATTAATAAATTAGTATTATATTAATCTAAATAAGCTTGTATGAACATAAACTTTTTTTTTATATTAGATCAAAAAGTCATAACAATTTTAAATAAATAATTGCCTAAATATTCATAACTATTTGAATTGGTTTGATAAATAGATTTATTTTTTAAATCTCTTATTAATTTTTGAAATATTAATAGATTAGTATTATTTTATTCCGAACAAACTTATATAAACAAAAAATTTGTTTTACGACACAGCAAAACGTCATAACAATTTGACATAGATAATTGTTCAAATAGTCATAATTATTTAAATTGGTTTGACAATCATAATCATTTTTTAAATCTCTTACTGATTAATTTTTGAAATATTAATAAATTTATTTTGTTTTATTTCAAATAAGTTAGTAAGAATTGAAAAAATTGTTTTACGACAAAACAAACGGTCATAACGATTTGAAATAAAGAATTATTCATATAGCCTTAACTATTTGAATTGGCTCAGCAAATAAATTTATTTTTTAAATCTCTTAGTTATTAATTTTTAGAATATTATTGCATTAGTATTATTTTATTCCTAATAAGCTAGCATGAATAGAATGAATTGTTTTATGATTAAAAAAAAGGATATAACAATTTGAAATATATAATTGTTCAAATAGTCATAACTATTTGAATTGGTTTGATAAACAAATTTATTTTTTAAATCTTCTACTTATTAATTTTTTAAATATTAATAAATTAAACTTATTTTACTTCAAATAGCTTGTATGATGAAAAACAATTATTTTAAGAAAAAACAAAAGTTCATAACGATTTGAAATAGATAATTGTTTAAATAGTCAAAAATATTTCAACTTGTTCTGTAAACAGATTTTTTTTTCTAATTTCTTAATAAATTTTTTAATGTTAATAAATTAATATTATTTTATTTCAAATAAGCATGTATGAGTTGAAGCAATTATTTTATGACTAAATAAATGGTCAAAATGATTTGAAATATATTATTATTCTAATACTCTTAACTATTTGAACTAGTTCAGCAAACACATTTATTTTTTAAATCCTTACCTATTAATGTTTAGAATATTATTAATTTAGTAATATTTTGCTTCGAATAAGCTTGTTGAACAAAAATAAATATTTTAGGACAAAACAAAGATCATAACAATTAGAGATAAATAATTGTTCAAATAGTCATAACTATTTAAACTGGTTTGGTAAATAGATTTAGTTTTTAAATCTCTTATTAATTTTTGAAATAGTAATAAATTAGTATTATCTTATTCTAAATAATTTTGTATGAATAGAAACAATTGGTTTTGGAACATTAATTTTTAAATAAATTTATTTTTAAATTTTTACTTATTAATTTTTGGAACATTAATAAATTTATATTATTTTATTTGAGGTAAGCTTGAATGAATAGAACCAATTGTTTTATGAAAAAACAAAAGGTCTAATGTTTTGAAATAGATAATTATTAAGATGGTCATAACTATTTGAACTTATTCGATAAACAAATTTAATTTTTTAATTCTCTTACTTTTTAATTTTTTGGAATGTTAATAAATTAATATTATTTTATTTCAAATAAGCTTACATGAATTGAAACAATTGTTTTATTACAAAACAAAAGGTTACAATGATTTGAAGTAGATAATTATTCAAATAGTCATGATTATTTGAGCTTGTTCGGTAAACATATTTTTTTAAAATCTTTTACTTATTAATTGTTAAAATATTAATAAATTAATATTATTTTAATCTAAATAAGATTGTATGGATGAAAACAATTGTTTTATGACAAAACAAAAAAGTCATAAGAATTTGAAATAAATAATTATTCAAATAATCATAACGATTTGAATTTGTTCAATAAACAGATTCATTTTTTAAATCTTTTATTTATTAATTATCTTAATATTAATAAATTTATATTATTTTATTCAAAATATGCATATATGAACAAATAAAATCATTATATGACAAACCAAAAGGTTATAACGATGCCAAATCAATTATTGCTCAAATGGTCATAATTATTCAAACTTGTTCAGTAAATAGATTAATTTTCTCTTAATTATTAATTTTTAGAATATTAATAACATAATATTATTTTATTTTGAATAACCTTATATGAATTGAAATAATTTTTTTATGACAAAACAAAAGGTCATAACGATTTGAAATGGATAATTATTCAAATAGTCATTACTATTTAATCTAGTTCGATAAACATATTTATTTTTAAAATTTTTAACTTATTAATTATCAAAATATTAATAAATTAGTATTATTTTAATCCAAATAAGTTTTATGAATAGAAAGAATTGTTTTATAACAAAACAAAAAGTCATAACAATTTGAAATAAATAATTGCTCAAATACTCATAATTATTTGAACTAGTTTGATAAATAGATTTATTTTTTAAATCACTTATTAATTTTTGAAATAGTAATAGATTAGTATTACTTTATTCCAAATAAACTTATATGAACAAAAACATTTGTTCTATGACAAAACAAAAAGTAATAATGATTTGAAATATATAATTGTTCAAATAGTCATAACAATTTGAACTGGTTAGGTAAATAAAAATTATTTTTTAAATTTCTTATTAATTTTTAAAATATTAATAAATTCATTTCATTTTATTCTGAATAAGCTAGTATGAATTGAGAAAATTCTTTTATGACAAGAAAAAAGGTCATAATGATTTGAATTAGATAATTGTTCATATAGTCTTAACTATTTGAACTGGTTCGAAAAATAAATTTATTTTTTAAATCCCTTAGTTATTAATTTTTGGAATAGTATTGGATTAGTAATGTTTTATTTTGAATAAGCTTGTATGAACAAAAATAGTTCTTTTATAACATAACAAAGGGATATAATGATTTGAAGTATAGAATTGTTTAAATAGTCATAACTATTTGAACTAGTTTGGTAAACAAATTCATTTTTTAAATCTCTTACTTATTAATTTTTGAAAGATTAATAAATTATTATTATTTTATTTCGAGTAAGCTTATATGATAAAAAACAATTGTTATATGACCAAACAAAAGGTGATAATGATTTAAAATAGATAATTGTTGAAACGACCATAATTATTTGAATTAATCCAACAAATAGATTCATTTTTTAAATAACTTATTAATTTTTGGAATATTAATAAATTAGAATTATTTTATTTTGAATAAGCTTGTATGAACTAAAACAATTATTTTATGACAAAACAAAAAGTCATAAAGATTTTAGATAGACAATTGTTCAAATAGGCGTAAATATCTAAATTTGTTCAGTAAACAAATTTATGTTTTTAAACTCCTGCTTATTAATTTTTTTTATTTGGATAAACTTTTATGAATTGAAAAATTTTTTTTATGTCAAAACAAAAGGTCATAACAATTTTATATAAATAATTGTTCAAATAGCCATAACTATTTAAACTTATTTGGTAAACAAATTTATTTTTTCAAACTTTTGCTTATTAATTTTCCAAAGGTTCACAAATTAGGATTATTTTATTTTGAATAAGTTTGTAAGACATGAAACAAATATTTTATGACTGAACAAAAGGTTTGAACGATTTGAAATAGATAATTATTCCAATTGTTTTAACTATTTGTACTGATTTACCAAACATATTTATTTTTTAAATCTCTTATTAATTTTTGAAATATTATTAAATTAGTATTATTTTTAACCGAATAGGCTTCTATGATTAGAAACAATTGTTTTATGACAAAACAAAGATTTAAATGATTTGAGATTGATAATTATTCAAATAGTCATAATTATTTGAACTGGTTTGGTAAACAGATTTATTATGTAAATCTGTTAACTATTAATTTTTGAAATATTAATCAATTAGTATTATTTTATTTCGAATAAAAGCTTGTACGATAAAACAATAATTGTTTTATGACAAAATAAAAGGTTATAAGGATTTGAAATATATAATTTTTGAAATGGCCATAACTATTTTAACTAATTTGGTAAACAAATTTATTTTTTAAATTTCTTACTTATTAATTTAGGAAATATTAATAAATTAGTATTATTTTATTCCATCTAAGCTTGTATTAATTGAAACAATTGTTTTATGACAAATTAAAAGGTTATAACGATTTTAAATAGACAATTGTTCAAATAATAATAACTATTTAAATTTATTCGATAAATAGATTTATTTTTTAAATCTCTTTCTCATTAATTTTTTAAATGTTAATAAATTAGTATGAATTTATTTTGAATGTTAATAAAACTTGTATGAATTGAAACAATTGTTTTATCACTAAAAAATGGTCAAAATGATTTGAAGTATATAATTATTCTAATAGTCTTAACCATTTGAAATGATTTGGTAAACAAATTTATTTTTTAAATCTCTTACTTATTAGTTTTTTAAATATTATGAAATTAGTATTATTTTAATATGAATAAGCTTGTATAAACAAAACAGTTGTTTTATGACAAAAGAAAAATTAATTTTATTCTATTCCAAATAAGCTTCTATGAGCTAAAATAATTGTTTTATGACAAAACAAAAGGTTATAACAATTTGAAATAAATAATTTTTCATATAGTCTTAACTGTTTGAACTGGATCGGTAAATGAATTTATTTTTTAAATCTCATAGTTATTAATTTTCAAAATATTACTAAATTATTATTATTTTATTTTGAATAAACTTGAATGAACAGAAACAATTGTTTTATGATAGAACAAAGGTTATAACAATTTGAAATAGATAATTGCTCAAATAGTCATAACTATTTGAACTAGATCAACAAATAGATTTCCTTTTTAAATCTCTTATTAATTCTTAAAATATTAATAAATTAGTATTATTTTATTTAAAAAAGATTGTATGTTGAAAAACAATTGTTTTATGACAAAACAAAAGGTAATAATGATTTAAAATAGAAAGTTATTTAAATTGCCATGATTATTTGAATTGATTCGTTAAACTGATTTATTTTTTAAATCTCTTATTTATTATTTTTGAAATATTAATAAAATAGTATTATTTTATTTTGGATAAGCTTTTATGAACTAAAACAATTATTTTATGACAAAACAAATGGTCATAATGATTTTAAATAGATAATTATTGAAATAGTCATAACTATTTGAACTTGTTTGGTAAACAAATTTATTTTTTCAAATCTCATGCTTATTAATTTTTTGAATGTCAATAAATTATTTTATTCCAAATAAGCTTGTATGAACTTAAATAATTATTATATGACTAAACAAAGGTCAAAATGATTTGAAATAGATAATTATTCTAATAGTCTTAATGTTGGAACTGATTCGACAAACCTATTTATTTTTTAAATCTCTTATTAATTATTAGTATATTATTAAATAAGTATTATCTTTATCCAAATAAGCTTGTATGATGCAAAAACAATTGTTTTATGAGAAAACAAAGATCATAATGATTTTAGATTGATATTTGCTCAAATAGTCGTAACTATTTAAAGCGGTTCAGAAAATAGCTTTAGTTTTTAAATCTCTTCCATATTAATTTTTGAAATATTAATAAAGTAGTATTATTTTATTTTAGATAAGTTTTTATGAACTGAAACAATTGTTTTATGACAAAACAAAAGGTCATAACAACTTGAAATAGATAATTGTTCAAATAGTCAAATCTATTTCAACTTATTTGGTAAATAGATTTATTTTTTAAATCTCTTGCCCATTAACTTTTTGAATGTTAATAAATTGGTATTATTTTATTCTAAATAAGCTTGTATGAACTGAAATAATTGTTTTATGTCAAAACAAAAGGTTAAAATAGTTTGAAATAGATAATTGGTCTAATAGTCTTAACTATTTGAACTGATTTGGCAAACACATTTATTTTTTAAAATCTGTTACTTACTAATTTTTGGAATATTATTAAATTAGTATTATTTTAATCGAATAAGCTTGTATGAAAAGAAAAACTTGTTGTATGAAAAAAATAAAGATCATAAAGATTTGAGATAGATAATTGTTCAAATAGTCATGAATATTTAAACTATTTTGGTAAATAGATTTTTTTAAAATCTCTTATTAATTATCAAAATATTAATAGATGATTATTATTTAATTTTGAATAATTTTACATGAACAGAAATAATCGTTTAACAACAAAACAAAATGTCATTATGATTTGAAATAGATAATAATTCAAATGAACATGACTATTTGAACTTGTTTGGCAAACAAATTTATTTTTTAAATGTCAAACTTATTAATTTTTAGAATACTAATAAATTAGTATTATTTTATTTCAAATAAAATTGTACAAATGGAAACAATTATTTTATGGCAAAACAAAAGATCATAACAATTTGAAATAAATAATTATTCAACTAGTCATAACTATTTGAACTTGCACAGTAAAAAGATTTATTTTTTAAATCTTTTACTTATTAATTTTTGAAATTTTAATAAATTAGTATTATTTTATTTCAAAAAAGCTTTTATGAATAGAAACAATTGGTTTATGAAAAAATAAAAGGTCATAACAATTTGAAATAGATAAATATTCAAATAGTCCTAACTATTTGAATAGTTCAGAAAACATATTTATTTTTAAACTTTTACTTATTAATTTTTGGAATATTAATAAATTTAAGTTATTTTATTCGAAATTAAGCTTGTATGAATAGAACGAATTGTTTTACGGCAAAACAAAAGGTCATAATGTTTTGAAATATATAATTGTTAAGATAGTGATAGCTATTTGAACTTATTTGGTAAGCATATTCTTTTTTAATTCTTTTACTCATTAATTTTTGGAATATTAATAAATTAGTATTATCTTACTTCAAATAAGCCTATATGAACTGAAACAAGTGTTTTATTATAAAAGAAAAGGTCATAATGATTTAAAATAGGTAATTATTCAAATAGTTATGACTACTTGAACTTGTTTGGTAAATATATTTATTTTTAAAATATTTTACTTATTAATTGTCAAAATATTTATAAATTAATATTATTTTAATCAAAATAAACTTGTATGAATAGAATTAATTGTTTTATGACAAAACAAAAAGTCATAACAAGTTGAAATAAATAATTGCTCAAATAGCCATAATGATTTGAACTTGTTAGGTAAATAGATTTATTTTTTCAATCTTTTACTTATTAATTGTCTTAATATTAATAAATTTGTATTATTTTATTTGAAATAAGTTTAGACGAACAGAAAAAAATTCTTTTACGACAAAACAAAAGGTTATAGCTATTTCGAATAGATAATTATTCAATTATTTTTTATCATAAAAGCTTATTTGGATAAAAATAATATTAATTTAATAATATTTTAAAAATTAATAAGAGATTTAAAAAATAAATGTGTTAGCAGAACCAGTTCAAATATTTAAGACTATTAGAATAAATATCTATTTCAAATCATTCTAACATTTTGTTTTGTCATATAATAATTGTTTCAGTTCATACAAGCTTATTTAGAATAAAATAATAGTAATTTATTAACATTTGAAAAATTAATAAGCATGAGATTTGGAAAAATAAATCTGTCTACCGAACAAGTTCAAATAGTTATGACTTTTGAATAATTATCTATTTAAAGACATTATGACCATTGTTTTTTGTCATAAAACAATTGATTTAGTTCATAAGCTTATCCAAAATAAAATAATGCTATTTATTAATATTTCAAAAATTAATAAGCAAGAGATTTAAATAATAAATCAGCTTATCGAATCAGTTCAAATAATTATGGCCATTTAAACAACTATCTATTTCAAATCATTATTACTTTTTGTTTTGTCATAAAACAATTTGTTTTTCAACATAAAAGCTTGTTTGAAATAGAATAATACTAATTTATTAATATTTCAAGAATTAGTAAAAGACATAAAAAATAAATATGTTTTCTGAACTAGTTCAAATAGTTATGACTATTTGAATAATTATCTCTTTCAAATTGTTATAACCTTTTGTTCTATCATAAAACAGTTGTTTCTATTAATACAAGCTTATTCGAAATAAAATAATACTAATTTAGTAATATTCTAAAAATTAATAACTTAGAGATTAAAAAATAAATTTGTTTACCGAATCAGTTCAAACAATGAAGACTATATGAATAATTATTTATTTTAAATTGTTATGACCTTTTGTTTTGTCATAAAATAATTATTTCAACTCATAAAAGCTTATTTGGAATAGAATAAAACCAATTTATTAATATTTCAAAAACTTATAATTAAGAGATTTAGAAAATAATTCTATTTGCCAAACTAGTTCAAATAACTATAACCATTTGAATAATTATCTATTTCAAATCATTATCACTTTTTGTTTTGTCATAAAACAATTGTTTTTGTTAATATAAGTTTGTTCGAAATAAAATAATACTAATTTATTAATATTGAGAAAATTAATCAGTAAGAGATTTAAAAGGTAAATCTGCTTGCCAAACCATTTCAAATAGTTTTGACTATTTGAATAATTATTTATTTCAAATCATTATAACCTTTTTGAATAGTTTTGACTGTTCATACGATTTTATTCTAAATAAAATAATATTAATTTAATAACATTTGGAAAATTAATAAGTAAGAGATTTAAAAATAACTTTGTTTACCGAAATAATTCAAATGGTTAAGACAATTAGAATAATTATATATTGCAAATCGTTTTAACCTTTTGCTCAGTCATAAAACAACTGTTTCAATTCATACAAGCTTATTCAAAATAAATTAATACTAATTTATTAACATTTAGAAGATTAATAAAAAAGAGATTTAGAAAAATAAATCTATTTACCAAACAAGCTCAAATAGTTATTATTATTTGAACTATTGTCTATTTGAAATGCTATAACCTTTTGATTTGTCATAAAATAATTGTTTCAATTAATACAACTTAGACAGAATAAAATAATACTATTTTATTAATATTTCTTAAATTAATAAGTAAAAAATTTTAAAAATAAATCTATTTATTGAATTAGTTAAAATAATTATGGCCATTTGAATGATTATCTACTACAAATTGTTATGACATTTTGTTTTATCATAAAAAAATTGTTTTTTATCATACAAGCTTATTTGAAATGAATTAATACTAGTTTATTAATATTTCAAAAATTAATAAGTAATGAATTTAAAAAATAAATATGTTTACCAAATCAGTTTAAATAGTTAGGACTATTTAAACAATTATCAATCTCAAATCATTAAAATATTTGTTTTGTCATAAAACAGTTGTTTTTTATCATAGAAGCTTAATTGATTAAAAATAATACTAATTTAATAATATTCTATAAATTAATAAGTAGGAGATTTAAAAAATAAATGTGTTTATCGACCTAGTTTAAATAGTTAAAACTATTAGAATAATTATATATTTCAAATCGTTCTAGACCTCTTGTTTAATCATAAAATATTTGTTTCGTATCTTACAATTTTATTCAAAACAAAATAATCCAAATTTAATGAACATTCAAAAAATTAATAAGCAAAATATTTGAAAAAATAAATTTGTCTATCAAACAAGTTTAAATAGTTATTACTATTTGAACAATTATTTATTTAAAATCATTATGACCTTTTTATTTTGACATAAAACAATTATTTCAGTTCATAAAAAGCTTATCCAAAATAAAATAATACTAATTTTTCAATATTTCCAAAATTAATAAGCAAGAGTTTAAAAAAATAAATTTGTTTACCAAACAAATTCAAATAGTTATAACTATTTGAACAATTATATATTTAAAATCGTTATGATCTTTTGTTCTACTATAAAATAATGGTTTTAGTTCATACAAACTTATTTGAAATAAAATGATACTAATTATTAATATTTTAAAAATTAATAAGTGATTTACAAAATGAATTTGTTTATCGAATCAGTTTAAATAATTATTTCCATATCAAAATTATCTATTTTAAATTGTTATTTCCTTTTGTTTGATCATATAATAATTGTTTTTTTCATACAAGCTTATTTGAAATAAAATAGTACTAATTTATTAATCTTTCAAAAATTAATAAGAGATTTAAAAAAAAAATCTATTTACCAAACCGGTTCAAATAGTTTTGACTATTTGAACAATTGTATACTTCAAATCGTTATAACTTTTTCTTATGTTATGAAGCAATTATTTCTATCCATACAAGTTTATTTGAAATAAAATAGTACTAATATAATAAAATAAAAAAAAATTAATAACTAAGAGATTTAAAAAAATAAATTTATTTGCTAAACCAGTTCAAATAGTTAAGATTACGAACAATTATCTATTTCAAATAGTTATGACCTTTTATTTTGGCATAAAACAATTTTTTCAACTCATAGAAGCTTATTCAGAATAGAATAAAACTAATTTATTAATATTTCAAAAATTTATAAGAGATTTAAAAAATAATTATATTTACTGAATCAGTTCAAATAATTATAACTATTTGAATAATTATCTATTTCAAATCATTATTACTTTTTGTCTTGTCATAAAACAATTGTTTTTGTTAATATAAGTTTGTTCAAAATAAAATAATACTAATTTATTAATATTTAAAAAATTAATCAGTAAGAGATTTAAAAAGTAAATCGCTTAGCAAACCATTTCAAATAGTTATGACTATTTATAATAATTATCTATTTCAAATCATTATAATATTTTGAATAATTAATCAGTTAAAAATAGTTACTACTCTTTAAATAGATAATTATTCAAACAGTTATATCTATTTGAACTTGTTTAATAAATAGATTTATTTTTTAAAATTTCTTACTAACTTTTCAAAAGTTAATAAATTAGTATTATTTTATTCCGAATAAGCTTGATGAACTAAAATAATTTTTTTATGACTAAACAAAAGGTCAAAATGATTTGAAATAGATAATTATTCTAATAGTCCTAACTATTTGAATTGGTTCGGCAAACATATTTATTTTTTTAATCTCTTATTAATTTTTGTAATATTATTAAATTAGTATTCTTTTAATCCCAATATGCTTGTATGAAAAGAAGCAATTGTTCCATGACAAAATAAAGATCATAACGATTTGAGATAGATAATTATTTAAATAGTCATAATTATTTGAACTAGTTAGATAAATAGATTTAATTTTTAAATTTCTTATTAATTTTCAAAATATTAATAAATCAATATTATTTTATTTTCAATAATTTTGTATGGACAGAAACAATTTTTTTATGACAAAACAAAAAGTCATAACAATTTGAAATAGATAATTGTTCAAGTGGACGTGACTATTTGAACTTGTTTGGTAAACAGATTTAGTTTTTAAATCTCCTACCTATTAAATTGCAAAATATTAATAAATTAGTAAGATTTTATTTAGAATAAACTTGTTTGAATAGAAATAATTGTTTTATGACAAAATTAAAGAGCATAACTATTTGAAAAACATAATTGTTTAAACAGTGATAGCTAGTTTAACCTGCTCAGTGAATAGATTTATTTTTTAAATATTTTACTTATTAATTTTTGGAATATTAATAAATTAGTATTATTTTATTTCGAATAAGCTTGTACGAATAGAAACAATTGGTTTATGACAAAACAAAAGGTCATAACTATTTGAAATAGATAATTATTCAAATAGTCATAACTGTTTGAATGAGTTCAGGAAATAGATTTATTTTTTTAATTTTTACTTATTAATTTTTGAAATATTAACAAATTTAATTATTTTATTTGAAATAAGCTTGAATGAATAGAAAGAATTGCTTTATGAAAAACCAAAAAGGTCATAGCGATTTGAAATAGATAATTGTTCAAATAGTCATAACTAATTGAACTTGTTCGATTAACAAATTCATTTTTTTTAAATCTCTTGTTAATTTTTAGAATATTAATAAATTAGTATTATTTTATTGAGAATAAGCCTATATGAACTGATACAATTGTTTTATAACAAAAGAAAATGTCATAACTATTTGAAATAGATAATTATTTAAATAGTTATGACTATTTGAACTTGTTCAATAAACATATTTATTTTAAAATCTTTTACTTATTAATTTGCTAAATATTAATAAATTCATATTACTTAATCCAAATAAGCTTATATAAAGAAAAACAGTTGTTTTATGATAAAATAAAGTCATAATGATTTGAAATAAATAATTCTTCAAATAGTCATAACTATTTAACTTATTAGGTCAATAGATTTATTTTTTAAATATTTTACTTATTAATTTTACTTGAAATAAGCTTGTATGAATAGAAAAAAATTGTTTTATGACAAAATAAAAGGTTATACCGATTTGAAATAGATAATTATTCAAATAGTCATAACTATTTGAACTTGTTTGGTAAACATATTACTTTTTTTAAATCTCATTAATTTTTGGAATATTAATAAATTAGAATTATGTTATTTTGAATATGCTTGTACAAACAAAAACAATTGTTTTATGATAAAACAAAAGGTCATAACTATTTGAAATAGATAATTGTTCAAACAATCATAACTATTTTACACCGGTCAAGTTAATAGATTCATTTTTTAAATCTGTTACTTATTAACTTTCAGAATATTAATAAATTAGCATTATTTTATTCTAAATAAGATTGTATTAAGAGAAATAATTATTTTATGACAAAACAAATAGTCATAACAATTTGAAATAAATAATTGTTCAAATAGTTATAACTAATTGAATTGGTTTAAAAATAGATTTATTTTTTAAATCTCTTACTTCTTAATTTTCAAGATATTAATAAATTAATCTTATTTTGTTTCAAATAACCTTATATGAACAAAAACATTTGTTTTATGACAAAACAAAAGGTCATAATGATTTGAAATAGATAATTGTTCAAATAGTCATAATTATTTGAACTGATTTGGCAAACAAAATTATTTTTTAAATCTCTTATTAATTTTTTAAATATTAATAAATTTGTTTTATTTTATTCCAAATAAGTTACTAAGAACTGAAAAAAATTGTTTTATGGCAAAACTGAAAAAAATGCTTATTCAAAAGAAAATAACTCTAATTTATTAACATTTAAAAAATTAATAAATAAAAAATTTTAAAAAATAGTTCTATTTACCAAGCAAGTTCAAATAGTTATGACTATTTGAATAATTATCTATTTAAAATAAATATAATCTTTTATTTTATCATAAAACAATTGTTTCAGTTCATAAAAGCTTATCCAAAATAAAATAATATTACTTTATTAATATTTTAAAAATTGATAAGTTAGAGATTTAAAAAATAAGTTAATTTATCGAATCAGTTCAAATAATTATGGCCAATTGAGCAATTATGTATTTCAAATCATTATGAACTTTTGTTTTGTCATAAAACAATTGCTTTCCATCATACAAGTTTATTTAGAATAAAACAATACTAATTTATTAATATTTCCAAAATTAATAAGAGATTTAAAAAATAAATCTATTTACTAATCCAGTTCCTATTTGAAAAATTATCTATTTCAAATCATTATAACCTTTTCTTTTGTTATAAAATAATTGTTTCAGTTCAAATAAGCTTATTCAAAATAAAATAATACTAATTTAATAATATTCCAAAAATTAATAACTAAGAGATTTGAAAAATAAATCTGTTTGCCGAAATAGTTCAAATAGTTAAAACCATATGAATAATTATTTATTTCAAATTGTTATGACCTTTTGTTTTATCATAAAATAATTATTTCAGTTCATACAAGCTTATTTGAAATAAAATAATACTAATTTATTAATATTTCAAAAATTAAAAAATAAGTGATTTAAAAAGTGAATCTGTTTACCAAATTAGTTCAAATAATTATACCTTGTCAATAATTATCTATTTCAAATCGTTATTAGCTTTTGTTCGGTCATATAACAATTGTTTTTGAACATTCAAGCTTATTCGAAATAAAATAATACTAATTTATTAATCTTTCAAAAATTAATAAATAAGAGATTTAAAAAATAAATCTGTTTATTGAACTAGTTCAAATAATTATGGCTATTTGAACAATTGCAAACTTCAAATCATTATAACCTTTTGTTTTATCATAAAATAATTGTTTTTGTTGATACAAGCTTATTCAAGAAAAAAAATACTAATCTAATAATATTTCAAAAATTAATAACTAAAATTAAAAAATAAATTTGTTTATCAAACTAGTTCAAATATTGAAGACTATATGATCAATTATCTATTTCAAATCGTTATGATCTTTTGTTTTGTCATAAAATAAGTTTTTTTGAATTCATACTAGATTATTTGGAATAAAATAAACAAATTTCTTAATATTTCAAAACTTAATAAGTAAGAGATTGAAAAAATAATTTTGCTTATATAACCAATTTAAATAATTATGACTATTTTAACAATTATCTATTTCAAATCATTACAACCTTTTGTTTTGTCATAAAACAAATGTTTTTATTCATATAAGTTAGTTTGGAATAAAGTAAAACTAATCATTAATATTTTGAAAGTTAATAAGTGATTTAAAAAAAAATCTATTTACCAATCTAGTTCAAATAATTATGACTATTTGAGCAATTATTTATTTCAAATCTTTATGACTTTTTGTTCTATTTTAAAACAATTATTTTTATTTATACAAGCTTATTCAGATGAAAATAATACTAATTTATTAATATTTCAACAATTAATAAGTAGAAAATTTAAAACATAAATATGTTTAGTGAACTAGATCAAATAATCATAATTATTTGAATAATTATCTTTTTCAAATTATTATGATCTTTTTTTTATCATAAAAGAATTGTTTCAATTCATATAAGCTTATTCAAAATAAAATAATACTAATTTATTAATAATCTAAAAATTAATAATAAAGATATTTAAAAAATGATTCTATTTATTGAACAAGTTTAAATAATTATGACTGTTTGAACAATTATCCATTTGAAATCGCTATAACCTTTTGTTTTGTCATAAAATAATATTTTCTGTTCATAAAAGCTTATTTTGAATAAAATAATACAAATTTATTAATATTAAGACAATTAATAAGTAAAAGATTTAAAAACTAAATTTGTTTACTGAACAAATTCAAATTGTTATGACTATTTGAGCAATTATTTATTTCAACTTGTGATGACTTTTTGTTTTGACATAAAACAATTGTTTCTGTTCATACAAGGTTATTCCTATTAAAATAATATTAATTTATTAATATTTCAATAATTAAAAAGTAAAATATTTAAAAAATGCATATGTTTATCGAACAATTTCAAATAGTCATGACTATTTGAATAATTATCTATTTCAAATCATTATGACCTTTTCTTTTGTAATTAAAGCAATATTAATTTATTAATATTTTGATAATTAAAAAGTAAAATAATGTTAATTTATTAATATTCTGAAAATTAATGAGTAAGATAATTAAAAAAAGAATCTATTCATTAAATAAGTTCAAATAGTTATGACTACCTGAATAATTATATATTTCAAATCATTATGACCTTTCGTTTTGTCATAAAACAATTGGTTTTATTGATGCAAGTTTATTTTGAATAAAATAATTTAAATTTATTAATATTTTAAAAATTAATAAGTAAAAATTTAAAAAAATAAATATATTTTCTGAACACGTTCAAATAGTTATTACTATTTAAACAATTATCTATTTCAAATTGTTATGGCCTTTTGTTTTGTCATAAACCAATTGTTTCTATTCATAAAAGCTTATTCGGAATCAAATAATTCTAATTTATTAAAATTCTAAAAATTAAAAAATAAATCTATTTATCAATTAGTTTAAATAGTTTTGACTATTTGAACAATTTTTTATTTCAAATCCTTATGACCTTTTGTTTTGTCATAAAATAATTGTTTCTATTCATACAAGTTTATTCAAAATATAATAATACTAAATTATTAATATTTAAAAAATTTATAAGTTGGAGATTTATAAAATCAATCTATTTGTCGAACCAGTTCAATTAGTTAAGACTATTAGAAAAATTATCTATTTCAAATTGCTTTGACCTTTTGTTTAGTCATGAAATAATTGTTTTAGTTCATACATGCTTATTCAAAATAAAATAATACTAATTTATTAACATTCATAAAATTAATAAATAAGAAATTTTAAAAAATAATTATGTTTACCGAACAAGTTCAAATAGTTATGACTATTTGAACAATTATCTATTTAAAATAAATATGAACTTTTTGTTTTATCATAAAACAATTGTTTCAATTCATAAAAACTTATCCAAAATAAAATAATCTTCATTTATTAATATTTCAAAAATTGATAAGTTAGAGATTTAAAAAATAAGTCAGTTTATTGAATCGATTCAAATAATTATAGTGATTTGAGTAATTATGTATTTCAAATCGTTATGAACTTTTATTTTTTCATAAAACAATTGCTTTTCATCATACAAGCCTATTCAAAATAAAATAATACTAATTTATTAATATTTCAAAAATTAATAAGTAGAAGATTTAAAAAATAAAATTATTTACTGAACCAGTTCTTATTTAAACAATTATTTGTGTCAAATTATTATAACCTTTTGTTCTGTTATAAAATAATTGTTTCAATTCATATAAGCTTATTCATAATAAAATAATACTAATTTAATAATATTCCAAAAATTAATAACTAAGAGATTTGAAAAATAAATCTATTTGCCGAAGCAGTTCAAATAATTAAGAGTATATGAACAATTATCTATTTCAAATCATTATGAACTTTTGTTTTGTCATAAAACAAATGTTTCAGTTCATACAAGTTTATTCAAAACAAAATAATACTAATTTATTAATGTTTCAAAAATTAAAAAGTAAGTGATTTAAAAAGTGAATTTTTTTACCGAATCAATTCAAATAATTATGACCTTGTCAGCAATTATCAATTTCAAATCGTTATTACCTTTTATTTGGTTATGTAACAATTGCTTTTGAACATTCAAGCTTATTTGGAATAAAATAGTACTAATTTATTATCTTTCAAAAATTAATAAGTAAGAGATTTAAAAAATAAATCTGTTTACTGAACTAGTTCAAATAGTTATGACTATTTGAATAATTGTAAACTTCAAATCATTATAACTTTTTGTTTTGTCATAAAACAATTATTTTTGTTGATACAAGCTTATTCAAAATAAAGTAATACTAATCTAATAATATTCCAAAAATTAATAACTGAAAGAATTAAAAAATAAATTTGTTTTGACATAAAACAATTATTTCTATTCATACAAGGTTATTCAAATTAAAATAATATAAATTTATTAATATTTCAACAATTAATAAGTAAAAGATTTAAAAATACATATGTTCACCAAACAAGTTCAAATAGTCATGACTATTTGAATAATTATCTATTTCAAATTATTATGACCTTTTATTTTGTAACTAAAACAATTATTTCAATTCATATAAGCTTATTTGAAGTAAAATAATATTAATTTATTAATATTTCAAAAATTAATGAGTAAGAGAATTAAAAAAAATTCATTTACCGAATAAGTTTAAATGGTTATGACTATTTTAATAATTATCTATTTCAAAACATTATGACCTTTTGTTTTGTCATAAAACAATTGATTCCATGCAAGTTTATTTCGAATAAATAATTTAAATTTATTAATATTCCAAAAATTAAAAAGTAAAAATTTTAAAAATGAATCTATTTTTTGAACACATTTAAGTAGTTATGTCTATTTGAACAATTATCTATTTCAAATCATTATGACCTTTTGTTTTGTCATAAACCAATTGTATCTATGCATAAAAGCATATTCAAAATAAAATAATACTAATTTATTAAAATTTCAAAAATTAATAAGTAAAAGATTTAAAAATAAATTTGTTTACGAAGTGAGTTCAAATAGTTATGAATATTTAAATAATTATTTATTTAAAATTGTCATGATCTTTTGTTTTGTCATAAAACAAAATTTTCTATTCATACAAGTTTATTTTAAATAAATAATACTAATTTATTAATATTCTAAAAATTAAAAGTTGGAGATTTCAAAAAAATTTTGTTTACTGAACAAGTTCAAATAGTCATATCCATTTGAACTATTATCTATTTCAAATCATTATGACATTTTGTTTTATCATAAATTAATTGTTTTTATTGATACAAAATTATTCAGAATAAAATAATATTAATTTATTAATATTTAAAAAATTAATAAGAGATTTAGAAACTAAATTTGTTTACCAAACTAGTTCAAACAGTTTTGACCATTTGAACAATTATCTATCTTTGTTCATATAAGCTTATTTAGAGTAAAATATTGCTAAACTAATAATATTCTAAAAATTAATAAAAGATTTAAAAAATAAATGTGTTTGCTGAACTAGTTCAAATAATTAAGATTATTAGAATAATTATCTATGTCAAATTGTTCTAACATTTGTTTAGTCATAAAATAATTATTTCAATTCATACAAGTTTATTCGAAATAAAATAATACTATTTTATCAACAATTAAAAAATTAATAAGTAAGAAATTTGAAAAAATAAATTTGTTTATAGAATAAGTTTGAATAGTTATGAATATTTGAATAATTATCTATTTAAACTCTTTATGACCTTTTGTTTTATCATAAAACAATTGTTTCAAATCATAAAAGCTTATCCAAAATAAAAATAGTATTACTTTATTAATATTTCAAAAATTGAGAAGTTAGAGATTTAAAAAATAAATCAGTTTATCGAATCAATTTAAATAATTATGGCCATTCAAATAATTATCTATTTCAAATCGTTATAAACTTTTGTTTTGTCATAAAATAATTGTTTTTCATCATATAAGCCTATTCAAAAAAATATAATACTAATTTATTAATTTTTAAAAAAATAATAAGTAGGAGATTTAAAAAATAAATATGCTTACCAAACTAGTTCAAATAGTTATGACTAGTTGAACAATTATATCTTTCAAATAATTATAATCTTTTGCTTTGTCATAAATCAATTATTTATGTTGATACAAGCTTATTCAGAACAAAACAATACTAATCTAATAATATTATAAAAATTAATAACTAAGAGATTTAAAAAATAAATTTGTTCGCTGAACCAATTCAAATAGTTAAGCCTATATGAACAATTATCTATTTCAAATCATTATGACTTTTTGTTTTGTTGCAAAAAAAATGTTTTTGTTGATATAAGTTTGTTTAGAATAAAATAATATTAATTTATTAATATTTTGAAAATTATAAGAGATTTAAAAATAAATTTGTTTACCAAACCAGTTCAATTAGTTATAACAATTTGAATAATTATTTATTTCAAATTGTTATGACCATTTGTTTTGTCATAAAACAATTGTTTCTGTTGATACAATCTTATTGGAAATAAAGTAATGCTAACTTATTAATATTATAAAAATTAATAAATAATGGACCTAAAAAATGAATCTATTGGCTTAACTGGTACAAATAGTTATAACTGTTTGAATAATTATTTATTTCAAATCGTTACGATCTTTGTTTTGTCACAAAATAATTGTTTCTGTTCATACCAGCTTATTTGGAATAACATAATTCTAATTTATTAATATTCCAAAAATTAATAAGTAAGAGATTTAAAAACAAAATCTGTTTATCGAACAAGTTCAAATAGTTATGACTATTTGAAAAATTACCTGTTTCAAATTGCTATAACATTTTGTTTTGTCATTAAATAATTTTTTCTATTCATACAAGCTTATTTCAATAAAAATAATTCAAATTTATTGATATTCAGACAATTAGTAAATAAAAGACTTAAAAAATAAATCTGTTTATTGAATATATTCAAATAGTAATGACAATTTGAACAAATTTTTATTTCAAATCGTTATGAGTTTTTGTTTTGTCATAAAACAAATTTTTTTGTTCATACAAGCTTATTCGAGTTAAAATATATTAATTTATTAATATTTTTATAATTAATAAGTAAAAGATTTTAAAAATAAATATGTTTACTGAACAAATTCAAATAGTCATAACTATTTGAATAATTATCTATTTCAAATCGTTATGACTTTTTGTTTTATCATAAAACAATTGTATCAATTCATATAGGCTTATTTGAAATAAAGTAATACTAATTTATTAATATTTCAAAAATTAATGAGTAAGAGATTTAAAATATGAATTTGTTTACCAAACAAGTTAAAATAGTTATGATTATTTGAACAATTATCCATTTCAAATCATTATGACCTTTTGTTTTTTCTAAAATAATTGTTTTGGTTCATACAAGCTTTTTTTGAATAAAATAATATAAATTTATTAATATTCTAAAAATTAATAAGTAAAAATTAAAAAATAAATTTGTTTTCTAAACACGTTTAAATAGTTATGACTATTTGAACAATTATCAATGTTAAATAGTTATAACCTTTTATTTTGTCATAAACCAATCATTTCTATTCATACAAGTATATTCGAAATAAAATAATACTAATTTATTAATATTTAAAAAATTAATAACTAAAAAGTTTAAAAAATAAGTCTATTTATAGAACAAGTTCAAATACTTAGGACTATTTGAATAATTATTTATTTCAAATAGTTATGATCTTTGGTTTTGTCATAAAAAGATTGTTTTTATTCATACAAGTTTATTTGAAATAAAATAATATTAATTTATTAATATTCTGAAAACTAATAGGTAGGAGATATAAAAAATAAATCTATTTACCGAATAAGTTCAAACACTCATGTCCATTTGAACAGTTATCTATTTCAAATCAATATGACCTTTTGTTTTATCATAAAACAATTGTGTTTGTTTATAAAAAATTATTCAAAATAAAATAATACTAATCTATTAATATTTTAAAAATTAATCAAAAATTTAAAAAATAAATCTATTTACTAAAATAATTCAAATAGTTATGACTATTTAGACAAATATCTATCTTAAATTGTTATGATATTTATTTTGTTATAAAATAATTGTTTCTTTTCATACAAGCTTATTCAGATTAAAATAATATTAATTTAATAATATTCCAAAAATTAGTAAGAGATTTAAAAAATAAATGTGTTTGCCAAACTAATTCAAATAATTAGGACTATTAGAACAATTATTTCTTTCAAATCATTCTAACCTTTTGTTTTGTCATAAAACAATTATTTCAATTTATATAAGTTTATTCAAAATAAAATAATACTAATTTGTTAGCATTCAAAAAATTTATGAGCGAGAGATTTAAAAATATATATATATGTTTATCAAACAAGTTCAAATAGATTTAACTATTTGAACAATTATCTATTTAAAGTCATTATGACCTTTTGTTTTGTCATAAAAAATTTGTTTCAGTTCAAAAAAACTTATCCAAAATTAAATAACACTAATTTTTTAATATTTCAAAAATTAATAAGTGAGAGATTTAAAAACTAAAGCTATTTTTTGAACCAATTTCAATAATTATGACAATTTGAACAAATTTAATCTTAAATCATTATGATCTGTGCTTTCTCATAAAACAATTGTTTGTGATCATAAGAGCTTATTCAGATAAAAATAATACTAATTTAATAATATTTTAAAAATTAATAAGAGATTTAAAAAATAAATGTGTTTGTCGAATCAGTTCAAACATTTAAGACTATTAGAATAATTATCTATTTCAAATTGTTCTAACATTTTGTTTAGTCATATAATAATTGCTTCAATTCATACAAGCTTATTCAAAATAAAATAATACTAATTTATTAACATTTAAAAAATTAATACGCATGAGATTTGGAAAAATAAATTTGTCTACTGAATAAGTTTAAATAGTTATGACTATTTGAACAATTATCTATTTAAAAACATTATGACCATTTGTTTTGTCATAAAACAATTATTTTAGTTCATAAAAGCTTATCCAAAATAAAATAATGCTACATTATTAATATTTCAAAAATTAATAAGTAAAAGATCTAAATAAATTAGTTTATCAAATCAATTCAAATAATTATGGTCATTTGACCAATTATCTATTTTGAATCATTATTACCTTTTGTTTTGTCAT
The DNA here is from genome assembly GCF_047325235.1 of Durio zibethinus. Lineage (NCBI taxonomy): Eukaryota > Viridiplantae > Streptophyta > Magnoliopsida > Malvales > Malvaceae > Durio > Durio zibethinus. The sequence goes on along the minus strand of NC_143164.1, from coordinate 27,085,322 downwards.
AAAACAATTGTTTTTCAACATACAAGCCTATTCAAAATAAAATAATACTAATTTATTAATATTTCAAGAATTAATAAGATATTTAAAAAATAAATTTGTTTTCTAAACCAGTTTAAATAGTTATGACTATTTGAATAATTATTTATTTCAAATTGTTATAACCTTTTGCTCTATCATAAAACAATTGTTTCTGGCCATACAAGCTTATTTGAAATAAAATAATATTAAGCTGTAATATTCTGAAAATTAATAACTAAGAGTTTAAAAAGTAAATTCGTTTACCAAATCAATTCAAACAATTAAGACTATATGAACAATTATTTATTTTAAATTGTTATGACCTTTTGTTTTATCATAAAATAATTATTTCAACTCATAAAAGCTTATTTGGAATAGAATAAAACAATTTATTAATATTTCAAAAACTTATAAGTAAAAGATTTAGAAAATAATTCTATTTGCCAAATCAGTTCAAATAATTATAACTATTTGAATAATTATCTATTTTAAATCATTATTACTTTTTGTTATGTCATAAAACAATTGTTTTTGTTAATATAAGTTTGATCGAAATAAAATAATACTAATTTATTAATACTTAAAAAAATAATTAGTAAGAGTCTTAAAAAGTAAATTTGCTGGCGAAAACATTTCAAATAGTTTTGACTATTTGAATAATTATCTATTTCAAATCATTATAACCTTTTATTTGAATAGTTTTGACTATTCATACTATTTTATTTGAAATGAAATAATACCAATTTAATAATATTCCAAAACTTAATAACTAAGAAAATTAAAAAATAAATCTAATTGTTGAATCAATTCAAATAGTTAAGATTATATGAATGATTATCTATTTCAAATTGCTATGACCTTTTCTTTTATCATAGAACAATTGTTTTTTCATATAAGCTTATTCATATTAAAATAATACTAATTTTATAATATTTTAAAAATTAATAAGTAAGAGATTTAAAAAATAACTTTGTTTACCGAATCAGCTCAAATGGTTAAGACTATTAGAAAATTATATATTGCAAATCATTCTAACCGTTTGCTTAGTCATAAAACAACTATTTCAATTCATACAAGCTTATTCAGAAAACATTAATACTAATTTATTAATATTCAAAAAATTAATAAGAAAGAGATTTAAAAAAATAAATCCGTTTACCGAACAAGTTCAAATAGTTATTATTATTTGAACAATTATCTATTTAAAATTTATAACCTTTTGATTTGTCATAATACAATTGTTTCAATTAATACAAGCTTGACGAAATAAAATAATACTCATTTATTAATATTTCCTAAATTAATAAATAAGAAATTTAAAAAATAAATCTATTTACTAAATCAATTAAAACAATAATGGCCATTTGAATGATTATCTCCTACAAATCATTGTGACATTTTGTTTTGTCATAAAATAATTATTTTTTATCATACAAGCTTATTTGAAATAAAATAATACTAATTTATTAATATTTTAAAAATTAATAAGTAACATATTTAAAAAATAAATTTATTTATCAAATTAGTTTAAATAGTTATGACTATTTGAACAATTATCAATCTCAAATTATTAAAATCTTTGTTTTATCATAAAACAATTGTTTCTAATCATAGAAGTTTATTTGATTAAAAATAATACTAATTTAATAATCTTTTGAAAATTAATAAGTAGGAGATTTAAAAAATAAATGTGTTTACCAACCTAGTTCAAATAGTTAAAACTATTAGAATAATTATTTATTTCAATCGTTCTGACCTCTTGTTTAATCATAAAATATTTGTTTCATATCTTACAAGCTTATGCAAAATAAAATAATCCAAATTTATTAACATTCAGAAAGTTAATAGCTTTGAAAAAATAAATCTGTTTATCGAATAAATTAAATTAGTTATTACTATTTTAATAATTATTTACTTAAAATCATTATGACCTTTGTTTTGACATAAAACAATTGTTTCAGTTCATAAAAGCTTATCCAAAATAAAATAACACTAATTTTTTAATATTTCCAAAATTAATAAGTAAGAGTTTAAAAAAATAAATTTGTTTATCAAACAAATTCAAATAGTTACGACTATTTGAACAATTGTCTATTTAAAATCGTTATGACCTTTTGTTCTACTATAAAATAATTGTTTCAGTTCATACAAACTTATTTGAAATAAAATAATACTAATTATTATTATTTCAAAAATTAATAAGTGATTTAAAAAATGAATCTGTTTATTGAATTAGTTCAAATAATTATGTCCATTTCAACAATTACCTATTTTAAATCGTTATTACCTTTTGTTTGGTCATATAACAATTGTTTTTTTTTCATATAAGTTTATTCAAAATAAAATAGTATTAATTTATTAATCTTTCAAAAAATTAATAAGTAAGAGATTTAAAAAATAAATCTGTTTACCAAACCAGTTCAAATAGTTATGACTATTTGAACAATTTTATACTTCAAATTGTTATAACCTTTTGTTATATCAGGAAGCAATTATTTTTGTCCATACAAGTTTATTCGAAATAAAATAGTACTAATCTAATAAAATTAAAAAAATTAATAACAAAGAGATTTAAAAAAATAAATTTGTTTGTTAAACTAGTTCAAATAGTTAAGACTATGAACAATTATCTATTTCAAATCATTATGACTTTTTGTTTTGTTATAAAATAATTTTTTCAACTTCAGAATATAATAAAACTAATTTATTAATATTTCAAAAATTTATAAGAAATAGATTTAAAAAATAATTCTATTTACTAAACCAGTTCAAATAATTATAACTATTTGAATAATTATCTATTTCAAATTGTTATTACTTTTTGTTTTGTCATAAAACGATTGTTTTTGGTAATATAAGTTCAAAATAAAATAATACTAATTTATTAATATTTAGAAAATTAATCAATAAGTGATTTAAAAAGTAAATCGCTTAATAAACTATTTCAAATAGTTATGACTATTTGAGCAATTATTTCTTTTAAATTGTTATGACTTTTTGTTCTATTATAAAACAATAGTTTTTGTTCATAAAAGCTTATTCAGATTAAAATAATATTAATTTATTAATATTTTGACAATTAATAAGTAAAAAATTTAAAAAATAAATATGTTGGCCGAACAAGATTAAATAGTCATGACTATTTGAATAATTATCTATTTCAAATTGTTATGACCTTTTGTTTTGTAATAAAAAATTATTTTAGTTCATATAAGCTTATTCGAAATAAAATAATACTAAGTTGTTAATATTCCAAAAAATAATAATTAAAAGATTTAAAAAACAATTCTAGTTATCAAACAAGTTTCAATAATTATTACTATTTGAACAATTATCTATTTGAAATCACTATAACCTTTTGCTTTGTCATAAAATGATTTTTTCTGTTAATACAAGCTTATTTCGAGTAAAATAATATAAATTTATTAATATTAAGACAATTAATAAGTAAAAGATTTAAAAAATAAATCTATTTACAGAACAAGTTCAAATCATTATGACTATTTGAATAATTATTTATTTCAAATTGTTATGACTTTTTGTTTTATCATAAAACAATTGTTTCTATTCATACAAGTTTATTCAGATTAAAATAATATTTATTTATTAATATTTTGATAATTAATAAGTAAAAAATTTTTAAAAATAAATATGTTTACCGAACAAGTTCAAATAGTCATGATTATTTGAATAATTATCTATTTCAAATTGTTGTGACCTTTTGTGTTGTAATAAAACAATTGTTTCAATTCATATAAACTTATTTGAAATAAAATAATACTAATTTATTAATATTTCAAAAATTAAAAGAGTAAGAGAATTAAAAAAATGAATTTATTTACCAAACAAGTTCAAATAATTATGAGTATCTAAAAAAAATCTATTTCAAAACATTATGACTTTTTTGTTTTCTCATAAAACAATTGGTTTTGTTCATGCAAGCTTATTTCCAATAAAATAATATAAATGTATTAATATTCCAAAAATTAATAAGTAAAAATTTAAAAAATAAATATGTTTTCTAAATTCATTCAAATAGTTATGACTATTTGAATAATTTTCTATTTCAAATCATTATGAGCATTTGTTTTTCCATAAACCAATTTGTTCTATTCAAACAAGTTTATTTGAAATAAAATTATCCTAATTTATTAATACTAAAAAATTAATAGGCAAAAGATTTAAAAAATAAATCTGTTTACCAAGTGAGTTCAAATAGTTATGACTATTTAAACAATTATTTATTTCAAGTCGTTATGATCTTTTGTTTTATCATAAAACAATTGTTTCTATTCATACAAGTTTATTTGGAATAAAATAATACTAATTTGTTATTATTCTAAAAATTAATAAGTTGAAGATTTAAAAACTTAATCTGTTTATTGAACAAGTTCAAATAGTCATGTCCATTTAAACTATTATCTATTTTAAATCATTAAGACATTTTGTTTTGTCTTAAAACAATTGTTTCTGTTCATACAAAATTATTTAGTATAAAGTAATACTAATTTATTACTATTTTAAAAATTAATAAGACATTTAAAAACTAAATCTCTTTATCAATCCAGTTCAAATAGTTATGACTATTTGAACAATTATCTATCACAAATTGTTATGATCTTTGCTTTGTCCTAAAACATTTGTTTCTGTTCATACAAGTTTATTCTAAGTAAAATATTGCTAAATTAATAATATTCTAAAAATTAACAAGAAAGAATTTAAAAAATGAATGTCTTTGTTGAACCAATGCAAATAATTCAGACTCTTAGACCAATTATCTATTTCAAATCATTTTGGCTTTTTTTTTAGTCATAAAATAATTGTTTTAGTTCATACATGCTTAGTTTTAAATATCATAACTATTTGAACTAGTTCAAAAAACAATTTTAGTTTTAAATATCTTGTTTATTAATCTTTGAAATATTAATAAAATAGTATTATTTTATTTTGAATACTTTTTAAATCTTTTTCTAATAAATTTTCTAAATATTAATAAATTAGTATTATTTTATTTTGAACAAACTTATATTAGCAAAAACAATTGTTTTATAACAAAACAAAAAATAATAACGATTTGAAATAGATAATTATTCAAATAATTATAATTATTTGAACTAGTTTAGTAAATAACATTATTTTCTAAATTTCTTACTTATACATTTTTGAAATATTAATAAATTAGTTTTATTCTATTCTAAATAAGCTTCTATGAGTTGAAAAAATTGTTTTATGACAACAAAAGGTCATAACAATTTGAAATAGATAATTGTTCATATAGTCTTAACTATTTAAACTGGTTCAACAAACAAATTTATTTTTTAAATCTCTTAGTTACTAATTTTTTTAATTTTATTAGATTAGTATTATTTTATTTTGAATAAACTTGTATGAATAGAAATAATTGCTTCATGACATAACAAAAGGTTATAACGATTTGAAGTTTACAATTATTCAAATAGTTATAACTATTTGGCCTAATTCGATAAACAAATTTATTTTTTTAAATCTTTTAATTATTAATTTTTTAAAGATTAATAAATTAGTATCATTTTATTCTGAATAAGCTTGTATGAAAAAAATAATTGTTATATGACCAAAGAAAAGATAATAACGATTTAATATAGATAATCGTTGAAATGGACATAACTATTTGAACTGATTCAGTAAACAGATTCACTTTTTAAATTACTTATTAATTTTTGAAATATTAATAAATTAGTATTATTTTATTTCAAATAAGCTTGTGTGACCTGAAAATTTATTCTTTTTAACTCTTGATATTAATTTTGGAAATATTAAAAAATTAATATTATTTTATTTTAGATAAGCGTTTATGAACTAAAACAATTGTTTTATATTAAAACAAAAGGTTATAATGATTTTAAATAAATATTATTTAAATAGTAATAACTATTTTGACTTGATCGATAGACAGATTTATTTTTTCAAATCTTTTGCTTATTAGTTTTTTGAATGTTAATAAATTTGCATTATTTGATTTTGAATACACTTGTAACATATGAAACAAATATTTTATGACTAAAAAAGAGGTCATAACGATTTCAAATAGATAATTATTCTAGTAGTTTTAACTATTTAAACAGGGTCAGCAAGCACATTTATTTTTTAAATATCTTATTTATTAATTTTTGGAATATTATTATATTAGTATTACTTTTAATCGAACAAGCTTCTATAACCAGAAACAATTGTTTTATGATAAAACAAAGATTTTAATAACTTGAAATTGATAATTGTTCAAACAGTCATAACTATTTAAACTGGTTCTGTAAACAGATTTATTTTTTAAATCTATTACTTATTAATTTTTGAAATATTAATAAATTAGTATTATTTTATTTCAAATAAACTTGTATAATAAAAAAACAATTGTTTTATGATGAAACAAAAAGTCATAAAGATTTATAGTAGATAATCGTTCAAATGGCCATAATTATTTTAACTGATCCAATAAATAGATTTATTTTTTAAATTTCTTACTTATTAATTTAAAAATATTAATAAATTAATATTATTTTATTCCGTCTAAGCTTGTATTAACTGAAACAATTATTTTATGACAAATCAAAAGGTTATAATGATTTTAAATAGACAATTGTTCAAATAATAATAACTATTTCAATGTGTTAGGTAAATAAATTTATTTTTTTAAATCTCTTTTTTGTTAATTTTCTAAATGTTAATAAATTAGTATTAATTTATTCTAAATAAGCTTGTATGAATTGAAATAGTTTTTTTATGACTAAACAAAAGTCAGAATGATTTGCAATATATAATTATTCTAATAGTCTTAACCATTTGAACTGATTTGATAACAAATTTATTATTTAAATCTTTTACTTATTAATTTTCAAAATATTATTAAATTAGTATTATTTTAATTCAAATAAGCTTATATGGACAAAACAATTATTCTACAACAAAAGAAAAGATCATAATGATTTGAAATAAATAATCATTCATATAGTCTTAACTATTTGAACTGGTTTGGCAATTAGATTTATTTTTTAATTGTTTTGGTTATTAAGTTTTAAAATATTATTAAATTAGTATTATTTTATTTCAAATAAAATAGTATGAACAGTAAAAACTATTCAAATAAAAGGTTATAATGATTTGAAATAAATATTTATTTAAATAGTCAAAACTATTTGAAATGGTTTGGCAAGTAGTTTACTTTGTAAATCTCTTATTGATTAATTTTCTATATATTAATAAATTACTATTATTTTATTTCAAACAAACTTATATTAATAAAAACAATTATTTTATGACAAAACAAAAAGTAATAATGATTTGAAATAGATAATTATAATTATTTCAACTGGTTCGGCAAATAGAATTATTTTCAAAATCTTTTACTTATAAATTTTTGAAAAATGAATAAATTAGTTTTATTCTATTCTAAATAAGCTTCTATGAGTTGAAATAATTATTTTATGACAAAACAAAAGGTCATAACAATTTAAAATAAATAATTGTTCATATAGTCTAATCGTTTAAACTGATTTAGTAAACGAATTTATTTTTTAGATCTATTAGTTATTAATTTCAAGAATATTACTAAATTAGTATTATTTTGTTTCTAATAAACTTGTATGAGCAAAAACAATTATTTTATGATAGAACGAAATGTTATAACAATTTAAAATAGATAATTATTCAAATAGTCATAACTATTTAAACGGGTTCAATAAGCAAATTTATTTTTTAAATCTCTTATTAATTTTTGAAATATTAATAAATTAGTATTATTTTAATTCAAATAAGCTTGTATGTTGAAAAACAATTGTTTTATGACAAAACAAAAAGTAATAACAATTTGAAATAGATAGTTGTTCAAATGGCCATAATTATTTGAATTGATTTGATAAACTGATTTATTTTTTAAATATTATACTTATTAATTTTTGAAATATTAATAAAGTAGTATTATTTTATTTTGGATAAGCTTTTATGAACTAAAACAATTGTTTTATGACAAAGGAAGTGGTCATAATGCTTTTAAATAAATAATCATTCAAATAGTCATAACTATTTGAACTTGTTCGATAGACAGATTTATTTTTCCAAATCTCACGCTTATTAATTTTTTTGAATGTTAAAAAATTAGTATTATTTTATTCCAAAAAAGCTTGTATGAATTGAAACAATTATTATTTGACTAAAAAAAAGGTCAGAACGATTTGAAATAAATAATTATTCGAATAGCCTTAAATATTCGAACTGGTTTGACAAACACATTTATTTTTTAAATCTCTTATTAATTTTTGAAATATTATTAAATTAGTATTATTTTTATCCGAATAAGCTCTTATGATAAGAAACAATAGTTTTATGAGAAAACAAAAATCATAACGATTTGATATTGATATTTGTTCAAATAATCATAACTATTGGAAGTGGTTTGGAAAATAGCTTTAGTTTTTAAATCTCTTACTTATTAATTTTTGAAATATTAATAAAATAATATTATTTTATTTCAGATAAGTTTTTATGAGACGAAATAATTGTTTTATGACAAAACAAAAGGTCATAACGACTTTAAATAGATAATTGTTCAAATAGTCAAATCTATTTGAACTTGTTCAGTAAACAGATATATTTTTTTAAAATCTCTTACTCATTAATTTTTTGAATGCTAATAAGTTAGTATTATTTTATTCTAAATAAGCTTGCATAAACTAAAATAATTTTTTTATGACTAAACAAAAGATTAGAATGATTTGAAATAGATAATTGTTCTAATAGTCTTAATTATTTGAACTAGTTTGGCAAACATATTTATTTTTTAAATCTCATACTTAATCATTTTTGGAATATTATTAAATTAGTATTATTTTAATCCGCATAAGCTTGTATGAAAAAAAATAATTGTTTTATGACAAAATAAATGTCATAACAATTTAAGATAGATATTTCTCCAAATAGTCATAACTATTTAAACTATTGGGTAAATAGATTTATTTTTTAAATTTCTTATTAATTTTTAAAATATTAATAGATCAGTATTATTTTATTCTAAATAGTTTTTCATGAACAAAAACAATTGTTTTATGACAAAGCAAAAAGTCATAATGATTTGAAATAGATAATTGTTCAAATGGACAAGACTATTTGAACTTGTTCGAAAAACAGATTTATTTTTTAAATCTTCTACCTATTAATTTTCAAAATATTAATAAATTAGTATTATTTTACTCTAAATAAACTTGTATGAATAGAATCAATTGTTTTATGATAAAACCAAAAATCATAACCATTTCAAATAAATAATTATTCAAACAGTCATAAGTATTTGAACTTGTTTGATAAAGAGATTTATTTTTTAAATTTGTTACTTATTAATTTTTAAAATATTAATAAATTAGTATTATTTTATTTTGAATACACTTATATGAATAGAAACAATTGGTTTATGATAAAACAAAAAGTTATAACTATTTGAAATTGATAATTATTCAAATAGTCATAATAATTTAAACGTGTTTAGAAAACAAATTTATTTTTAAAATTTTTACTTATTAATTTTTGGAATATTAATAATTTGTATTATTTTATTTAGAATAAGCTTGCATGAATAGAAAAAATTATTTTAGAAAAAACAATTTGAAATGGATAATTGTTCAAATAATCATAACTATTTGAACTTGTTTGGTAAACAAATTCATATTTTAAATCTTACTTATTAATTATTGGAATATTAATAAATTAGCATTATTTTATTTTAAATAAGCCTATATCAACTGTTACAATTGTTTTATGATGAAACAAAAGGTCAAAATGATTTGAAATGGATAATTATTCAAATAGCTATAACTATTTGAACTTATTCGATAAACATATTTATTTTTTTAAATCTTTTACTTATTAATTGTCAAAATATTAATAAATTAATATTATTTTAATTCAAATAAGCTTGTATGAACAAAAGAAATTATTTTATGATAAAACAAAAAGTCATAACAATTTGAAATAAAAAAGTCATTACTATTTGAATTTATTCGATAAACGGATTTCTTTTTTAAATCTTTTGCTTATTAATTGTCTAAAATATTAATAAATTTGAATTATTTTAACCGAAATAAGCTTTTATGAATAGAAAAAATTATTTTATGACAAAACAAAAGGTTATAGCAATTTGAAATACGTAATTGTTCAAATAGTCAAACTATTTGAACTTGTTTGATAAACAGATTGAGTTTTTAAATCTCTTGCTTATTGATTTTTGGAATATTAATAAATTATAATTATGTTAGTCCAAATAAGCTTGTACAAATATAAATAATTGTTTTGTGACAAAACAAAGATCATAACGATTTGAAATAGATAATTGTTCAAACAATTATGACTATTTGCATTGGTCAAGCCAATAGATTTATTTTTTTAAATCCGTTACTTATTAATTTTTAGAATATTAATCAATTAGTATTATTTTATTTCGAATAAGACTGTATCAATAGAAACAATTTTTTTATGACAAAATAAAATGGTCATAATGATTTCAAATAAATAATTATTCAAATTGTTATAACTAATTGAACTGGCTTGGTAAAAAGATTTATTTTTTAAATCTCTTATTAATTTTCAAAATATTAATAAATTAATATTATTTTATTTCAAACAAACTTATGTGAACAAAAACATTTGTTTTACGGCAAAACAAAAAGTCAAAACGATTTGAAATAGATAATTATTCATATAAGTTTAACTATTTTACTTAGTTCGGCAAACAATTTATTTTTAAATCTCTAAATTATTAATTTTCATAATAGTATTAGATTAGTATTAATTTATTCCAAATAAGCTTGTATGAACATAAATAATTGTTTTATGACAAAATAAAAGGTTATAACAATTTGAAAGATATAATTGTTCAAAATGTCATGACTATTTGAACTAGTTTAGTAAGCATATTTGGTTTTTAAATCTCTTATTAATTTTTGAAATATTAATAAATTAGTATTATTTTATTTTGAATAGGCTTGCATGATGAAAAAAAATTGTTTTATGACAAAACAAAAATTTATAATGATTTGAAATAGATAATTGTTCAAATGGCCATAATTATTTGAACTAGTTCTATAAACTAATTTACTTTTTAAATCTCCAACTTCTCAATTTTTGAAATATTAAGAAAGTAATATTATTTTATTTTGGACAAGCTTTTATGAACTGAAATAATTATTTTATGATTTTAAACAGATAATTGCTCAAACAGTCATAACTATTCAAACTTATTCGGTAAATTGATTTATTTTTTTAAAAATTTTTTACTTATTAATTTTTTTAATATTAATAAATTAGTATTATTTTATTTCAAATAAGCTTTTATGAACTGAAATAATTATTTTATGACTAAACAAAGGTCAGAACAATTTGAAATAGATAATTGATCTAATAATCTTAATTATTTAATTTGGTTCGATAAACACATTTATTTTTTAAATCTCTTATTAATTTATAGAATATTATTAGTTTAGCAGTATTTTACTCTAATTAAGCTTATATGAACAGAGATAGATACTTGTTCAAATAATCACAACTATTTGAATTGGTTTGGTAAACATATTTATTTTGTAAATCTCTTATTAATTTTTAAATATTAATAAATTCGTATTATTTTATTTTGAATAATTTTGTACAAATAAAAAACAATTGTTTTACTATAAAACAAAATATCATAATGATTTGAAATAGATAATAGTATGAATGCATATGACTATTTGAACTTGTTCAGTAAATAGATTTATTTTTAATTCTCCAACTTTTAATTTTTGAAATATTAATAAATTAGTATTATTTTATTTCAAATAAACTTATAGGAATAGAAACAATTGTTTTATGACAAAACAAAAGATCATGATGATTTGAAATAAATAATTATTTAAATAGTCATAACTATTTGAACTCATTCGGTAAATAAATTTTTTAAAAAAATCTTTTACTTATTAATTTTTTAAATTTTATTAAATTAAAATTATTTTATTCTGAATATGCTTTGATGCACAAAAACAATTGGTTTATAATAAAAGAAAAGGTCACAATGATTTGAAATAGATTATTTTTCAAATAATCATAACTATTTAAATGTGTTCAAAAAATAGATTTATTTTTTAAATTTTTACTTATTAATTTTTGGAATATTAATAAATTTAAATTATTTTATTCAAAATAAACTTGCATAAACAGAACCAATTGATTTATGACAAAACAAAAGGTCATAATGTTTCGAAATAGATAATTATTCAAATAGTCATAACTATTTAAAATTATTTGGTAAATAGATTCTTTTTTAATTCTCTTGCTCATTAATTTTTGGAATATTAATAAATTAATATTATTTTACTTCAAATAAGCTTATATGAATTGAAACAATTGTTAAGGTCATAATGATTTGACAGAGATAATTATTCAAATGGTCATGACTTTTTGAACTTGTTCGATAAATACATGTATTTTTAAATCTTTTACTTATTAATTATTGAAATATTAATAAATTAATATTATTTTAATTTGAATAACCTTGTATGAACAAAAACAATTGTTTTATGTCAAAACAAAAAGTCATAACAAATTGAAATAAATAATTACCCAAATAGTCATAATGATTTAAACTTGTTTGGCAAATAGATTTATTTTTTAAAATCTTTTACTTATTAATTGTCTTAATATTAATAAATTTGTATTATTTTATTCAAAATAAGCTTGTATGAATAGAAAATATTATTTTATGACAAAACAAAAGGTTATGGTGATTTCAAATAGATAATCGTTCAAACAGTCATTGTTATTTAAACTTGTTCAATAAACAAATTTATTTTTTAAATCTCTTTATTATTAATTTTTAGGTTATTAATAAATTAGTATTATTTTATTTCAAATAAGCTTAAATGAATTGAAACAATTCTTTTATGACAAAACAAAAGATCATAACAATTTGAAGTAGATAATTATTCAAATAGTCATGATTATTTGATCTAGTTCAGTAAACATATTTATTTTTGAAAATTTCTACTTATTAATTGTCAAAATATTAATAAATTAATATTATTTTAATCTAAAAAGCTTGTATGAATAGAAACAATTATTTTAAAATAGAACAAAAAGTCATAACAATTTGAAATAAATTATTACTTAAATAGTCATAACTATTTGAACTGGATTGATAAATAGATTTATTTTTTAAATCTCTTATTAATTTTTAAACTATTAGTAAATTCCTTTATTTTATTCCAAATAGGCTAGTATGAATTTAAAAACTTATTTTATGACAAAAAAAAAGGTCATAACAATTTGAAATAGATAATTATTCATGTAGCCTTAAATATTTGAATTGGTTTGACAAACAAATTTATTTTTTAATTCTCTTAGTTATTGATTTTTGGAATATTATTAGATTAGTATTATTATATTTTGAATAAGCTTGTATCAACAAAAATAATTGTTTTATGACAGAACAAAATGTTATAATGATTTGGAGTTTACAATTGTTTAAATATTCATAACTATTTGAACTAGTTCAGTGAATAGATTTATTTTTTAAATCTCTTACTTATTAATTTTTGAAAGATAAATAAATTATTATTATTTTATTCTGAATAATATATTATTTGTTTTAATATATTAGTATTAAATTGTTATATCAGTTATTAATTTTTGGAATATTATTAAATTAATATTATTTTATTCTAAATAAGCTTATATGAGTTGAAACAATTATTTTATAATGGAACAAAAAGTTATAACGATTTAAAATAAATAATTGTTCAAATAAGTATTGATTTGGTAAACAGATTTATTTTTTAAATCTCCTACTTATTAAATTTTGAAATATTAATAAATTAGTATTATTTTATTTTGAATAGGCTTCTATGATGAAAAGCAATTGTTTTATGACCAAACAAAAGTTTGTAATGATTTTAAATACATAATTGCTCAAATCGCTATAATTATTTGAATCGTTTTGATAAACTGACTTATTTTTAAAATCTGTAACTTATCAATTTTTGAAATACTAATAAATTAAGATTATTTTATTTTGGCTAAGCTTTTATGAACTGAAACAATTGTTTTATGATAAAATAAAAAGAAATATTTATTTTAAATAGATAACTATTCAAATAGTCATAACTATTTGAACTTGTTTGGTAAACATAATTATTTTTTAAAATTTCTTGTTTATTAATTTTATGAATGTTAATAAATTAGTATTATATTATTTCATGACTAAACAAATAAATCTTTCATGACTTAACTATTATTTCAAAGGTCAAAGCAATTTGAAATAGATAAATTTTCTAACAGTCTTAACTATTTGAACTGGTTTGGCAAATAGATTTACTTTTTAAATCTTCAACTTATTAATTTTTAAAATATTAATAATTTAGTATTATTCTATTTTGAATAAATTTGTATGAATAGAAATAATTATTTTATGACAAAACAAAAGGTTATAACGATTTGAAATAAAAAAATTATTCAAATAATTATAACTATCTGAACTCGTTCAATAAATAGATTTATATTTTAAATCTTTTACTTATTAATTTTTAGAATTTCAATAAATTACAATTATTTTTTTTCAAATAAGTTGTTATGAATAGAAAACAATTGATATATGACAAAACAAAAGGTCATAACGATTTGAAATAGAAAATTTTTCAAATAACCATAACTATTTAAACGTGTTCAAACAACAGAGTTATTTTTTAAATTTTTACTTATTAATTTTTGGAATATTAATAAATTTAAATTATTTTATTTGAAATAAAATTGTATGAACAGAACCAATTGTTTTATGACAAAATAAAAGGTCATAAAGTTTTGAAATAGATAAATATTTAGGTAGTCATAACTATTTGAACTTATTCGGTGAATAGATTATTTTTTTAATTCTCTTACTCGTTAATTTTTTGAAATATTAATAAATTAATATTATTTTACTTCAAATAAGCTTATTTTACTAAAACAATTATTCTAATTATAAGAGAAAAGGTCATAATGATTTGAAATAGATAATTATTCAAATAGTCACGACTATTTGAACTTGTTCAATAAACATTTTTATTTTTTAAATCTTTTACTTTTTACTTGTCAAAATAATAATAAATTAATATTATTTTAATATGAATAACCGTATGAACATAAACAATTATTTTATGTCAAAAATAAAGTCATCACAAGTTGAAATAAATAATTGCTCAAATAGTCATAAGGATTTAAATTTATTTGGTAAACTGATTTATTTTTTTAAATCTTTTGCTTATTAATTGTCTTAATATTAATAAATTTGTATTATTTTATTTGAAATAAGCTTTTATGAACAAAAAAATTATTTTATGACAAAACAAAAGGTTATAACGATTTCAAATAGATAATTGTTCAAATAGTCATAATTATTTAAACTTGTTCAATAAACAAATTTATTTTTTAAATCTCTTTATTATTAATTTTTAGATTATTAATAAATTAGAATTTTTTTATTTTGAATAAGCTTATATGAACTTAAACAATTGTTTATGACAAAACAAAAAACCATAACGATTTGAAATAGATAATTATTCAAATAGTCATGATTATTTGATCTAGTTCGGTAAACATATTTATGTTTTAAATTTTATACTTGTTAATTATCAAAATATTAATAAATTAGTATTATTTTCATCCAAATAAGCTTGTATAAACAGAAACCATTGTTTTAAAATAGAACAAACAATCATAACAATTTGAAATAAATAATTGCTCAAATAGTCATAACTATTTGAACTAGATTGATAAATAGATTTATTTTTTAAATCTCTTATTAATGTTTGAAATATTAATAGATTAGTTTTACCTTATTTCGAACAAACATATATGAACAAAAACATTTGTTTTATGAAAAAACAAAAGGTTATAACAATTTGAAATAGATAATTGTTAAAATAATCATAATTATTTGAACTGGTTAGATAAATAAAATTATTTTTTAAATCTCTTACATATTAATTTTTGAAATATTAATAAATTTGTTTATTTTATTCCAAATAAGCAAGTATAAATTCAAAAAAACTTATTTTATGACAAAATAAAAGGTCATAACGATTTGAAATAGATAATTGTTCATAAAGTCTTAAATATTTGAACTGGTTCGGTAAACAAATTTATTTTTTAATTCTCATAGTTATTAATTTTTGGAATATTATTAGATTAGTCTTATTTCTTTTTCGAATAACCTTGTATCAACAAAAATAATTGTTTTATGACAGAACAAAAGGTTATAATGATTTGAAGTTTACAATTGTTCAAATAGCCATAACTATTTAAACTAGTTCAGTCAATAGATTTATTATTTAAATCTCTTACTTATTAATTTTTGAAAGATTGACAAATTAGCATCATTGTATTCCGAATAAGCTTGAATGTTCAAAAACAATTGTTATATGACCAAAGAAAAGGTAATAACGATTGAAATAGATAATTGTTGATAGGGCCATAATTAGTTAAATTGATTCAGTAAACAAATTTACTTTTTAAATCACTTACTTTATAATTTTCAAAATATTAATAAATTAATATTATTTTATTTCAAATACGCTTGTATGAATTGAAAAAATTATTTTATGACAAAACAAATGGCTATAACAATTTGAAATAGATAATTTTTCATATGGTCTTAACTTTTGAATTGCTTCGGCAAACATATTTATTTTTCAAATTTTTTAGTTATTAATTTTTGAAATATTATTAAATTAGTATTATTTTATTTCGCATAAACTTAAATAAATTGAAACAATTATTTTATAATAGAACAAAAGGTTATAATGATTTGAAATAGATAATTGTTCAAATAGGAACTAGATCGATAAACAGATTTATTTTTTAAATCTCCTACTTATTAATTTTTAAAATATTAATAAAGTAGTATTATTTTATTTCGAATAAGCTTGTATGATGAAAAGCAATTGCTTTATGACAAAACAAAAGTTCATAATGGTTTGAAATACATAATTGCTAAAATGGCCATAATTATTGGAACTGATTCGATAAATTGACTTATTTTTTTAAATCTTTAACTTATCAATTTTTAAAATATTAATAAAGTAATATTATTTTATTTTGGATAAGCTTTTATGAATTGAAACAATTATTTTATGATAAAACAAAAGGTCATATTTATTTTAAATAGATAATTGTTCAAATAGTCATAACTATATGAACTTGTTCAGTCAATAAAATTATTTTTTTAAATTTCTTGTTTATTAATTTTCTATATGTTAATAAATTAGAATTATTTTATTTTTAATAAGCATGTATGAACTAAAACGATTATTTCATGACTAAACAAAATGTCAAAACAATTTAAAATAGATGATTATTCTAATAATCTTAACTATTTGAACTAGCTTGACAAGCACATTTATTTTTTTCAATCTCTTACTGATTAAGTTTTAGAATGTTATTAATTAGGAATATTTTACTTCAAATATGCATGTATGAACAGAAACAATTGTTTTATAACAAAACAAAGATCATAACAATTTAAGATAGATAATTGTTCAAATAGTTATAACTATTTGAATTGGTTCAATAAACAAATTTAGGTTTTAAATCTCTTATTAATTTTTCAAATATTAATAAATTAGTATTATTTTATTTTGAATAATTTTGTATAAATAGAAACAATTGTTTTATGACAAAACAAAATGTCATAACGATTTGAATAGATAATAGCTCAAATGGACATGACCATTTGAACTTGCTCAATAAACAAATTTATTTTTTAAATCTCCAACTTATTAATTTTTAAAATATTAATAAATTAGTATTATTTTATTTCAAATAAACTTGTATGAATAGTAACAATTGTTTTATGACAAAACAAAAGATTAAAATAATTTGAAATAAATAATTATTCAAATAGTCATAAATATCTGAACTCACTCAGTAAACAGATTTATTTTTTAAATCTTTTACTTATTAATTTTTGGAATTATTTTATTTTGAATAAGCTTTTATGAATAGAAACAATTGATTTATAACAAAACAAAAGGTCATAATGATTTGAAATAGATAATTGTTCAAATAATCATAACTATTTAAATGTGTTTAGAAAACATATTTATTTTTTAAATTTTTATTTATTAATTTTTGAAATATTAGTAAATTTATATTATTTTGTTTGAAATAAGCTTCCACGAAAAAAACCAATTATTTTATGATAAAACAAAAGGTTATAATGTTTTGAAATATATAATTGTTTAGATAGCCATAACTATTTGAATATGTTCTATGACCAAATTCATTTTTTAATTCTCTTACTCATTAATTTTTAGATAATAATAAATTAGTATTATTTTATTACAAAACTAGTCATGACTATTTGAACTTATTCAGTAAAAATATTTATTTTTTAAATCTTTTACTTATTAATTGTCAAAATAGTAATAAATTAATATTATTTTAATATGAATAAGCTTGTATGAATAGAAACAATTGTTTTATGACAAAATAAATAGTCATAACAATTTGAAATAAATAATTGTTCAAAGAGTCATAAAGATTTGGTATTATTCAGTAAACAGATTTATTTCTTAAAAATATTTTACTTATTAGTTGTCTTAATATTACTAAATTTGTATTATTTTAATCGAAATAAGCTTATATGAACATAAAAAAATAATTTTATGACAAAACAAAAGGTTATAGCGATTTGAAATAGATAATTGTTTCAATAGTCATAATTATTTAAACTTGTTTGGTAAATAGATTCGTTTTTTAAATCTTCTAATTATTAAATTTTGAAATATTAATAACTTATTATTGTTTTATTGTGAATAAGCTTAGATTAACTGAAATAATTTTTCTATGACAAAACTAAAGGTTATAATGATTTGAAATAGATAATTTTCAAATAGTCATGACTATTTAATCTAGTTCAGTAAACATATTTATTTTTAAAATTTTTTACTTATTAATTGTCAAAATATTAATAAATTAGTATTATTTTAATCTAAATATGTTTGTATGAACAAAAACTATTGTTTTATAACAAAACAAAAAATCATAATGATTTGAAATAAATAATTGCTTAAGTAGTCATAACTATTTGAAATAGTTTGATAAATAGATTTATTTTTTAAATCTCTTATTAATTTTTGATATATTAATAGATTAGTATTATTTTATTCCGAACAAACTAATATGAACAAAAATATTTGTTTTATAACAAAACAAAAGGACATAACAATTTGAAATAATTGTTCAAATAGTCATAATTATTAGAACTGGTTAAGTAAACAAAATTATTTTTTAAATCTCTTACATATTAATTTTTGAAATATTAATAAATTCATTTTATTTTATTCCAATTAAGCTAGTGTGAATTGAAAAAATTGTTTTAAGACAAAACAAAAAGGACTTGAAATAGATAATTGTTCATATAGTCTTAAATATTTGAACTGATTTGGCAACCAAATTTATTTTTAATTCTCTTAGTTATTAATTTTTGGAATATTATTAGGTTAGTATTATTTTATTCCAAATAAGCTTGTATGATATAATTGTTTTATGACAAAACAAAAGGTTATAATGATTTGAAGTTTACAATTGTTCAAATATTCGTAATTATTTGAACTAGTTCGGTAAATAGATTTACTTTTTAAATCTTTTACTTATTAATTTTTGAATGATTAATAAATTAGTATTATTTTATTCATTATAAACTTGTATGATTAAAAACAATTGTTATATGACCAAACAAAAGGTAATAGGGATTTAAAACAGATAATTGTTGAAATGGCCAGAATTATTTGAACTGATTCGATAAACAGACTGACTGTTTAAGTTATTTACTTATTAATTTTGAAAATATTAACAAATTATTTTGAATAAACTTGTATAAACTGAAACAATTATTTTATGACAAAACAAAAGGTCATAACGATTTTAAATAGACAATTATTCAAATAGTCATAGCTATTTGAATTTGTTCAATAAACAAATTTATTTCTTTTAACTTTTACTTATTAATTTTTGAAATATTAAGAAATTAGTATTAATTTATTCAAGATAAGCTTTTATGAACTGAAACAATTGTTTTATGTTAAAATAAAAAGTCATAATGATTTTAAATAAATAATTATTCAAATAGTCATAACAATTTGAACTTGTTCGGTAATTAGATTTTTTTTTCAAATCTGTTGCTTATTAATTTTTTGAATGTTAATAAATTTGGATTGCTTTATTCCAAATAAACTTGTAAGATATGAAACAAATATTTTATGACAAAACAATGATCTTAACGATTTAAGATTGATAATTATTCAAATAGTCATAACCATTTGAACGGGTTTGGTAAACATATTTATTTTTTAAATCTATTACTTATTAATTTTTGAAATATTAACAAATTAGTATTTATTTATTTCAAATAAGCTTGTATGATCAAAAATAATTATTTTATGACAAAACAAAAGGTCATAATGATTCGAAATAGATAATCATTCAATTGGCTGTAATTATTTTAACTGATTTAGTAAACAAATTTATTTTTTAAATTTCTTAGTTATTAATTTAGGAAATATTAATAAATTAGTATTATTTTATTCCATCTAAGCTCGTATTAATGGAAACAATTGTTTTATGACAAATCAAAAGATTATAACAAATTTAAATAGATAATTGTTTAAATAGTAATAACTATTTAAATTTGTTCAGTAAACAAATTTATTTTTTTAAATCTCCTTCTTATTACTTTTTCAAATGTTAATAAATTAGTATTAATTTATTCTGAATAAGCTTGTATGAATTGAAACAATTGTTTTATGACTAATCAAAAAGTTTGAACAATTTGAAATAGATAATTATTTTAATAGTCTTAACCAATTAAATTGATTCGATAAACAAATTTATTTTTTAAATCTCTTATTAATTTTTGAAATATTATGAAATTAGTATTATTTTAATCAGAATAAACTTGTAATAAAAAAACAATTGTCTTATGACAAAAGAAAAAGTAAAACGATTTGAAATAGATAATTGTTCATATAGTCTTAGCTATTTGAATTGGTTAGGCAATTTGATTTATTTTTTAATTTTCTTTGTTAATAAGTTTTGGACTATTATTAAACTAGTATTATTTTATTTCAAATAAAATAGTATGAACATAACCAATTGTTCGATGACAAAATATAAGGTTATAATGATTAGAAATAAATAGTTATTCAAATAGTCAAAACTATTTGACATGGTTTGGTAAACAAATTTACTTCTTTTATTGATTAATTTTCTAAATGTTAATAAATTAGTATTATTTTATTTCAAACAAACTTTTATTAATAAAAACAATTATTTTATGACAAAACAAAAAATAATAAAGATTTGGAACAAACAATTTTTCAAATAGTTATACTTATTTGAATTTATTCGATAAATAGAATTATTTTCTAAATCTCTTACTTATAAAATTATGAAATATTAATAATTACTTTTATTCTTTTCCAAATAAGTTTGTATGAGCAGAAATAAATGTTTTCTGACAAAGCAAAAGGTCATAACATTTGAAATAAAAATTTGTTCATATAGTCTTAACTGTTTGAACTAGTTCGACAAATAAATTTATTTTTTAAATCTCTTAATTATTAAGTTTTAGAATATTACTAAATTAGTATTATTTTATTACAAATAAGCATGTATGAACAAAAACAATTATTTTAAGATAGAACAAAATGATATAACAATTTAAAATAGATAATTGTTCAAATAGTCATAACTATTTGAACTAGTTTGGTAAATAGATTTAATTTTTAAATCTCTTATTAATTCTTGAAATATTAGTAAATTAGTATTATTTTATTTTGAATAAGCATATATGTTGAAAAGCAATTGTTTTATGACAAAACAAAAGGTAATAACAATTTGAAATAGATAGTTGTTCAAATGGCCATAATTATTTAAATTGATTTAGTAAACAGATTTATTTTTTAAATCTCTTACTTATTAACTTTTGAAATATTAATAAAGGAGTATTATTTTTTTTTCTTTGGAAAAGCTTTTAGTTTTATGACAAAACAAAAGGTCATAACAATTTTAAAAATACAACTATTCAAATAGTCATAACTATTCAAACTTCTTCAATAAACAAATTTATTTTTTCAAATCTCTTGCTTATTGATTTTTTAAATGTTAATAAACTAGTATTATTTTATTCCAAATAAGCTTGTATGAACTAAAACAATTATTATATGACTAAACAAAAGGTCAGAACGATTTGAAATAAATAATTATTTTGATAGTCTTAACTATTTGAACTATTTCGGCAAACACATTTTATTTTTTAAATATCTTATTTATTTTCAGAATATTATTAAATTAGTATTATTTTTATCCAAATAAGCTTGTATGATTAAAAGCAATTGTTTTATGAGAAAGATCATAATGATTTGAGATTGATATTTGTTCAAATAGTCATAATATTGAACTAGTTCAAAAACAACTTTAGTTTTTAAATTTCTTACCTATTAATTTTTGAAATATAAGTAAATTAGTATTGTTTTATTTTGGATAAGTTTTTATGAATTGAAATAATTTTTTTATGGCAAAACAAAATGTCATAATGACTTTAAATAGATAATTGTTCAAATAGTCAAATCTATTTCAATTTGTTCGGTAAATAGATTTATTTTTTTAAATCCCTTGCTCATTAATTTTTTGAATGTTAATAAATTAGTATTAATTTATTCTAAATAAGCTTGTATGAACTGAAATAATTTTTTTATGACTAAAGAAAAAGCCAAAATGATTTTAAATAGATAATTGTTCTAATAGTCTAAACTATTTGAACTAGTTTTATTTTTTAAATATCTTATTTATTCATTTTTGCAATAATATTAAATTAGTATTATTTTAATCCGAATAAGTTTGTATGAAAAGAAACAATTATTTTATGATAAAATAAAGATCATAACGATTTGAGATGGATAACTGTTCAAATAGTCATAACTATTTGCACTGCTTTTTGTAAACAAATTTAGTTTTTAAATCGCTTATTAATTTTAAAAATATTAATAGATCAGTATTATTTTTTTTGAATAATTTTGCATGAATAGAAACAATTGTTTTATAACAAAACAAAAGGTCCTAATGATTTGAAATAGATAATTGTTCAAATGGATATGATTATATAATCTTGTTTGGTAAATATATTTATTTTTTAAATCTCCTATCTATTAATTTTCAAAATATTAATAAATTAATACTATCTCTGAACATACTTGTATGAATAGAAATAATTGTTTTATGATAAAACAAAAGATCATAACTATTTGAAATAAATAATTATTCAAACATTCATAACTATTTAAATTTGCTCGGTAAACGGATTTATTTTTTAAGTCTTTTACTTTTTGATTTTTGGAATATTAATAAACTAGTATTATTTTATTTCAAATATGCTTGTATGAACAAAAACAATTGGTTTATGACAAAACAAAAGTTCATAACTCTTTCAAATAGATAATTGTTCAAATAGTCATAACTATTTGAACATGTTAAGGAAACAGATTTATTTTTTAAATTATTACTTATTAATTTTTGAAATATTAATAAATTTATATTATTTTATTTGGAATAAGCTTGCATGAACAGAAACAATTGTTTCATGAGAAAACAAAATGTCATAATGATTTGAAATATAAAATTGTTCAAATAGTCATAACTATCTGAACATGTTCGATAAATAGATTCATTTTTTAAATCTCTTACTAATTAATTTTTGAAATATTACTAAATTAGTATTATTTTATTTTGAATAAGCCTATATGAACTGATATAATTGCTTTATGATGAAACAAAAAGTCATAACAATTTGAAATAGATAATTATTTAAATAGTTATGACTATTTGAACTTGTTTGGTAAACATATTTATTTTTAAAATTTTTTACTTATTAATTATCAAAATATTAAGAAATTAATATTATTTTAATCCAAATAAGCATGTATGAATAAAAACAATTGTTTTATGACAAAACAAAAAATTGTAACGATTTGAAATAAATAATTATTCTAATAGTCATAACTATTTAAACTTATTCGATAAACAAATTTATTTTTTAAATCTTTTACTTATTAATTATTTGAATATTAATGAATTTGTTTTATTTTAATTGAAATAAGCTTGTATGAATAGAAAAAATTATTTTATGACAAAACAAAAAGTTATAGCTATTTGAAATAGGTAATTATTCAAATAGTCATAACTATTTGAACTTGTTCGATAAATAGATTCAATTTTTAAATATCTTATTAATTTTTGAAATATTAATAGATTAAATTATGTTATTCTGAATAAGCTTGTACTAATACAAACAATTATTTTTTGATAAAACAAAAAGTCATATCAATTTGAAAAAGATTATTATTCAAACAGTAATAACTATTTGTACTAGTTAGGCCAACAAATGCATTTTTTAAATTCATTACTTATTAATTTTCATAATATTAATAAATTAGCATTACTTTATTTTGAATAAGATTGTATCAATAGAAACAATTATTTTATGACAAACCAAATGGTCATAACGATTTGAAATAAATAATTGTTCAAATTGTTATAACTAGTTGAATTGGTTTGATAAATAGATTTATTTTTAAATCTCTTATTAATTTTTAAAATATTAATAAATTAATATTATTTTATTTCAAATAAACTTATATAAACAAAAACATTTTGTTTATGACAAAACCAAAGGTCACAATGATTTAAAATAGATAATTATTCATATAGCCTTAACTATTTGAAATAGTTTGGCAAACAAATTTATTTTTTAAATCTCTTAGTTATTATTTTTCATAATATTATTATATTAGTATTATTTTATTCTGAATAAACTTGTATGAACATAAATAATTGTTTTATGACAAAACAAAAGGTTATAACAATTTGAAATATATAATTGTTTACATAGTCATAACTATTTGAATTGGTTGGGCAAACATATTTATTTTTTAAAATTCCTACTCATTAATTTTTGAAATATTAAAAATTAGTATTATTTTATTTTGAATAGGCTTATACGATGAACAACAATTGTTTTATGACAAAACAAAAGTTCATAATGATTTGAAATAGATAATTGTTCAAATGTCCATAATTATTTTAATTGATTTGATAAATTGATTTATTTTTTAAATCTCCAACTTCTCAATTTTTGAAATATTAATAAAGTAATATTATTTTATTTTGGAAAAGGTTTTATGAACTGAAACAATTGTTTTATTATAAAACAAAAAGTCATAACAATTTTAAATAGATAATTGTTCAAATAGTCTTAACTATTTGAATTTGTTCAATAAACAGATTTTTTTTTATTTCTTTCTTATTAATTTTTTGAATTTTAATAGAATAGTATTAGTTTATTTCAAATAAGCATGTATGAACTGAAACAATTATTTTATGACTAAACAAAATGTCAGAATGATTTGAAATAGATAACTGTTCTAATAGTCTCAAGTATTTGAACTGATTCTGCAAACACATTTAATTTTTAAATCTCTTACTTATTAATTTTAGAATATTATTAGTTTAGCAATAATTTACTCCGAATAAGCTTGTATGAACAGAAACAATTATTTTATGACAAAACAAAGATCATAATGATTTGAGATAGATAATTGTTTAAATAGTTATAACTATTTGAATTGGTCATACAAACAGATTTAGTTTTTAAATCTCTTATTAATTTTTGAAATATTAATAAATTAGTATTAATTTATTCTAAATAATTTTGTATAAATAAACCCAATTGGTTTATGACAAAATAAAATGTCATAACGATTCGAAATAAGTAATTATTCAAATAGTCATAACTGTTTGAACTCACTTGGTAAATAGATTTATTTTTTTAATTTTTACTTATTAATTTTTAGAAAATTAATGAATTTATATTATTTTATTCAAAATAAGCTTCCATGAGCAGAACCAAATGTTTTATGACAAAACAAAAGGTCATTATGTTTTGAAATAGATAATTGTTTAGATACTCATAACTATTTGAACTTATTTGCTATTTGAACTTATTTGGTAAATAGATTCTTTTTTGAATTCTCTTACTCATTAGTTTTTGAAATATTAATAAATTAGTATTATTTTACATCAAATAAGCTTATATGAACTGAAACAATTGTTTTACTACAAAAGAAAAGGTCAGAATGATTTGAAATAATAATTACTCAAAAAGTCATGACTATTCGAACTTGTTCGGTAAATATATTTATTTTTTTAAATCTTTTACTTATTAATTATTAAAATATTAATAAATTAATATTATTTTAATCTGATTAGGCTTGCAAGAACAAAAACTATTGTTTTATAACTTAACAAAAAGTCATAATGATTTGAAAAAAGTAATTGCTCAAATAGTCATAACTATTAGAACTTGTTTGATAAATAGATTTATTTTTTAAATCTCTTATTAATTTTTGAAATATTAGTAGATTAGTATTTTTTTATTTTGAACAAAAGTATATGAACAAAAACATTTATTTTATGATAAAACAAAAGGTCATAACAATTTGAAATAGATTATTGTTCAAATAGTCATAATTATTTGAACTGGTTAGGTAAATAGAATTAGTTTTTAAATCTCTTACTTATTAATTTTTTAAATATTAATACATTCATTTTACTTTATTCCTAATAAGCTAGTATGAATTGAAAAAATTATTTTATGACAAAATAAAAGGTCATAATGATTTGAAATAGATAATTGTTTATATAGTCTTAACTATTTGAACTGCTTTAGCAAACAAATTTATTTTTTAAATATCTTAGTTATTAATTTTTGAAATATTATTAGATTTGTAATATTTTTTTTCGAATAAGCTTGTGTGAATAGAAATAATTTTTTTATGACAAAACAAAAGGTTATAATTATTTGAAGTATATAATTGTTCAAATAGTCATAACTATTCAAATTGGTTTGGTAAATAGATTTAGTTTTAAATATCTTACTTATTAATTTTTGAAAAATTAATAAATTAGTATTATTTTATTTCGAATAAGCTTGTATGATCAAAAACAATTATTATATGACCAAACAAAAGGTATTAACGATTTGAAATAGATAATTCCTGAAATAGCCATAATTATTTTGAACTGATTTGCTAAACAGATTCACTTTTTAAATCACTTACTTATTAATTTTTGAAATATTAATAAATTAGTATTATTTTATTTTGAATAAGCTTGTATGAACTGAAACAATTGTTTTATGATAAAATAGAATGTCATAATAATTTTAAATAGACAATTGCTCCAATAGTCTTAACTATTTGAATTTGTTTGGTAAACAAATTTATTATTTTAAACTCTTGCTTATTAATTTTCAAATTATTAAGAAATTAATATTATTTTTATTTTGGATAAGCCTTTTATGAACTAAAACAATTATTTTATGTCAAAACAAAAGGTCATAATGATTTTAAATAAATAATTGTTCAAGTAGTCATAACTACTTAAACTTGTTTAGTAAACAGATTTATTTTTTTAAATCTTTTGCTTACTAATTTTTTGAATGTTAATAAATTTGGATTATTTTATTTCGAATAAGCATGTAAGATATGAAACAAATATTTTATGTCTAAACAAAAGGTCATAGTGATTTGAAATAGAAATTATTCTAATAGTTTTAACTATTTGAATTGGTTTGGCAAATACATTTATTTTTTAAATTTCTTACTTATTAATTTTCAAAATATTATTAAATTAGTATTATTTTTAATCGAATAAGCTTTTATCATCAGAAACAATTGTTTTATGATAAAAAGAAAATGTCATAACGATTTGAAATAGATAATCATTCAAATGGTCAAATTATTTTAACTAAGTCAATCAATAGATTTATTTTTTAATTTTTTTAATATTTTAGGAAATATTAATAAATTAGTATTATTTTATTCCGTCTAAACTTTATTAACTGAAACAATTATTTTATGACAAATCAAAAGTTATAACAATTTTAAATAGACAATTGTTCAAATAATAATAACTATTTGAATTTGTTTGGTAAATAGATTTTTTTAAAATCTCTTTCTTATTAATTTTTTGAATGTTAATAAATTAGTATTAATTTATTCTAAATAAGCTTGTATGAACTAAAAAAATTATTTTATAACTAAACAAAAGGTCATAACATTTTGAAATAGATAATTTTTGTAATAGTCTTAACCATTTGAACTAATTTGATAAACAAATTTAATTTTTAAATCTCTTACTTATTAATATTTGAAATATTATTAAATTAGTATTATTTGAATCCGAATAAGCTTGTACAAACAAAACAATTGTTTTACGACAAAATAAAAAGTCATAACGATTTGAAATAGATTATCGTTTATGTAGTCTTAACGATGTCCAGATAAACCCCCTGACTTGGGAAGTCTTTCGACCTCACTCACTTGATCAGCAAATGGAAAGCTTGAAAAAGTAGCTTTTCGCTCCTTTCCAACCAGTCAAGTGGCTTTCACTCCTTCTTTCATAAAATAAAGCAAAACGGCTGCTGCAACTATAGGTGAAAGTGGCATAGGTCTTGTATGATGGAGAAAAAATGACTAGAATTAAAAGATAGACCAAATTCAATGGAGGATGGGGAGTATGGCTGAGATTCCAAATCTTAAAAGATTGAAAGAGTGTAGGGGACATATTCTACATCTTAATAGCCCCGTGCTTTATTATCACAATGTTAGAGAAGGGAGGACCAAACAATATGACAGGGCAAGAACTTCGTATGCTTAGTTAGGAAGGCAATATTTCATGTGCTAAAGCGCACATAAGCATCAAAGCCTATAGCACAATAGGAAAGAATCAATGTCTGAGTGGCAAAGAGGATAGTTCATATGATTTTTCTAAAGAATGATTCTCCAATTGTACATAATACAATACAAAACTGATTTTTCGATTTAGGAAGATGGTGGGAAAATAATAACAGTAGGCATTGAGATGACACATGCTAAATGGTCTACCTACTTCATTTCTTGATAAACTGATTTATCTTTTAAATCTCTAACTTCTCAATTTTTGAAATATTATTAAAGTAATATTATTTTATTTTGGACCAATTATATATTAATAAAACACAAGGTCATAACAATTTTAAATAGATAATTGTTTAAATAGTCATAATTATTTGAACTTATTTAGTAAACAGATTCATTTTTTAAAATTTTTTGCTTATTAATTTTATGAATGTTAATAAAATAGTATTATTTTATTTCAAATAGGCATATATGAACTAAAACAATTATTTTATGACTAAACAAAAGGTTAAAATAATTTGAAATAGATAATTGTTCTAATAGTCTTAACTATTTGAACTAATTCAGTAAACACATTTATTTCTTAAATCTATTACTTATTAATTTTTATAATATTATTAGTTTAGCAATATTTTACTCTGAATAAGCTTGTATGAATAGAAACAATTATTTTATGACAAAACAAAGATCATAACGATTTTAGATAGCTTATTATTCAAATAGTCATAACTATTTGAACTAGTTCGCTAAACAGATTTAGTTTTTAAATCTCTTACTAATTATTGAAATATTAATAAACTAGTATTATTTTATTCTGAATAACTTTGTATGAATAAAAACAATTTTTTTGCAACAAAACATAATGTCATAATGATTTGAATAGATAATAGTTCAAATGGACATACCTATTTGAACTTGTTTAGTAAATAACTTTTTTTTTAAATCTCCAACTCATTAATTTTATAATATTAATAAATTAGTATTATTTTATTTCGAATAAACTTGTATGAATAGAAACAATTGTTTTATGACAAAACAAAAGATAATAATGATTTGAAATAAATAAGCATTCTAACAGTCATAACTTTTTGAACTCGCTTAGTAAACAAATTTAAATTTTAAATCTTTTACTATTAAGTTTTGGAATAAATAAATTAGTATTATTTTATT
This sequence comes from Durio zibethinus, assembly GCF_047325235.1. Classification (NCBI taxonomy): domain Eukaryota; kingdom Viridiplantae; phylum Streptophyta; class Magnoliopsida; order Malvales; family Malvaceae; genus Durio; species Durio zibethinus. The sequence continues at coordinate 27,055,317 of NC_143164.1, read as the reverse complement.
TCGAATAAGATTGTATGAATAGAAACAATTGGTTTATGACAAAAGAAAAGGTCATAACGATTTGAAATAGATAATTGTTCAAATAGTCATAACTATTTGAATGTATTCATAAAACATATTTATTTTTTAAATTTTTACTTATTAATTTTTGAAACATTAATAAATTTATATTATTTTATTTGAAATAAACTTGCATGAACAAAATCAATTATTTTATGACAAAATGAAAAGTCAAAATATTTTGAAATAGATAATTGTTCAGATAGTCATAACTATTTGAACTTATTTGGTAAACAAATTTTTTCAAATCTCTTACTCATTAATTCTTGGAATATTAATAAATTAGTATTATTTTACTTCAAATAAGCTTATATAAACCGAAATGATTATTTTATTACAAAAAAAAAGGTCATAATGATTTGAAGTAGTTATAATTATTTAAACTGGTTTGATAAATAGAATTATTTTCTAAATCTCTTATTTATAAATTTTTGAAATATTAATAAATTATTTTTACTCTATTTTGAATAAGCTTTATGAGCTGAAATAATTGTTTTATGACAAAACAAAAGGTCACAACAATTTGAAATAAATAATTATTCATATAGTCTTAATTGTTTGAACTGGTTCAACAAATGGACTTATTTTTTAAATCTTTTAGTTATTAATTTTTAGAATTTTACTAAATCTATATTATTTTATTTCGAATAAGCTTGTATGAATAGAAACAATTGTTTTATGATAAAACAAAAAGTTATAATAATTTGAAATAGATAATTGTTCAAATAGTTATAATTAGTTGAACTAGTTTGGTAAACCGATTTATTTTTTAAATCTCTTATTAAATCGTGAAATATTAATAAGTTAGTATTTTTTATTTCGAATAAGCTTGTATGTTGAAAAATAATTATTTTATGATAAAACAAAAGGTAATAACAATTTGAAATAGATAATTTTTTAAATGGCCATAATAATATAAACTGAGCTAGTAAACTAATTTTATTTTTTAAATCTCTTATTTATTAGTTTTTAAAATATTAATAAAGTTATTTTATTTTATTTTGGATAAGCTTTTATGAACTAAAACAATTTTTTTATAACAAAACAAAAGTTCATAATGATTTTAAATAGAAAATTGTTCACATAGTCATAACTATTTTAATTTTTTCGGTAAATAGATTTATTTTTTCAAATCTCTAGCTTATTAATTTTTTGAATGTTAATAAATTAGTATTATTTTATTCCAAATAGGCTTATATGAATTGAAACAATTATTCTATTACTAAACAAAAGGTCATAATGATTTCAAATAGATAAATATTATAGTAGTCATAACTATTTAAACTGGTTTGGAAAACATATTTATTTTTTAAATCTCTTATTAATTTTTGAAATATTTTAAAATTAGTATTTTTTATGCAAATAAGCTTATCTGATTTGAAACAATTGTTTTATGAGAAAACAAATATCATAATGATTTGAGATTGATATTTTTTCAAATAGTCATAACTATTTGAGCTGGTTTAGAAAGTAGTTTGTTTTTAAATCTCTTGCTTATTAATTTCTAAAATATTAATAAAGTAGTATTATTTTATTTTGGATAAGTTTTTGTCAACTAAAACAATTATTTCATGACAAAAAAAAAGTCATAATGACTTTAAATAGATAATTGTTCAAATAGCAAAATCTTTTAAAACTTATTCAGTAAACAGATTTATTTTTATAAATCTCTTACTTACTAATTTTTCGAATGTTAATATATAAGTATTATTTTTTCTGAATAAGTTTATATGAATTGAAATAATTATTTTATGACTAAAACAAAATATCAGAATGATTTGAAATATATAATTGTTCTAATAGTCTTAACTATTTGAACTAGTTTGGCAAAGACATTTATTTTTTAAATCTCTTACTTATTAATTTATGGAATATTATTAAATTAATATTATTTTAACCATATAAGCTTGTATAAAAAGAAACAATTGTTTTATGACAAAATAATAGCGATTTGAAATAAATAATTGTTCAAATAATCATAACTATTTTGAACTATTGCAGTAAACAAATTTATTTTTTAAATCTCTTACCTGTTAATTTTTAAAATATTAATAAATTAGTATTATTTTTTTCTAAATAAACTTATAACAATTGTTTTATGACAAAACAAAAGATCATAACTATTTGAAATAAATAATTGTTCAAATAGATATAACTATTTGAACTTGCTCAGTGAATGGATTTATTTTTTAAATCTTTTACTTATTAATTTTTGGAATATTAATAAATTAGTATTATTTTATATCAAATATGCTTGTATGAACAGAAACAATTGATTTATGACAAAACATAGTGTTATAACTACTTGAAATATATAATTGTTTAAATAATCATAATTATTTGAGTGTGTTTAGAAAACATATTTATTTTTCAAATTTTTACTTATTAATTTTTTGGAATATTAATAAATTTATATTATTTTATGCAAAATAAGTTGTTATGAATAGAAATTATTTTTTTATGATAAAACAAAATGCCATAACAATTTGAAATAGATAATTGTTCAAATAGTCATAACTATTTGAATTTGTTTAGTAAATAAATTTATTTTTTAAATCTGTTACCCATTAATTTTTGGAATATTAATGAATTAATATTATTTTATTTTGAATAAGGTTATATGAACTGATATAATTGTTTTATGACAAAACAAAAGGTCAAAACAATTTGAAATAAATAATAATTCAAATAGTTATGACTATTTGAACTTGTTCAGTAAATATATTTATTTTAAAAATCTTTTACTTATTAATTGTTGAAATATTAATAAATTAATATTATTTTAACCCAAATACACTTGTATGAATAAAAACAATTATTTTATGAAAATGATTTGAAATAAATAATTATTCAAATCGTCATAACTATTTGAATTTATTCGGTAAACATATGTATTTTTTAAAGCTTTTACTTATTAATTGTCTGAATATTAATAAATTTGCATTATTTTAATTGAAATAAGCTTGGATGAATAGAAAAAATTATTTTATGACAAAAAAAAGGTTATAGCAATTTGAAATATGTAATTGTTCAAATAGTCATAACTATTTGAACTTGTTTGATAAACAGATTCAGTTTTTAAATCTTGTAGTTATTAATTTTCATAATATTAATAAATTAGAATTATGTTATTTCAAATAAGCTTGTACAACAGAAATTATTTCGTGACAAAACAAAAGGTCATAATGATTTAAAATAAATTATTGTTCAAACAGTAATAACTATTTGCACTAGTCAAGCCAACGAATTTATTTTTTAAATCCGTTACTTATTAATTTTTAGAATATTAATAAATTAGCAGTACTTTATTTTGAATAAGACTATACAATAGAAATAATTATTTTATGACAAAACAAATGGTCTTAACGTTTTGAAATAAATAATTGTTCAATTGTTATAACCAATTGAACTAATTTGGTAAACAAATTTATTTTTTAAATATCTTATTAATTATTAAAATATTAATAAATTAGTATTATTTTATTCCAAACAAACTTATGTGAACAAAAACATTTGTTTTATGATAAAACAAAATGTTATAATGATTTGAAATAGATAATTATTCATAGAGCCTTAACTATTTGAATTAGATTGGCAAACAAATTTATTTTTTAAATCTCTTAGTTATTAATTTTCATAATATTGTTATATTAGTATTATTTTATTCCGAATAAACTTGTATGAACATAAATAATTGTTTTATGACAAAACACAAGATTATAATTGAAATATATAATTGTTCAAATAGTCATAACTATTTGAACTGGTTCGATAAATAGATAATCTCCTACTTATTATTTTTGAAATATTAAAAACTTAATATTATTTTATTTCAAATAGGCTTGTGTGATGAAAAACAATTGTTTTGTGACAAAACAAAACTTCATAATGACTTTAAATAGCTAAATTCTCAAATGACCATAATTATTTGAACTTATTCGATATTTAGATTTATTTTTTAAATATCTAACTTCTCATTTTTTGAAATATTAATAAAGTAGTATTATTTTATTTTGGATAAGCTTTTATAAACTAAAACAATAGTTTTATGATAATAAAAAAAGGTCATAATGATTTTAAATAGATAATTATTCAAATAGTCATAACTATTTGAACTGGTTTGATAAACAAATTTATTTTTTAAATCTCTTATTAATTTTTGAAATATTAATAGATTAGTATTACTTTATTTCGAAGAAACTTATATGAACAAAAACATTTGTTTAATGACAAAACAAAATGTCATAATGACTTGAAATAGATAACTATTCAAATAGGTATAATTATTTGAACTGGTTGGGTAAATAGAATTATTTTTTAAATCTATTACTTATTAATTTTTGAAATATTGATAAATTTACTTTATTTTATTCTGAATAGGCTAGTATGAATTGAAAAAATTGTTTTAGACAAAATAAAAGGTCATAATATTTTGAAATAGATAATTGCTCATATAGTCTTATATATTTGAACTAGTTTGACAAACAAATTTATTTTTTAATTCTCTTAGTTATTAATTTTGAAATATTATTAGATTAGTATTATTTTATTCTGAATAAGCTTATATGAACAGAAATAATTATTTTATAATAGAACAAAAGGCTATTACGATTTGAAGGATACAATTGTTCAAATAGTCATAACTATTTAAACTAGTTTGGTAAACAGATTTGTTTTTTAAATCTCTTACTTATTAATTTTTGAAAGATTATTTTATTCTAAATAAGCTTGAATAATAAAAAAAAACATTTGTTATATGACTAAACAAAAGGTTAATAATGATTTGAAATACATAATCATTGAAATGGCTATAATTATTTAAAATGATTCAGTAAATAGATTTACTTTTTAAACGACTTATTAATTTTTGGAATATTAATAAATTTGTATTATTTTATTTTGAACAAGAATGTATGAACTAAAACAATTATTTTATGACTAAACAAAAGGTTAGAACAATTTCAAATAGATAATTATTCTAATAGTCTAAACTATTTGAACTAATTCGATAAACACATTTGTTTTTTAAATCTCTTACTTATTAATTTTTAGAATATTATTAGTTAGTAATATTTTTCTTTGAATAAGTTTGTATGAATAGAAACAATTGTTTTATGACAAAACAAAAATCTTATCGATTTAAGATAGATAATCATTCAAATAGTCATAACTATTTGAACTAGTCTAGTAAATAGATTTAATTTTTAAATCTCTTATTAATTTGTGAAATATTAATAAATTAGTATTATTTTATTATGAATAATTTTGTATGAATAGAAATAATTGTTATGATAAAAAAAAGTCATAAGAATTTGAAATAGATAATAATTTAAATGGACATGAGTATTTGAACTTGTTCGGTAAATAAATTTATTTTTTAAAGCTTAAACTTATTAATGTTTATAATATACATAATTAGTATTATTTTATTTTGAACAAACTTGTACGAAGAGAAATAATTATTTTATGACAAAATAAAATACCATAATGATTTGAAATAAATAATTATTTAAATATTCAATTACTTAAACTCACTGAGTAAATAGATTTATTTTTTAAATCATTTACATATTAATTTTTGAAATTTTAATAAATTAGTATTAGTTTATTTCAACTAAGCTTTTATTAACAAAAACAATTAGTTTATGACAAAATAAAAAAGTCATAATGATTTGAAATAGGCAATTGTTCAAATAGTCATAACTATTTGAATGTGTCAAAAAACATATTTATTTTTAAAATTTTATTTATTAATTTTTGAAATTTTAGTAAATTTATATTATTTTATTCAGAATAAGCTTGTATGAACAGAAACAATTATTTTGTGATAAAACAAAATGTCATAATGATTCGAAATAGATAATTGCTCAAATATTGATAACTATTTGAGCTTGATCAGTAAATAAATTTATTTTTTAAATCTCTTACTCATTAATTTTTGGAATATTAATAAGTTAGTATTATTTTATTTTGAATAAGCATGTATGAACTGATATAATTGTTTTATGATGAAACAAAAGGTCATAACAATTTGAAATAGATAATTATTCAAATAGTTATTACTATTTGAACTTGTTCGGTAAAAATATTTATTTTTTAAATCTTTTACTTATTAATTATTAAAATATTAATAAATTAATATTATTTTAATTTGAATAAGCTTGTATGAGCAAAAACAATTGTCTTATGACAAAACAAAAAGTCATAATGATTTAAAATAAATAATTATTCAAATAGTCATAACTATTTGAACTTATTCGATAAATAGATTTGAAATAAGCTTGTATGAATAAAAAAATTTGTTTTACGACAAAAGAACAGGTTATAGTAATTTGAAATTGATAATTGTTCAAATAGTCATAACTATTTGAACTTGTTCAATAAACAAATTCATTTTTTAAATCTTTTACTAATTTTGAAATATTAATAAATTAGAATTATGTTATTCCAAATAAGCTTGTATGAATATAAACAATTGTTTTGTGACAAAACAAAAGGTTATAATGATTTGAAATAGATAATTGTTCAAATAGTCATAATTGTTTGCATTGGTTAGGCCAATAGATACATTTTCTAAATCTGTTACTTATTAATTTTTAAAATATTAATAAATGAGCATTACTTTATTTTGATTACGATTGTATAAACAAAAACAATTGTTTTATGACAAAACAAACAGTCATAACGATTTGAAATAAATAATTGTTCAAATAGTTATAATTGATTGAACTGGTTTGGTAAATAGATTTATATTTTAAATTTCTTATTAATTTTCAAAATATTAATAAATTAATATTATTTTATTCTGAACAAACTTATATGAACAAAAACATTTGTTTTACGACAAAACAAATAGTAATAATGATTTGAAATAGAAAATTATTCAAATAGTCATAATTATTTGAACTAGTTCACAAATAGAATTATTTTTTTAAATGTCTTTCTTATTAAATTTTTGAATGTTAATAAATTAGTATTATTTTATTCTGAATAAGCTTGTATGAATTGAAATAATTGTTTTATGACAAAACAAAAGGTCAGAATAATTTGAAATAGATAATTGGTCTAGTAGTCTTAACTATTTGAACTAGTTAGGCAAACATATTTATTTTTTAAATCTCTTACTGATTAATTTTTAGAATATTATTAAATTACAATTATTTTAATATGAATATGCTAGTATGAAAAAAAAATTGTTCTATGACAAAATAATGATCATAATGATTTGAGATAGATAATAGTTCAAATAGTCATAACTATTTGAACTAGTTTGGTAAACAATTTTAGTTTTTAAATCTCTTATTAATTTTCAAAACATTAATAAATCATTATTATTTTATTTTGAATAATTTTGTGTGAACAGAAATAATTGTTTTATGACAAAATAAAAAGTTATAATGACTAGATATAGATAATTGTTCAAATGGGCATGAGTATTTTAACTTGTTCAGTAAACAGACTTATTTTTTAAATATCCTACCATTAATTTGCAGAATATTAATAAATTAGTATTATTTTATTAGAAATAAACTTGTATGAATAGAAACAATTGTTTTATGACAAACTTAGTCAGTAAACAATTTTATTTTTTAAATTTTTACTTATTAATTTTTGAAATATTAATAAATTTATATTATTTTATTCAGAATAAGCTTATACGAACATAAACAATTGTTTTATGACAAAACAAAAGATCATAATGATTTAAAGTATATAAATGTTCAGATAGTCATAACTATTTGAACTTGTTCAATAAACAAATTTGTTTTTTTAAATCTCTTATTAATTTTTGGAATATTAAAAAATTAATATTATTTTATTTCAAATAAACCTATTTAAACTTATTCAGTAAACAGATTCATTTTTTTTAATCTCTTATTAGTTTTCAGAATATTTAAAAATTAATATTATTTTATTTCAAATAAACCTACATGAACTGATACAATTTTTTTATGACGAAACAAAAGGTCATAACGATTTGAAATAGATAATTATTTAAATAGTTATGTCTATTTGAACTTGTTCAATAAACATATTTATTTTAAAATCATTTACTTATTAATTTTAAACCTTTCACTTATTAATTGTCAAAAATTTATTTTACGACAAAATAAAAGGTCATAACAATTTGAAATAAAAAATTGTTCATATAGCCTTAACTATTTAAACTGGTTTGGCAAACAAATTTATTTTTTAAATCTTTTAGTTATTAATTTTCAAAATATTATTACATAGTAATATTTTATTTCGACTAAACTTATATGAATAGAAATAATTGTTTTATAACATAATAAAAGGTTATAACAATTTGAAATATATAGTTGTTCAAATAGTCATAACTATTTGAACTAGTTCAGTAAACATATTTGTTTTTTAAATATTCTACTTATTAGTTTTTGAAATATTAGTAAATTAGAATTATTTTATTCCAAATAGGCTTGTATGACAAAAAATAATTGTTTTATGACAAAACAAAAGTTTATAACAATTTGAAATAGATAATTGTTCAAACAGCCATAATTATTTGAATGGATTCAATAAACTGATTTATTTTTGAAATGTCTAACTTACCAATTTTTGAAATATTAACAAAGTGATATTATTTTATTTTGGATAAGCTTTTATGCACCGAAACAATTGTTTTATCATAAAATAGAAGGTCATAACAATTTTAAATAGATAATTGTTCAAATAGTCATAACTATTTAAACTTATTCGGTAAATAGATATTTTTTAATTTCTTGTTTATTAATTTTTTTAATGTTAATAAATTAGTATTATTATATTTCGAATAAGCATGTATAAATTACAACAATTGTTTTATGACTAAACAAAATGTCAGAATGATTTGAAATAAATAATTGTTCTAATTGTCTTAACTGTTTGAATTGGTTCTGCAAATATCTTTTTTTTTTAAATCCTTTTTAATTTTCCAAATAGTGATAGATTGGTATTAGTTTACTCTAAATAATTTTGTATGAATAGAAATTATTATTGTTCGACAAAACAAATTATCATAACGATTTGAAATAGATAATAGTTCAAATGGATATGACTATTTGAACTTGTTTGTAAGTAGATTTATTTTTTAAATCTCAAACTTATTAACTTTTAGAATATTAATAAATTAGTATTATTTTATTTTGAATAAACTTCTATGAATAAAAACAATTGTTTTATGGCAAAATAAAAGATCATATTGATTTGAAATAAATAATTGTTCAAATAGTCATAACTATTTAAACTTGCTTTGTAAATAAATTTATTTTTAAAATATTTTACTTATTAATTTTTGGAATATTAATAAATTAGTGTTATTTTACTTTGAATAAACTTGTATGAATAGAAACAATTGGTTTATGACAAAACAAAATGGTCATAACGATTGGAAATAGATTTTTATTCAAATATGATAACTATTTGAACGTGTTCATAAAATAGATTTATTTTTAAAATTTTTACTTATTAATTTTTGAAATATTAATAAATTTATATTATTTTATTTGAAATAAGCTTGCATGAACGTAATCAATTATTTTTTGAGATAACAAAATATCATAATGTTTTGAAATTGATAATTATTCAGATAGTCATAATTATTTGAACATGTTCGTTAAATAGATTCATTTTTATAAATTCTCTTACTCAATAAATTAATATTATTTTATTTCAAATAAGCTTATATTAACTAAATCAATTGTTTTATTACAAAACGGTCACGATGATTTGAAATAGATAATTATTCAAATAGTCACACCTATTTGAATTTGTTCAATAAACATATTTATTTTTTAAATCTTTTACTTATTAATTGTTGAAATATTAATAAAATAATATTATTTTAATCCAAATAAGCTTGTATGAACAAAAACAATTGTTTTATGACAAAACAAAAAGTCATAAAAATTTGAAGTAGATAATAGTTCTATTAGTTATAACAATTTAAACTTGTTCAATAAACAGATTTATTTTTTAAATCTTTTACTTATTAATTATCTTAATATTAATAAATTTATATTATTTTATTCGAAATAAGCTTGTATGAATAGAAGAAATCATCTTATGACAAAACAAAAGGTTATAGCGATTTCAAATAGATAATTATTCAAATAGTCATAGTTATTTAAACAGGTTCAATAAATAGTTTCATTTTTTAAATCTCTTAATTATTAATTTTTGAAATATTAATAATTTAGTATTATTTTATTTCAAATAAGCTTTTATGAACTGAAATAATTTTTTTATGACAAAAGAAAAATCATAACGATTTGAAATGGATAATTGTTCAAATAACCATGACTTTTTGATCTAGTTCAGTAAACATATTTATTTTTTTAGTTTTTTACTTATTAATTATCGAAATAGTAATAAATTAGTATTATTTTAATCCGAATAAACTTGTATCAATAGAAACTATTATTTTATAACATAACAAAAAGTCTTAACAATTTGAAATAAATAATTACTTAGATAGTCATAACAATTTGAACTGGTCTAATAAAAAGAATTATTTTTTAGATCTATTATTAATTTTTAAAATATTAATAGAGTAGTATTAATTTATTCCAAACAAACTTATATGCATACAAACATTTGTTTTATGACAAAACAAAAGGTCATAATTATTTGAAATAAATAATTGTTCAAATAATCATAATTATTTGAATTGGTTAGGTAAGCAGAATTATTTGTTAAATCTCTTATTAATTTTTGAAATATTAATAAATTCATTTTATTTTATTCTGAATAAGCTAGTATCAATTGAAAAAACTGTTTTATGACAAAACAAAAGGTCATAACGATTTAGATAATTGTTCATATAATCTTAACTATTTAAACTAGTTCAACAAACAAATTTATTTTTTAAATCTCTTAGTTATTAGTTTTCAGAGTATTATTAGATTAGTATTATTTTATTTCAAATAAGCTTGTTTGAACATGAATAATTGTTTTATGACAAAACAAAAAAGGTTTATTTTTTAAATAACTGATTTAAACTATAGATTTGTTCAAATAGTTATAACTATTTAAACGGGTTCGATAAATAAATTTATTTTTTAAATTTCTTACTTATTAACTTTTGAAAGATTAATAAATTAGCATTATTTTATTCTGAAGCTTGTATGATAAAAAACAATTGTTATATGACCAAAAAAAATGTAATATTGACTTCAAATAGATAATTATTGAAATAGCCATAATTATTTGAACTAATTTGGTAAACAGAATCATTTTTTAAATCACTTACTTATTAATTTTTGGAATATTAATAAATTACTATTATTTTATTTCGAATAAGCTTGTATGAACTAAAACAATTGTTTTATGAAAAAACAAAAGGTCATAATGATTTTAAATAGATAATTGTTCAAATAGTCGTAACTATTTAAATTTGTTCAGTAAACAAATTAATTTTTTTAAACTCTTGCTTATTAATTTTTGAAATATTAAGAAATTAGTATTATTTTATTTTGGATAAGCTTTTATGAACTGAAACAATTTTTTTTTGTCAAAACAAAAGGTCATAACGATTTTAAATAAATAATTGTTCAAATAGTCATAACTATTTGAACTTGATCGGTAAATAGATTTATTTTTTCATATCTTTTGCTTATTAATTTTTTAAATGTTAATAAATTTGGACATAATTTTGATCAAAAACAATTTGAAGGTCACAATAATTTGTAATAGATAATCATTCAAATTATCATAATTATTTTAAATGATTAAATAAACAGATTTATTTTTTAAATTTTTTACTTATTAATTTAGGAAATTTTAATAAATTAGCATTATTTTATTCTATTTAAGCTTGTATTAACTAAAACAATTGTTTTTATAACAAATCAAAAAGGTTGTATCGATTTAAAATAGACAATTGTTCAAATAGTAATAACTATTTGTACTCGTTCGGTAAATAGATTTATTTTTTTTAAATCTCATTTTTATTAATTTTTTGAATGTTACTAAATTAGTATTAATTTATTCTAAATAACCTTTTTATGAACTAAAAAAATTGTTTTATAACCAAATAAAATATCAAAACAATTTGAAATAAATAATTATTCTAATAGTCTTAACCATTTGTACTGATTCCATAAACAAATTTATTTTTTAAATCTCTTAGTTATTAATTTTTGAAATATTATTAAATTAGTATTATTTTAATCCAAATGAGCTTGTACAAACAAAACAATTGTTTTATGACAAAAGAAAAGGTCATAATGATTTGGAATAGATAATCATTCATATAGTCTTAACTATTTCAACTAGTTCGGCAATTAGATTTATTTTTTAATGTTCTTGGTTATTAAGTTTCAGAATATTATTAAATTAGGTTTATTTTATTCTGAATAAAATAGTATAAACACAACCAATTGTTTGATGATAAAATGAAAGGTTATAACGATTGGAAATAGATAATTTTTAAAATAGTCAAAACTATTTGAAATAGTTTGGTAAGTATATTTACTTTTTAAATCTCTTACTAATTAATTTTTTAAATATTAATAAATTAGTATTATTTTATTTCAAACAAATTATATTAATAAAAATAATTATTTTATGACAAAACAAAAAATAATAACAATTTGATATAGATAATTTTTTAAATAGTTATAATTATTTAAACTGGTTCAGTAATTAGAATTATTTCTAAATCTCTTACTTATAAATTTTTAAAATATTAATAAATCACTTTCATTCTATTTCAAATGAGCTTGTATGAGCTGAAATAATTATTTTATGATAAAATAAAAGTTTATAACAATTTGAAATAAATAATTGTTCATATAGACTTAACTGTTTGAATGGGTTTAACAAACGAATTTATTTTTTAAATATCTTAGTTATTCATTTTTAGAATATTGATAAATTAGTATTATTTTATTTTGAATAGGCTTGTATGAACAGAAACAATTGTTTTATGATAGAACAAAAGGTTGTAACAATTTGAAATAGAAAATTGTTCAAATAGTCATAACTATTTGAACTAGTTCAATAAACTGATTTATTTTTTAAATGTATTATTAATTCTTAAAATATTAATAAATTGGTATTATTTTATTTCAAATAAGCTTGTATGTTGAAAAACAATTGTTTTATGACAAAACAAAAGTAATAACAATTTGAAATAGATAGTTGTTTAAATGGCTATAATTATTTGAACTAATTGGGTAAACTGATTTATTCTTTTAAATTAGTTACTTATTAATTTTTGAAATATTACTTAAGTAGTATTATTTTATTTTGGATAAACTTTTATGAACTAAAACAATTGTTTTATGACAAAACAAATGGTCATAATTATTTTAAATAAATAATTGTTCAATTAGCCATAATTATTCAAACTTGTTCAATAAACAAATTTATTTTTTTAAATCTCATGATTATTAATTTTTTGAATGTTAATAAATTAGTATTATTTTCTTCCAAATAAGCTTGTATGCATTGAAGCAATTATTACACAACTAAAGAAAAGGTTAGAATGATTTGGAATTGAAAACCATTCTAATACTCTTAACTATTTGAACTAGTTGGGTAAACACATTTATTTTTTGAATCTCTTATTAATTTTTGGAATATTATTAAATTAGTAATATTTTTATCTAAATAAGCTTGTATGATCAGAAATAATTATTTTATCATAAAACAAAGATCAAAACAATTTGAGATTGATATTTATTCAAATGGCCACAATTATTTGAACTGATTTGGAAAACAATTTTAGTTTTTAAAAATCTTGCTTATTAATTTTCAAAATATTAATAAAGTAGTATTATTTTATTTCAAATAAGTTTTTATAAACTGAAACAATTGTTTTATGACAAAACAAAAGGTCATAACAACTTTAAATAGATAATTGTTTAAATAATCAAATCTATTTTAATTTATTCGATAAACACATTTATTTTTTAAAATCTCATGCTTATTAATTTTTCGAATGTTAATAAATTAGTATTAATTTATTCTAAATAAGTTTGTATGAATTGAAATAATTGTTTTGTGACTATACAAAATGTCAAAATGATCTAAAATAGATAATTATCTTAATAGTCTTAACTATTTGAACTGGTTCGGTAAACACATTTATTTTTTAAATCTCTTACTTACTAATTTTTGGAAAATTATTAAATTAGTATTATTTTAATATGAATAAGCTTATATGAAAAAAAAACAATTTTTTTATGTCAAAATAAAGATCATAACAATTTGATATAAATAATTGTTCAAATAGTCATAACTATTTGAACTATTCCGGTAAATAATTTAGTTTTTAAATTTCTTATTAATTTTCAAAATATTAATAGATCAGTATGATTTTATTCTGAATAATTTTGCATGAACAAAAACAATTGTTTTATGACAAAAAAAAAGGTTATAACTATTTTAAATAGATAATTATTCAAATGGACATGACTATTTTGACTTATTCAGTAAATAGATTTATTTTTTAAATCTCCTACCTACTACCTTTCAAAGTATTAATCAATTAGTATTATTTTATTCCAAATAAACTTGTATGAATAGAAACAATTGTTTTAGGAAAAAACAAAAGATCATAACCACTTGAAATAAAAAAATTGTTCAAACAGTCATAACGATTTGAATTAGCGCAGTAAACAGATTTATTTTTAAAATTTTTTACTTATTAATTTTTGAAATATTAATAAATTAGTATTATTTTATTTCAAATATGCTTGTATGAACATAAACAATTTGTTTATGACAAAACAAAGGGTCATAATTAGTTGAAATAGATAATTATTCAAAGAGTCATAACTATTTGAACATGTTTAGAAAACATATTTATTTTTTAAATTTTTACTTATTAATTTGTGAAATATTAATAAATTTATATTATTTTATTCAGAATAAGCTTGTTTGAATAGAAACAATTGTTTTAGGACAAAGTAAAATGTCATAACAATTTGAAATAAATAATAGTTCAAATGGACATGACTATTTAAATTTGTTTGGTAAACAAATTTTTTTTTAAATCTCCAACTTATTAATTTTTAGAATATTAATTGATTAGTATTATTTTATTTTGAATAAGCTTGTACGAATAGAAACATATGTTTTATGATAAAACCTAACTATTTGAACTGATTTGGTAAACGCATTTATTTTAAATCTCTTACTTACTAATTTTTGGAATATTATTAAATTAGTATTATTTTAATATGAATAAGCTTGTATGAAAAGAAGCAATTGTTTTATGACAAAATAACAGTCATAACAATTTGATATAGATAATTATTCAAATAGTCATAACTATTTAAATTGTTCGATAAACAAATTTAGCTTTTATTAATTTTTAAAATATTAATAGATCAGTATTATTTTATTCTAAATAATTTTACATGAACATTAACAATTTTTTTATAACAAAATAAAAGGTCATAACGATTTAAAATAAATAACTGTTCAAATGGACATGACTATTTAAACTTGTTCGATAAACAGATTTATTTTTTAAATCCCCTACCTACTAATTGTTAGAGTATTAATCAATTAGTATTATTTTATTCCAAATAAACTTGTATGAATAGAAACAATTGTTTTAGGACAAAACAAAAGATCATAACTATTTGAAATAAATAATTGTTCAAACAATCATGATGATTTAAACTAACTCGGTAAACAGATTTATTTTTAAAATTTTTTACTCATTAATTTTTGAAATATTAAGAAATTAGTATTATTTTATTTCGAATACATTTGTATGAATAGAAACAATTGGTTTATAACAAAACAAAGGGTCATAGCTATTTAAAATAGATAATTGTTCAAAATGTCATAACTATTTGAACGTGTTCAGAAAATATATTTAGTTTTTAAATTTTTACTTATTAATTTTTGAAATATTAATAAATTTATATTATTTTATTCGAAATCAGCTTGTTTGAATAGAAATAATTGTTTTACGACAAAAAAATGTCATAACAATTTGAAATAAATAATAGTTCAAATGGACATGATTATTTAAACTTGTTCAATAAACAATTTTTTTAAAAATCTCCAACTTATTAATTTTTAGAATATTAATTTATTAGTATTATTTTATTTTGAATAAACTTGTATGAATAGAAACATACGTTTTATGACAAAACAAAAGATCATAACGATTTGAAATAAATAATTGTTTAAATAGTTATATTTATTTGAACTCATTCGGTAAACAGATTTAGTTTCAAATCTTTTGCTTATTAATTTTTAAAATTTTAATAAATTAGTATTATTTTATTTTGAATAAATTTTTATGCACAAAAACAATTGGTTTATGGCAAAACAAAAGGTAATAATGATTAGAAATAGATGATTGTTAAAATAGTCACAACTGTTTGAATATGTTTAGAAAATAGATTTATTTTTGAAATTTTTACGTATTAATTTTTGGAATTTTAGTAAATTTAAATTATTTTTTTTCGAAATAAGTTTACGTGAACAAAACCAATTGTTTTATGACAAAACATAAGGTTATAATCTTTTGTGATAGATAATTGTTCAGATAGTCATAACTATTTAAACTTATTCGGTAAACAAATTCTTTTTTTTTAATTCTCTTACTCATTAATTTTCATAATATTAATAAATTAGTATTATTTTACTTCAAATAAGCTTGTATAAACTGAAATAATTCTTTTATTACAAAAGAAAATGTTATAATAATTTGAAATAGATAATTATTTAAATGGTCATCACTATTTGAACTTGTCCTGTAAACATAGTTATTTTTTAAATATTTTACTTGTTAAAATATTAATAAATTAATATTATTTTAATTTGAATAAACTTGTATGAATAGAAACAATTATTTTATGATAAAACAAAATGTCATAGCAAGTTGAAATAAATAATTGCTTAAATACTCATAACGATTTGAACTTGTTTAGTAAACAAATTGTATTATTTTATTCGAAATAAGCTTGTATGAATAGAAAATTTTATTTTATGATAAAACAAAAGGTTATAGTGATTTCAAATAAACAATTGTTCAAATAGTCATAATTATTTAAAATTGTTCAGTAAACAGATTCATATTTTAAATCTTTTTATCATTAATTTTTAGATTATTAGTAAATTAGTATTAATTTATTTCGAATAAGCTTATATGAATTGAAATAATTCTTTTATGACAAAACAAAAGGTCATAACAAATAGAAATAGATAATTATTCAAATAGTCATGATTATTTGATCTAGTTCAGTAAATATATTTATTTTAAAAAATTTTTTCTTAATAATTGTCAATGTTTTAGTAAATTGGTATTAGTTTAATCCACATAAGCTTGCATGATCAAATTATTTTATTTCAAATAAGCTTATATGAACTGAAACAATTCTTTTATGATAAAACAAAAAGGTCATAACAATTTAAAATAGATAATTAATCAAATAGTCATGATTATTTGATCTAGTTTAGTAAACATTTTTATTTTTAAAATTTTTTACTTATTAATTATCGATATATTAATAAATTACTATTAGTTTAATCCAAATAAGGATTAATAACTATTTAAACTAGTTTGATAAATATTAATAACTATTTGAACTAGTTTGATAAATAGATTTATTTTTTAAATCTCTTATTAATTTTTGAAATATTAATAGATTATTATTACTTTATTCCGGAACAAACTTATATGGACAAAACTATTTTTTTTATGACAAAACAAAGGGTCATATTTATTTGAAATAGATAATTGTTCAAATAGTCATAACTATTTGAATTGGTTAGGTAAAGAGAATTATTTTTTAAATCTCTTACTTATTGATTTAAATAATAATAAGATTTTAAATAATAAGATACTAAAATTATTTTAGAGATTCAAAAAATAAATGTGTTTTCTGAACCAATTCAAATAGTTAAGACTATTAGAATAATTATCAATTTCAAATCATTCTGACCTTTTCTTTAGTTGTGTAATAATTGCTTTAGTTCATACAAGCTTATTTGGAAGAAAATAATACTAATTTATTAACAATCAAAAAATTAATAATCATGAGATTTAAAAAAATAAATTTGTTTATCGAACAAGTTTGAATAATTATGCCTATTTGAATAATTTGTTTATTTAAAATAATTATGACCATTTGTTTTGTCATAAAACAATTGTTTTAGTTCATAAAAGTTTATCCAAAATAAAATAATACTACTTTAGTAATATTTCAAAAATTAATAAGTAACTAATTTAAAAGAATAAATTAGTTTACCCAATCAGTTCAAATAATTATAGCCATTTAAACAACCATCTATTTCAAATTGTTATTACCTTTTGTTTTATCATAAAACAATTGTTTTTCAACATACAAGCTTATTTGAAATAAAATAAAACCAATTTATTAATATTTTAAGAATTAATAAGACATTTAAAAAATAAATTTCAAATTGTTACAACCTTTTGTTCTATCATAAAACAATTGTTTCTAATTTAGCAATATTCTAAAAATGAATAACTAAGAGATTTAAAAAATAAGTCTATATAAACAATTATTTATTTCAAATTGTTATAACCTTTTATTTTATCATAAAATAATTATTTTAGCTCATACAAGCTCATTTGAAATAGAATGAAAGTAATTTATTAATATTTTAAAAATTTATAAGTAAGAGATTTAGAAAATAATTCTATTTACTGAACCAGTTCAAATAATTATAACTATTTGAACAATTATCTATTTTAAATTGTTATTACTTTTTGTTTTGTCATAAAATAATTATTTTTATTAACATAAGTTTGTTTGAAATAAAATAATACTAATTTATTAATATTTAAAAAATTAATCAGTAAGAGATTTAAAATGTAAATCTATTTACCAAACCATTTCATATATTTTTGACTATTTTAAAAATTATCTATTTCGAATCGTTATAACCTTTTATTTTATCATCAAACAATTGGTTCTGTTTATACTATTTTATTCAAAATAAAATAAAGCTAATTTAATAATATTTTGAAACTTAATAACCAAGAAAATTAAAAAATAAATCTAATTGCCAAACTAGTTGAAATAGTTTATATGAATGATTATCTATTTCAAATCGTTATGACCTTTTCTTTTGGGGTAAAATAATTATTTTTTCGTATGAGCTTATTTGGATTAAAATAATACTAATTTAATAATATTTCAAAAATTAATAACTAAGAGATTTAAAAAATAAATTTGTTTACCGAATCAGTTCAAATGGTTAAGACTATTAGAATAATTATTTATTTTAAATCATTTTGATATTTTATTTGGTTATAAAACAATTGTTTTAGTTCATAAAAGGTTATTTAGAATAAATTAATACTAATTTAGTAACATTCAAAAAATTAATAAAAATGAGATTTAAAAAAATAAACCTATTTACCAAACAAGTACAAATAGTTATTATTATTTAAACAATTGTTTATTTTAAATCGTTATAACGTTTATTAAAAAAATATATTTAATCTTTAACAATATGTTAAATAAATTAATAATTAATAATCAATATAATAGCTTTATTTATTATATCTATATTTAATTCTAATGAATTAAAATATTAATTAATAATTTATTAATACTAATAACTATATTATCAATTTTAATATTAATAAAGTATTAAACCTATTGTTTATATAAAGAATAAGGCTTATGAATATTCATTATCAATTTAATTAATAATATTTATACAATATTTTGATAATTAATAATTATAAGAACTGGCCATATGAATTGTCAATATTGATTTTTTTAATTATTAATATATGTTTAATAAACAACTTTTAAAATGTTTATCGATATCTATATAACTAAAAGTTATGTACTTGCCATTAGATGTTGGATTGAATAGTTCAACTCCATTTTCAAGATGTAGTTTGATTTTTATGAGTTCAGTTCGAAAAATAATCAAGCAACTTAAGTTCGACTAATTAGATTTTGTTATAATTAATTTGTACAAGAAGCATAAAATTTGACTTGATTTTGAATTTGAATTCTTTAATCAAAGATTGTCACGACATTCATAAATTAACATTTTTTTATTCTAAAATATGATTTTTTTTTAATTTCATGTTATCTGTTTGCTTTTTTTTTCACGCTATGATGTCACTTAGATGTAAATTGTTTTAGTAGTTAGTCTCTATTTAAGTTAATTAAATTTTTATATAATATTTAAAATTTATGATTAAAAAAATATTATACGCTTATTTGTATGGTACAGAGACTAAAAATTTATTTTTATTTTGTACTAAGTTAATAATTTATTATAATGTGTTTTTATAAATAATCAAGACAAAAATGATTTTCAAGTATCTTAAAAGATAGTTTTCAACAAAAAAAATTATTTTTATATATAATATAAAAAAGTTTAAATAAATAATTAGTATAAAAAAT
This sequence comes from Durio zibethinus, assembly GCF_047325235.1. Taxonomy (NCBI): domain Eukaryota; kingdom Viridiplantae; phylum Streptophyta; class Magnoliopsida; order Malvales; family Malvaceae; genus Durio; species Durio zibethinus. The sequence goes on along the minus strand of NC_143164.1, from coordinate 27,034,891 downwards.
TATTGAAAATATAATGATATTTTACAACTATATTTTTCATATTATAAATTGTATGAAAAATATCTTAAATTTATATAATTTAAATTTTAAATTCCTTATTCTAAAAATTAGAATAATATTCCTTATCAAGATTTTTTTATTAGTTTAAAAAAATGCTTTTTCTAATTTTTCATACAAGCTTAACAAAATGTTAGAATGATTTGAAATAGATAATTGTTCTAATAGTCTTAACCATTTAAACTAATTCAGTAAACAAATTTATTTTTTAAATCTCTTACTTATTAATTTAGAAATTAATAATTTATAATTATTTTCTTTTGTTTAAATTATACATAACTATTATTCAAATATTTATTTAATTAAATATTAAATTAATATTTAATAATTATTATTTTAAATAATTTTAATTAAATAAAATTTAAATATTTAATTTATTATTAATATTTATATTTTTTAAATCTGAAAATTTTAAATATAATAGATAATTATGAATATTAATTAATTGTTTTAATTGTTTAACAATTAAATAAATTTATAAAGATTATAATTAATAATTCTTAGTTATTAAAATTTTTATTGTATCAATAAATACTATTCATTTATACATAATTATATAAATATATAATAAATTAAATAAAAATTATTAATAAGTTTTTATTTAGTAAAAAATAATATATAATTATCTATATATTATTTATTTATTTATTAGAAAAATAAATGGTCATTATTAATATTATTGATTTTAATATTATTCAATATATATTATTGAAATGATTTGTTTTATTTCAAATAAGCCTATATAAATTGATACAATTTTTTATGACGAAGCAAAAGATCAAAACAATTTGAAATAGATAATTATTTAAATAGTTATTACTATTTGAATTTATTTGATAAACATATTTATTTTTTAAATCTTTTACTTATTAATTATCGAAATATCAATAAATTAATATTATTTTAATCCGAATAAGCTTTTATGAACAAAAATAATTGTTTTATGACAAAACAAAGGGTCATAATGATTTAAAATAAATAATTGTTCAAATAGTCATAACTATTTGAACTTATTCGATAAATATATTTGAAATAAGTTTGTATAAATAGAAAAAATTGTTTTATGACAAAACATAAGGTCATAGCAATTTGAAATAGATAATTGTTTAAATAGACATAACTATTTGAACTTGTTCAATAAATAGATTCATTTTTTAAATCTCTTACTTGTAAAATTTTGGAATATTAATAAATTAGAATCATGTTATTTCGAATAAGCTTGTACAAACAGAAACAATTGTTTTGTGACAAAACAAAAGGTCATATCGATTTGAAATATATATTTGTTCAAGCAGTCATTACTATTTGCACTAATCAGGCCAATAGATACATTTTCTAAATCCATTACTTATTAATTTTGAATTAGCATTACTTTGTTCTGAATAAGACTATATGAATAGAAACAATTATTTTATGATAAAACAAATGGTCATAACAATTTAAAATAAATAATTGTTCAAATAGTTATAACTAATTGAACTGGTTTGACAAACAGATTTATCTTTTAAATCTCTTACTTAATGATTTTCAAGATATTAATAAATTAATATTATTTTATTCTAAACAATTTTATATGAACAAAAACATTTGTTTTATGACAAAAGGTAATAACGATTTAAAATAGATAATTGTTCAAATATTCATAATTATTTGAATTGCTTCGGCTAACAAAATTATATTTTTAATCTCTTACTTATTAATTTTTAAAATATTAATACGTTCAATTTATTTTATTCCGAATAAGTTAGTAAGAGCCAAAAAAATTCCTTTACAATAAAATAAAATGCCATAAGTATTTGAAATAGATAATTATTTATACAGCCTTAACCATTTGAAGTGGTTTGGCAAACAAATTTATTTTTTAAATCTCTTAGTTATTAATTGTCAAAATATTATTTGATTAGTATTATTTTATGACAAAATAAAAGGTTATAACAAATTGAAATATATAATTGTTCAAATAGTTATAATTATTTGAACTGGTTCAATAAATAAAATTATTTTTTAAATCTCTTCCTTATAAATTTTTGAAATATTAATAAATTAGTTTTATTTTATTACGAATAAGCTTGTATAAGCTGAAATAATTCTTTTATAACAAAATAAAAGGTCATAACAATTTAAAATAGATAATTATTCATATAGTCTTAACTATTTAAATTGGTTCAACAAAAAAATTTATTTTTTAAATCTCTTAGTTATGAATTTCTAGAATATTATTAATTTAGTATTATTTTATTTTGAATAAATTTATACGAACAAAAATAATTATTTTATGACAAAACAAAATATTATAACAATTTGAAATAAATAATTGTTTCAAATAGTCATAATTATTTGAACTTATTCAGTAAATAGATTTATTTTTTGAATCTCGTACTAATTCTTGAAATATTAATAAATTAGTATTATTCTATTTCAGATAAACTTATACATTAAAAAATAATTGTTTTCTGACAAAACAAAAAGTACTAACAATTTTATTTCAAATAAGCTTGTATGTTGAAAAACAATTGTTTTATGACAAAATGAAAAGGTAATAACGATTTGAAACAGATAATTGTTCAAATGACCATAATTATTTAAACTAAGTCAGTAAACTGATTTATTTTTTAAATCTCTTAATTTTCAAAATATTAAGGAAAGTAGTACTATTTTATTTTGGATAAACTTTTGTGAACTAAAACAATTGTTTTATGACAAAACAAAAATTCACAACGATTTTGAATAGATAATTGTTCAAATAGTCATAACTATTTGAACTTGTTCGGTAAACAAATTTAGTTTTTCAAATATCCTGCTTATTGATCTTTTAAAAGTGAATAAATTAGTATTATTTTCTTTCGAATAAGGTTGTATGAACTGAAACAATTATTTTATGATTAAACAAAAGATCAGAATGATTTGAAATAGATAATTAATCTAATAATCTTAACTATTTGAACTGATCGACAAACACATTTATTTTTTAAATCTCTTACTTATTAATTTTTAAAATATTATTAAATTTATATTATTTTTATCTGAATCAACTTATATGATAAAAAAATAATTGTTTTATGACAAAACAAAGATCATAATGATTTGAGATTAATATTTGTTCAAATAGTCATAACTATTAGAACTGCTTTGAAAATAGCTTTAGTTTTTAAATCTCTTCTTAATAATTTTTGAAATATTAATAAAGTAGTATTATTTTATTTCAGATAAGTTTTTATTAATTGAAACAACTTTTGTATGACAAAAAAATGTCAAAATAATTTTAAACAGATAATTGTTTAAATAGTCATATCTATTTGAAATTATTCAGTAAATATATTTATTTTTTAAAATATCTTGCTTTAATTTTTTGAATGTTAATAAATTAGTATTATTTTATTCCAACTAAGCTTGTATGAACTGAAATAATTATTTTATGACTAAACAAAATGATAGAATGATTTTAAATAGATAATTATTTTGATAGTCTTAACTATTTGAACTAGTTCGGCTAACATATTTATATTTTAAATCTCTTATTATTAATTTTTTAAATATTATTAAATTAGTATCATTTTAATTCGAATAAGCTTGTATGAAAGGAAACAATTGTTGTATGACAAAATATAGATCATTATGATTTGAGATAGATAATTGTTCAAATAGTCATAACTATTTGAATTGGTTTAGTAAATAGATTTAGTTTTTAAATCTCTTATTAATTTTAAAAATATTAATAAATCAAAATTATTTTATTTTGAATAATTTTGTATGAACAGAAACAATTGTTTTATGACAAAACAAAAGGTCATAACAATTTGAAATAGATAATTGTTCTAATGGACATGACTATTTAAACTCGTTCGATAAACAGATTTATTTTTTAAATCTCCTACCTATTAATTTGCAAAATATTAATAAAGTAGTATTATTTTATTTTGAATAAACTTGTATGAATAGAAACAATTGTTTTATGACAAAACAAAAGATCATAACTATTAGAAATAAAAAATTATTCAAACAATTATAACTATTTGAGCTTACTCAGTAAACAAATTTATTTTTTAAATCTTTTACTTATTAATTGTTGGAATATTATTAAATTAGTATTATTTTATTTTGAATAAGCTTATATAGACAGAAACAATTGGTTCATCACAAAACAAAAGGTCATAACTATTTGAAATATATAATTATTCAAATAGTCAGATCTATTTGAACATATTCAAAAAGCAAATTTATATTTTAAATTTTTACTTATTAAATTTTGGAATATTAATAATTTTAATTATTTTATTCAGAATAAGCTTGTATGGACAAAAACAATTGATTTATCACAAAACAAAATGTCATAACTATTTGAAATAAATAATTGTTCAAATAGTCAGAACTATTTGAACATGTTCAAAAAACAAATTATTTTTTAAATTTTTACTTATTAAATTTTGGAATATTAATTAATTTAATTATTTTATTCGAAATAAGCTTGTATGAACAGAAACAATTGTTCTATCACAAAACAAAAGGTCATAACGATTTGAAATAGATAATTGTTCAAATAGTCATCACTATTTAAACTTGTTCAGTGAATAGATTCATTTTTTAAATCTCTTACTCATTAATTTTTAGAATATTAATAAATTAGTAATATTTTATTTCGAATAAGCCTATATGAATCGATACAATTGTTTTATGACAAAACAATAGGTCATAATGATTTGAAATAGATAATTATTCAAATAGTTATGAATATTTGAATTATAAGATTTCAAATTCAATTGTTTTTAAATCTTTATTAACAAAATAAATCTAATTATAAGAATAAGTAATAAGTTTACAATTATTGATTTGAATAAACATATTTAATTAATATTAAATTTATGAATATTGATTTTAATTTAAATATTTTAATTATTGATTTTTATTAATTAATAGATATCTAAAAAGATTTATTTTTTAGATCTATTATTAATTTTTAAAATATTAATAGAGCAATATTAATTTATTTCAAACAAACTTATATGGACAAAAACATTTGTTTTATGACAAAACAAAAGTTCATAATTATTTGAAATAAATAATTGTTCAAATAATCACAATTATTTGAACTAGTTAGGTAAGTAGAATTATTCGTTAAATTATTAATTATAACTAATAAATATTAATAATAGTATTTTATTTTAATTAATATTAATTATTAATTATTTATAAATAATTATCAGTTACAGATAATAATTTGAAATATTAATAGATTAGTATTATTTTATTTCGAACAAACTTATATGAACAAAAACATTAGTTTTATGACAAAACAAAAGGTCATAACAATTTGAAATAGATAATTGTTCAAATAGTCATAATTATTTGAATTGGTTAGGTAAACAAAATTATTTTTTAATTCTCTTACTTATTAATTTTTGAAATTTTAATAAATTTAGTTTATTTTATTCTAAATAAGCTAGTATGAATTGAAAATATTGTTTTATGAAAAAACAAAAGGTTATAATGATTTGAAATAGATAATTATTCATATAGTTTTAACTATTTGAACTAGTTCGGCAAACAATTTTATTTTTTAAATCTCTTAGTTATTAATTTTTAGAATATTATTAGATTAGTTTTATTTTATTTCGAATAAGCTTGTATGAATAGAAAATTTGTTTTATGACAAAACAAAATGTTATAACAATTTGAAGTATACAACTACTCTAATAGTTATAACTATTTAAATTGGTTTTGTAAACAAATTTATTTTTTAAAATCTCTTACTTATTAATTTTTGAAAGATTAACAAATTAGTATTATTTTATTTCGAATAAGCTTATATGATCAAAAACAATTGTCATATGACCAAACAAAAGGTAAGAACAATTTGAAATAGATAATTATTGAAATGACCATAATTATTTGAACTGATTTCGTAAACATATTCACTTTTTAAATCACTTATTTATTTTAATTTGTTCGATAAATAGATTTATTTTTTTTTAAATCTCTTTCATATTAATTTTTCAATGTTAATAAATTAGATTAATTTATTCTAAATAAGCTTGTATGAACTGAAACAATTGTTTTATGACTAAACAAAAGATCAAAATGATATGAAATAGATAATTATTCTAATAATTTTAACCTTTTGAACTGATTTAGTAAATAAATTTATTTTTTAAATCTCTTATTAATTTTCAAAATATTATTAAATTAGTATTATTTTAATCCAAATAAGCTTGTATAAACAAAAAAATTGTTTTATGTTAAAAGAAAAGGTCATAACGATTTGAAATAGATAATCATTCACAAAGTCTTAACTATTTGAACTGGCTCGACAAATTAGATTTATTTTTTAATTTTCTTGGTTATTGAGTTTCGAAATATTATTAAATTAGTATTATTTTATTCTGAATAAAATAGTATGAACAGAACCAATTGTTTGATGATAAAATAAAAGGTTATAACAATTTGAAATAAATAATTATTGAAATAGTCAAAACTATTTGAAATGGTTTGGTAAGCAGATTTTCTTTTTAAATCACTTACAGATTTATTTTCTAAATATTAATAAAATAATATTATTTTATTTCAAACAAACTTATATTGACAAAAACAATTGTTTTATAACAAAACAAAAAGTAATAACGATTTAAATAGATAATTGTTCAAATAGTTATAATTATTTGACTAAACAAAAACATAATTATAACTTTCCGAACTAGTTCAAATAATGATGATTATTGAAACAATTACCTATTTCAAATCGTTATTACTTTTTGTTTTGTTATAAAATAATTGTTTTATTAGTACAAGCTTATTTAGATTAAAATAGTACTAATTTAATAATATCTCAAAAATTAATAAGTAAGAGATTTAAAAAATAAATTTGTTTACTGAATCAGTTTAAATGATTAAGACTATTAGAACAATTATTTATTTCAAATCATTCTGACCTTTTTTTAAGCTTGTATGAATAATTAGAAAAAGCATTTTTTTAAACTAATAAAAAAATCTTGATAAGGAATACTACTCTAAATTTTAGAATAAGGAATTTAAAATTTAAATTATAAAAATTTAAGATATTTTTCATACAATTTATAATCTGAAAAATATAGTTGTAAAATATCATTATATTTGTAATAATTTTTTATACTAATTATTTATTTAAAATTTTTTATATTATATATAAAAAGAATTTTTTTTTTTTTGCTGAAAACTCTCTTTTAAGATACTTGAAAATCATTTTTGTCTTGATTATTTATAAAAACATGTTATAATAAATTATTAACTTAGTACAAAATAAAAATAAATTTTTAGTCTCTATACCATACAAATAAGTGTATAATATTTTTTTTAATCATAAATTTTAAATATTATATAAAAATTTAATTAACTTAAATGGAGACTAACTACCAAAACAATTGACATCTAAGTGACATCATAGCGTGAAAAAAAAGCATACAAATAACATGAAATTAAAAAAAAATCATATTTTAGAATAAAAAAAAGTTAACTTACGAATGTCGTGACAATCTTTGATTAAAGAATTCAAATATATAAATATTCTAATTTGGATATTATTGTTATATCAAAATGATTTAATATAAATGGATGGCGCTTAAGCACATGACCTATAACTGGCCATCAAGGCAAGGGCCAAGCCCCAATGAGTATAAGGGCACAACAGTTGCCACAAAACCTAGGGGGCACGAGCTCGGGAGGAATAGCCATTGATGCCAATCTTGGTGGTAGTAGCTAGAACAATTGTTATATTATTACAAATCATATAAATTATCTAATTTGAAATAGATAATCGACAATTATTTATTTGAGTAATTATACCTAATATTGATATTATTATTTGTAATATATATATTAATTAGTTATAATATTATTTTATTATAATATAGATAATATATTTTCAAAAATTATTTACTACAAATAATAAATTTTATTATTAATTTAGTAGTAATAATTGTATAATAATAAATTTAATTATTTAGTTATAATTAAATAGTTTTAAAGATAATAAAAAATATAATATATTCTATATTAATATATCATAATATAGAGCATCTGTTTATAATATAAATTTAATTCGTTTAATTATATAAATTTTTTTTAATTAATAAATTTTTGTTACTAAAATAATAATTATTCTAATCATTTTAACTATTTGAACTGGTTCTGCAAGCAAATTTTTTTTTTAAATCTCTTATTAATTTTTGAAATATTATTAAATTAGTAATATTTTTAACCGAATAAGCTTCTATGATTGAAAACAATTGTTTTATGACAAAAAAAGATCTCAACGATTTGAGATTGATAATTGTTCAAATAGTCCTAACTACTTGAACTGATTTGGTAAACAAATTTATTTTTTTAAATCTCTTATTAATTTTTGAAATATTAATAAATTAGTATTATTTTATTTCAAATAAGCTTGTATGATAAAAAATAATTGCTTTGTGACAAAACAAAAGGTCATAATGATTTGAAATAGATAATCATTCAAATGGCCATAATTATTTTAACTGATTTATTAATTGAATGATTACTAAAAATATGCTTCAATTGGAAATATGATGAAGCTTGTGGTATTAATTCTTTTCTATAATTATTTATTTATTAATAAAATAATACTAATTCAATTAATTAGTAATTGAATGATTTAGTAACAAAATTATTTAAAAAATGACTATTTTTAATACTAATTTAAAATTAATCTTATTTTAAAAAATAAATATTATTCCATTTAAATTATTAAAAAATAATAATTCTTTTAAAATAATTTATTTAAATTATTTTAAAGAAATAATAAATATACTAATTACATTTTTAAATTAGTATGTTATATATTATTAAACTATTAGTTTAATTTATAAAATAATTATTTATTTAATATATTTAATTTAAATGTTTGTAGAGTTATGATTCTATAACAATGTAATTAGTTATTAAAATATAAATAATTTTAATATTTAATACTTTAATTTAATATTTATTTTAAAATTAATTATAATTGTTAATATTTAAAATAATTAATTATCTATTAATATAATTAATAATTATTATTTAATTATAATATTATGAACAATTATTAAAATATTAATAATTATATTAATTTATTATAAAACAACAAAACATTATAGATATATAATTTTTTAAAAATTAATAAAATTAAATATATTATTTAATATAGAATTTTTGAATAATATATTAATTATTAATATAAAATAACAATATAATTTATTAATATAAAATAAATTTGAAATTATGATTAATTTAATACATATCAATATTAATTATTTTAATTATTTATTTTTTAGAATGCTATTAATTAATTATGTTATTTGATTATTTATAATAATCAAATTTTTTTAATTTTGAACAATTAAAAAATTTAAATATAATAGATAATTATGAATATTAATTAATTATTTATAATTTAATTATAATATTTTAAAATTAATTAATGATTGATCTCTACCACTCTTTCTTCCGCATTAACCTTCGTTATAGCCACATTCTTTTCATGAAGAAGGGTAGGGAGGCAACCACCTTAGTGTATCTTCAAGAGATCATTCATGCAAAGCTGAAGAGGAGAGGCATGATATTTGAAAAGATGCTTCAAGAGCCAAGAAGTTTGAGAGGCAATTGCAATGGAAGAGTCTACGATTGCAAAGATTATGGAATGTGGAGAGGAAATGAACATTTCAGGGCTAATTTGAAAGATTTAAATTATAATTAGTGCTTATATTTTTATTAATTATCAAAATATAATTGATTTCAAACCATAAATAATTATTATAAATATTAAGAAATTATATTTAAATTAATAATAATTTGAATTATTGGTGAGTGAATTATTACATATTGTATATGGTAATTAAACTCAATTGTAATTTAATTAAAATATTATTAAATATGAAAATGGTTGTATGGTTGATTTGAAGGTTTAATATTTTATTAATACTATTTGAAACAATATTGTATTATTGTTTTAAATAATATTAATAAATCTATTTTAATCAATAATTATTAATTAGATTAAAATGGCCATAATTTAAAATGATAAATATTTTAATTATTTTAAATTAAATTAAAATTATTTAATTTTTATTTTAATATTAATAATTTAATATTTAAATATTAATTAGATTCAATTAATAAATATAGAATTTTTTTTAATTTTATTTAATAAATAAGCTATGACTTAGAATAATAATTATCAAAAATAATTATTAAAATAATTATTAAAATCAATAATTAAAATATTTTGAGATTGATTTTATTAATTTTTTCAAGTAATTATTCAAATCAATAAATATATATATTTGAATAAATAGTTAAAATAATATACTACAATATTATAATAATTATAATATTCAAAAAAAATTTTAATTATTATAACAAACTAAGAATTTATTTAAATTATTTTAAATTATTATATTTATTTAAACTATTCAAATAATAGTACTAATCGATAGTATATATTCATAAGTATAAATATTTATTAGTGCATTATAATAAATATATTATAATATTATAATAAAATAGTTATTTTATCTTGGATAAACTTTATTAATAATTATAATAGAAATTATTAATAAAGTTATTAATATTATAAAAATATTAATTATTTTTAGTTTAATAATTGAAACTTATATTATATTAATTGAATTAAATATTAATAGTAATTATAAATATTTATGATAAATTAAAATTTATAATAAATAATTAATATTTATTATTAGTAAGTAATATAAATAAATTAACTATTAGCTTAATAAATTAGAATAATTTTTAAATTAATTATTATCAAAGAGATTATTAAAAACTATTTGAATGTTTTATAACTAATATTATTTAATTATTATAATATTTGGATAATTTATTCATATAATTGATAGTTATTAAATAACTAATATTTAAATGTTCAACTAGTTTATAATAATTAATATTTAATTAAAATAAATTAAAAGTACTTAATTTATAATTTAATTATAGTATAATAACTATTAACATATAAATTCATATGTTATGTACAATTTGTTTAATTAATAATAAGTATTAGTTTACTGATAATAAATTATAGAATAATATTAGAAATCTAAGATAATTAATAATATTAATTATAATAATAATTAAATAAATTATATTAATATAATTATTTATTGAATAGATTATAATTTGTATATTATTTTATTATCTAATTTATTAGAAATTAGATATAATTTGACTTTTTGTTTAATTTTACCAAATTTAATCAAGTTGTTAATAAATTAAGAATTGGGTTATTGTTAAAATAATTTTTAATATTTTTATTAACATAAATTTATGATTTGAAATAACTAAATGTTCAAATTGTTACAACTAATTGAACTAGTATTTTATAAATTATTTTAATTTTAATATTGAACTGATTGGGTAAACTATAATATATAATTATTAATTATATATAATATATTTATAACTTAATTTGTTTGCCACCAGAAGCAAGACAAAAGTCTTATGAGGTTATGGATTATGTACAAACTCAGAAACTATATTACAAATACTATATATTTAAATAATTAATAATTATTACAAATCTTATATATATATAATTTATTAATATATTTACACAAATGAGTTGTGTAATTTAGTATATGACAAATAGATAATAAAAATTAACAATTAATATAAATATAATTTATTAATTTGTTAATAACCAATTGTTATTTTTAATTCTCAATTGGTTTATAAAATTATATAGTTATAATATTATTAGAATTATTAAATTATATTATATACAATTATCTAATTAGTGTAATTATATAGTTATAATTTATTATAATTTATAGTTATAATAAATATTTAATGTATTTATAATATAACAAACCTTTAATTATTGTTTTATAATTAAATAATTATAATAAAATTTTAATTATTAATAAATAAATCTATTTATTTAATAATAATAATAAGTTTTCATTACCATTTTCGAATTTGTATATTATATCCATCCCTGTACCTATACCAAAGGATATTTTAAATTTAAGTTATATATTTATTATAACATTAAAATAATATTAATATTAAATTAATATTAATTAGAATTAAAAGAAGTTGATTTATATAACTATTGGGTTTTACAGTGAGAATAATTAAATCAACTATAAATTAGTTAACTTAAATTTAATGAATTGATATTATAATATGGATTATAATAAATGGTTATCATATTATATTATATTTATAATAATTGCTTATTATAATCCATATTATAATTATTTAATGAACTATTATTAATATTATCTAATATAATTTATCTATATAATTATAAATAAATTATTTATTTATTTATATTAATTATTAAATTTAATTTATTATTATAATATATTAATAAGTAATATTATAATAAAATATATATTTTTGGATAATTATATTATTTTTTAATAATTATAACAAATATATTATAATTAGTTATATTTAATATTATATTTTTATTAAAAAGAAAACTAAATATATAATTTATAATCTATATAATATTATAATTAAACATATTTCCAAATTAATTATATATTACTTAATAATAAATTAAATTATAATTTAATATTAATCTAATAATTATAACTAAATTATAAGTTAAATATTTAATTTAACAATTATACAAATTTATTATATTCTATAATATAAGTTTTTATATTATAAAAAATTATAATTTACTTTATTAAATTATTTGATTATGATATTATTATAATATAATTGTATAATAAAATTAATATAATAGTCATATATTGAATTAAATTTTTAAATTTAATATTTTAAATTATTAAAATAATTTATTATTATAATAATCATTGAAAATAATTTGTTGTCATATTTTAATAATATAATAAATTAATAATAACTATAAATAAATTTATTATTATAAATTATAATAATAACTATTAATAAATTAAATAATTATTGTATAAATCTATTCAAATAGTCAAATTATATTATATTATTATATAACAATAATAAATTTAAGATATTTATTCTAATACTATAATATTTAAAGTACAATAAGTTATAAATAATTTAATAAATTGTTAAAGTATAATACTATTATATCTTAAATTTATTATTATTATATAATGTTTATTATAATTACTTAATAATTAAATTCATTATATTATTTTTATAAATAATTATATAATAATAAGATTTATTATAATCTTAATAAATAATATTATTATTTAAAATAGATAACCATTAATATAATAATTGAATAGTAATTTATCAATTAACAGTTAATATTATTATTAAAATCTTATAATAAATTATTAATTTATTATATATAAATAAATAATATATAAGATTATTATTAGTAATAATAATATAATAATATTATTATTAATTTATTAAAATAATATTAATAAATATTAATTATTAACTAATCTATTTGTAATATTTTATAAATAGTCATAACTATAATAAACGATTAACTATTATAATTAAAATAGTTATAAATATTTTGATAATAGTTTATTTAATAATTATAAAATAGTTATTAATAATTAATAATTGTTTATTTCAAATTTATTATCATTTTAAATTAATAGAGTCCTATTAACATTAATATAATTAATATTCTATCTTATAGTAAATATCAACATTAATAATAATGTTATTATTAATTAATAATAAATTATAAGTTATAATTATATATAATATTATTTAATTATTCTAATTTAAATATTATTTAAATTAATTATTATACTTGTTTTTATTATACTAAGCTAATAAATTAATAAACAATTAATTATATATTATAATTTGATTATAAATTAATTTTTATATAATATAAAAATATAATTTAATAAAACAATGAATATTAAAATGATTTATAATTAATATTATTTTAATATTACAATTAAAATAATAAATTAATTTATTAATTATTCTAATAAATAATTATTTAATATTATTTAAATGTAATATTCATTATTATATTTAATAATAAAATAAACAATATGAATATTAAATTTAGTCTAATTTAATAAAAAAATAAATTATGAATAATTAAAGTTTAGCAATAATTGATAATAAATTGATTAAATATAAATTTATTACAATTAGTTCAAATAATTATGACTATTTAAACAATTATATATTTCAAGTCATTTTATTATATAATATTAAAAAAATAAATTAATAATTAATAGTTATTATTAATATTATTCAAATTATACTATAATATCGATAATATTAATCGATAACAATAAACTATTTAATAAGTACTAATCGATAGTACTACTTTATTAATAATATTAACAAATCTTTAAATGTTCATTTAAATATTAGTTATTAATAAAATAATACATTTACTATTAAAAATAATTTATTAATACTTCAAAAAATTATAAAAGATATAGAAAATAATTCTATTTACTGAACCAGTTCAAATAATTATAACTATTTGAACAATTATTTATTTCAAATTGTTAGTTTTATAGGTTATATGGTGATCCAAGAGGGAGGCGAATTCGATCTCTCCAAATTCTTCCCAAATAATGATTTTAATATAGTTGAATGAAAATTAAGACAATAAGCTCTTTCGATGAAAATATAATGAAGGCAATAACAATCAATGAACTTAAAAACAAATATGGACAACAATAAATTATAAGGATACAGGGATAGAGAAATCAAACACAATAATTTATAGAGGTTCGGTCCTTCTCCACAAGGCACCTATGTCCTCTCTCTTGGTTATCCACACCAAGGCTCAATTCCACTATGTGTTGAAGATTACAAACAAGCTTCTCCAAGCTTTACAAACTCAACACAATACACTCTTAAGGGTTATCCTCCACCTTAAGCTTACAATCACACAATACAAAATTTCAAGTGTTTGGCAAACTCTAAGAACCTCTCAAAGGTTGGGTGTTTGTTAATTTGAAGTACACAAAGGTATAGACAAGACAAAGATGAATGAATAACAAAAAGATAATTTGGATACAATGAATGCAAGGATATAGATTTTGAAGCTCTAAGAACTCTTGATTATTTGAGAAAAAGAAAATATTGCCTGTTAGCTCTTGCTCTCTTGATTCATCTTGATTCCTCTTGTTTCTTCTTGCTTCTTGGTGTGTTGGAGTGCCCAATTTATAGAGAAATTGAGAAACTATCCATTGGGGAAGCTTGGAGTGAAGAAATGCCCATTGGAATGATGAAAAAGTAGTCGTTGGATGTCTTCATGCCCAGAACCGATCGATCCCTTCTTGAGGGAATCGATTGGTTCATGTTAGTTCAAGCACGATTTTTTGCTTGAAAAGCCTTACCCGATCGATCCCTTCCTTGAGGGGATCGATCCCTTGCCTGGGTGATCAATCCTTTTTCTGGATTTTCAGCTTGGGGGGCATTCTGTTTGAGGAAGCAATCAATCCCTTCTAGAGGGGATCGATCCTGTCCAAGCTGGTGGTTATTTCCCGTTCTGTACTCTACTCACTAATTTGATCATAACTTGAGTTATACAAATCCAAATCACAAACCATTTCAATATTTAGAAACTAGACTTAAAGGGTTTTCGATCCATATAAAGTTCATCTCCTAATTCACGGTGTACGAATTATAGTGAATTTTTAAATCTACCCCTTGTGCAGTTTTCTAGACAACTGCAGTGTGTCTAGTAAAATTTGGATTTTCATTTTGTTTGATCCATTAGAAAGTAGACTCAAAGAGCTTTCTAGCCATATAAAATTCAAATATTAAAAACTTGTGAATTTATACATAAAAATAAAATAAGTTCAATGTTGGAAAACTTTGTTCTTGTAAAAACAACTTTCCTAACTTAATCTATTTCCCAAAACCAATATTATCAACATTGTATTAAGTCCAAAATGAATAAGTTCACTTTAAAAACAACAATTGGACTTTCATTTAAGCTCAAATAAATAATCTTTAAAGGTAGATTTGGTTTGAGAAATATGACATCAAGAAAGGTTTGTTTAAACTTTGAAAATCATATTATTTATTTAGTACCAAAATATAAAACTTAAGAACATGTACTAAATAAATCTTTTTCAAAATCTTGATCAAGTTTATTTAGCTTTAATGTTTTGTCATTTCAAAATAATGATCAATTCAAGACTAACACAAATCGTTATTACTTTTTGTTTTGTCATAAAACAATTATTTTTGTTAAGATAAGTTTGTTCAAAATAAAATAATATTAATTTATTAATAGTTAGAAAATTAATTAGTATGAGATTTAAAAAGTAAATTTGTTTACCAAACCATTTCAAATAGTTTTGACTATTTGAATAATTATATATTTCAAATTGTTATAATCTTTTATTTTGTCATTAAACAATTGGTTATGTTCATGCTATTTTATATAGAATAAAATAATATTAATTTAATAATATTCCAAAACTTAATAACTGAGAAAATTAAAAAATAAATCTAATTGTTGAATCAATTAAAATAGTTACGACAATATGAATGATTATATATTTTAAATCGTTATGACCTTTTCTTTTGTTGTAAAATAATTATTTTGTTCGTACAAGCTTATTTTGATTAAAATAATACTAATTTAATAATATTTTAAAAATTAATAAGTAAGAAATTTAAAAAGTAAATTTGTTTACAAATCAGTTCAAATGGTTAAGACTATTAAAACAATTATCTATTTAAAATCGTTCTGACCTTTTGTTTAGTTATAAAACAATTGTTCTAGTTCATACAAGCTTATTCAAAATAAATTAATAATAATTTATATGCATTCAAAAAAGGGATTTAAAAAAATAAATTAGTTTACCATTTGAACAATTTTCTATTTAAAATCATTATAACCTTTTAATTTTGTCATAAAACAATTATTTAAGTTAATACAAGCTTAGAGGGAATAAAATAATACTAATTTATTAATATTTTCTAAAATAATTAGTAAGAAATTTAAAAATAAATTTGTTTACCGAATCAATTAAATTATTATGGCCATTTAAATGATTATCTGTTTCAAATCATTATGACATTTTGTTTTGTCATAAAATATTTGTTTTTCATCATACAAGCTTATTTGAAATAAAATATTACTAATTTTTTAATATTTCAAAAATTAATAAGTAAAAGATTTAAAAAAATAAATATGTTTATCGAACTAGTTCAAATAGTTATGACTATTTGAACAATTATCAGTCTCAAATCATTAAGATCTTTGTTTTGTCATAAAACAATTATTTCTTATCATAAAAGCTCATTCAATTGAAAATAATACTAATTTAATAATATTTCAAAACTTAGTAAGAGATTTAAAAAAGAAATTTTTTTGCCGAACCAATTCAAGTAGTTAAAACTATTAGAATAATTATTTATTTCAAATCGTTCCAATCTTAGGTTTAGTCATAAAATATTTTTTTTATATCTTACATGCTTATTTGGAATAAAATAATCTAAATTTATTAACATTCAAAAAATTAATAAGCAAAAGATTTGAAAAAATAAATTTGTTTATTGAACAAATTTAAATAGTTATGACTATTTAGACAACTAAACAGTTACTAATTTTAATTAAATTATTAATATAGAATTAATTAATAATAATTAATATTGATATTAATAATAAATTATATTAATATTATTATTATTAGGTATTAGGATAATTTAATAATAAATTCTATTATTTGTAGTTTTTTCCTATAATATTTTATAAATATTTAAATTATTAGTAATAAATATTTTAATTAATTACAATAACTATTATATTGTTCTAATTATTTTGCTGTTGTTTTATGACAACTCAATTAAAAAACTTTTAATAAGTTTAAATTACAAAAGGTACGATTCAAATTTATTAACAAATTTTTAATTTAGTATGATTTGAAATAAATAAATGTTCAAATTGTTATAACTAATTGAACTAGTATGGTAAATAGATTTATTTATTAAATCTCTTATTAATTTTTAAAATATTAATAAATTAATATTATTTTTATTTCGAACAAACTTATATGAACATAAACATTTGTTTTATGACAAAACAAAAGGTCATAATGATTTAAAATAGATAATTATTCATATAGCCTTAACTATTTGAATTGGTTCGGTAAACAAATTTATTTTTTAAATCTATCAATTATTAATTTTCATAATATTACTAGATTAGTATTATTTTATTTCAAATAAGCCTGTATGAAGATAAATAATTGTTTTATGACAAAACAAAAGGTTATAACGATTGGAAATATATAATTGTTCAAATAGTCATAACTATTTAAACTGATTCGATAAATAGATTTATTTTTTGAATCTCCTACTTATTAATTTTTTAAATATTAATAAATTAATATTATTTTATTATGAATAGGCTTGTATGATGAAAAACAATTGTTTTATGACAAAACAAAAGTTCATAATGATTTTAAATAGATAATTGTTTAAATGGCCATAATTATTTGAATTGATTTGATAAACTGATTTATATTTTAAATCTCTAACTTATCAATTTTTATAATATTAATAAAGTAATATTATTTTATTTCATATAAGCTTTTATGAACTGAAACAATTGTTTTATGATAAAATATAAGGTGATAATGATTTTAAATAGATAATTGTTTAAATAGTAAAAAATATTTGAACTTGTTCAGTAAATAGATTTTTTTTTCTAATTTCTTACTTAATAATTTTTTGAATGTTAATAAATTAGTATTATTTTATTTCGAATAAGCATGTATGAGTTGAAACAATTATTTTATGACTAAACAAAAGGTTAAAATAATTTGAAATAGATAATTGTCCTAATAGTCTTAACTATTTGAACTGATTCAGCAAACACATTTATTTTTTAAATCCTTACTTATTAATGTTTAGAATATTATTAATTTAACAATATTTTACTCTGAATAAGCTTATTGAACAAAAATTAAATGTTTTAGGACAAAACAAAAATCATAACAATTGGAGATAGATAATTGTTCAAATAGTCATAACTATTGGAACTGGTTCGGTAAAGAGATTTAGTTTTTAAATCTTTTATTAATTTTCAAAATAGTAGTAAAATAGTATTATTTTATTCTGAATAATTTTGTATGAATAGTAACAATTGGTTTTGGAACATTAATTTTTAAATAAATTTATTTTTAAAATTTTTACTTATTAATTTTTGGAACATTAATAAATTTATATTATTTTATTTTAAATAAGCTTGAATGAATAGAACCAATTGTTTTATGACAAAACAAAAGGTTGTGATGTTTTGAAATAGATAATTATTAAAATAGTCATAACTATTTGAACTTGTTCAATAAATAGATTTATATTTTTAATTCTCTTACTTTTTAATTTTTGGAATATTAATAAATTAATATTATTTTATTTCTAATAAGCTAACATGAATTGAAACAATTTTTTTATTACAAAACAAAATGTTACATTGATTTGAAGTAGATAATTATTCAAATGGTCATGACTATTTGAACTTGTTTGGTAAACTTATTTTTTAAAAATATTTTACTTATTAATTGTTGAAATATTAATAAATCAATATTATTTTAATTCGAATAAGCTCGTATGGACGGAAACAATTGTTTTATGACAAACAAAAAAGTCATAAGAATTTAAAATAAATAATTATTCAAATAGTCATAATGATTTGAATTTATTCAATAAATAGATTTATTTTTTAAATCTTTTACTTATTAATTGTCTTAATATTAATAAATTTGTATTATTTTATTCGAATTAAGCTTATATGAACAAATAAAATCATTATATGACAAACCAAAAAGTTATAACGATTCTAAATCAATTATTGTTCAAATAACCATAATTATTTAAACTTGTTCGGTAAATAATACTAATTTATAATTAAATAATATTTAATTAGATATAACTTAAAAAATTATTTGAATATTATAATTATTATAATATTGTAGTATATTATTTTAACTATTTATTCAAATATATATAAATATATATTTATTGATTTGAATAATTACTCGAAAAAATTAAACAATATAATATTTTTATTATAATATTATAATTTTATTATGATACTTGGATTAATATATATTATTTTTTAATTTAAATTAGTTAAATTACATATTTATTACTTTATTAAATATAATAATAATAATTAATATAACTATTATACTATTGTAATATTTTTAGTTATATTAATAAATTATAATTATTATTTGATTTAATTTTTAATTTATATAAATAATTAATTATAAATTATAATTATATTTAAGATTCACAAAATAAGCATGGCAATATAGATAATTTATAATTATATGAATTTATAAATTATATTATTTTAATTAAAGTAATTTAGCACAAACTAAATTTATAATAATTTAAGTCTTAATTATTATAATAATTAATAGTTATTATATAATATTTTATATAAATATTATTTGGATATAGTAACTATTTTATTTTAAATAAGAATAAAATTAGGATAATTCTATTATATAAATTAATATTTTTATAGTTATATTATTTTAATAAATAATTTTTTCTATAATTATAATAATTATTATTATAAACAATTTATTATAATATTATACTACTATAACTGTTTTATTAAATTTATAATTTATTTATTTATTATATTAAATAGTAATTTATTATTATAAAATTTAATTAATTATATTTTAATTAATTATTAGAATGTTTTTAATATAAATTTATTATAAATATAAAATTAATTGTAAACAAATTTTATTTAAGATTAATTATATTAACAATAAATAATATTATAATATTTCAAATAATATATGTATTAATTAATAATCAAATAATATTAATTAATTATAATATATATAAATAGTTTTATAATTTATAAATTATAATAATTAATATTTTTATATTTAAATAATTAATAATTATAATATATTTAATAATAATGTTAATAATATAAATTATTAAGTCTATATATTACTTAGTTAATAATTTTATAGACATGAAACAAATATTAATAAAATTAACTATTATCATAGTCATTTGGTAATATATTATATTAATTACTAATAATTAATTATCTTATAATAAATTATAATCTAGTTATAATTTTATTTCAATTATAAAATGATTGAAATAATAATAAGATTTTTTCAAATATTAAATTATATAGTTATTTTGAAATTTATTAGTTAATATTTTATATAATAATTATTATAACTACTTTTAATTTAATAACAAAATTCATATGTTCATAATTATTTGAACTAGTTCGGTAAATTGATTTATTTTTTAAATCTCTTATTAATTTTTAAAATATTAATAAATTAGTATTATTTTATTTCAAATAAGCTTGTATGATCAAAAACAAATATTTTATGATAATACAAAAGGTCATAATGATTTGAAATATTAACTGATTCAGTAAACAGATTTATTTTTTAAAATTTCTTACTTATTAATTTCAAAAATATTAATAAACTAGTATTATTTTATTTCGTCTAGGCTTGTATTAACTGAAATAATTATTTTATGACAACCAAAATAATTAAATTATTTGAATAGCTATTTATTTAATCAATTAATAAATAAACATATTTAATTTTTAAATCAATTACTTAAATAGTAAAAATTAAACAATAAATTTAGTAACAAAATATTTAATAGATAATTATTAAATATTTTAATTAATAGATATAATATTGATATAGCTATTATTTATTTTTAATCAAGAAGCCAAAAAACAATATTATATAAATATACAATCTATTAAATAGATTTAATAATTAATATATTATTTAAAATAATTGCAATCAATAATAGCATAATAATATTAATAAGTATATAATATATTATTAATAATTAATAATATAAATTTAATAATTGTTTATAATTATTACTAAATTAAATACTAATATCTTATAATAATTACTATTTTGAATTATAATGAAATAATAATAATTATAGTATAATTATTAGTTAATATAGAGATTATAATATTAATAATTTAAATAGAAACTAATTTTATAATAATTAATAATTATAAGTATTATAATCTCTATATAACAATAATTATTAATTGTATAAATTGATATATTGTTATTATTATTATAATTAATCTAAATTAGATTAATTAGTTATAATCTAATTTATATGTATATTACAACTATATTTATGTATTATATTTTTAGTTATTATAATATAATAACTTTATATTATATTTATTTTGAATAAGATTTGGATATCTAATTCAAATACTAGTTTTTTTAACACGTGCCGTGTGATGTGTGAAAATATTTTGTTATTTTTTTTGTAATTAATTTTTTAATTCATTTTAAAATTTTATATTATCTTAATAAAAAATGTACATATTTTCAAAATTATATAAGGACTAAACATATATACAATATGTAATTAATATTATTTAAATTATTTTCTAAATTAATAAGTAAAAAATAAAAAATAACTATGTTCATCAAATCAATTAAAATAATTATGGCCATTTGAATAATTATCGATTATTATTATAAGAATTTAATTAAATATTTAATTACTAATAAGTTATTATAGTAATTATAATAGTTATTATATAATTATAATTATATAAATTGGTTTAATCAGTTATAAAATTTTAAATAATAATTATATTGTTAATCATAAATATAATTATAATTAATAATTAAATTAGAATTTAATTTAAAATTTATTTAAATGTTAAATATAAGTAAATTTATTTATTTCCTTAACTATTAAATATATTATTAATATATATATATATATAATAAGTATTGAAACAATTATTTATCTAATATTATTAATATAGCAATTAATAATATTTTATCAATAATATTTATTTAATGTTAAATAATATTATAATAAATATATTTTTAATTAATTTAAATTAAGATATATTTTAATTAGATTTATATCCATGACTTAATTATTAGTCATAAAATATTTAGTTATTTATTAAATAAAATAATTGTTAACTTAGATTTATAATTAAATCTAATATATTATATATTAATAATAAAATAGATATTATTATTAGTATTAAATAGATAATACTAATTCTTGAAGATATGATATTAATAGTATAATTAATTTATATAATATTATTAAATATTATAACAAATATTTATTATTCAGATTATTTATTAAAATAATATTTTATTATATAATTAATAATATATTGATAAATATATTATACTAATTATTTCAATTAGCATTAATTTAAATATAAATTATATAATTTAAATTAAGTTTAATAATATAAATAATTGATTATTTAAAAATTATTTAGTATTTAGTAAAGTATTTAAATAATTAATACTAATTTAAATTAATATTTGAACTTTAATATATTAAATATTTAAAGTTTAATATTTGAATTGTTTATTAATTGTCAAAATAATAATTTATTATTAAATTGTAATTATATAAAATATTAAGTTATATCTTGAAATTATTATTATAATATTAATATACATTATATTTATTAAATAGTATATTATTATAATACTATAATACAATTAATAGTTTATTAATTTGATATTTATTCATAACGTATAAATTATGATACTGTAATTATAATTTATATAAATATATAAAAAATAATAGTAAATAAACAATCATTTTATAATTGAAATATAATTATAACTAGATTTTTATTACTGATTCAAAAAACAAATTTATGTTTTAAATTTCTTACTTATTAATTTTAGAAATATTAATAAATTAGAATTATTTTAGTCGTATAAGCTTGGATTAGCTAAAACAATTTTTTTATGACAAAACAAAAGTAATAACGATTTGAAATAGGTAATTGTTTAAATAGTCATCATTATTTGAACTAGTTCGAAAAGTTATAATTATGTTTTTGTTTAGTCAAATAATTATAACTATTTGAATAATTATCTATTTTAAATCGTTATTACTTTTTGTTTTGTCATAAAACAATTGTTTTTGTTAATATAAGTTTGTTTGAAATAAAATAATATTGTTTTATTAATATTTAGAAAATAAATCTGTAAGAGATTTAAAAAGAAAATCTACTTACCAAACCATTTCAAATAGTTTTGACTATTTTAATAATTATTTATTTTAAATTGTTATAACTTTTTATTTTATCATCAAACAATTGGTTCTGTTCATACTATTTTATTTAGAATAAAATAATACTAATTTAATAATATTTTGAAACTTATAACCAAGAAAATTAAAAAATAAATCTAATTGTCAAACCAATTCAAATAGTTAAGACTCTATGAATGATTATCTATTTCAAATCGTTATGATCTTTTCTTTTAACATAAAACAATTGTTTTGTTCATACAAGTTTATTTGGATTAAAATAATACTAATTTAATAATATTTGAAAAATTAATAAGTAAGAGATTTAAAAAATAAATGCGTTTACTGAATCAGTTCAAATGGTTAAAATTATTAGAATAATTATCTATTTCATATCATTTTGATCTTTTGTTTAATCATAAAACAATTGTTTTAGTTCATACGAGCTTATTCAGAATATATTAATACTAATTTATTAACATTTGAAAAATTAATATGAAAGAGATTTAAAAAAATAAAATATGTTTACCAAATAAATTCAAATAAGTGATTTAAAAAGTGAATATGTTTACCAAATCAGTTCAAATAATTATGGTCATTTCAACAATTATCTATTTCAAATTGTTCTTACCTTTTGTTTGGTCATATGACAATTGTTTTTTATTATACAAGCTTATTCAGAATAAAATAATACTAATTTATTAATCTTTCAAAAATTAATAAGTAAGAGATTTAAAAAATAAATTTGTTTACAAAATCAATTCAAATAGTTATAACTATTAGAGCAGTTGTATACTTCAAATTGTTATAACCTTTTGTTTTGTCATAAAACAATTATTTTTGTTCATACAAGCTTATTTGAAATAAAATAAAACTAATCTAATAACATTATGAAAATTAATGACTAAGAGATTTAAAAAATAAAATTGTTTGCCGAACTAGTTCAAATAGTTAAAACTATATGAATAATTATCTATTTCAAATCATTATAACATTTTGTTTTGTCATAAAACAATATTTTCAATTCATACTAGCTTATTTAGAATAAAATAAAATAAATTTATTAAAATTTTAAAAATTAATAAGTAAGAGAATTAAAAAATAATTATGTTTACCTAACCAATTTAAATAATTATGACTATTTGAATAATTATCTATTTCAAATTGTTATGACTTTTTGTTTTGTCGTAAAACTAATGTTTTTGTTCATATAAATTTGTTTGAAATAAAATAATACTAATCTATTAATATTTCAAAAGTTAATAAAAATTTTAAAAAACAAATCTGTTTATCAAACTGGTTCAAATTAAGACTATTTAAGCAATTATTTATTTCAAATCATTATGACTTTTTGTTCTATTATAAGATAATAGTTTCTATTTATTCAAGTTTATTCGGATTAAAATAATATAAATTTATTAATATTTTAACAATTAATAAGTAAAAAATGTAAAAAATTAAATATGTTTACTAAACTAGATCAAACAGTCATGACTATTTGAATAGTTATCTATTTCAAATTGTTATGACATTTTCTTCTGTCATAAAAAAATTATTTCAATTCATATAAGTTTATTCGAAATAAAATAATATTAAGTTATTAATATTTTAAAAATTAATAATTAAGAGATTTAAAAAATGAATCTGTTTACTGAACAAGTTTAAATAATTATAATTATTTGAACAATTATTTTTTGGAAATCGCTACAACCTTTTACTTTGTCATAAAATGATTTTTTCTGTTCACACAAGCTTATTTTGAATAAACTAATACAAATTTATTAAATTAAGACAATTCATAAGTAAAAGATTTAATAATAAATCTATTTACTGAACAAGTTCAAATTGCTATGACTATTTGAACAATTATTTATTTCAAATTGTTATGACTTTTTGTTTTGTCATAAAACAATTATTTTTGTTCATACTAGCTTATTCGAAATAAAATAATATTAAGTTATTAATATTTTGACAATTTATAAGTAAAAAATTTTTAAAAAAATATGTTTGCCAAAAAAGTTATTAATTAATAAAATTATACATAATTTATTATAATAAATTATTTAAAATTAATAAATTCATATATTAATCAGTCAAAATCAAATAGATTATAATTTATTTATTGATTAATAATAAACAGATTTATTATTAGGTTGATTTGAGAGCAATGCCACCTTTTTTTATTGGTTCTTATTCCCTTTTGAGCTTCATCTCATACTTAAGGAGAGAACTCATTAGTTTATCCAAAGAAAGTGTGTGAGGATCTTTGGACTCTTTAATGGCTATCACTTTAGCTTCCCAGCTCTATGGTAGGCTATTAAGAATTTTCTTCACCATCTCTACATTTGAGTAAGTTTTCGCAAGAGCCTTCAAACCATTAATGATGTCGGTGAAGCGGTTTGACATTTCACTAATGGTTTCATCTGATTTCATCTTGAATAACTCATAATCATAAGTGAGCATGCCAATTTTTATCTCTTTCCCTTGATTGATACCTTCATTGAACAAATATGGAATAAATAGAAATAAAAACATTAAGAAAAGGAAATATTTATTTTATTAAGATTATTTCTTAATCTTAATAAATTCAACCTTATGACTGTATCCTAGTTTGAGAAATATTATATATCAAGATTGTATATAACAATTATTATACAATTAATAAATTCATATATTAATTAGTTATTCAATCCTTATTAATTTTGAATTAAACCATAATTATTTGTTTCTATTCATACAAGTTTATTAATATTATTAATAAAATTAATAATAGGCTTATTTGAAATATTAATTAATATTTAATAGATATAGGCTTATGATAATTTAATAATATTAAATTTAATATTAATATAGAATTAAATAAAATTATTAATATTAATAATATTAATATCATTGATATTAATTAATTAAACTATCAATTGATAATTGTTCAAATGGACAATATTGATTAAAAATAATATTAATCTATTTTATCTATAAAAGTTTTAATAATTAATTTCAATATTGTATTATTAAAATATTATTTTAAATTATCTATTTTCAATATTATTTAATTTAAAAATTAAATTATCTATTTAATATTAATAATTAAGTAATAAAATATATTTTAAATATCTATTTTAGTCATAATGTTTTGAAATAGATAATTGTACAGATAGTCATAACTATTTGAACTTATTCGGTAAACATATTCTTTTTTTAATTCTCTCACTTATTAATTTTTAGAATATTAATAAATTAGTATTATCTTACTTCAAATAAGCTTATATGAATTGAAACAAGTGTTTTGTTAGAAAAGAAAAGGTCATAATAATTTGAAATAGATAATTATTGAAATATTAATGACTATTTGAACTTGTTTGGTAAATATATTTATTTTTTAAATATTTTATTTATTAATTGTCAAAATATTAATTAATTAATATTATTTTAATTTGAATAAACTTGTATGAACAGAAATAATTATTTTATGACAAAACAAAAAATCATAACATGTTGAAATAAAAAATTGCTCAAATAGCCATAATGATTAGAACTTGCTTGGTAAACATATATTTTTTTAAATCTTTTACTTATTAATTGTTTTAATATTAATAAATTTGTATTATTTTATTCGAAATAAGCTTAGATAATAGAAAAAATTCTTTTATTACAAAACAAAAGGTTATAGCTATTTCAAATAGATAATTATTCAAACAGTCCTAATTATTTAAATTTGTTTAGTAAACAAAGTCATTTTTTAAATCTCTTTGTTATTAATTTTTTGGATTATTAATAAATTAGTATTATTTTATTTTGAATAAGCTTATATGAACTGAAACAACTTTTTTATGACAAATCAAAAGGTCATAACAATTTAAAATAGATAATTATTCAAATTATCATGATTATTTGATTTAGTGTGGTAAACATATTTTAAAATTTTTTACTTACTAATTGTCAAAATATTAATAAATTAGTATTATTTTAATGCAAATAAGCTTGTATGAATAAAAACAATTGTTTTACAACAAAACAAAAAGTCATAATGATTTGAAATAAATAATTGCTCAAATAGTCATAACTTTTTGAACTAGTTTGATACATAGATTATTGTCTAAATCACTTATTAATTTTTGAAATATTAATAGATTAGTATTACTTTATTCCGAATAAACTTATATGAACAAAAACGTTTGTTGTATGACAAAACAAAAAGTAATAATGATTTGAAATATACAATTGTTCAAATAGTATAATTTTTTAAACTAGTTAGGTAAAGAATTATTTTTTAAATCTCTTACTTATTATTTTTTGAAATACTAATAAATTTATTTTATTTTATTTCAAATAAGCTAGTATGAATTGAGAAAATTGGTTTATGACAAGACAAAAGGTCATAACGATTTAAAATAGATAATTATTCATATAGTCTTAACTATTTGAATTGGTTCGGCAAGCAAATTTATTTTTTAAATCCCTTAGTTATTAGTTTTTGGAATATTATCAGATTAGTATTTTTTTTTTATTTTGAATAAGCTTGTATGAACAAAAATAATTGTTTTATGACATAACAAAAGGTTATAATGATTTGAAGTATAGAATTGTTCAAATAGTCATAACTATTTGAACTAGTTTGATAAACAGATTCATTTTTTAAATCTCTTATTAATTTTTGAAAGATTAATAAATTATTATTATTTTATTTCAAATAATCATGTATGATAAAAAACAATTGTCATATGAGCAAACAAAAGGTCATAACGATTTGAAATAGATAATTGTTGAAATAACCATAATTATTTAAACTAATTTGGCAAATAGATTCACTTTTTAAATCACTTATTAATTTTTGGAATATTAATAAATTGGAATTATTTTATTTTTAATAAGCTTGTATGAACTGAAACAATTATTTTATGACAAAACATCACAATGATTTTAAATAGACAATTGTTCAAATAGTCGTAACTATCTGAATTTGCTTGATAAACAAATTTATTTTTTTAAACTCCTACTTATTAAATTCTTTTTATTTTGGATAAGCTTTTATGAATTGAAACAATTGTTTTATGTCAACTAAAGGTCATAATGATTTTATAAAAATAATTGATCAAATAGTCATAACTTTTTAAACTTGTTTGGTAAACAAATTTATTTTTTCAAATTTTTTGCTTATTAATTTTCCAAATGTTCATGAATTTGGATTATTTTATTCCAAATAAGCTTATAAGACATGAAAAAAATATTTTATGACTAAACAAAAGGTTTGAACTATTTGAAATAGATAATTATTCTAATTGTTTTTACTATTTGAACTAGTTTAGCAAACATATTTAATTTTTAAATCTCTTATTAATTTTTGAAATATTATTAAATTAGTATTATTTTTAACCAAATAGGCTTCTATGAGTAGACACAATTGTTTTATGACAAAACAAAAATTTTAACGATTTGAGATTGATAATTGTTCAAATAGTCATAATTATTTGAACTGGTTTGGTAAATAAATTTATTATTTAAATCTGTTACCTATTATTTTTGAAATATTAATCAATTAGTATTATTTTATTTCAAATAAGCTTGTATGATAAAAAACAATTGTATTATGACAAAATAAAAGGTTATAATGATTTGAAATAGATAATTATTCAAATGGCCATAATTATTTTAAATGATTTGGTAAACAGATTTATTTTTTAAATTTCTTATTAATTTAGGAAATATTAATAAATTAGTATTATTTTATTCCATCTAAGCTTGTATTAACTAAAACAATTGTTTTATGACAAATTAAAAGGTTATAACATTTTTAAATAGACAATTGTTCAAATAATAATAACTATTTAAACTTGTTCAGCAAACAGATTTATTTTTTAAATCTCTTGCTTATTAATTTTTCAAATGTTAATAAATTAGTATTAATTTATTCTGAATAAGCTTGTATAAATTGAAACAATTGTTTTATGACTAAAAAATGGTCAAAACGATTTAAAGTATATAATTATTCTAATAATCTTAACCATTTGAAATGATTCTATAGATAAATTTTATTTTTTAAATCTCTTACTTATTAATTTTTTAAATATTATGAAATTAGTATTATTTTAATATGAATAAGCTTTTACAAACAAAACAATTATTTTATGACAAAAGAAAAGATCATAACAATTTGAAATAGATAATCATTTATATAGTTTTAACTATTTGAATTGGTTCAGTAATTAGATTTATTTTTTAGTTTTTTTGGTTATTAAGTTTTGGAATATTATTAAATTTGCATTATTTTATTTCGAATAAAATAGTATAAATAGAACAAATTATTTGATGACAAAATAAAAGGTTATAATGATTTGAAATAAATAATTATTCAAATAGTCAAAACTATTTGAAATGGTTTGGTAAGCAGATTTACTTTTTAAATCTCTTACTGATTCATTTTCAAAATATTAATAAATTAGTATTATTTTATTTCAAACAAAGTTATATTAACAAAAATAATTGTTTTATGACAAAATGAAAAGTAATAATGATTTGAAATAGATAATTGTGTAAATAGTTATAATTATTTAAACTAGTTTCATAAGTAGAATTATTTTTTAAATCTCTTATACATTTTTGAAATATTAATAAATTAATTTTATTCTATTTCAAACAAGCTTCTATGAGCTTAAATAATTATTTTATGACCAAACAAAAGGTTATAACAAGTTGAAATAAATAATTTTTCATATAATCTTAACTATTTGAACTGGTTTGACAAACGAATTTATTTTTTAAATCTCATAGTTATTCATTTTCAAAATATTACTAAATTATTATTACTTTATTCCGAATAAGCTTGTATGAATAGAAACAATTTTTTTTATAATAGAGCAAAGGTTATAACAATTTGAAATAGATAATTGTTCAAATAATCATAACTATTTAAATTGGATCAACAAATAGATTTTTTTTTAAATCTCTTATTAATTCTTGAAATATTAATAAATTACTATTATTTTATTTAGAAAAATCTTATTTGTTGAAAAACAATTGTTTTATGACAAAATAAAAGGTAATAATGATTTAAAATAGATAGTTGTTTAAATGGCCATGATTATTTGAATTGATTCAGTAAACTGATTTATTTTTTAAATCTCTTGTTTATTAATTTTTGAAATATTAATAAAGTACTATTATTTTATTTTAGATAAGTTTTTATGAACTAAAATAGCTATTTTATGACAAAACAACTGGTCATAATGATTTTAAATAGATAATTATTGAAATAGTCATAACTATTTGAATTTGTTCGATAAATAGATTTACTAAATAATATTCATTATAAATATTTTAATGAATATTTTTAATAATTATATAATTATTATTAGAATTATTAATAGTAGATTTTAATATTTATCTATTAAATTTTAACCAATATATTTAACGTAATATAACAATTCTAACATTTGATATTATTCAATAGCGATATTAAACAATAAATATTAGTTATTAATATTAAAATATTGTTTAGTCCTTATATATAAGGTCTTCTTGAAAAGACCTTCAATCCCACGGGTAAGATTAGAAACGGCTTTGTCCTTTTGGGCCATCATCGTTAAATATAGGTCATTGTAAATTATATTATTTATACTAAATATTTTATTTATAAGTTAGTTATAAGTTATAAATTTATAACTTTATAAAATATTTTATAAATTTATTAACTATTATTTTTATATAAACATTAATAGTTAATAATATAAATATTATATAAAACTTATTATAAAATTATAATAAAATATAATAGTTATGAATTTTTTGAATAGTATTATATTAGTATTATTTTATTCCAAATAAACTTGTATGAACATAAATAATTGCTTTATTACTAAGATTAAAGCAATAATTTATTATATGATTATAAATAAATAACTATAATTATTTGTTAATTAAATTATTTATAATATTTAATAAATTATTTATTAATTAATAATTAATAAATTATATAATAACATAATAAGACATTTATAAAATAATAGTTATCAAATTTATAAGTTAATATAAATTAATTAAGTTATTATATTATATATGAAGAATTTACATATATAAAACAATTTATAATTAACTAAGAATAATAATATTATTATAAACAATAATATAAATTATTATTAAGATATTATAAATAATATTATAAATATATTTTATTATAATTTTATAATAATTTTTAATATAATATTTATATTATTAACTATTAATGTTTATATAAAAATAATAGTTAATAAATTTATAAAATATTTTATAAAGTTATAAATTTATAACTTATAACTAACTTATAAATAAAATATTTAGTATAAATAATATAATTTACAATGACCAATATTTAACGATGATGGCCCAAAAGGACAAAGCCGTTTCTAATCTTACCCGTGGTATTGAAGGTCTTTTCAAGAAGAACAAGGTAAGCTATGTAAAAGGCTATGGAAAGTTCATTTCTCCCTCTTGTAAAAGGCAAGAATATCATAAAACAATTGTTATACTTATATTTATATTAATTTATATAATTTTCTAATTACAATATGATATTATAATACAATTAAAAATTATAATATTATAAATATAATATATTAATATATTAATATAATAATTAAATTTAATTATATACATAATTATTAATTATATTAACATAATTAACTTATAATAATCTTTTGTAAGTTATTTATTGATAATAAATTGTATGTTTGGAGCTAATAAATTATTATAATTTATCTAATAGATAATTATGAAAGCTTGTATATATATTAAATTAAAATAACATATTTAAAATAAATTAAATATTTATAATTATTTTACAATTAATTATATTAATTTTTATTAATATAAGAGAAATATATTTATATTAAATATATAAATAATTTAGTTTATTTATTAAAATAATAAGAGTTATTATTAATTATATAATAATTGAAATAGTTACTATAATTTGAATTATTATGGATTATAATTATATTTTAATAATAATATAATTATTTATTATTATAATAAGGATATTTTTATTTATAATATTGAAAAACAAGATTTGAAAAATAATTATAATAAAATTATTTACAATTTATAATTTAAGCAAGAGATTTCAAATAGTCATGATTATTAACAATATTATTTTAATTTAAGCAACAATTAATTATATATATTATTGATAACTAAATTACACATTAATTTAATTATACTGATAAACTATTGTGTATTTACTTAATTCGCGTTATAATAATATACTATTTATTTATAAATAAATTTATAACTAAGTAACTAATAATAAATAACTTATAATAATTTATAAGTTTTTATAAATTGAAACAATTCTTTTATGTCAAAACAAAAAGTCATAACGATTTTAAATAAATAATTATTCAAATAGTCATAACTATTTGAACTTGTTTGATAAAGGGATTTATTTTTTCAGTTCAATATGTTTAAAGTCAGTTTCAGTAAGATTTGGTTAGTATCGTACCTAGGAAATTATTTTGATGATGCCATAATTAAAAATATTAAATAAAAATATTTTATTTAATAATTGAAATTATTAAATATTCATTAATAATAATATTATAAATATATATGTATTCAAATTATAACTATTTGAATTATAATTAATTTTTATAATTAATAATTAATAATATATAATTATATATTTATTATATTATCATTAATAATAATTTATAAATTAAGTATATTATATAAAATAATTATATAAGTTATTATTTATATTATTATTAATATTTAATATTTATATTTCCTAAATATTATATCTATTTATAATATTATTTTTGTCACGACTAATGATATATATTAGTATTATTTTAATACTAATTAAAATATAATTATTTTATATTGAAATACTATAATCTATTTCAATAATTATTATAATATTATTATTAATTGATTAACAAGTTTGTTTGAAACAAAATAAACAAATTTATTAAACATAATATATATTATTATAACAAATTAGTTATAGTTTATATTAATAATTTATATTAACAATTATTCAAAATAAAATATAATTATATACTTAATAAAATAGTTATATTTATATTAATTATAATTAATTTCATAAATTAATATTTATAATTATTAAAAATTAAAAATTATTATAATTTAATTAATAATTATTAAATTAATTATAATAATCAATTGTTTAATTTATTATTAAAAATATATTACTTATTAATATATATTTGTATTATATATATTATTAATACAAGTTCAAATAGTTATGATATAACTTAATTATAAATAGTTATGACTATTTGAACAATTATTTATTTAAAATCGTTATGACCTTTTGTTTTGACAAAAAACAATTGTTTCAGTTCATAAAAGCTTATTCAAAATAAAATAATACTAATTTCTTAATATTTCAAAAATTAATAAGCAATTATAATTTATTATTATAATAATATTAGTAATTAATATAAAATAGTTAATTAATGATATTTATTAGTTAAATAATATTAACAATAATTTTTATGACTATTTATTGATATTAATAAATAGTAATAAAAAATTGTCATAATTTTTATAAATTTGTTACAAATTTATACTAAAACATTCAATTATTATATTAACGATAATTTGGACTAATACTTTATAAACAATTATTATTGTATTAATTTAATAATATTATAGTATTATTTGAATATAACTAAAAGTCAAATTATTTAATATAATTTGTATACTATTGTTTATTAGTAAATAAACAATCCTTAATAATTTAAAAAATTATTTAGTTAATAAATAATTTAGTAAATAAATTATTTAAAATTATATAATTATATAATTATTTTTTAATTAGTATAATATTTAAACATGTAAGTATTAACAAAATAGACCTTTTGTAACAAGTTCTATATTATTTATTATTGTTTAATAAATAAGTAATATTATTATTATATTAATAATTTAAATTAATTTTTTATTAATATAATCAAATAAATATTAATTAATTTAAAGAATATATTGAAATAAATAAATTATTTTATACTTCAAACTAAAAAATTATTAAATAATAAAATTTATATTATAAAATTATAATCAATAATATTTATTGATAATATTTAAATTATTATCAATATTTTATATATTTTATTTTATGATAATATTTAATTATAATTTAATTATTATATACTAATAATTATATGAACTAATATACTTTTAAAATAATTAACTATTTAAAATATTTAATTTATAAAAATTATTATAATATTATATTTATATTATTACTAAAGATTTAAAAATTACTATTTATTTATTCAAATAAACAATTCCAATTATGTATATTAATAAATTATTAGTATTTTTTAATATTTTAAACTAATTAATATTATAATATTTATAATAGAATACAACATTTAAAATTATATTCTATTTTATAATTTATTATTATATTATTAAACAAATTAATATTTATATAATTATTATTTTATTATTAAACAAATTATATATTATAATTATTACAATATATTTAATTATATATTATAAAATAGTTAAATATTTATTAGTTTTAATAATGTAGATAATTATTATTCATAATTTTATAAGATTTAGTAATATTTAATTAGCAATATATATATTAAATAATAAAAATAAATCTGAATAATTAATGATTATTAAATTGAATAGTTAATTCAAAATATGACTATTATTAATATTTATACTAATAAAATAATTATATTAAAATAATATTCAATTAATTAATATTTAAATTTATTAATTAATAAATTATTATAATAATTTTTAATTTTTAATATTACCATTAATTATAATCTATTAATTATAATACATAATTATTGGTATCATTATAAAATTGAATAATTATCCATAATCACAATTTGATTAGTAATAAATAAATTAACAATAATTTTAAATTTAACAATTAATTAAAATTTTAATAAGTAATAATAATTAGACTATTAGAATCAAATAAGTTTATTATAAATTTCTATTATAATAAACAATACTATTTATTATAATATATACTAATTTATAATTACTTATTTTT
Source organism: Durio zibethinus (assembly GCF_047325235.1). Lineage (NCBI taxonomy): Eukaryota > Viridiplantae > Streptophyta > Magnoliopsida > Malvales > Malvaceae > Durio > Durio zibethinus. Next base: position 26,998,827 of record NC_143164.1, on the reverse strand, counting down.
AAACTATATTTATTATTATATAAATAGTAATTTTAAGAAATATTATTATATAAATTAATTATATAACTTATATAATTAAATAAATTATAAATTATTATATTTATCATTATAATAATTAATTGTAATATTATAATCATAATATAATTATAATTTTTTGCTTATATTAATTATATTTATATATGATATTATTTCGTAATAAATTTTCTCATTAATTGTTTATTTATTAACAATAATTATTATTAATAATATAGTATATAATTATTATTAATAATATTAATTAATTGTATAATAAATAATATCTATTTATCGAATTATATAATTAACAATTATATAAAAATTATTATTATATAATAGTAAATTAAAATAAATATTGATTCAGTAATTTAATAATAATATTACTATTATTAATTGATATTAATTGATTAGTATTAAACTATAATATGTTGAGTCATTAAAAATTATAATTAATATTGTTTAATTAATTATTAACTATTTGACTTAAATAAAAGTTTAACAACTATCAATTAAATTATCAATATTATTACGAATATAACTGTTAGCCTTGAATTGATCCTTATTTTGAAATGACAAAACATTAAAGCTAAATAAACTTGATCAAGATTTTGAAAAAAATTTTATTTAGTACATGTTCTTAAGTTTTATATTTTGATACTAAATAAATAATATGATTTTCAAAGCTTAAACAAACCTTTCTTGGTTTCATATTTCTCAAACCAAATCTATCTTTAAAGATTATTTATTTGAGCTTAAATGAAAGTCCAATTGTTGTTTTTAAAGTGAACTTGTTCATTTTGGACTTAATACAATTTTGATAATATTGGTTTTGAGAAATAGATTAACTTAAGAAAGTTGTTTTACAAGAACAAAGTTTTCCAACATTGAACTTGTTTTATTTTTCTGTATTAATTCACAAAGTCTTAATGTTTGAATTTTATATGGTTGGAAAGCTCTTTGAGTCTACTTTCTAATGGATCAATCAAAATTAAAATCCAAATTGTCTAAGAAATGATTTTGAATTTTTACTAGATACTCTGCAGTTGTTAGAAAAACTGCACAAGGGGTAACTTTGAAAATTCACTATAATTCATACTCAATGAATTAGGTGATTAATTTTATATGGATAGAAAGCCTTTAAGTCTAGTTTCTAAATCTTTGAACGGTTTGTGATTTGGATTTATATAACTCAAAATATGATCAAATTAGTGAGTAGAGTGCAAAATTAGAGATAACCACCTAGCCACTGATAGGATCGATCCCCTCATGAAAGAGATCGATTGGGTCATGATTTTCAAGTGAAGAATGGTTCAAAACATAAACCAATTGATCCCCTCAAGCAAGGGATCAATCAGCTCTGGGTAAAAACACTCCAACGGCTATTTTGTTCTCCCAAACACTTCCAACGACTACCTCTTCAATTTCTCTATAAATTGGGCACTCCAACACACCAAGATGATTGATGAATCAAGAGAGCAAGAGCCAATAAGCCACATTTTCATTCTCTCAAAAAATTAGGAGTTTTTAGAGCTTCAAAGTCCATATCTTTGTATTTATTGTATCCAATTTTTATTTGTCTGAATCAAGAGAGTAAGAGCCAATAAATATCATTGTGTTTGATTTCTCTATCCCTATCTTCTTACAATTTAGTGTTGTTTATATTTGAGTTTAGATTCATTAATTTTTATTGTTTGCATTATATTTTCATCAAAAGTGCTTATTTTTTTAATTTCCATTCAACTATATTGAAATCATTTGTTTGGGAAGAATTTGGAGAAATCCAATTCACCCCCCTCTTGGATCACCATCTAACCTTTAAAGCTAACAATAACTATTATTGAAATATTATTAAATTAGTATTATTTTATTCTAAATAAAATATTGCTATGTAACTATAAGTATTGGTTAATTTGATTATAATATAAACAATTATTATAATTACAATATTTTGTTATAATAATTTTAATATTTATAAATATTACTTGATTAATAATATTATTAATAATATATTTAATATTATAATTTATTGCATATAAGAATAAATAATTATATTTATTTAATCAAATAATCTCTTATAATAACTAATAATTTATTAATAATATTACATTATATTATAAATATTGATTATTATTTTATAATTAATATATATAAATTATTATTTATAATTATATTAGATTATTAGAATAATATTTATAGTACTAATTATATTATATATTTATTATTATATTATTTGAATTATTAATATAATTATAATTAATTTATATTGTAAGCAATAGTTATATTAATTATAAATTATTTATAATATTATATAACTATTAATACTATAATTATTAACTTAATTCTAATTATTAAGTTATAATAATATTATTATTATTTAATAAAAATTAAATTATGAATAATTTAATATTTAATTAGATATAACAAAAATAATTTTAGTAATAAATTTGATTAATTATATCAAATAAATTTAATATTTAGTTTACTTTTAACTAAATATAATAAAAATTTTATAATTAATTTAATTAATATGTTATTATAATGAGATATAACTATTTATTAAGTAATTTATTAATAAGAGATTTAAAAACTAATACTAATCTACTCATATTTAAATAATAATTTAAATAGTAAAACAATTATTTATATTAGCAAATAAATTCTTGATAATATATTGAATATATTAACTTATTATTAATATTAATATTAATTATATTTTAGGTTTTTTTTAATTAATTGTTAATTAAATATTATATTTATTTAATTATAAATAATATATATTATTCAATAGATCAAGTTAAAATATTAATTTTAATAAATAAATAGTCAAAATAATTGACTATAAAAATCATCAATGAATTAATATTTATAAAATATTATAAAATTAATATTCAAATATTTTAAAAATTATTTAACTAATATTAAATATTAGTAATATTAAACAATATATTATATATTGTATTAGCTTATATAATAATTAATATTATTAGAAACAATTGTAAATATTTTAATTATTGTTATTAATTAATATTAGTTAATTTATTAATTAGCATTTATTACTTAGTAAATGTAATTAATTAATTATATACTATTTGATAATAATTTTAATTAATATTTTATTATTAAATTATTTAAATAATTAATAATTATACTATAATATAAAATATTTATTATGTTAAATATTTATAATTAATAATTAATTGTTAATTAGGATATATATGTATTAGAATATAATGATTATTATTAAATGTATAACCCATTTAAATTTAATTATTATTAAAAATTATTTTAATATTTAAAATATTAAATAAGTTAATAGAGATTATTAAACTAATATAATAATTTAAATTATCAACTAATCGATAATTATATAAGATTATATAAGTTAATATTTGAATTATGTTTTAAATAAATGTTTTTGTTCACAAAATTGATAGATAATATCAATTTAGTATGATTATAATATACTAATAAATCTTTAGAATTTAATAATCATTTTTATCATTAATAATGATATTATTATTTTTATCATTATTATTATTATTAAATATAATAATTTATTAATTAAATTTATTATTAGTTATAAGCAATAAATTATAATATTAAATAATTCAAATTATTTATTTATAAGTTTGTATAACTATTTGTTATTATTAATATTAAATATTATTAAATTTTAAATTAAATTTATATAAATAAAATTATATATATTGATTTAAATTTATATAAATTTAATAATATTTATATATTGTTTGATTTAATTTTAAATCAATAATTATTTAATAATAATTAATTCAATAATTCAATAATACATTAAGTTATATCAATAATATTAAATTAGAATAGAATAATATAATATATTAATTTAAATTAATTATTAATACAATATTAATTTTTTATAAAATAATACTAATTTATTAACATTCTAAAAATTAATAAGTTGAAGATTTAAAAAATTAATTAGTTTACCGAACCAGTTCAAATAATCATGTCCATTTGAACTATTATCTATTTTAAATTGTTATGACATTTTATTTTGTTGTAAAACAATTGTTTTTTGTCGATCAAGTTGAAATAGTTATGACTATCTAAACAATTATCTATTTCAAAACATTATGACAATTTGTTTTGTCATAAAACAATTGGTTCTATTCATGCAAGCATATTTTGAATAAAATAATATAAATTTATTAATATTCCAAAAATTAATAAGTAAAATTTTTTAAAATAAAGCTATTTTGTTAAATTAATTTAAAATGATAATTTAAAATTAATTAATAAATTATTATCGATAATTTTAATAATTATAATATTTTTATTAAAATTATTATTCTTATATAATATAGTTATTATATATAGTAATAATTAATTGTTCTAATTAATATTTAAATTAATTAAATTATTAAAACTAATCATTATTATTTAATAGATTATAATTTTATTAAGAAAATTATTTGTTCAATATGCTTATTTATTAAACCCAATTATTGGATAATAATTATATATTTTATTAATTAAACCATAATTATTTGATAAATTATATTATGATTAAGCTTGTATGATAATAAAATAAAGATATTAATATGAATTATTGATTTTAATTTAATATAACTAATAAATAAATAATTATATTTATTAATTTTCAAAATATTTAACAAATATTTTAATAATTATTATCAAATATATTTTTACTAGTTATATTTAATAGTATAATATATATTAATTTTAAATATTAAATCTAATTTATTTATATAATTAAAATTAATTAAACTTTTTACTTATTAATTTAAAATTAAAATAATTGTTATAATTAAATACTAATCTAATTTAATTATAATATATAATTAATTAAAATATAATATAAATATTTAAATTTTAAATATTAAAACTAATATATATTGTTTTAATATAGTAATTTGTTTAAATTAAAAGTAAACATTAAAATTTATTTTAAGTAATAAATATTGCAATAGCTTAATAATTAATACAAATAAATCTGATTATTTAATCTAATTATTAAATAAGTATTAAAATAACTATATGTAAATATAATATATATAACATATATAAATTAAGATATTTAAATAATTATTATTCATAATTATATATATTATTAATAATTTATTATTATTAATAGTCTTATATTTATATTATATTAATTACTAATAAGCTCGTATACAAACTAATAATTTATAATATTGTAGTATTATAATTAGCATATAATTAAATAATAACTGTTAGATATATTAAATAAACAATAATAAATTTATATATTATAATATAAATATTATAAAATGATAATAATATGATTTGTTATTAATATATATTAATAAATTCATTAATTTAAAATTAGGGTGAAATAAAATAATTTATTACTTTATTAATATACTTTGAGAATTAATTTATTATAAAAATCTTTTACTTATTACTATAATTATTAAATTATAATTACTACAATAAAAGTTGGAGATTTAAAAAATAAATCAGTTTATCGTAATTATATTAGAGTATTAGTTTTTATAAATTTAATACAATATAATTGGAAAATTACTAATAATTTATTAAATTGTAATTAATTATTACAATTAATTAATAATTGTAACTATTAATTATTATATAATCTGATTATATATATTTAAAATAATTATTAATATCCAAATATAGTCGCAATTGTTATTAATAGTAAAAAATTAAATAATAATAAGTTTATATTAGATGAGAATCCCTATGTGAACCCTCATTTTTTGAAATATAAATTTAATTAATTTAAAATATTATTACCATTATAATTATTTATATTTATAAATAATTGTTTTAATAATTATGATCCTATAAATGTTTAAACAATTATTATTGTATTAATTTAATAAACTAATACCTAATTTTGTCATATAAATAACAATATAATTATAAATTATTATAAATTATTATAATAATAATTAATATAATACTATAATTATTACAAAACAAAGGATAATTTAATATTTATTATAATATAATTTATATTAATTATTTTATATATTTTGTAATATACATATAAATTAGATTATATTAATATTATTAAATAATTATTATTTAAAATATTTAACTCTAAATCAATATTGTATTATTAAATAAACTAAATTAGTACAATTATTTGATAAATATGATTATAGTAAATTATACATTAATACGCTTGTATGAAGATAAATAATTGTTTTATGACAAAACAAAAAGGTTATAACGATTGAAAATATATAATTGTTCAAATAGTCATAATTATTTTAAACGTGTTCAAAAAACAAATTTATTTTATATATTTTTACTTATTAATCTTTGAAATATTAGCAAATTTATATTATTTTATTTGAAATAAGCTTGTATGAATAGAAATAATTGGTTTATGACAAAACAAATTGTCATAACGATTTGAAATAGATAATTGTTCAAATAGTCATAACTATTAAATGTGTTCAAAAAACATATTTATTTTTTAAAATTTTATTTATTAATTTTTGGAGTTTTAATAAATTTATATTATTTTATTAATAATATTCATACAAACTTAATAAAACAATTTAATAATCATTTTATATATTAGTTAATATTTATAATAACTATTATAATTATAATTAATTATAATTTTTTAATATTAAAATTATAGTATTTTGAATTAACTATTCAATTTAGTATAGCAAAATTATATAATTACTTAATAATAATTAAGAATCAAATATTATAAATTATAAATTTATTATATTAATCAATTAATTAATATAACATTAAAATAATATTAACATTAAATATTATAATAGTATTAATTTATTATTTAAATAACAATAAATAATTATATTTATTATATTAGTTTAATTAATCAAATAGTAAAATAATATTATTATCCAAATCATTTAAAAATAAATAATTAGAATACTATAGTTTTAATAATTTATAATTATTAGTTATTATCTAATAAATTATTATTAGTTATATTAATAATGATTACTAAAATTGGTATTCTATTATTTTAATTACAATTATATATACCTGGTAAGTTTATAATAAGTTGTATTCATGCAAGTTTATTAATTTAATTAATTAATTTTATTTCAAAATATTAAATTGAAATAAATAATATTAATCATTAATACTTTTGTAACATTATTTTATAAATTATTAATATATGATATATAGTTTATTTTATTTAATAAAATTATATTTTTAATTATAAAATATAAATTTATATTTGACAATTAATAAGTAAAATTAATTTAATAAATATAAAATTAATTATACATAATATACATTAATAAGTTAAATATTTGCTAATTATTATTTATTATATTATCAAATAGATTAAAAATAATTAATTATTTGATATTTTATATATATTATAATTATTATATTATTATAAAATAATTTACATGAATAATATATTATTAATAATAATAATTAAATATTAAATAACTATTTATAATCATTAATTAAATGATTTATAAAATATTAGCTTATTCTTAATTATTTATTATTTATATTTATATTATTATAAAAATATTTTATAAAAAATATTAATATATAATTATATTTGAATATTTGTAAATATAATTAATTTATTTAAAAACTTTTTAAAATAAAATATATAATTAATAATTTATATAATATTATAAATATAATATTAATAAAATATATAGCATTTAATAACAATTAGATAATATGTTTATCTTAATAACTTTATTAATTTAATTTATATTTGATAATATAATTAATAAATATAATATATAATTGGATATATAAAATAAATATATTACTTATAATCGTAGGTAACAATTATATAAGTATTACTTATTTATTGAATAAGTATTTATAAATAAACTAATGTATAATAAATTATTAATAATTTAAATAATAACTATAAATAATTATAGTTATTATAGATAATAACTATTATTTTTTCAATCTCATAAAATAATAATTTTAATAATTATAATATGTATAAACTAATGTTAAATACTTATAATTAAATATATATAATTTATATATTTTAATATATTATAAAATATATTTATAATTATTAATAATTATATGTTATTAATTAATTTATAGTATTATCTATTAGTATAATTATAATATACTAATAATTGTAATAATAACTATTTTATTAATAATTCTTATGAATATTAATAATTTCAAATTGTTATTTAAGATATTTTTCATGCAATTTATAATATGAAAAATATAGTTGTAATAGTTAATAGATATTTTTCATATTGTATATAGTAAAAATATATTTTAATTAGACTATTTTACAATAAAATAATTTATTAATTAGATAAATTATAATTTTTTAGCCTAATTTATTAATAATATTAATTATGTATTAAATAATTTTTAGATTATTAGTTAAATTATTATGTATTAACAATAACTATTAATGAATATAAATAGACTATTAATTATATTTATATTATAATTTTTTTATAATAATGAGACAATTAATAGTATATAAATGATAATAATATACATATTATAAAATATTTAAAATGAATTTAATAATGATAATTATAATTTAATAATTAAAATAATTCTATTAAATTAATAAAAAATAATTTATAATAATATTATAATAATATATAATTTAATATATTTATAACTATTTAATAATATTAATTATTTTTAAAATTAAATATTATAAATTATAAATTGTTTATATTTATACCAGTTCTAATAATTATGTTTATTTGAACAATTATCTATTTTAAATCATTATGACCTTTTGTTTTGTCATAAAACAAACGTTTTAGTTCATATCAGTTTGTTTAGAATAAAATAATACTAATCAATTAATATTTTAAAAATTAATAAGAGATTTGTTAGCATTGAATTGATCCTTATTTTGAAATAACAAAACATTAAAGCTAAATAAACTTGATCAAGATTTTGAAAAAGATTTATTTAGTACATGTTCTTAAGTTTTATATTTTGGTACTAAATAAATAATATAATTTTCAAACTTTAAACAAACCTTTCTTGGTTTCATATTTCTCAAACCAAATCTATCTTTAAATATTATTTATTTGAGCTTAAATAAAGTCCAATTGTTGTTTTTTTTAAAGTGAATTTATTTATTTTGGACTTAATACAATTTTGATAATATTGGTTTTAAGAAATAGATTAACTTAAGAAAGTTGTTTTACAAGAATAAAGTTTTCAAACATTGAACTTCTTTCATTTTTCTGTATTAAGTCACAAAGTTTTAATATTTGAATTTTATATGGTTGGAAAGTTCTTTGGGTCTACTTTCTAATGGATCAAACATCAAAATCCAAATTTTCTAAGAAAAGATTTTGAATTTTTACTAGACACTCTGTAGTTATCAAAAACACTCCATAAGGGGTAATTTTGAAAATTCACTATAATTCGTACACAATGAATTAGGTGATGAAGTTTATATGGATAGAAAGCCCTTTAAGTTTAGTTTCTAAATCTTCAAACGGTTTATGATTTGGATGTCTATAACTCAAGTTATGATCAAATTAGTAAGCAGAATGCAAAACGAAAAACTACCATCCAGCATGGACATGATTGATCCCCTCAAGAAAGGATCGATTGGTTTTCAAATAGAATGCTCCCAAGATTGAATTTCCAGAAAAGGGATCGATCCCCCCACATAGGGGATTGACCACCCAAGCAAGGGATCGATCCCCCCACATAGGGGATCAATGACCCAAGCAAAGGATCGATCCCCTCAAAGAAGGGATTGATCTGTTCTGGGCGGGATCACACCAACAGCTATTTTTTTCATGCATTCAACGGCTACTTTCACTTCCCAAGCTTCCCTAATGGCTACTTCTTCAATTTCTCTATAAATTGAGCACTCCAACACACCAAGAAGATTGATGAATCAAGAGAGCAAGAGCCAACAAGCCATATTTTCATTTTCTCTTAGAATTAAGAGTTTTTAGAGCTTAAATTAAATATCTTTTGTTTTTCTTGTATCCAAAATATTGTTGTTTTTTCATTCATCATTTTCTTTGTACTTAATTAGGCAAACACTCAACCTTGAGAGGTATTTTAGTTTGCAAAAATTATTTGGTTATCTTGTAAGTAAAAGGTGAGGTATCCTCTTGATTTGTAAGGGTAGAGGTTGCTATCTAAGCCTTGAGAAAAAGATAGAGATTTAGTACAAGATAGGTTTGTATCTTGTAAGAATTTTTCTTCAATTAGTGGATTAAAGCCTTGGTGTGGACAACCAAGAGAGAAGACTTAGGTGCCTTATGAAGAAAGACCAAACCTCTATAAATCATTGTGTTTGATTTCTCTATCCCTATCTCCTTACAATTTATTATTGTTTATATTTGATTTTAGGTTCATTAATTGCTATTGTTGGCATTATATTTTCATCAAAGTTGCTTATTGTTTTAATTTCTATTCAATTATATTGAAATCATTATTTGGGAAGAATTTGGAGAAATCTAATTCACCCTCTCTTGGATCACCATCTCACCTATAAAGCTAATAATTGGTATCAAAGTTTTGGTCTCTTTTTGTAGGTTTAACGACCTTGAGTAAAGACCCTATGGCTCAATTTTGGTTCAAAGATGGTGAAGAAGTCCTCAAAGCTCCCATGGTTGATAAATTTGAATTTTGTGAATGGAGAAGGAGGATGAAGATGTTCATAATGGCCTAAGATTTTAGAGCTTGGAATATGGTTGAAAAAGGGCTTGGAATTCCTTCAAATGATGCAAACTACATGAGGCAAGTGATGGATCATGCTAAGGCCAAGTGTTTACTATATGGAGCTCTTGACTCCCACAAATTCAACTTGGTATCAAAGTGTCCAACCTCAAATGAGATATGGGAGAAGTTGGATGAAATACATGAAAGACAACTTGAAATGCATCATGTCTTGTAGCTCTTGAAGATTCAGAGGTAACCTCTAATTCTATTGATTCAAATTTATATGCTTTTGATGAATTGCAAGATGTTTATAATGAGCTATATATGTTGAATGTGAATCAATAAAGAGAAAATATAAGAAAATGATTTCAAAGTTGAATGTAGAGAATGAGTTTTTAATGAATGTAAAAAATGTTTTGGAAAAGAAAATGAAAAATTGAAAATAGATTTTGAAACCTGTCAAAGTAGAAATGAATTCTTAGAAAAAAGAAATTTGATGATTTGATGAATGAAGAACAAAATCTTTTAAAGAATTCATTTAGTACTAAAATAATTAAATGCAATTTTTGTAATTTTCATGGGCATACTATACATACTTGTCCTATTAGAAGAAAAGTTCCATTTAGAATTAGGCAAGTATGGGTTCCTAAAAGAACAAGAGACTTGGTCACTAACTCTAAAGGACCCAAAGCAATTTGGGTACCAAAAATTAAATGAGATTGTCTCTTGTAGGTGTGCTAGAGCAAGGAGCTACAATGTGATTGAAGATTGAACACTCTAGACACAATGGAGATGGGCAATCTCTAAACTTTTATTTGAAGAGAATTTGAATTTGGTTACCTATTCTTGATGAAATTTAAATGCTTAATTGATTATGCAAAATTTGGTTGCCTATTCTTGTTAGACATAGAATGCTTAATGGATATTGGTATATACCTTATTGTTATTTATTGAATATACCGATTTTACTTGAGAAAATGTGAGCTTTTATTGAACATGCTTATTTTGCTCTTAAGTATGCTTGAGATACTTGTTGAAATTGATTGTGGTGTTAAATTGCTATTTACTTAAATGATTATGGCATAATGGAAATGATTTTGTGATTTTTATATATAGTGATTTGTGATTGTTGAATATGCCTACATGACCATGTTGATTAAAATTACTCAATTTATTTTTAATGCTTGGATAGTGTGAAATATTTTTTTTAAACTTGATTGCTCTATTCTAAATTGTTATAACTCTTGATTTGTGAATTGATGAACATCTTGTGCTTAAATCATATATATTGATGTTTGATTGTTCATCTCTTGATTTCTTATGAAATAGTCTTGAAATATGCTTTAATTATTTATCTTTATTAATTCAAGATTTATTTTTTCTCTTGTGTTGATGAATTAATGAACATTATGTGCTTAAATGGAATATATTGATTCTTGGTTCATCTCTAGTCTTGGTCAAGATATATGCTTGTATGATCATTAATTCAATTTGACCTTAATGCTTGTGGTTTAAAATGCTTGAATTGTTAACCTCTTGATTTGTGATTTTGAATATGATGAACTACTTGTTTGTAAATGATATGTGTTATTGGTTTATCTATTGTTCTTGTCAAGTGTGTGCATATATGATAAACGTGATTTTTCTTAACTTGACATGGTTGTAACATGACTTAAGTAAATGAATATCTTATGATGCTTATTTTTAGCTTAAGTCATTGTTGATTATGGCCCATAATTTGTGTAGACATATTTATGCTTTTGTGCTAAAAATTTTCTTGAATATGTTTTTGATGATAAATATGTCTTCCTTGAGTTTTTAGTTTTGATATGGCCTAAAATTTATTTTGGCATATTCTTTGGTGATTTATTGAATATATATGAATATTGAATATGTCTTCTTTGTGTTTAATATTTCTAAATGATCTAGAAAGGATTCATATTTTGCACATTACATGAGAACTTTAGCTTTAGTGCCAATATTGTGATATTTGATTCTTAACTTGATATATGGCCTCTAGCTTAAGTATATATCTCCCTTGCAATTGGCAACTTGTGCTTAATGAATAAATTTCCTTTTGCCTATAATGACTTAGAATTTGGAATTGTTTTCTAGCAATTGGTATAATTTTTATCAATTAATTTTCTTGATGCTTCTAATGAAAATCCTTTGTCAAGAATATTTTTTAAGTCTGTGCTAGGAAAACTTGAAGTGAGCATAAATGAGCCTACATTTTTGGAATTTCAAGTATAGCAAACAAAGCATGTCATCCTCATCAATCAAGCCCAAGTACATTGAAGACTAGCTCAAATGATGTGGATTGGAGAATTCAAAGCCAAATGAGCACAACAACAAAACTTGACATGGATAGAGGTAAATGTATCGACTTTATGATATGATGTATAAGTTTGGATACATATACATGCTTGCTTTACTATGTGCAAATATATGATTTTGTGCTAGAACATATGAACATATTGCACAAATTAATCACTAAGCCATTTGGTAGATATTGTTCTGACATTTTTGAAAGCTTGGATTGATTAATTCACCTTCATTGATATTCATGCCTAGTTCTTAATTGCTTCGATTAATAGTTTTTATTGCATGAATATTTGTTTGAATCTTTGGACATGGATATGAGTTGAATATATTGATTTTTTTTTTTGATCTTTCAAGTATCTTGACTCATGGATTATGAACTTACAAATTTGAAATTTATATGCTTGTTCATTGATTGAGATCATTGAGATAGCATGTACCACATTATGTCTAAATGTTTGTATCTTTATTGGTATATTGCTATAAGTGGTTTGAAATGCTTTTGCATATGCTTGTATGGTTTTGATTGAAAAATATGTTTGAATTGTATTTATGTACTTGCATATGTTTGGATTAAGAATATTGCTTTGCATTGAAATAATTTGGATTATAATTGAATAATTATGCTTTCATTATTTCTTTGCTATAACACATGTGCTCATCATGTTTGGAGAATCATGCTTATATAATATTTGTTATGATATGATGATAATTGAACCTTGTGACACCCAATTTGGTCCAGGCTCGGATCAATTGGGCTTAGTCTAAATGGGTAAGCCTATTTTATTTTATTTTATTTTATTTGTATCTTATTTATTTATTTATTATTATTATTATTTATTAATATATATTTATTAATATATATTATTATTTATCTATTAATGTACATAAATTTTTATTATTAACTATTATTATCTATTATTTATCTATTAATATATATATATATTCTTATTGATATATTTTATTTATTATTTATCTATTCATTTTTTTTTTGGTTGGGATTAAAGGATATTGATCAGAAAGTTGGAATTTTGCCATGAATTTAGGATTCAATCAGAGTCCATATTGGATTCAAAGATTGAATCCCAATCTAAGAGGGAATCAGGATTGATTAGAAACTCTTCTGATCAATCTTTATAAATAGGTCTGCAAAGATCGCACGAAAAACACAACGAGGAGGAAAACAGAAGCTAAAAAGGTTATGGGGCATTAGAAATAACTTTAGGAATTTGTGGAAATTTTTTTTAGAATTTTTGGAGTTTTTTTGGAAATTTTCTAAAAAATTTTCAGAATCCGGTGAATTTTTCCGACGGCATTTGAATTTTTCGACGATTTTTCGACCAAATTTGAAGTTTCCAACAAGTTTTTCCAGATTTTGACGGAGTTTCAATCAGAATCTAGGTTCAGGTAAAGAGAGGGAAGAGGAAAAGAAGGGAAGAGAGAGAGAGGGAATGGGAGATCTAGTGAAAAAACTGAGGTATTTGCCTTTTATACCCTATTAAAACGACGTCGTTTTGCGCTTAAGAAAACCCCAGGATCCGCGCGTTCCCATTCGGGTGACCTGACCCATAGCGCACCCGATCCAGCGACCCGCTTCTCCACCTAGGTTCGAGCCGAGTCGAGTTGAGCCGCGTACTCCCAAGCCGTGTTCTTCTAGCCATTTTCTTCCTCAAGCCGAGTTGCTAAGACGAGCTAAACCGTTCTAAGGTTTTTTATTTTTTATTTTTGTTATTTTTATTTATTATTTTTATTATTTATTGATTAGATTAGAATTATGTAGTATTCCTTATTTTATTTATTTATTTATTAATGATTTTCTTTAAATAAAATTTCAAAAAAAATATTTTTGAGGAAAAGTTGAAAGTATCAATTTTCCTTGAAAATAAGTTTTCTAAAAACTATTTTTAGGAAAAAGTTGAAAGTATCAATTTTCCTGAAAAATAAAAAGATTTAAAAAATATTACTTTTAAGGAAAAGTTGAAAGTATCAATTTTCCTAGAAAATAAACTTTCCAAATGCTTTAAGGAAAAGTTGAAGATATCAATTTTCCTTGTACAAAAGCAATGAGTTTTTGAAGAAGAAAATGATTTTTTTTATTTCTTTTCCTTTGTGTTTCTTGAATTTTTTTTAATGTTAAATAATCTGATGATAGAGCCTCTGTAAGTGAAACAATAGTTTCCTTGCATACTCTTGAGGTGAGGGAATTTTCTCAATTTTCTGCTAAAAGTATTAGAGTCAATTGAGAATAATTTCTAATAATTAATTACTTGGTAAATTCTTAAGGCTTATTGGATAACATAAAATTAAGCTTGTACCATTTTTCGATGGGCGTTGTGAAGGTGCTACAACCTTCCTCACACGTAATCGTACTCTCGAACCCTGTTCTAGTTAGTAGACCTGAACCTTTTCTTTTAGGGACCCTTAGGCTTAGGTGTTTCTTAAAAGGATAGATTCCTTAGGTGGCCAATCGCACCTAGATAAAAAAGATTGGTGGCAACTTTTAAAGACTATGTCTGGCGATAGATCCCTGGATCTATATGTTATGACAGTTTAGCGACTCCACTGGGGACGTCTGAGAGTCAGGCCAGTAAATAAAATTTTGTTATCCAAAAGCCTAATAAAATTAAACCTTATGTATAGATTTTTTATTCATTCATGTTAATTTACTTTATTAATTATGTCATTCACATGCATGTGCATAATATGAGCTCTATACCCGAGCTCCGTCCCTCTTGGAATGAGTAAAGTACCTATTGCTTTCGTGAGGTTTAATGCCTCCGCAGTGGCTAGCGAAATACTCCTACTCAAATTGAACCTTTTCCGCTCATAGTTGGAATGGATGAGGATTAGGGTGCCTTACTAGTCTATGATGGACAATGATGTAAGGAACAATTTGAGAACCTTTAGACTTTAACCTCAAACCACATATAGTGAACCTTAAGAGTACCTAACATATAGATAGAGCCATCATCCTTCCCTTTTAGAATTGACTAAAAGTATAGGGTTCATTCCTCTTATTCTGTGTGATGTTTTAATTTACTTAGTTATATATTTATTCCTTTTTTTGGGCATACTAACCTTTTCTCTCATTCTTTTGCATTGGTTCATGCTCATATCATAAAGTTACATAAAAAACATTTGCTTGAAATACGGTCTTCAACAAAAATTTTTCATGAACTCCACAGAACGCCTAGTTTGTTCTTCATCTATATTAGCTCCTTATGAGTCACCTAACAAAGTAACGGTACAGTCAGAAAAGATTCAACTGAAGATAGGGGATTGCTTACCAATCGGCTATGATTCTACCTTGTCTCAAGAAACATCTATCCTCCTCAAACAAAATAATCTAGAAGAATTGGTTGATATATGGAAGAAGATGGGCCTAACTAGATAAGAGAAGTTTTGCCAGAGACACGGGCATATAGCACACCTTCTTGCAGTAGTTGTCGAGGATCAACTAATCAGAGCTGCAGCACAATTTTAGGATCTTGTATACAAGTGTTTCATCTTCAATGAAGTTGATATGACACCAACCATTGAAGAATATTCGACTTTATTGGGTTTGCACCTCAAGGCTCCTGATAAGATATATGTCAAAAAACACAAGTCAAGATTTTGTAAAGGTTTGGCTCAACTCATGGGGATAGACAAAGAAATTTTGGATTCTCATACAAAGAAGAAACAAGAACAGGTTTGGGTTATATTGAAATAGCGGTGGTTAACTTCTTCAAGAGTGTGATCAATGGCTGTAACCCTTCAACGGTAATATTAGTAGAGGCTATCAGATCTTTCAGTAACTATCGTCGGAATGGAGGACGTTTTATAGGCTGCATACAGTTATTATACTTATGGATGAAAAGCCACTTTGAATGGAGAAAATGTGCTTTCTCAAAGCTTTATGTCCATAATCGAGCCTCAATCAAGGAATTCTGTGAAAGTGGGTGGTTAGAACAAAAGTCTAAAAAGGAGTGGATAGCTTTCCTACAAAAAGTGACCAGTGCCGAGGTAAGATAGTTGGTTCCGTGGATGAATCGTGAACCTATGGTCCCACTTTTGGGTTTATGGGGAGCAACAAATTATGCACCACTCCTAGTAAGAAGGGAGTTTAGGGTAGAACAGTTCATTCCTATGATGCATGGGCTTCATCAATTAGATTTCTCTTACAGTGAGCCAAAAGCATTTCAGAGGATGAATGAGATGATTAAAGCATGAAAAACCCTCGAAGAGTGAGTCATGGATCGTTTACTGATAAAGTCATTCTAGGGTATTTGCCTTGGAGAGCAAAACGAAGACAGAAAATGGTATTCACTTATGAACACTTTCAACCGCCAACAGGAGGAAAGCTTGAAGAGACACCATCAAAATTAGAGCTTGCGACAAAAGAGTTTAAGTTTGAAAAGGATAAGTTAAAGCAAAAAATCCAGAAGCTTCGAGAAAAAAAAGATTAGTGGAAAGATAGAGTTGAAAGACATGAAGCTTGAGTTTGCAAGATTGCTAGAGAACGTGATACAGTTGTTGACGACCTAGTAGAGCTACACCAAGAACATAAGAGGTTATGTGTGAGAGAAAGGGCCAAAGAGATAACAATTATTGAGCTGAATGAAGAGAATGCAAGATTGAAATAAGAATATGCTGAATTGGAAGAAGAAAGTACCTAAGTATAGACAAAGAATAACATGTTGAATAGCTACTTAAGCAGGTTGAGACAAAAGTTGAATGAACAAGAATACCATATTGCTGCATTGGTTAGAGAGCATAGAGAGTTATCATACCAAGTCTGGTGTGGTAAAAGAGAGAACTTAGGAAGACAGAAGTACATTGAGCACCTAGCAATCCAAATTTGTAAAGGGGTATGCAAAGCAAGAGAGATGGTAAAAGAGGCAGAGGCATTGAGACAAGTGGTGGCCCCAGTAGGAGACTATGGGCAGCGTCTATTGAACTTCATCGAGGAAGCCAAGGCCCAGTATGAGCAGATCAAACAATTTTATGGTTATAACTCTAGGATGATAAAATTAATGTAAAAAAAGTTTTTTGGAATAAATGAAGTCTTTTAGTTAAACACCATCATAAGGCAAACTGTGTACTTCAAATTAGCAAACACCCAACCTTTGAGAGGTTCTTAGAGTTTGCAAAACACTTCATATCTCTATATTGTGAGTTTATGAGCTTAAGGGGGAGGATAACCCTTAAGAGTATATTGTGTTGAGTTTGTAAAGCTTAGAGAAGCTTGGTTGTAATCTTCAACACTTATAGTGGATTGAACTCCTTGGCAAGAAAGGCTATCTTTGAGCTAACAATATTATTGATAATACTTTAATCAAAAGTAATAATGTTAATTAGATTAGTAAATTAATTATAATATTAAGTTTATAAGTTAATAGCTAATGATACTCTATACTTATAGTAATCCAAATTTATTAATAAATTTATAATTTATATTAAAATAAATTTTAAATAATTTATATATTATTATAATTTATAATAGAATATAAATATAGTATAATTATCTGATTAAATGACAATAATAACAAAACTTTTGAATAGTTCAATCCCTATTAACTTGTTAAATAATTATAATTAATATAATTAAATCCCTTAAGAAATTATTAATTATATTCATATAAACTAATGTTTAACATAATTCATAATTAATTATAATTAATTAATAATATTAATAAATAAATAATTTATATAAATTATTTGATAATTTACAAATTGTTTAATACAATTTAATACAATATAATTATTAATATAACTAACACAATTAAATAAATAACAAAATAGTATATTCAATTATTATAATTAATTATTATATATTAATAATAAATTATAATATTAATATAGTTTAATTAAAAATATTATTAAATAATAATTATATTTAAACATTAATAAATATAATAATATATTATAGAGTTATAATATTTAAATTATTTATTATATTATAACTATTAAATTAATAATAGTAATAATAAATATACCATAAATGATTAGAATTATCTAAGCTTGTACGAACTGAAATAATTATTTTATGACAAAACAAAAGGTCATAATGATTTTAAATAGATAATTGTTCAAGTAATAATTAATAATTAAATTATTATTATTATTATTATATGAAATAATCTAATAATAATCTCAGATTAATGATAATCTAATTATTAATATTAATTATATTAATATTAATATACAATTTAATAATTTTTAACTAATATAAAAATAAACTACAAATAGTTTATTAAAAACTATATAGAATAATTATCTATATCAAATCGTTTATATAATTAAACTTAATAATTATTTGAATAATTATAAATTAATTATTTATAATATTAAAATTATATTATAAATTAATATGATATATTAAATTATAAAATTTACTTTAAAAACTATATAGAATAATAATTATTAATAATTTATTAATTATTAATAAGCCATAATTATTAATTATATTATATTAAATTTATGGCCCAAAATTCTTGACAATTGTTTACAAAGTAATTATTAATAATATAATTAAATTTATAAATTTAATAATTAATTAAGTATTTAATATTATTTTTTCTTAATATTTAAATTATAAAACTTAATAATATTATAATATTATAATACTTAATTTAAACAACAATATTAATAGTAAAACCACATCAAATATGAAACCTGGAATAATAATGATATTATAATAATTATTAATCCAAAGGCTGATTAATAATGTTCTATTAATTAGAAATAATATAAATTGTATTAGTTAATTATTAAATAATATTTATGATTAATTTAAAGTAACATATTAAATCAATATTATTAAACCAATTGTTAATTTATATATTACATAATCAAGAATATTGTTTAAGAATTATTTTACTATAGAAATAGCTATAAACATTTTTAATTTCAATATTATTAATTAATAATAACAATTGGTTTAAATTTAAGTCAAATAATCAATTATAATTAAATAATATTATATAAATCACAATTTTTTATAAATTATATAAAAATACAATTTATAATATAAAGAAAGGTTATATAAATAAATAATTTATACAAATTATAAATTATAATTATTATAATTTTACTTATAAATTATCGAAATATTAATAAATTAATACTATTTTATTCTGAATAAGCTAGTATGAACAAAAATAATTATTTTATTACAAAACAAAAAGTCATAACAATTTGAAATAAATAATTGTTTGAATAATCATAACGATTCGAGCTTGTTACTTAAATTAATATCTATATTTAATATTTGTAACTATCATTTAAATAATTACATTTAAATATTAATTAAACTATTAATATTTTTTTAATAAATTAATAGTTTAAATGAACATTTAAAAAATATTATTATAGTTTATCATTTATTATTGTTAGTTATTTAAATAAAAATTATATGAGCGTATAATCTTAATAATATATAAGATAAATAAAATATTTAATATATTATAATTATTTATTTTTAACATATTATAAATAAAATTAATATATTAATCAAATATAATTATAACATTTATTAAACATTAATAAATTATTTATTAATCGATAACAATAAACTATTTAATAATTTAAATAATAATTTAATTAATTTAAATTATAATTAAATTAAATTTATTAATTATAACAATATTAACCATTAATATATTAATCAAATATAATTAGTTAATATAATGATTGATATTATTATTATCAATAATAATTAATTAAAATTATTATATACTATTATTTGAAATAGTTATTAATATTAATATTATTAATTATTTAGTGTTAATAATTATATATATAGATTATATTTATATTATAATTAAATAATTTAATATTAATAATTAATAATTAATACTATAACTTATTAAATTGTTTTGTCATAAAACAAATTATAATTATTGTTATATAATAATTATATATGATATTAAATTTATTAAACAAGATAAATTTAATATTATAATTTAAATAATATTAATTAGTAATATTGATATATTAAATAATATATGATTAGTTATTAATTATGAATAACTTAATCAATTCAATTATCATAATTACAATATTATAATATTATAATAAATTAGTATATATTATAATATAAGATTATTATAAACAATTATAAGTTTATAAACTAGTTATATTATAATATAATAACTAGAACTTATTATAATTTAATTATATTAATAAAATTATTTTTAAAATTTTTACTTATTAATTTTTGGAACATTAATAAATTTATATTATTTTATTTAAAATAAGCTTGAATGAATAGAACCAATTGTTTTATGACAAAACAAAAGGTTGTAATGTTTTGAAATAGATAATTATTAAGATAGTCATAACTATTTAAATTTGTTCGATAAATAGATTTATTTTTTTAATTTTCTTACTTTTTAATTTTTGGAATATTAATAAATTAGTATTATTTTATTTCAAATAAGCTAACATGAATTGAAACAATTGTTTTATTACAAAACAAAATGTTACAATTATAATTATAAAATATAATTTTTTAAATAATAATATTAATTGTAATTATATCAATATTACATTACTAATTATATTATTATTATTATATTATATTAATAATATATTATACAAAACAAAAGGTCATAACGATTTGAAATAGATAATTGTTTAAATGGTTATAATTATTTTGAACGTGTTCAAAAAATAAATTTATTTTATATATTTTTACTTATTAATCTTTGGAGTATTAGTAAATTTATATTATTTTATTTGAAATAAGCTTGTATGAACAGAAAACAATTATTTTATGGCAAAATAAAAGGTCATAATAATTTGAAATAGATAATTGTTTAAATCTCCTACTTCATTAATATTATAAAAATTGATAAGTTAGAGATTTAAAATATAAATCAGTTTACCGAATCAGTTCAAATAATTATGACCATTTAAACAATTATCTATTTCAAATCATTATGAACTTTTGTTTTGTCATAAAACAATTGCTTTTCATCATACAAGTGTATTCAGAATAAAATAATACTAATTTATTAATATTTGAAAAATTAATAAGTAAGAGATTAAAAAAATAAATATGTTTATCGAATCTGTTCAAATAGTTATGACTATTTGAACAATTATATATTTTCAATCGTTATAACCTTTTGTTTTGTCATAAAACAATTATTTATCTTCATACAAGCTTATTCGAAATAAAATAATACTAATCTAGTAATATTATGAAATTTAATAACTAATAGATTTAAAAAATAAATTTGTTTACCGAACCAATTCAAATAGTTAAGGCTAT
Organism: Durio zibethinus; assembly: GCF_047325235.1. Taxonomy (NCBI): domain Eukaryota; kingdom Viridiplantae; phylum Streptophyta; class Magnoliopsida; order Malvales; family Malvaceae; genus Durio; species Durio zibethinus. The sequence continues at coordinate 26,976,581 of NC_143164.1, read as the reverse complement.
ATGAATAATTATCTATTTCAAATCATTATGACCTTTTGTTTTGTTGTAAAACAAATGTTTTTGTTCATATAAGTTTGTTCGAAATAAAATAATACTAATTTATTCATATTTCAAAAATTAATAAGAGATTTAATAAACAAATCTATTTACCATACTAGCTCAATTAGTTATAACAATTTGAACATTTATATATTTCAAATCGTTCCTTTTGTAATTTAAACTTATTAAAAGTTTTTTAATTGAGTTGTCAAAAAACAACAGCTAAATAATTAGAAAAATATTGCCTTTTAAATCTATTAGTTATTAATTTTTTATATTTGAAATCTTATAATTTAAATATTCATAACTATTTGAATATTATTCTAATTTAAGTTTAAATTTGTTTAATTTAAAGATTAAAATATTTAATTTCAAATCTATTTTAAAGTAAAAATATTTAAAGATTTGTTTTATCATAAAACAATTGTTTTTGTTAATATAAGTTTGTTTGAAATAAAATAATATTATTTTATTAATATTTAGAAAATAAATCTATAAGATATTTAAAAAGAAAATCTGCTTACCAAACCATTTTGAATAGTTTTGACTAATTTAATAATTATTTATTTTAAATCATTATAACCTTTTATTTTATCATCAAACAATTGGTTATGTTCATACTATTTTATTTAGAATAAAATAATACTAATTTAATAATATTTTGAAACTTAATAACCAAGAAAATTAAAAAATAAATCTAATTGTCGAACTAATTCAAATAGTTAAGACTCTATGAATGATTATCTATTTCAAATCATTATGACCTTTTCTTTTAATGTAAAACAATTGTTTTGTTGGTATAAGCTTAGTTGGATTAAAATAATACTAATTTAATAATATTTTGAAAATTAATAAGTAAGAGATTTAAAATAGAAAATTGTTTACTGAATCAGTTCAAATGGTTAAAATTATTAGAATAATTATTTATTTCATATCATTTTAATCTTTTTTTTAGTCATAAAAAAATTGTTTTAGTTCATACAAGCTTATTCAGAATAAATTAATACTAATTTATTAACATTTGAAAAATTAATATGAAAGAGATTTAAAAAAATAAATATGTTTACCGAACAAATTCAAATAAATAAGTGATTTAAAAAGTGAATATGTTTACCAAATTAGTGCAAATAATTATGGCCATTTCAATAATTATCTATTTCAAATTGTTCTTACCTTTTGTTTGGTCATATGACAATTATTTTTTATTATACAAGCTTATTCGAAATAAAATAATACTAATTTATTAATCTTTCAAAAATTAATAAGTAATAGATTTAAAAAATAAATCTATTTACAAAATCAATTCAAATAGTTATGACTATTAGAGCAGTTGTATACTTCAAATTGTTATAACCTTTTGTTTTGTCATAAAATAATTATTTCTATTCATACAAGCTTATTTGAAATAAAATAAAACTAATATAATAATATTCTAAAAATTAATAACTAACATATTTAAAATATAAAATTTTTGCTGAACTAGTTCAAATAGTTAAAACTATATGAATAATTATCGATTTCAAATCATTATAACCTTTTGTTTTGTCATAAAACAATTATTTCTGTTCAGTCAAGCTTATTTGAATTAAAATAAAACTAATATAATAATATTCTAAAAATTAATAACTAAGAGATTTAAAATATAAAATTATTTGTCGAACTAGTTCAAATAGTTAAAACAACATGAATAATTATCTATTTCAAATCATTATAACCTTTTGTTTTGTCATAAAACAATATTTTCAATTCATACTAGCTTATTTAGAATAAAATAAAATAAATTTATTAAAATTTCAAAAATTAATAAGTAAGAGAATTAAAAAATAATTTTGTTTACCTAACCAATTCAAATAATTATGACTATTTGAACAATTATCTATTTCAAATTGTTATGACATTTTGTTTTATCATAAAACTAATGTTTTTGTTCATATAAGTTTGTTCGAAATAAAATAATACTAATCTATTAATATTTCAAAAATTAATAAAAATTTTAAAAAATAAATCTGTTTATCAAACTAGTTCAAATTAAGATTATTTAAGCAATTATTTATTTCAAATCATTATGACTTTTGGTTTTGTTATAAGATAATAGTTTCTATTTATTCAAGCTTATTCGGATTAAAATAATATAAATTTATTAATATTTCGACAATTAATAAGTAAAAAATTAAATATGTTTACTGAACTAGATTAAATAGTCATGACTATTTGAATAGTTATCTATTTCAAATCGTTATGACCTTTTCTTCTATCATAAAAAAATTATTTCAATTCATATAAGCTTATTCGAAATAAAATAATATTAAGTTATTAATATTTTGAAAATTAATAATTAAGAGATTTAAAAAATAAATCTGTTTATTGAACAAGTTTAAATAATTATAATTATTTGAACAATTATTAATTGGAAATCGCTATAACCTTTTGCTTTGTCATAAAATGATTTTTTCTGTTCAAACAAGCTTATTTTGAATAAAATAATATAAATTTATTAAATTAAGACAATTAATAAGTAAAAGATTTAAAAATAAATCTATTTACTGAACAAGTTCAAATCATTATAACTATTTGAACAATTATTTATTTCAAATTGTTATGACTTTTTGTTTTGTCATAAAACAATTGTTTTTGTTTATACTAGCTTATTCATAATAAAATAATATTAATTTATTAATATTTTGATAATTTATAAGTAAAAGATTTAAAAAATAAATATGTTTGCCGAACAAGTTCAAATAGTCATAACTCTTTGACTAATAATCTATTTCAAATCATCTTGAGCTTTTGTTTTGTAATAAAATAATTGCTTCAGTTCATATAAGCCTATTTGAGATAAAATAATATTTCAAAAATTAAAGAGTAACAGAATTAAAAAAAAAAAAGTGAATTTTCTTATTGTTCAAATTGAAATAGTTATGACTATCTAAACAATAATTTATTTCAAAACATTATGACGTTTTGTTTTGTCATAAAACAATTAGTTCTGTTCATGCAAGCGTATTTTGAATAAAATAATATAAATTTATTAATATTCCAAAAATTAATAAGTATAATTTTAGAAAATAAAGCTATTTTTTGAACACATTTAAATAGTTATGACTATTTGAACAATTATTTATTTCAAATCATTATGACCATTTGCTTTGTCATAAACCAATTGTTTCTATTCAAACAAGCTTATTTGGAATAAAATAATTCTAATTAATTAATATGCCAAAATTAATAAGTAAAAGATTTAAAAAATCAAATTGTTTATTGAGTGAGTTCAAATAGTTATGATTGTTTAAACAATTATTTATTTCAAATCATTATGATCTTTTTTTTTGTTATAAAACAATTGTTTCTATTCATACAAGTTTATTTGGAATAAAATAATACTAATATATTAACATTCTAAAATTTAATAAGTTGAAGATTTAAAAAATTAATTAGTTTACCGAACCAGTTCAAATAGTCATGTCCATTTGAAATATTATCTATTTCAAATTGTTATGACATTTTATTTTGTTGTAAAACAATTATTTCTTATCGATCAAGTTGAAATAGTTATGACTATTTAAGCAATTATCTATTTCAAAATATTATGACATTTTGTTTTGTCATAAAACAATTGGTTCTGTTCATGCAAGCGTATTTTGAATAAAATAATATAAATTTATTAATATTCAAAAAATTAATAAGTAAAATTTTAGAAAATAAAGCTATTTTCTGTACACATTCAAATAGTTATGACTATTTGAACAATTATCTATTTCAAATCATTATGACCATTTGTTTTGTCATAAACCAATTGTTTTTGTTCAAACAAGCTTATTTGGAATAAAATAATTCTAATTAATTAATATTCCAAAATTAGTAAGTAAAAGATTTAAAAAATAAAATTGTTTACCGAGTGAGTTCAAATAGTTATGATTGTTTGAACAATTATTTATTTCAAATTATTACGATCTTTTGTTTTGTTATAAAACAATTGTTTCTATTCATACAAGTTTATTTGGAATAAAATAATACTAATATATTAACATTCTAAAAATTAATAAGTTGAAGATTTAAAAAATTAATTAGTTTATTGAACTAGTTTAAATAGTCATGTCCATTTGAACTATTATCTATTTCAAATTGTTATGACATTTTATTTTGTCATAAAACAATTGTTTCTATTCATATACAATTATTTATAATAAAATAATACTAATTTATTACTATTTCAAAAATTAATAAGAGATTTAAAAACTAAATCTCTTTACCCAACCAGTTTGAATAATTATAACTATTTAAACAATTATCTATCTCAAATTGTTATGATCTTTGTTTTGTCTTAAACCTTTTGTTTCTATTCATACAAGCTTATTTAGAGTAAAAAATTGCTAAGTTAATAATATTCTAAAGTTTAATAAGTAAGCATTTAAAACATAAAATGTGTTTGCTGATCCAGTTCAAATAGTTAAGACTATTAGAACAATTATCTATTTCAAATCATTCTAACCTTTTGTTTAGTCATAAAATAATTGTTTCAGTTCATACATGCTTATTCAAAATAAAATAATACTAATTTATTAACATTCAAAAAATTAATAAGCAAGAAATTTAAAAAAATAAATTTATTTACTGAACAAGTTCAAATAGTTATGACTATTTGAATAATTATCTATCTAAAATCATTATGACCTTTTATTTTATCATAAAACAATTGTTTTAGATCACAAAAGCTTGTCCCAAATAAAATAATATTACTTTATTAATATTTTAAAAATTAATAAGTTAAAGATTTAAAACATAAATCAGTTTATCGAATCAATTAAAATAATTATGGCCATTTGAATATTTATCTATTTCAAATCATTATGAACTTTTGTTTTGACATAAAACAATTGTTTTTCATCATACTAGCTTATTCGTAATAAAATAATATTAATTTATTAATATTTCAAAAATTAATAAGTAGGAGATTTAAAAAATAAATCTGTTTATTGAACTAATTCAAATAGTTATGACTATTCATATTTCAATTTCTTATAACCTTTTATTCTTTCATAAAACAATTATTTCTATTCATACAAGTTTATTCAGAATAAAATAATACCAATGTAATAATATTCTGAAAATTAATAACTAATAGATTTAAAAAATAAATTTGTTTGCTAAACCAATTCAAATAGTTAAGGCTATAGGAAAAATTCTTTATTTTAAATTGTTATGACATTTTGTTTTATCATAAAATAATTTTTTTTAGTTCTTACTAATTCAGAATAAAATAAAAAAATTTATTAATATTTCAAAAATTAATCAATAAGAGATTTAATAAATAATTTTGTTTGCTAAACCAATTGAAATAATTATGACTATTTGAATAATTAAAATAAATTATTTAACTATTGTAAGTGGTAGAGTGGCCTTGTTGCCATGATTCACTAAGATTTAGCCTTTTGTCGCTTCAATTTGTCCCTCTCCCCCACACCCACCAAAGCCTTCTCACTTCATTTTTTTTACACCACACCCCTTTGGGGTTGGGGATGTATGGTGTTCCCCATTGCAATCGATTTGTTTGGGCGATAACATCCCTCCCTCGAATGTCTAAGTAAACGGCAACCAAATGCCCTCGGTATTTGTTACAAGGATGGGCTCATCCTCAGTCTGAGCACTTGCCTCAATCTCCATCAACACACACTGGCATTCGATGTAAGTTGTTAATTATTAATAAAATAATACATTTACTATTAAAACTAATTTATTAATACTTCAAAAAATTATAAGAGATTTAGAAGATAATTTTATTTACCGAACCAATTCAAATAATTATAACTTTTTGTTTTGTCATAAAACAATTGTTTTTGTTAAGATAAGTTTGTTCAAAATAAAATAATACTAATTTATTAATATTTAGAAAATTAATTAGCAAGAGATTTAAAAAGTAAATTTGTTTACCAAACCATTTCAAATAGTTTTGACTATTTGAATAATTATCTATTTCAAATTGTTATAACCTTTTATTTTGTCATTAAACAATTGGTTCTGTTCATGCTATTTTATTTAGAATAAAATAATATTAATTTAATAATATTTCAAAACTTAATAACCAAGAAAATTAAAAAATAAATCTAATTGTTGAACCAGTTAAAATAGTTACAATGATATGAATGATTATCTATTTTAAATTGTTATGACCTTTTCTTTTGTCATAAAATAATTGTTTTGTTTGTACAAGCTTATTCTGATTAAAATAATACTAATTTAATAATATTTTAAAAATTAATAAGTAAGAAATTTAAAAAATAAATTTGTTTACAAATCAGTTAAATGGTTAAAACTATTAAAACAATTATATATTTAAAATCATTCTGACCTTTTGTTTAATTATAAAACAATTATTCTAGTTTATACAAGCTTATTCAAAATAAAATAATAATTTATTAGCATTCAAAAAAGAGATTTTAAAAAATAAATTTGTTTACAATTTGAACAATTTTCTATTTAAAATCATTATAACCTTTTGATTTGTCATAAAACAATTATTTAAGTGAATACAAGCTTAGAGGGAATAAAATAATACTAATTTATTAATATTTCCTAAAATAATAAGTAAGAAATTTAAAAATCAATTTGTTTACCGAATCAATTAAAATAATTATGGCCATTTGAATGATTATCTGTTTCAAATCGTTATGACTATTTTTTTGTCATAAAATATTTGTTTTTGATCATACAAGCTTATTCGAAATAAAATATTACTAATTTTTTAATATTTCAAAAATTAATAAGTAAGAGATTTAAAAAAATAAATATGTTTATCAAACCAGTTCAAATAGTTATGACTATATGACTATTTGAACAATTATCAATCTCAAATCATTAAGATCTTTGTTTTGTCATAAAACAATTATTTCTTATCATAGAAGCTTATTCAATTAAAAATAATACTAATTTAATAATATTTCAAAATTTAATAAGAGATTTAAAAAAGAAATTTTTTTGTCAAACCAATTCAAATAGTTAAAACTATTAGAATAATTATCTATTTTAAATCGTTCCAATCTTATGTTTAGTCATAAAATATTTGTTTTATATCTTACATGCTTATTTGGAATAAAATAATCTAAATTTATTAACATATTAATAAGTAAAAGATTTGAAAAAATAAATTCATTTATTGAACAAATTTAAATAGTTATGATTATTTAGACAACTAAACAGTTAATAATTTTAATTAAATTATTAATATAGAATTAATTAATAATAATTAATATTGATATTAATAATAAATAATATTAATATTTAGTTATAATAATATTAATATTATTAGGTATTAGGATAATTTAATAATAAATTCTATTATTTGTAGTTTATTCCTATAATATTTTATAAATATTTATAAATTATTAGTAATAAATATTTTAATTAATTACAATAACTATTATATTGTTCTAATTATTTAGCTGTTATTTTATGACAACTCAATTAAAAAACTTTTAATAAGTTTAAATTACAAAAGGTACGATTCAAATTTATTAACAAATTATTAATTTAGTACGATTTGAAATAAAATAAACGTTTAATTTGTTATAACTAATTGAACTAGTATGGTAAATAGATTTATTTATTAAATCTCTTACTAATTTTTGAAATATTAATAAATTAATATTATTTTATTTCGAACAAACTTATATGAACAAAAACATTTGTTTTATGACAAAACAAAAGGTCATAATGATTTAAAATAGATAATTATTCATATAGCGTTAACTATTTGAATTGGTTCAGTAAAAAAATTTATTTTTTAAATCTATCAGTTATTAAATTCATAATATTACTAGATTAGTATTATTTTATTTTGAATAAGTTTGTATGAAGATAAATAATTGTTTTATGACAAAACAAAAGGTTATAACGATTGAAAAAATATAATTATTCAAATAGTCATAACTATTTGAACCGATTCGATAAACAGATTTATTTTTTAAATCTCTTACTTATTAATTTTTCAAATATTAATAAATTAGTATTATTTTATTCTGAATAGGCTTGTATGATGAAAAACAATTATTTTATGACAAAACAAAAGTTCATAATGATTTGAAATAGATAATTGTTTAAATGGCCATAATTATTTGAACTGATTCAATAAACTGATTTATGTTTTAAATCTCTATCTTATCAATTTTTATAATATTAATAAAGTAATATATTTTATTTCAGATAAGCTTTTATGAACTGAAACAATTTTTTATGATAAAATATAAGGTCATAATGATTTTAAATAGATAATTGTTCAAATAGTCAAAAATATTTGAACTTGTTCGGTAAATAGATTTTTTTTCTAATTTCTTGCTTAATAATTTTTTGAATATTAATAAATTAGTATTATTTTATTTAGAATAAGCATGTATGAGTTGAAGCAATTATTTTATGACTAAACAAAAGGTTAAAATGATTTGAAATAGATAATTCTTCTAATAGTCTTAACTATTTGAATTGATTCAAAAAACACATTTATTTTTTAAATCCTTTCATATTAATGTTTAGAATATTATTAATTTAGCAATATTTTACTCTGAATAAGCTTGTTGAACATAAATTAAATGTTTTAGGACAAAACAAAAATCATAGCGATTGGAGATAGATAATTGTTCAATTAGTCATAACTATTTGAACTGGTTCAATAAAGAGATTTAGTTTTTAAATCTCTTATTAATTTTCAAAATAGTAATAAAATAATATTATTTTGTATAAATAGAAACAACTGGTTTTGTAACGTTAATTTTTAAATAAATTTATTTTTAAAATTTTTACTTATTAATTTTTGGAACATTAATAAATTTATATTATTTTATTTGAAATAAGCTTGAATGAATAGAACCGATTGTTTTATGACAAAACAAAAGGTTGTAATGTTTTGAAATAGATAATTATTAAGATAGTCAAAACAATTTGAACTTGTTCGATAAACAGATTTATTTTTTTAATTCTCTTACTTTTTAATTTTTGGAATATTAATAAATTAGTATTATTTTATTTCAAATAAGCTAACATGAATTGAAACAATTGTTTTATTACAAAACAAAATGTTATAATGATTTGAAGTAGATAATTATTCAAATAGTCATGACTATTTGAACTTGTTTGGTAAACTTATTTTTTTAAATCCTTTACTTATTAATTGTTGAAATATTAATAAATCAATATTATTTTAATCCGAATAAGCTCGTATTGACAGAAACAATTGTTTTATGACAAAACAAAAAGTAATAAGAATTTGAAATAAATAATTATTCAGATAGTCATAACAATTTGAATTTGTTCGATAAATAGATTTATTTTTTAAATCTTTTACTTATTAATTATCTTAATATTAATAAATTTGTATTATTTTATTTGAAGTAAGCTCATATGAACAAATAAAATCATTATATGACAAACCAAAAGGTTGTAGCGATTCCAAATCAATAATTGTTCAAATGGTCATAATTATTTAAATTTGTTCGGTAAACAATACTAATTTATAATTAAATAATATTTAATTAGATATAAGTTAAAAAATTATTTGAATATTATAATTATTATAATATTGTAGTATATTATTTTAACTATTTATTCAAATATATATAAATATATATTTATTGATTTGAATAATTACTTGAAAAAATTAAACAGTATAATATTTTTATTATAATATTATAATTTTATTACGATACTTGGATTAATATATATATATTAAGTTAATTATTATAATTATAATAGAAAATTAATATATGCTAAATAATGTTTATAATATTAATAACTAATATTTTAAATAAATATTTGTATTTAATTAATTATTATTTATATTATTATAAATTTTTTAATATTTTAATTAATTAATATATATTATTATTAATTAAAAAATATTTATAATTACTAATATTATTAATATATATTATCATTATATATTAGGCTAGTTATTAGGAATAAAGTAATGCTAATTAAACTACTATTGTATTAATTTGTTACCCATAAAATAACTATAATTAATCATTATAATTATAATTTAAAATATAATATTTAACTAATTGATAATTAATAAGTATCTCTTTTTCTATAATATTAAAATACCAATAAATTAAGTATGTTTATTTAATTTATATTTAATTAATATAAACTTGTTTACTGAATTAAATTTAAATAGTTTATTGTTATCGATTAGTATTATATAATTATAATTATAATTAAAGTTTAGGTATTTTAATGTAAAATTAATATATCTATTTTATTTAATTTGATAATTAAGCTAAATAAAATAGTTTATAATTATACTTAATAATATTATATTATTTAATTAAATCCGTTCTATAATATTAACTTATAGAATTATTTTCTAAATCTCTTATAATTTTTTTGAAGTATTTATTTAATTAAAATAATATCATAATACTAATTTTAATTTTGTTAATGTTCATTTAAATTCAATAATATTTAAAATTTTTTAATTGAATATTTTTAATATTCATATAAACTTGTTACTTAATTTAAAATAAATAAATAGAGATCAATCATTTATATTATTATAAATATTTGAAATAAATAATTGTTCAAATAGTTAAACTAATTAAACTGGTTTAGTAAACAAATTTATTTTTTAACTTTCTTACTTATTAATTTTCAAAATATTAATAAATTAATATTATTTTATTTTGAACAAACTTATTTGAAAAAAAATTATTTTATGACAAAAAAAAAAGTCAAAATGATTTGAAATCGATAATTGTTCAAATAGTCATAATTATTTGAATTGGTTTGGCAAATGAAATTATTTTTTCTCTTGCTGATTATTTTTGAAATATTAAAATAAATAAATGTTATATAATTAATAATTAATTTTATAATTAATCTAATAATTAATATTCTGAATAAATTATTAATAGGTATGAATAAATTATTAATAATATTATATTAATATTATTAATATATTTAATAATCCAATTAAAATTTAACATATATTAATTTTCTATTATAATTATAATAGAAAATTGCAAATTATCATAAAAATTAATCACTTAGTTATTATTTTCTATTAATAAATAAGTTAAAAAATAAATCTTTTTATCAAACTAGTTCAAATAGTTATGACTATTTGAGCAATTATTTATTTCAAATTATTATGACTTTTTATTATGTTATAAAACAATAGTTTCTATTTATACAAACTTATTTGGATTAAAATAATACTAATTTATTAATATTTCAACAATTAATAAGTAAAAAACTTATAAAATAAATATGTTTACAAAACTAGATCAAATAGTCATGTCTATTTGAAAAATTCTCTATTTCAAATCGTTATGACTTTTGTTTTGTCATAAAAAATTATTTCAATTCATATAAGCTTATTCAAAATAAATAATTTCGGATAATTGTAATTAAATGCATTGACAAAACTATTGTGAGTTATTTCAATTAGATTTGAAATAAATTAAATAAGATTTAAAAGATAAATCTATTTGTCAAACCAGTTCAACTAGTTATAACTATTTGAACAATTATTTATTTCAAATGTTATGACCATTTATTTTATCATAAAACAATTATTTCTATTCATATAGTCTTATTCAGAATATTGTTAATAAAGTAGTACTATGATTAGTACTTATTAAATAGTTTATTATTATCGATTAATATTATCGATATTATAGTATAATTTGAATAATATTAATAATAACTATTAATTATTAATTTATTTTTTTAATATTATATAATTATAATCCAAAATTATTAATTAATAAATTTAATAATATTAAATTATTATAATATACAATTATATAATATTAGATTATATTAGTTAAGTTATTTAATTTAATCAATTATAATATTTCATATCAATATTATAATATAAATAAATATATAGTTTAAATAGTTTGTTAAAATTTTAAATTATACTATTAATTATATATTTATAATTATATATCTTAATTTTTAATGATAAATATAATAAATATTTAAATTATGTTTCTATTATTAATAAATTATTTATATTAAATTCTATTATATAATATTAATAATATTAATAATATTTATAATTAATTTATACTAGTTAAATTATCACTTGAAATATATATGATTAAACTATTATAATTATTTATTATGCTAATTTGAAATATTAGCAGTAATTATAATTAAATATTAATTAATTGAAAAATAAATTTCTTTTTAGAATTAATTATAATATTTTAAATTAATTAATTCAAAATTATTTTGTTAATAATACTAGCAATTATTTTATTATAAAACAAAAGATCATGATGATTTGAAGTAGATTATTTTTTTAATATAACAATAAATTATTATATAGTTTATTAATTATTATAATATAATTAATTTATAGTTATTATTAATAATTATATTATAATTAGTTGTAACTATATTATAATTATAAATTGAGATAGATATATAATAACATAATGACTTCATTATATAAATTAGATATAATTTGACTATAATTAAATTAACAACTATAAATATTTATTATTCTTAAATATATATATTTATATATTAAAATAGTTTAATATCATTATATTAATATAATTTATTATATAAATAATATTATATTTATTAATATTATATATAATTAACATATATATGTATAATTCATGAGTTAATATTTTTTAATTTATATAATTTAAAAATATAAATAATAAATTATCAATATTATTACAAATATAACTATTATCAAAATATTATTAAATTAGTATTATTTTATTCTAAATAAAATATTGTTAAGTAACTATAAGTATTAGTTAATTTGATTATAATATAGACAATTATTATAATTACAATATTTTATTATAATAATTTTAATATTTATAAATATAACTTGATTAATAATATTATTAATATTATATTTAATATTATAATTTATTGCTTATAAGAATAAATAATTTTATTTATTTAATCAAATAATCTCCAATAATAACTAATAATTTATTAATAATATTACATTATATTATAAATATTAATTATTATTTTATAATTAATATAAATAAATTATTATTTATAATTTTTTTAGGTTATTAGAATAATATTTATAGTATTAATTATATTATATATTTATTACTATATTATTTGAATTATTAATATACTTATAATTAATTTATGTTTTAAGTGATAGTTATATTAATTATAAATTATTTATAATATTATATAACTATTAATACTATAATTATTAACTTAATTCTAATTATTAAGTTATAATAATAATTTTTTTATTATTTAATAAAAAAATATATTATGAATAATTTAATATTTAATTAGATATAACAAAAATAATTTTAGTAATAAATTTGATTAAACTAAATATAATAAAAATTTTATAATTAATTTAATTAATATGTTATTAAAATTAGATATAACTATATATTACATAATTTATTAATAAGAGATTTAAAAACTAATACTAATCTATTCATATTTAAATAATAATTTAAATAGTAAAACAATTATTTATATTAGCAAACAAATTCTTGATAATATATTGAATATATTAACTTATTATTAATATTAATATTAATTATATTTTATGTTTTATTTAATTAATTGTTAATTAAATATTATATTTATTTAATTATAAATAATATATATTATTCGACAGATCAAGTTAAAATATTAATTTTAATAAATAAATAGTCAAAATAATTGACTATAAAAATCATCAATGAATTAATATTTATAAAATACTATAAAATTAATAGTCAAATATGTTAAAATATTTAACTAATATTAACTATTAGTAATATTAAACAATATATTATATATTGTATTAGCTTATATAATAATTAATATTATTAGAAACAATTGTAAATATTTTAATTATTGTTATTAATTAATATTAGTTAATTTATTAATTAACATTCATTAATTAGTAAATGTAATTAATTAATTATATACTATTTGATAATAATTTTAACTAATATTTTATTATTAAAATATTTAAATAATTAATATTTATACTATAATATAAAATATTAATTATGTTAAATATTTATAATTAATAATTAATTGTTAATTAGGATATATATGTATTAGAATATATTAATGATTATTATTAAATGTATAACCCATTTAAATTTAATTATTATTAAAAATTATTTTAATATTTAAAATATTAAATAAGTTAATAGAGATTATTAAACTAATATAATAAGTTAAATTATCAACTAATCGATAATTATATAAGATTATATAAGTTAATATTTGAATTATGTTTTAAATAAATGTTTTTGTTCATAAAATTGATAGATAATATCAATTTAGTATAATTATAATATACTAATAAATCTTCATAATTTAATAATCACTTTTATCATTAATAATGATATTATTATTATTATTAAATATTATAATTTATTAATTAAATTTATTATTAGTTATAAGCAATAATTTTAATATTAAATAATTCAAATTAATTATTTATAAGTTTGTATAACTATTTGTTATTATTAATATTAAATATTATTAAATTTTAAATTAAATTTATATAAATAGAATTTAATAATATTTATATATTATTTGATTTAATTTTAAATCAATAATTATTTAATAATAATTAATTCAATAATTCAATAATTTATTAAATTATATCAATAATATTAAATCAGAATAAAATAAAATAAAATATTAATTTAAATTAATTATTAATACAATATTAATTTTTTATAATTCAATAAATTTATATAATTATGTTTATTACTTATATAATAATTTCTTTAAATATTAAATTATATTTATTTCAAATTTAAAATAATATTTATTTGATAATTCAAAAATTAAATTTATTGATAAATAATTAAGACAAAAATTTAATGTTAAATAGTTTGAATTATAAACTAAATATAATTTATTTTTGTTACCTAATAACATTATCTGATATTAATAAGTTCATACAAGCTTAATATTGTAATAGATAAATAATATTAATTGTAATTATTCTAAATATAAATTTTATTAATATAAATTTGGTTTAATAATTATTCTAATAGTATAAATAATTAGTTATAATTAGTTTATTAACTTATATGAGTATATTAATAATTCCAATAAAGCTTACCTATTGAGAAAATAATTGTTATAATTGTTATAAATAATTACTTATTTGATTTTATAAATTAAATAGTATTAATTAATTAAGTTGTATAAATAAATTAATATTTATACAATTATTACTATTAGTTCAACAATTTGTATTAACAATTGAAGATAGATAATTATTCAAATAGTCATAACTATTTGAATTGGTTCAGTAAAGAGATTTAGTTTTTAAATCTCTTATTAATTTTCAAAATAGTAATAAAATAGTATTATTTTATTCTGAATAATTTTGTATGAATAAAACAATTGGTTTTGGAACATTAATTTTAAAAAAAAATTATTTTTAAAATTTTTACTTATTAATTTTTGGAAGATTAATAAATTTATATTATTTTATTTAAAATAAGCTTGAATGAATAGAACCAATTGTTTTATGACAAAACAAAAGGTTGTAATGTTTTGAAATAGATAATTATTAAGATAGTCATAACTATTTGAACTTGTTCGATAAACCAATTTATTTTTAATTCTCTTACTTTTTAATTTTTAAAATACTAATAAATTAGTATTATTTTATTTTAAATAAGCTAACATGAATTGAAACAATTGTTTTATTACAAAACAAAATGTTACAATGATTTATTAATATATTAATGAATGATTATGTTTTTATATAGTATTAGTAATAATAGTTATTAATAGTTATAAATTATAAGAATATAATTATTTATCTCAATTATTTAATTTATCAAATAATATAATTTAAATAATAATATAATAATACTATATAAAAATTAAGATTTGGAATAATACTATTTTACTAATATTCTGAAAATTAATAAGAGGTTTAAAAAATAAATATGTTTTCTAAACCAATTCAAATAGTTAAAACAATTAGAATAACTATCTATTTCAAATCGTTCAAAACTTTTGTTTAGTCATAAAATATTTGTTTCATGTCTTACAAGCTTATTTGGAATAAAATAATCCAAATTTATGAACATTTGGAAAATTAATAAGCAAAAGATTTGAAAAAATAAATTTTTTACCAAACAAGTTTAAATAGTTATGACTATTGATCATTTATTTTTATAAAATCGTTCTGACCTTTTGTTTTGACATAAAATAATTATTTCAATTCATAAAAGTTTATCCAAAAAAAATTAATAGTAGGTGTTTAAAAAATAAATTTATTTATCGAACAAATTCAGATAGTTACGACTTTTTGAACAATTATCTATTTAAAATCATTATGACCTTTTGTTTTGTCATAAAATTATTATTACTAATAATAATCTTATATATTATTTTATTAAGATTAAACTATTTTATTATTATTTTTCTATTCATATAGTTTAATTATCGATTATTTATTATAATACTTATTAATATAATATAATTTATAATAGTTATTATTAGTATATGAATATATTTTATAATCAACAGTTATTACTATCTTATATATATAATTTAACCATCTGACTAACTAATTTTATATTGTTTAATTAGTATTTTATTCTAAATAATAATATTATTAATTAATATTTCCTAAATTATTATTTTGTATAATAAATTAATAGTGAATTATATTAAATCTACTATAATTATGATTTTTCCATCATAATTTAAAGAATTAATTAAAATATTAATTACTAATTAATATTTGTCAATTTTATAAGCTTATAATTTAATATTATTAAAATATAAATATAATTACTAATTAGTTACTATTTATTTGTTTATTATTAACTCCATATTTTAAATAAAAAATGACATAATATTTATTTATGTTATATGACCAAACAAAAGATAAAGAATTTATTATAAATTATTTTAATAATTATTATATTATAATTAAATATTATATTATAATAATTTATAATTTTTAAATTATATATAACATAAATAAATTATTAATTATTAATAAATTAATAAAATAAATATATTTTATAATTATTAATTTATAATAATTAAATATTATTAATAGTATAATAAACTAAATTATTTTTTTTATAATTGGATAATAATTATAAATAATTTATAATATTATTATAAATATTAATAATTATATTTACTATAAATTAATAAACTTAATTTATAACAAGTTAATATTTATTTATGTTAAATATTATATAAACTATTTATATGTATTATATTAAGTTATTTATAATTATAACTTAATAATTAATTTAAATTTAAATTAAAAATTAATGTTAATTATTAATTATTGTTATTTATGTTTATTCTTATAAATAGTATTATTAAATTTCAATAATAAATATATATTATTAAATATAAATAATTATTTATTTATTAAATAAAGATTATTATATATTATAATAATAATAATATAATAATATATCTATTTTATTGCAAATAAACTAATTGAAATGTTAAATTATAAAAGAATTATTGTTATATTATTAATAAATTGATTATTTATTATTAATTAAATTTATAAAATGATTAATAAATAATAATAGAGAGACACAATTGTTATTAACAAAAATACCTGTTATAATAATTATAAATTCTTTTATTACATCTTAATCATTTTAAGATTAAATATTAATAAAAATAGTTAAAATTATTGTAAAACTTAATATAATACTAATTAATATTTAAAATTTAATGTTTATATTTTATTAATTAACATAATTATGTATTTATTATTAAAACCCTAAATTAGTATTGATTTAATAATATAAAAGATTATATCAATATTTTATTATTAACTTGTATTATAATTTGATTATAAATTAATAATAACTTATATTAATTATATAGGTTATGTTAACTTAATTTACTTATAATAATGAATCTTCCAATAATATGTATAATCAAATATATAAATGTAATGAATCTATTGGATTCATATAGATAATTAAATATATGTTATTCTTTTTTAATATCATTTACAATAGTTTTAATAAAATTATTTTATTATAATTAAAATAGTTTATTTGTTTTATCTTAAAACAATTGTTTTAGTTCATAAAAGCTTATCCAAAATAAAATAATATTACTTTATTAACATTTCAATTATTAATTATTTAAATAAATAATAGTATATACTTTTTTACTAATATATTATATACAATTATTAAATATTAATTATTTTAATATAATAATAATAATTATACAATTTATTAATTTAAGTTATATTAATAACATTTATATTAATTTTCTTATTATTATTAATTATAAATAATAATATTATTAAAATGAATTATAATATAATCATAATATTATAATTTGATTATAATTTAATTAATATTAGCTAATAATTTTTAAATTAATAAATACAATCAAAATTTAACTATGTAAATTACTATTAATTACTATTGACTAAACCTAATTATAAAATATTTTATATAGTTATTATTATTAATTATTTAATATATTTAAGTTATAATTAATAAAATAATTATAATTTATATAACTAATACTTATAATATGATTATAAAATAATTTTTACTATAATTAGATTATAATTATGAATATTAGATTAATTATATTAAGTTAATTATTAATTATAAATTAATAGATAAAATCCTCCAATTTTATAATAATTAATTAAATATTTTTGATTTAATAGATATTGATATATTTTAAAATTATTAACAATAATTTTATTTTATCACTATTAATATTTAAAGTTTACAAAATTAATATGAATTAATATCTCTTACTTAGTAATATTGTAGAACAATATTAAAACATGTATTTAATTAAGTTTATCTTTAATTGTTATAATTATTTATTAGTAATTAATTTATCATAAATATTAATAATTGACAAATAGATAAGATAAATTAGAATTATTTTATTTTGAATAAGCTTGTATGAACTAAAATAATTATTTTATGACAAAACATCATAATGATTTTAATATTAATAATATTAGTATTATGATAATAATTAAAATTATACTAATCATATTATTCATTAGAGTTTGTTTAGTAACAAACATTCAATTATAAATTTAATAATAAAATATAATTGTAATTTTAATAAATATTATTTGAAATATTTATCATTTTAAATTATAATGATAATTAATTAATTGTTCATAAATAATTGTCTATTATCTATTTCAAATTTTTGGAAAAAATTAATTTATAATCAAATTATAATACGAGTAATATTTATTAATACTAAAATATAAATTTTCATATTAATAATTAAAACTAAATATAATAACTATACATATATAGTTAAATTTATAGTAACTATTAATTTTTAACATATTATTATAATAAATTAGGCTATTTATATATTAAATTTATTATGAATTAATACTATAAAATTAATTAGTTAATACAAATTGTGATTATCTAATATAATAATTGCTAAACTTTATAAATTGAATTATATAATTATTACTATATAATATTTATACTAATTATAATAACAATTAGATTATTATAAATAATAATTCTATAAACTATTATTTAGTTTATATTATGATTAATTTATTAACTTGATTGCTAACAAATAATAACAAAATAATTAAAAAATACGACAATTTTTATATTAATATAGAATTTAAATATATTTATTTGATTTATAATAATAATTAATAACAAAAAAATTAGTTATGATAGTTAAATTATTGTTATATTTAACTAATATATATTAATTATTAAAATATTAATAATAATTAATAGTAATTTATAATATTAATTGAATTATAATTTATAATATAATAAGGTGAATTATTTTTAGTTAATAGTTATTAAATTATAGTATATATTTAATTATAAAATATATCCTAAAAATATATAAATTTATTATTAAATAAATAATTTATTTCAATTAGTTATTATAATAACTAGTATTATTATAACTTATTAACTAATAATTATTAATAAATAATTGTTAATAGATTAAATTCATGATTAATCCTTAAATATTAATATTAATATAATTCATTTTAAATTTAATAGAAATAGCATTTTAAATTAACAACAATTATTTTAAATATTAACAATTATTATTAAATATAATAATTAAATTATTATATAATTATTATATTTTGTCTACTATTAGACAAGATATTAAATTATAATAAATATGATTAATATTATTATATAAAAATAAATATTATTAGTATAAATTTAACATAATAATCTTTATTAACAATATATAAATAATTAACAATTATTAGTAAAAATTATATTTAAATTAGTAAATTTAATATTTATAATTAATTATTTAATAATTATAAAAAAATGATTTAATTAAATCAAATATTTAAATAATATTAGTTAATAATTGTTAACTAATATTATTTTTATTAAATTATATTAATAAAATTATAATAATTATAAAATTATTTAATCAATAATTTTAATTTTAACTTGCTTATTAATTAGAATAAGAATAATTAATAAAAATTAACCCTTAGGTCATTTATTTTTCAAAACCTAAAGAGGGTTTGTCAGTATTTACTTTAATATATATTAATTAGTTGCTTTATGTTATTAGCTGTGCAAATGTATTATTATAATATTAATATTTATAATTTCAATATTATTACTGAAATTAGCAATTTCAAATAATTGTACTAATTTAGCATTAATTATTTAAAAATAATATATCTTTAACAATATATTAAATAAATTCTTATTAATTATTTAATATAATAGAATATTAATTAATTAATATTATTAATTATCTAAATATTAGTTTGATAAATTATACATAACTATTATTCAATTGTTTAATAAAATTAATGTTATTATCTAATTAAATTAATTATATAATTATATAATACTTATTATATTATAATAAATATTTAATTTAAATATTTAATATTATATAATATTATATAATTAAATATATTATAATGATAAACATTTACTTATTAATTATTATAATTTAACTTATTATATAATTTAACTATTATATTTAATTTATTAACTATTATTATATGTATTAATATTTAATATTACAGATTGTTATTAAAAGGTCATAACTAATTTTATATACATAATATTAATTAAATTATTAATAAAATTAATAAACTATAATTAATGTAAACAATAATATTAATAATAAATTTATTGATATATCATAAATTTTTTATTAATAAGTAGGAGATTTAAACAATTATCTATTTCAAATTGTTATGACATTTTGTTTTGCCATAAAACATTTGTTTCTGTTCATACAAGCTTATTTCAAATAAAATAATATAAATTTACTAATATTCCAAAGATTAATAAGTAAAAATATATAAAATAAATTTATTTTTTGAACACGTTCAAAATAATTATGACTATTTGAACAATTATATATTTTCAATCGTTATAACCTTTTTTTTTGTCATAAAACAATTATTTATCTTCATACAAACTTATTTGAAATAAAATAATACTAATCTAGTAATATTATGAAATTTAATAACTGATAGATTTAAAAAATAAATTTGTTTACCAAACCAATTCAAATAGTTAAATAATTATCTATTTCAAATTGTTATGTTCTTTTGTTTTGTCATAAAACAAATGTTTTTGTTCATATAAGTTTATTCGAAATAAAATAATATTAATTTATTAATATTTCAAAAATTAATAAGAGATTTAATAAATAAATCTATTTACCATACTAGTTCAATTAGTTATAACAATTTGAACATTTATTTATTTCAAATCGTACTAAATTAATAATTTGTTAATAAATTTGAATCGTACCTTTTTTAATTTAAACTTATTAAAAGTTTTTTAATTGAGTTGTCATAAAACAATAGCTAAATAATTAGAAAAATATTACCTTTTAAATCTCTTAGTTATTAATTTTTTATATTTGAAATCTTACAATTTAAATATTCATAACTATTTGAATATTATTCTAATTTAAGTTTAAATTTGTTTAATTTAAAAAATAAATAATTAATTTCAAATATATTTTCAAGTAAAAATATTATAAATAATTATAATAATTAATAAAACAAATTATATATATTTTTAGATTTATAATATATAATATATTTATAATTATTTAAATTATAATTATTATAATTTATTAATACAAAAATATTTATATTACAATTCATATAAATTTTAAAATATTTACTGGAATTGTTGATATTATTTCCAACTTATTAATATTGGAAATAATTTGGTATAAAATTTATACCTAAATTATTATAATTAATCTAATTAGATAAGTTATTATTTTGTTAATAATAAAACTATTATTATCAACTATAATAGATTTAATTAGTGAATATTAATAAACTTGTATAATTATTAATAGTTTTATGATTAAGTAATGGAACTGATTATTATAATAATATATAACTAAATATAATACTATTTACTAGTGTTAATAAAATTATTAAATATTATAAATCCTATATAATAATTATACTTTAAAATTAATATAATCTAGTTAATTATATAATCAAAATAATTTTAATAATTATATATTAATATATTCAAAAATATTAAAATTTAAATATTAATAATATTTAAATTTATTATATATTTATAATTAATATAGAATTTATTTAAAATTAATAATTTTAAATATGAATATAATTAATAAATATTCCACAAATCTAAATAATAACTATATTTAATTTAATAAAATAATTAATATAATGTTAATTTATATAACTTAATATTATTATATAATTGATAGTTTATAAATTAATATATAATATAATTATATAACATAATTTACAATTATTATAATTGTTATAATATAATATTTAATATTTAATATAAATAATTATATACACATTTATAGCTTATAGTTTATCATAAATTATTTAGATTATAATTATTACTATTAGTCATTAATTTTATAGACATGAAACAAATATTAATAATATTAATTATTATATATCAATAATAAATTTATATCAAATTATTTATATATTTTAAATTATAATCTTATTATTAGTTAAATTAACTAATAAATAATATTATATTCTTGAACTAGTTATATATTAAATTTATTATTAATTTTTAATAATAAATTTATTGTTATTAATAATTTCAAAATATTAGTATTATTAAAAATTATGACATTTTGTTTTGTCATAAAATAATTGTTTTAGTTCATACAAGCTTCTTATAATTATTGAATTAATAACAAAATTAACAAATATTATATTAATTTCTATAAGTTTTTATTATTAAAATTAATTATCATTTCACTAATAATTATCAAACTATTTGAATAATTGTCTATTTAAAATCATTATGACCTTTTGTTCTATTATAAAATTATTATTACTAATAATAATCTTATATATTATTATATTAAGATTAAACTATTTTATTATTAATTTTCTATTCATATAGTTTAATTATCGATTATTTATTATATAAATTATATCTTGTACTTATTTAGAAATTATATTGATAATTTATTAATTGCTTTAATAATTTGATATATAACTAAACTATTTATTATCATAATTAAATCTAATTCTATTTTTTAATTTATAGTCATTATTATAACTAAACTATTTATTATCATAATTAAATCTAATTCTATTTTTTAATTTATAGTCATTATTATAACTAAACTATTTATTATCATAATTAAATCTAATTCTATTTTTTAATTTATAGTCATTATTATAACTAAACTATTTATTATCATAATTAAATCTAATTCTATTTTTTAATTTATAGTAATTATTATAACTAAACTATTTATTATCATAATTAAATCTAATTCTATTTTTAATTTATAGTAATTATTATAACTAAACTATTTATATGTATTTATATTAATATTGAATAATAATATTATAATAATTTAATAACAATTATTTTTTATTTATGACCTATTTAACTTATAGCTTAAATAATAAATTATTTATAATTATTATAAGTCATGTTATATTAATTTCGTAATGATAATATTATTATTAAATAGGTCATAGGAGCATATTTTAAGTAATAATTTTAAATTCGTTGTTATTATTAATAATATTAAATATAAAATGATTATATTATAATTTATAATATAAATAATTAATATTATAATAACTATAAATTATAATTATTATTACAATTGATATTAAGTTGAAATAAATATATTATAATATATTAATTATAAAATATAATTATTTTATGTAGTATAATTAAATTTATAATAATTAAATTTAGTTGTTATACTATAGTATAATCAATTATTATAATAATATAATTAATATCAATTGCAATAATAAAATTTTAATTATGACTTATTACTTATTAATTATTAATTAATTAATATTATATTAATAAATAATTATAATTAATAACTTTAATGATTTATAATAAATATAGTTTAAATTATATGTTTACCGATAATAACAATTATTATTATAATTTATATAATAATATAAATTAAATATAATTTATATTTATAAATAATTTTAAATTATAGTATAATTTATATAAAATAATTTCAAATAAATCCTAAAACAATTATTAATTAATATTAAATAATTATAAGTTGGATAATTTAATATTTGATTATAAATATTTATAATAATTATTAATAAATTATTAATAAATTATTTATATAAACAAAAATAATTAATTTAACTATAACAATATATATGTTAATTATAATTATAAATTAAAAGATTATGTTTAATTATATCTATTATATTTATCAAATATTAATAAAATAATTAATTGATTTTATAATTTGGTAAAATCAAATAGTCATAATTATTTGAACTAGTTATGTTAGCCTTGAAATGATCCTTATTTTGAAATGACAAAACATTAAGCTAAATAAACTTGATCAAGATTTTGAAAAAGATTTATTTAGTACATGTTCTTAAGTTTTATATTTTGGTACTAAATAAATAATATGATTTTCAAAGCTTAAACAAACTTTTCTTTGTTTTCATATTTCTCAAACCAAATCTACCTTTAAAGATTATTTATTTGAGCTTAAATGAAAGTCCAATTGTTGTTTTTAAAGTGAACTTATTCATTTTGGACTTAATACAATTTTGACAATATTGATTTTGAGAAATATTATATATAAATACTATTAAACTTTTTATTAATTTTAATAATCAATTTATTTAATTGTTATGATTAAAAGATTTAATTTATTTGATTTTTATTCATTAGTTTTAATAGAAATCTTTAAAAATCTAATTATCATATCTATTATTAATTTTTGAAATAATAATAAAAAACCAATTAGATTTATAAATCATAATTATTATCTATATGGCTTTTTTGAATAATACTTAATTTTAAAATTAATAAGAAAATAAGCTTTAAAATTAATATATTTAATCTATACAGTTAATAATATAGATAATAAAAATAGTTATTTAGTTGTAACTAATTATTAAAAAATTGTATCTATTTATATAGGCTTATTTGAATTATTGATTTTCTGTAAGCAATTATGTGCTCGTATAATAAATTTATTAAATTATTAATATTAAAATAAAAATTAAATAATTTATCTATTAAAATTAAAAGATTCAATATATATT
This sequence comes from Durio zibethinus, assembly GCF_047325235.1. Lineage (NCBI taxonomy): Eukaryota > Viridiplantae > Streptophyta > Magnoliopsida > Malvales > Malvaceae > Durio > Durio zibethinus. The sequence continues at coordinate 26,951,011 of NC_143164.1, read as the reverse complement.
ATCTTTATTTTATTTTATAATCAATATTAAAAATTAATAATAATAGGTATGAATTATTAATTATACTCATGACTTAATTGATTTATTAATTATTATAAATCCTTACAATTAATAAGGATTGAATGAATTTTAAATTTTTATAATTATATTAACTATTTTAATAATTAAAATATATAATAACTATATATTATTAAATAATTTGATTAATGTTTATATAATAATTTTTTTAGCTCTTACTAATAAACATATAATAATTAGATTAATTAATAAAATTAATCTATTAAGAATAATAAGCGTGTTTGAAATAATATTAACACTAATCTATTTAATATTTTTATTTATATATAAATTAATAATTATTAATAATTTAAATAATAGATATCTTGTATAAATGGCCTAATCAATAATATATAAATTAGTTTTATAGATATATTTAATAGATAAAATAGATATTGATTTGTAGTATTCTATAATAATACTAATATAGATTTAACAAATAATATTACTATAATTATTATTATATTAATAATTATTAGGGTTATAATTATTAATTTTAGATAAATTAAATTATATAAAATTAATATATAATTGTTATATTAATAACAAATAATTAACAAATAGTCAACATAATTAAAATTATCCTAATTTAATTAATTAATAATACTATAATATTATTAACTCAGTGGTTAGGAATATGAATTCTAGATTGAAAAGTATGGAAATGATTAGGTTTTGAAAATAGTTATATTATTAAATTTATAATAATCATTATAAATTTAATATTAATTATTTAATATTTTAATGTAGCTTATTAATGTTTAAAATGTTAATTATTAAATATCTTATACCTAACTATTTATTTAATTATTAAATTAATATACAAATAAAATTATTCAATTCATTAGATATTAGTTACATTAATTTATTTTATAATCAATATTATAAAATAAGTAATTAGCTTTTTTATAATAACTAATTATTAAAAAATTGTATTTATTAAAATAAATTATATATTTATTTATATATAATAATTCAATTATAATATTTTTACTACTTATTAACTGTGTAGATTAACTTTTATTAATCTATTTGATTTAATTATATAAATAAATTAGATTTAATATTTAAATTTATTATATATTATAGTATTAAATATAACTAGTAAAATTAATATTTAATTTTAATAATCCTAATTATTATATAATAATAATTTAGTGGAGCATATTTAATTTATTTAATTATCTATTAAATTCAGTTAATTATTAAATTTATTTATCTTTATAAATTATATTATAACTAGAATAAATTAATAGTTAATTTATAAATAATAATTCTTATGATTTAATTATATAATTTAGTTTATTAATTATTATATATAATTCCATTTAAGCTTGTATTATATTATAATTATGTATGAATCATAATAATTATTTATTTTAAATATTATTTTATTTAAATTAATAAATAATTAATAATTATAAATAAATAAATATTATCGATTAAATCATAACTATTTAATATGAATAATTATATGAAATTATAATAATTAAATTAAATAATTTTAATTTTAATATTAAATTATTAAAATGATTTATCTATTTATTAATTATTAATTTATTTAATAATTAATAACTATATATCATAATAAAAAATATATAATAAAAATTAATAATTAATAATTAATATATATGGGAGCTTTTTATTATTTAATAGGTATAATAAAAATTATTATTATGCTGCTAGATAATATATTTGATAAGAACAATTATCAATATTGTCCATTTGTTTTATCATAAAACAATTGTTTTAGTTCATAAAAGTTTATCCAAAATAAAATAATACTACTTTATTATTATCAATATTATAATATTGTAAATATATTAATTTAAAGTTATTAATTATAAAATTATAAAATTAATTTAGTATTAATTAATTAAATAAAAATATTTATTTAAAATATTAGTTAATAATCTCTATTTAAAATATTTAATTGTTCATTTAAACTTAAATGATTTATTATTTGACTAAAGAATAAACTATAACAAGCTATAATTAAATTATATAGTATTAATATTTAAATCTTATTAATACTTGGATTATTAATAAGACTATATGAATAGAAACTAAAATAATACATTTACTTATTAATTAATAAATTAGAAAACTATAATAGATAATAAAGTAATTACTAATTAATAGTAATTATTTTAGTTAAACAATAAATTTGTTTACCAAACCAGTTCAAATAATTATGACTATTTGAACAATTATCAATCTCAAATCATTAAAATTTTTGTTTTGTCATAAAACAATTATTATAAATTATTAGTAATTATAATATAAATTACTATATTTATATATAGTTAAGTATATAAATACTTAATTTATTATAATTTATATTTAGTATTATATAGTAAAATTATTACTATATAATTTATAATTATAATTATTATTAGATTAACATAAATAATATTTTAATTTGTTTAGTAATAATATTAATTTAAATTTATATAATAAATTCATATTTATATATTAATGTTATAAATTAAATTATTTATCAATTAATTATAATAAATCAAATAAATATATTCTTAACAATTTATTCAAACATATTTTCTATTTATTATTATTCACATATAACTTGTTAAATAATTAATAAATAATATTATTTACAATTATTTAGTTAATTTATATAATTTGACTAATTTATTCTTTTAATAATGATGAACTAATAAATATTAATTATATATAAATAATATATATCGTATTAGTTGCTTGATTACAAATATATTAATTTATAAAGTTAAATGTTAAAGTTATTTAAAAAAATTATTAATTAATATTTATTGTAATATGTATAATATTATTTATAGATTGATATAATAAATAAATTTGATTTAATAGATTAAATCAGTTTAAAATTAACTAATATTATTATTATAACTATAATTAATAGTTATTTATAGTATTACTTATATGATATTTATATATATGCTTAATTATATTAATTAATTACTAAAAATATTTATTAATTAAGAAGATAGTATATAATAAATATTATTAATTAATTTATATAATTATTCATATAAAGATATTAATATGAATTATTTATTTTAATTTAATATAATATATATTAATACTATAATTATTATTAAATATATTTTTACTAGTTATATTTAGTATTATAATATATATTAATTTTAAATATTAAATCTAATTTATTTATATAATTAAAATTAATTAAAATTTTTACTTATTAATTTAAAATTAAAATAATTGTTATAATTAAATAATAATATAATATAATTATAATATATAATTAATTAAAATATAATATAAATACTTAAATTTTAAATATTAATTTTAAATATTAAAACTAATATATATTGTTATATTTATATTATTAAAAAATATATTATAATAATTTTAATATTTATTTTAATATATTATAACTATATTAAATAAAATTAATAATTATAATTTATATGAATAATATAATTAATTAATAATTATTAAATTAAAACAGTTACTATATCCAATTATATAGTTTAATGATTATTATAAATTTATAATATAATAAATAAATATAATGATATTTTAATAATATAACTAATAAATAATAATTAATATATTAATTTTATATTAATTAATATATTAGTTTGTTTACCATAATATAATTAAAAATATTGTTATAATTATTATTTATAGTAATAAATTAAATAATAATATTATTTCAAATAGTAGAGTATTATAAAATATGTTAATTACAAATATAATTATATAATAATATTAACTAATATTTAATATTATTTATTATTCATAAATTAATCAAAATTATTATAATAGGTTTTAATTTCTATTATAAATTATAATAATGTTAATAATTATTATATTAATTAAGTTATAGTATTAATAGAATAAATGGTATATAATTTTAATTATACTATAATTTTTAATATCTAATATGCTGAACTAAATCATAAATAATTACTATTAAGTAATTGTTTTATATATAATTGTTCAAATGGCCATAACTATTTAAACTGATTCGATAAAATGATTTATATTTTAAATCTGCAACTTCTTAATTTTTGAAATATTAATAAAGTAATATTATTTTATTTTGGATAAGCTTTTATGAAATGAAACAATTGTTTTATGATAAAACAAAAGGTCATAACGATTTTAAAATGATAATTGTTTAGATATAACTATTTAAACTTATTTGGTAAATAGATTTATTTTTTAATTCCTTGCTTATTAATTTTTTGAATGTTAATTAAATAGTATTATTTTATTTCGAATAAACATGTATGAATTGAACAATTATTTTATGACTAAACAAAAGGTCATAATGATTTGAAATAGATAATTATTATAATAGTCTTAACTATTTGAACTGGTTCAATAAATACATTTATTTTTTAAATCTCTTACTTATTAATTTTTAGAATATTATTACTTTAGTAATATTTTACTCTGAATAAGTTTGTATGGATAGAAACAATTGTTTTATGACAAAACAAAAAGCATACCGATTTGAGATAGATAATTATTCAAATAATCGTAACTATTTGAATTTGTCCGATAAACAGATATAATTTTTAAATCTCTTATTAATTTTCAAAATATTAATAAATTAGTATTATTTTATTTTGAATAATTTTGTATGAATAGAAACAATTGTTTTATTACAAAACAAAGGATCATAACGATTTGAAATAAATAATTATTTAAATAGTCATAACTATTTAAACTCATTCGGTAAACAAATTTATTTTTTAAATATTTTACTTATTAATTTTTGAAAATTTAATAAATTAGTATTATTTTATTTCGAATAAGCTTTTATGAATAAAAACAATTGGTTTATGAAAAAACAAAAGGTCATAATGATTTGAAATAGATAATTGTTCAAATGGTCATAATTATTTTAAACGTGTTCAAAAAACAAATTTTTTTTTATATATTTTTACTTATTAATCTTGGAATATTAGTAAATTTATATTATTTTATTTGAAATAAGCTTGTATGAATAGAAACAATTGTTTTATGGCAAAACAAAAGGTCATAACAATTTGAAATAGATAATTGTTCAAATAGTCATAACTATTTGAACTTGTTTGTTAAATAAATTCATTTTTAGATCTCTTGCTCATTAATTTTTGGAATAGTAATAAGTTAGTATTATTTTATTTCGAATAAGCCTATATGAATTGATATAATTGTTTTATGGTGAAATAAAAGGTCATAACGATTTGAAATAAATAATTGTTCCAATAGTTATAACTATTCAAAATTATTCGGTAAACAGATTTGAAATAAGCTTGTATGAATAGAAAAAATTATTTTATGACAATACAAAAGGTTATAGCAATTTAAACTAGATAATTGTTCAAATAGCCATAATTATTTGAACTTGTTGGGTAAATAGATTCATTTTTTAAATATCTCACTTATTAATTTTTGGAATATTAATAAATTAGAATTATGTTATTCTGAATAAGCTTGTATGAACAAAAACAATTGTTTTGTAAGAAAACAAAAAGTCATAACGATTTGAAATAAATAATTGTTCAAATAGTCATAATTGTTTGCACTAGTCAAGCCAAAAGATACATTTTCTAAATCCATTACTTATTAATTTTCAAAATATTAATAAATTAGCATTACTTTATTTCGAATAAGATTATATGAATAGAAACAATTGTTTTATGATAAAACAAATGGTCATAATTATTTGAAATAAATATTTGGTCAAATAGTTATAACTAATTGAACTGGTATGGCAAACAGATTTATTTTTTAAATCTCTAACATATTAATTTTTGAAATATTAATAAATTAATATTATTTTATTCCAAACAAGCTTATATGAACAAAAACATTTGTTTTATGACAAAACAAAAAGTCATAACAATTTGAAATAGATAATTATTCAAATAATCATAATTATCTGAAATAGTTTTGTAAACAGAATTGTTATGACTTTTTGCTTTGTAATAAAACAATTGTTTCTATTCATACAAGCTTATTCGGATTAAAATAATATTAATTTATTAATATTTTGACAATTAATAAGTGAAAGATTTAAAAAATAAATATGTTTACTAAACAAGTTCAAATAGTCAAAACTATTTGAATAATTATCTATTTCAAATAATTGTGACCTTCTATTTTGTAATAAAATAATTGTTTCATTAACATAAGCTTATTTCAAATAAAATAGCTCTAATTTATTAATATACCAAAAATTAATGAGTAAGAGAATTAAAAAAATGAATCTGTTTATCAAACAAGTTCAAATAATTATGACTATCTAAATAATTATCTATTTCAAAACATTATTACCATTTGTTTTGTCATAAAATAATTAGTTTTTTTCATGCAAGCTTATTTCGAATAAAATAATAGAAATTTATTAAAACTCCAAAAATTAATAAATAAAAATTTTAAAAATAAATATATTTTTTGAACACATTCAATAGTTATGACTATTTGAACAATTATTTATTACAAATCATTATGACAATTTATTTTGTCATAAACCAATTATTTCTATTCATACAAGCTTATTCGAAATAAAATAATATTAATTTATTAATATTTCTTACATATTAACTATATTTAATATGTTAATAAATTTTTATAATTTTTATAGAACCTATACCTTTTAAATCTATTTACCAAACAAGTTCGAATAATTATGGCTATTTGAACAATTATTTATTTAAAATAATTATGACCATTTGTTTTGTCATAAAACGATTGTTTTAGTTCATAAAAGTTTATCCAAAATAAAATAATACTACTTTAGTAATATTTCAAAAATTAATAAGTAGCTAATTTAAAAGAATAAATCAGTTTAAATATTTATAGCCATTTAAATAACTATATATTTCAAATTGTTATTACCTTTTGTTTTGTCATAAAACAATTGTTTTTCAACATACAAGCTTATTTGAAATAAAATAATACCAATTTATTAATATTTTAAGAATTAATAAGACATTTAAAAAATAAATCAGTTTATTGAACTAGTTCAAATAGTTATGACTATTTGAACAATTTTCTATTTCAAATTGTTACAACCTTTTGTTCTATCATAAAACAATTGTTTTTGTTCATACAAGCTTATTCGAAATAAAATAATACTAATTTAGCAATATTCTTAAAATGAATAACTAAGAGATTTAAAAAATAATAATTTAATATGGGAAATATTATTATTTTATTAAAATTAAAATTAAAATTAATAATAGATCTAAAAATTAAATCTTTTTAGATATCTATTAATTAATAAAAATCAATAATTTAAATATTTAAATTAAAATCAATATTCAGATAATTATATATAAATTTAATTGTTAAATATTTTATTATAAATTAATATAATCTAATTAAATATTTATTAAAATCATAACCCCTTACATTTAGTATGAATTATTGATTTATTTTATTTATCATAATAAAAGTTCATACTTTTAATAATTTAATATAATAATCCTTATTAATTGTAAGAATTTATAATAATTATTAAAATATTTAATTGTTCAAATCGTTATCAATTAATAAAAAGCTTAATATTAATATCAATATTAAATTAGTGTTAATATTAAACAATATTGATAATTGTTCTTATCAATTATATTATTTCCAATAATAAAACTAGAATTAATATAAATATTGAATAAAATAATATTAATCTAATTAACTACTTGAAAATTAATTAAAATAATTAATTATAATTATTAATTATAAATATTTGTTTTATGAAAAGCTTAAAATTTAATAATGTTTAATTAAGTCAAAACATAAGAATTATAATAAAATTAATATATATTATTTAATATTTTATAATTAAAACTTATTAACATATAAATTATATTTAATTATATAATTTTATAAAAATAATATTACATTATTATATTAATTATTATAATAACTATTTATTACCAATTTCAGTTATAATATAAATATAATATATAATTGGATATTAATTGTTTATCAATTTAATATAATTATATATTAATTATTTATTTACTTTTTAAATCTCTTACTAATTAATTTTCTAAATATTAACAAATTAGTATTATTTTATTTTGAACAAACTTATCATAACAAAAACAATTGTTTTATGACAAAACAAAAAGTAATAATGATTTGAAATAAATAATTATTCAAATAGTTATAATTATTTGAACTGATTTGGTAAATAAAATTATTTTCTAAATCTCTTATAATTTTTTGAAGTATTAATAAATTAGTTTTAATAGTAAATGTATTATTTTATTAATAACTAATATTTAAATGAACATTTAAAGATTTGTTAATATTATTAATAAAGTAGTACTATCGATTAGTACTTATTAAATAGTTTTATTGTTATTGATTAATATTATCAATATTATAGTATAATTTGAATAATATTAATAATAAAGCTTATCATTATTAAATAAGATAATCATTTAATTAATATTTTAAATTATTATTAAATATTAATTATTTATTTTAAACATTAAATTTTAATAATTATGTTATTAATAGTTATTCTTTAAAGAATAATTATATCAATAACATTTAATATAATAAATTTATTAACGATAATTTGGAAGATTTTTATATATATTAATTTAAATATTAATATTATTCATATTATAGTAATTATTATTCAAATTAGGATATAAATAGTATAATTAGTATTATTTTTAACCGAATAAGCTTCTATGATTAGAGATAATTGTTTTATGACAAAATAAAGATCTTAACGATTTAATATTGATAATTGTTCAAATAGTCATAACTATTTGAACTGGTTCAGTAAACAAATTTTATTTTTTAAATCTCTTATTAATTTTTAAAATATTAATAAATTAATATTATTTTATTTCAAATAAGCTTGTATGATCAAAAACAATTATTTTATGACAATACAAAAAGTCATAATGATTTAAAATATTAACTGATTCAGTAAACATATTTATTTTTTAAAATTTTTTACTTATTAATTTCAAAAATATTAATAAACTAGTATTATTTTATTTCATCTAGGCTTGTATTAATTGAAATAATTGTTTTATGACAAATAGAAATAATTAAATTATCGAATAGCTATTTATTTAATCAATTAATAAATAAACATATTTAATTTTTAAATCAATTACTTAAATAGTAAAAATTAAATAATAAATTTAGTAACAAAATATTTAATAGATAATTATTAAATATTTTAATTAATAGATATAATATTGATATAGCTATTATCTATTTTTAATCAAGAAGCCAAAAAAATATATATTATATAAATATACAATATGTTAAATAGATTAATAATTAATAAAATATTTAAAATAATTGCAATCAGTAATAGCACAATAATATTAATAAGTATATAATATATTATTAATAATTAATAATATAAATTTAATAATTATTTATAATTATTACTAAATTAATTACTAATATCTTATAATAATTACTTTTTTGAATTATAATGCAATAATAATAATTATAGTATAATTATTAGTTAATATAGATATTATAATATTAATAATTCAAATAGTAACTAATTTTATAATAATTAATAATTATAAGTATTATAATCTCTATATAACAATAATTATTAATTGTATAAATTGATATATTGTTGTTATTATTATTACAATTAATCTAAATTAGATTAATTAGTTATAATCTAATTTATATGTATATTACAACTATATTTATGTATTATATTTTTAGTTATTATAATATAATAACTTTATATTATATTTATTTTGAATAAGATTTGGATATCTTATTCAAATACTAGTTTTTTTAACATGTGCCATGTGATGTATGAAAATATTTTGTTGTATTTTTTGTAATTAATTTTTTAATTCATTTTAAAATTTTATATTATCTTAATAAAAGAATGTACATATTTTCAAAATTATATAAGGACTAAACATATATACAATATGTAATTAATATTATTTAAATTATTTTCTAAATTAATGAGTAAAAAAATTAAAAAATAAATATAATTATATATTAATAATTATTATATATTATAATTATTATAAATTATATTAAATTAAATATTCAAATAATATATTAACTATAATTATTAATAATATAAATATAAATATAATATTATTAATTAATAACAAATATTATTTATAAATTATAATTGATATTATAATATATAATTATAAATTACTATAAAATAATTAATATAATATTTAATTATATGTCAAATATTATTCTTAAGGTTTAATTATACTAATAATAGTACTTATTATTAGTTAATATATATCAATTAAATTATTATTAATGTACAAGTAAATAGTTATATTTTATGATATAACAATTATTTAGAATATGATTATTATTCTATAATTTTTAATAAACTATTTGTAAAATATTGTTTAATAATTAAAAGAGTTATTCAATTAAATAACCATCTTATTTACTATAATATATATAATCTATATATATAATTATATATTATATATAAATAAATAATTATTATATTTACTAAATTAAATTATTAAATTATATTAAAATATTAATTAATTATAATATTTAATATTAATTATTATTACAATAATATAAATTAATATAATACTAATTAAATATTTTAAATATAAAACTATTAATGTAAATAATCCCTTATTAATAAGTATATTTATATTTTATTATTAATATATAAAATTATAAGTAACTATAAGAAATAATTATATAATAAATTAATAATTATTACTATACTAATTTATCTAATAATTATTTTATTAATTATAAATATTATAATTATAATAACAATATTTAAATATTTATTAATAATATATTAGTAATAATTAAATATTAGTATATTATATAATTAGTATAATTATAATTTTATATTCATTAATATAAAAGTTTATATTTAGTAATTATTCTCATTATAAATAGTTATTTATTTATAAATAATAATATCTGCAGCCAAGCCACTCCGAGCCGCTCCAACCAAGCCATTTTTTTGTATTTTTTATGTTTTTTTTCAATTATTTATTTATTTTTTATGTGCTTATTTTTCCCTTAATATTTTTACATGATTAAATTTAAAAAAAATTAAAAATTAAAAAAATAAATTTTGGGAATAAATATTAATTTTCCAATGATGAAATTTATAGAAATTTCAAATGGTAAATTTCTATAAAATTCCTAGGTAAGAAATTTTGTTTAAATTTGTTCCAAATTGTGGAATAATTTAGATAAGGTTTCAATAACAATAATTAATATTTATTTTCAAACAAAAAAATAAAAAAATAAAAAAAAACTTGGTTGAAAATATTTGATAATTATCCAAGGATGAGAATCTTAGAAATTTCAAATGGTAAATTTTTTAAGCAATCTCTAGATGAGAAATTTCTTTAAATTTGTCCCAAATAGTGAAAAATTTTAAATGAAATTTCTAGAAAAGTAATTGTCATATTATTCTCCTTCCAAAAAAATATATAAAAAAAGAATTTCTAAATAGGCCCAAATGGTGAAAAATTTAGAAATTCAAAAAAAAATATTTCTAAATTGACCAAAATGGTGAAAATTTTAAAAATCCAAAAAATAAAATCAAATAAATAAATAAAGAGAATTTCTAAATAGGTCCAAATGGTAGAAAATTTAGAAATTCAAAAGAAAAAATATTTCTAATTTAGGCCAAATAGTGAAATAATTAGATATATTTTTAATAACATAATAATAATAATAATTAATTAAACTTTTTTTTCGATGACGAAGCCTTTTCGAGGAAACAAATGGGATCTTTGAATACTCTTAAGATGAGAAAATATTTTTAAGAATTCTACCAGATTGATAGAAAAATCTTATAAATTATTTCCAATATTTAATATAAAAATTTGAAACCATTAGACTCAAGACCATATGATAAATTTAAAATAAAATGGCATTATCTTTGGAATTATAAACTTAATTATAAGTATTTAGTAAATTAATTATTAATAAATTACTTTCATTCAATTTCAAATGAGCTTGTATGAGTTGAAATAATTATTTTATGATAAAATAAAAGGTTATAACAATTTGAAATAAATTATATAATCTATTAATAATTATAATTATTTATAATTAAAATATATATTTTAATAGTATTAATTAATTACTATTATTATAAATTTAATATTATATAAATTTATTTAAAAATTTAATATTAATTAATAGATAATTATTATGATTATTAAATATAATAAATAGTTTATAATAGTACTTATATCATATATTTATCATAAATATATTAATTAATATATAAAAATTATAATATTCAAATTAATAAATATTGTATAAATAGCTACGACTATTTGAACAATTATTATCCTAATTATTACTATTTAATATTTATTAATTAAATATTTATAATATTTATTATTTCGTTAAAGTTTTGTTATTTATTAATCTAAATAATTAATAGTTAGTATATTTTATTATAATTAACGAAATTAATAATTATTTTATTATTATTATTATATTACAAAACAAAAGGTCACAATGATTTGAAATAGATAATTGTTCAAATAGCCATAATTATTTGAATTGATTCAATAAATTGATTTATTTTTTAAATCACTAACTTATCAATTTTTGAAATATTAATAAATTAGGCTCAGGGCACGGCTCGTAACTCAGCTCAACTGGAGTCAAAAGTTGGAGACGGTCAAAAGTGAATCAGTGTTTCAGGTTGGGTTACCTGAATGAAAAACACACGAATCCTGGGTTTCCTTAAATGCCAAAACGGCGTCGTTTTAGTGACGCTATAAAAGGCCAAATCCTAGCTTTTCCCCTTAGATTTCTCCTTCCCCCTCTCTCTGTTCCCCTTTCTTTCTCTCCTTTTCTCTAGAAACCAAAGAACTCCGATTGAATCTTCACTGGATTCTAGAAAAAGTCACTGAAATCTAGGTAGGTTTGTCAGACGTTGGTCAAAAAATTCAATCGATGTTGGAATCTTCACCGAATTTTGGGAAAGCTACAAAAAAATTCAACCAATGTCGAAAAATTCATCGAAAACTGGAAATTTTCTAGAAAAATTTCCAAAAAAATATTTTTTTTGCTCTCTGCTTTTCTCTTTCTGTTTTTTTCATTTCCTTGTGTGTTCTGTCTGGTATTTATAGAATAAAGTATGAGAGTTCCTAATTAACTCTAAGTCCCACCCTTGACTGGATTTTCGCATTATCCTTGAACCTAATGAAATTAAAACACATTGCAATTCCGCCAGTCCCATACACAGCAAAATTTGTATTTTTTATTTTTTTTTATCTTTTACTATTTCAGCTATTATACTATTATCTAAAAATCAAAAGAAAAATCAAAATAAAACTAAGAATAAAAATAAAATAAATAAATAAATCCCATTAAAATAATAAATGCTGGGCCTGACTACTGGACCCTATTGAGCCAAGCCTAATGGGCTTGGGCCTGGACCAATTAGGGTATCTACAGCTACCCCTCTTTGCACATTTCTTGTGCAATAAGAATTGTACAAAGACATAGACACCCTGCCTATGATCATCCCAACACATTCATTTTTTCATTTTTGTTTTTCTTGAAAAAGTAAACAAGGCTCCTTTAAACAGGGGCTCAACAACTTTGAGAAAAATAAATGGTTCCTCTAAACAGAGGCATAACAACTTTAAAAAATAAAGGCTCCTTGACAATCATGTCCAGAGGAGTCATAGATCAGGTTTGATAAAATTTGTAATGAAAACTCAAAGATTCACAATTCGAGTTCAAAATTCCAAAGGTTCAGATTCACAAGAACCTTTCAACTTTGCAAGAATTCACTGAAATTTGATTATAAAAAATTCAGTTTCACAAGAATTCAAATCTGTAAGATCTCAATATTTGTATTGCAAATTGCAAACTCTCACCCACATGTAAAGATTCGCATTTGAATTTTGGAGATTCACATCCAAAAGTTCAAAGCTTTTCATTCAAGGTAAATTTGGGGTTCACATCCAAAAAGTTTAAGCTTTTTCGTTCGAATTTTAGAGATTCACATCCAAAAGTTCAAAGCTTCTTATTTGAGTTCAAAGATTCACATCCAATAAATTTCATGGTTTCACATCTCAAAAATTCTCATTTGAAGATTTTTTAAAGATTCTTATTTAAGACTTAGAGATTCTCATTTAAGGATTTCTAAAAAATTCTCATTTGAAAATTTCTTAAAGATTCTCATTTAAGACTTAAAGACTCTCATTTGAGGGTCACAATTTTATCTTAAAAAACTTCATTCAAAGATTTATGATTTTTTTCCAGATGACTTTTCAAAGTCAAAATTTTGTATGTAATAAATGTCATGACCAGTGATGCAAATGCTTTCTTAATGGTACGAATGCAACAATCTAGATTCTCACAATACTAAAAATGTCATGTTCTCAACCATGAGTTAAATGTTTGCTACATAATGCAAATGCATGGCCAAACCAAAGTTTTAAATATTCTTCAGACAATAATGCAAATGCAATGCATGTAATGCGGATGTCACTATCATAAAATTATAATGTGGTAACATGGTTCTCATGTCCTTATCATTTCATATTTTCCCATTTTAGCTTCTCAGCACTTTAGAATAAGTTTCATCAACTGATCCTTATCATTTTCATCACTTGATCATCATTCACAGGCTTTTGAGCATTAGCAAGTTCAGAACAAGTTTCGTCTTCCATCATTTGATCACCACTCACAGGCTTCTTAGCACTAGTCATTTCAGAATAAATTTCATCCTTTATCATTTGGTCACTACTCACAGGCTTCTTAGCACTAGTCATTTCAAAACAAATTCTATTTTTTATCACTTGGTCGCTACTCATAAGCTTCTCAGCACTAGCCATTTTAGAACAAATTCTATTTTTTATCACTTGATCACCACTCATAAGCTTCTCAACACTAGCCATTCTAGAACAAATTTCATCCTTCATCATTTGGTCACCACTCATAGGCTTCTTAGCATTAGCAGTTTCAAACAAATTCTATCTTCTATCACTTAGTCACCATTCATAGACTTTTCAGCACTAGCCATTCCAAAACAAATTCTATCTTCTATCACTTGGTCACTCATAGGCTTTTCAGCACTAGCCATTCTATAACAAATTTCGTCCATTGCCTCATATCATTTAATCATAACTCACAGGTTTCTCAGCATTATCAATCTCATAATAAATTTTATCAATTGATCCATATTATATTCATCACTTGATCACAACTCATAAGTTATGTCGACCAATCCATCACCATATTCATTTTTTGATCACATCATCCATTTAGATTTTCACCCTCTCTTCATTTTGTTAGCCAATCCATCACCATATTCATCATTTGGTCACACCATTCGTCCTTTCAAATAATCTTTTCAAGTTTTCACACTCTCTTTATTTTTTTCCTTTATCATCTTGGATTTTTTTTAAAAAGAATGCGAGACTCTTTTATGCACATTGCCATTCATTCATTATCATTTCAAATCATGATAATTATAATGCAATCAGACATTTTCTTAATTTATTTTTGGGGATCTAAGAATAAAAGAGCACAAGGTGAATTGGGAAAAAGGCAATCAATGAAGAGTGAGTTTGGTACAAAAACAAATAAGAAAAGAAACAAGTTGGATGAATGGTATATCTAAACAATGAATATTCAGACAATTCTAAACATTAATCTAGGATTCTTTTTCAAAACTCATTTCATTAACTGTCAAAATCATTTTGAGCTCATTAAACTTTGTTCTAGCTTTGAGAGATCTTCAGATGTCTTTGATCTTCTATAAATTTGAGCTGTCCAACTTTCAATTCAAAGGTTTTTCTACTCAAATCACCCTTTCGGGTTTTCAATTTGAGCTTTCCTTTTCTTTTCTTTTACATTTTCCCATTATTTCATTTTTTCTTTTTTCTTTTCTCATTTTTCATCCATTAGTGATATTTCCCGCTCATCAATCTCTAGAGTAATGTAGCATGATTTCGTTGTTCCATCATGAGCATGCCTCAGTCTAACATATGATCATTCAATTCGAGCACTCACATGAACTTTTAAAGGTTGTAATGTAGGCCATGGTGAGGGGTAATGAAAGAAATGGATAAAAATAGGCTCAAAACATATGTTTAAAGGGTTCAAAACTAAAGGATCATTTCTCATCATTTGAAACAACTTGGCATTTTGCCCTTTTCCACTTCATTTCATTACTTTTTCTTTTTTTCATCTCATTCCTCACACAAAGACTCTCATTACTTTACCCTAAATCATGTATGGCATTTATTTCTCATTTCTCTTTTTCTTTCATTTTCTATGATCTTTTGCTTTTTTTTCTTCAAAAATTACCTCCAGTGTGAAGAGTGATCCTTGGTTGGGGTTCTTTAGAAAAAGAAATCATAATAAGTCAAAGAGGTAGCAATGAATGGTTTTTCAAATGGTAAAAGAAAGATGGCCATTTTCATCTCAAATGTGAATATTTTCCTTAAAAATAATCTATTGAACAAAAACAAGCTCATGAATCTGCACATCTTCAAGACATACTAATTTTACATCTGCTAATAGCTAGCTCCTTTTGCTCTACTAGTCTTCTCATATCAATGTGAATGAGTTCTTAAAATTAAATCTCAGAATTATTGTTAGCATCATCTAAATATTCATCATTGAGAATATGAGAATGGGAATGAAAAGACATGTGGGAAAAATATAAGCACAGAATAGTGGTTAAGATGAAAGAGGAAATGTAATGAAATGCATCAACTTGTCTTTTATTAAAATGATAACAAATGAAATCCTATTACATAAAAGAAATCCTAACATTACTACGAAAGAAATCTAGAATGACGAGTAGCTTCCATCCAGCCTTAACATCATTTTCAAAATTATGCCCCTATGCAATCAGGTGAATGATTTTTATTGACATCTTGCCTTCCTGATTCGTCGAAGCTCACAAGCCTTTTCAGATCAAACTTTACACTTTGTGTTTGAAAGCAGTGCGGATTTTAATAGAATGACCCACGTTTCCACTATGATAATCACATGTCGCATTAGTATCATACCACTTTGGATAAGGTAGCTTCAACAATTCTAGAATAACTAGAGATATCAAGTTGTTCTTGACTAGTTTTGGGAATAACTCAGTGTAAGTCATGAGGATAGGGTCAATTTATGTTCTTTCTTGGTTATCCCAAGATCTCCTTAAACCACTTGCTTGATTGTTAGGCTTTGAAGCTGATGTAGGTACTTGAAAGGCTAATTGGCAAGTTGATGAGTAAGTTGGTTGTGGATATGGTTGGTAAGGGTAAGGGTAAGGTGAAATATTGTTCACAGCAAGATAATACGGAGAGTAACCTTATGGTGGATAGGGTTGATATCCCCTAAATTATCCACCAAAGCTCACAGTTTGAGTTTTAGTCTCTTTTTTCTCGGGCACCTTCTTAGTTTTCCCTCCTTTTAACTTGCTATTTTTAATGGCATTTTCAATGATTTCGCCTGAGATCACCATATCGACGAAGTTCTTTATTGCATTCCCTATCATCTTTTCATAATAGAGAGATTTCAAAGTGCTGACAAACAACACCGTGGTCTCTTTTTTAGTTAGAAAAGGCTACACCTGAGAAGCAATATCTTTCCACCTCTGGGATATTCCTTGAATGATTCAATTGCCTTCTTTTTCATATTCAACAAAGAAAGATGATCAGGGGCCAAATCTATGATATGTCGATACTATTTAATGAAGCATTAGCCATACCACTCCAGGAACGAATGAATTATTATTAATATATAATTTATTTAATTATTTAATTAATTATAGTCAAAATATTAATAAATTAGTATTATTTCAAAAATAATATTGAATTATTTTGCTATAATATATATAAGGGGTTAAATTTGTTAAGCCTAAGATAATTTATAATATTAATTTATATAATTAATATTTAAAGCTTTGTATAATCTGTTTTATTAGATAATATTTATATAATTATATAAATAAGTATGGATATTTAAAGCCTTGTATAAAAATTAATACAAATTTAATATATTAAAATAAATATCCATACTTATTTATATAATTATTTATAAAATTGTTACACATTAATTTTAACTAATATATAATAATATATTTATTTACTTAATATCAGTAAATAAGTATTTAATTATATAAATATAATTATTAAAATTAGTATTAAATTATAACAGTTACAATCTTTAATTCGTATAAATTTTAAAATATAATATTTAATTAAGTAATTATATTAAATAATTAATATTAATTAAATTAATAAACTTAATATTTATCATTAAATCTTAACTAAATATAATATGATATCAATATTAATAATAAAATATAATTGAATTATTATAAGTTTAATTAAATAAATTAGGACATCTAAGTGACAATTGTACAATTATTTATTTAAATATATATTAATATATTATGTTATATAAAATATCTAGTTATTATATTATAATAAATAAACAAGTTAAATAATTTATTTTTTTTATTAATTATGTTTTAATTTCTACGTTACACTTAAAACTAAATTATTACATCATATTTATTACTAATAGTTATTAATATTAATCATTTTAATATTTATTATTAATAATATTAATCAATATATTAATTAATAATTTAAATAATATTATTAAATAAATTAAAACTGATTAATATATATTGTTTATAACTATTAATAAAGTATATTATAATTAATATATTTATAATTAATTATAATTATACTAATTAATAATAAATTAATTTAATATGGAGGTTATTAATAATTATAGTATCAAAATTTATGAATTTCAAATAATTCAAATAGTCAATACTATATGAATGATTATCAATTTCAAATTGTTATAACCTTTTGTAATAAGATTTTAAATTAATTTATTACCTAATAAGAATTGATATTCAATTATTATATCTATATTATAACTATCAATTAAATTATCAAAAGTAATTTATACTCAGATTTAATTATTTTAATTTAACAATAATTTGTTAAAATTATTAATTATTAATTGAAATTAGTATGTCAATTATAAATTTATTTAAATTAATTATTTTTTAAATTTTAATATTAAAGTTATAACTTATTTCTATATACTAATTTAAATTAAATAATATGTTATATTATTAATTATTTATTTTCTATATATAATATATTAATTAATTAATATTATATTATTTAAGTAATAGTGTTAAATTTACACAATTGTTATTAATTTATTAAATATTAATTTATATTTATTTCAATTAATTATTTTATTATTAAAAATTAAAAATTAATTATATTCTTAAATTATATATAATATTATCTATTAATTGAAATATTAAAACTAAATTATAATAATTGAATAATACAATTTTTGAAATATATATAATAAATTTTATTATAACTAATAATAATAATATTGATTAAATTATATAATAAAATAGCTAATTATAATTAATATTAAAATTTGTTATTTAATTTTATATTTTGTATATAAAATTTGTTTAAATAAGCAATAGTAGTCATAGAAAAATTGATTTATTATAAATTAGCCATTTTAATTAACAGTTTTATTATTAATTTAATTAATTAATAATTAATAATGATTCAAATAGTTAAGACCATTTGAACAAATATCAATCTCAAATTGCTATGATCTTTGTTTTGTCATAAAAAAATTTGTTTCTAATTATACAAGCTTATAATATACGTTATGACAATTAGTTACTAATATTTTTCAATCTAGAATCAATTTATTAATAATCAAAATTGATACTTTTGTTATCAATTATAAGCAAAGATATTATTATTTTAATAATAAATATATTGAAATTTAATATATTATTAACTATTTATATTATTAAATATTATATTAATAACATATTTAATATTTTAAATATTAAAATAATTTTTTATTCAATTAATATAAGTTTAGATAATTGAACTAAAATATTAAATATAAATATAATATTTATATATTATCTAATTAAATTATTCGATAATACAATAAAAAACATTAATGTTCTCATAAATTAATATTGTTCAAATAGTCATAACTATTATGTAAATAACAAATTACATTATTTAAATATAATTATATAATTTTTAAATAAATTAAGATAGATAATAGTTATATTATAATTGATACTAATACAACTGGATATTAAACTAATTTAAAATTGTTTATTATTTATTTAAATAATTTAATCAAATAAATATAATTGATTATATAACTAGATTAATAATTAAATTTAAATAATATTAATTATTTGATAAAATAATATGTATTTATAAATGGTTTAAAATATTATTAAAAAATATATTTAATATTTTTATCTAATATTAAATATTAAATGCATCAATTGCTTAGATTGATTATATTTTAATTATATTTTAATTAACTATATAGTTTAAAATATAATTAATTAATTGTTGCTTAGATTATAATATATTAAATATTAAGATTTACATTAAAGTAAATATACTATTATTTAATTAAAAAAATTAAATAATAATAAAATTAGTATATTAATTAATATATTGTATATTTAAAATAACTTAAATATATTAAATAAATATAATATTTAAATACATTACTAATTTATTAATTCAAATATTCATAATAAATATATTTTTATAACTTAATAATTATTGATAATAATTAAACTAAATTATTATTAAAAATTAATATTATTTGAACATTTAAATATTAGTTATTTAACAATTAAACTTTAATTAAATATAAATTAAATAATAGTTAATTATATTAGTTTAATAAGTTAATTAATTATATAATTGTTTAATTATAATAATATAATTATTAATATTTATTAATAATTATTTACAATATAATTAATAGAACATTATAAAAATTTAAAAGTATTTAGTTATAATAATATTAATTATATAATGAATTAATTAATTTTAAATATATAAAAATTATATTATCTAATATAATTATATTAATATATAACTTATAACAATTATAGTGTTAAATATTTAATAATTAATTTAATCAAATTGTTTTTATTAATTACTAATAATTAATATTATAATTATAATATAGTATTATATATACTTATAAGTTAATCATTATTAAAATAACTAATAATAAAAATTATTATTTATAAATTATTATTTAATTATATAATTAAAATATATTAGTAAAATACAAAAATATATTTTATAATAACTATATTTTTAAATATATTTTTATTATATTTAAAAATATAATTTAGTTAATCTATTATAGTTAATATTTAATATTAATTTTTTACAATTTATTAATATAATTCATAATTAAATTAATAGTATATACTAATAAATAATTTTGCTTATATTATAAATTAGTTAACTTAGTTTTAGAAATTCTCTCTTTTTCATAATTTCTGATTACAATTATATCATCAACATACACTAATAGAACTGTGACTTATAATATAATCTATATATTATATTATAAATAATAAATTATGAACTATATTATAATGGTTTGGTAAGTAGAATTACTTTTTAAATGTTTTACGGATTTATTTTATAAATATTAATAATTCTTATGAATTTATTTTCTAAATATTAATAAATTAATATTATTTTATTTTGAACAAACTTATATTAACAAAAATAATTATTTTATGACAAAAAAAAGTATATTATTTTATTATAATATAATGAATTACTAATTAAGTAATAACTTAATAATACTAATAATATTATTTAATATTATTTTATTAATTAAAAATAATTAAAAATTAATTATTTAAATTACTATTTTAATAATATTATTTTTTAATAATAATATTGAATTATTAATATTAATAATAATAATGGCTGAATAGAAAGTGTTCTTGCAACATTAACAAGAAGAACACACAGTTATATTATAATTAAAAAACTAATTAATTTAGTTTTATTTAATATTAATATTAATATTGATTAATTATTAATATTAAAATAAATATTGACAATATAGTTCCTTATTTTAATTAAATATAAATAATTGTTATTAATATTAATAAATTTAATATTTTTTAAAAATGTTATATTATATAATTATTAAATAATTTAATTAATTATATTATATTATAATAATTTATTTAATAGAATATTAAAAAATAACACTATGTATTTTAAAACTGCACCAACTCTGAAAGCATATGTAAATATAAATCTAGTAACTGTTATATATGTATTATAAATTATATTAAATTATAAAATAATTGTCAATAAATAGATTTATTTATTAATATAATTTATAAATAATGAATTATTATATATATGTATTATTTATAATTACATATATATAATATTTTTGCGTATTTAATCTATTCAAAAATTAAAATAATTTTGTTTAAATAATATTAAATATAATATTAATATTATTATTATTAATATTATGATTTAAACTATTAGTTTAAAGTTTTTAAATAATATTTATTAATTTAAAGAAATTATTATATAAATTTATAACAAGCAATCTAATAATTCCTTTTTAATATCATGTATAGTTTTATATATATTAATTATATATATTGTAACTATAGTATATTAATTATGTTTTATATATTAGTTTAATATATCGAATATAATTTATTGGTTATTTTAATAAATAATTTATTGTATATTTATCAAATATATTATTAAATGTTTAATAAATGTTTATTAACTATATAAGTTTATTATATAACAATATAATTTAATATATTTTATAAAACATAAAAATATTAATATATATTAATAGTTAAGGTCGTAACTTAATATATTTCATAGACTAATAGATATTATAAGTATATGACTATTAATATAATTCATAATAAATAAATTATGCAAGCTATTTATTTAATTATTAAATATAAATAATTATTTATTTAAAATTTATAAATCTATCCTTAATTAATATATAGTCCCAAGCTTCGTCATATTTCCAATTGAAGCATATGTTATATATATAATTATGTATATATATAACAATTGATTACTTTATTAATATCATTATTAATAAGGATTAATAATATTAATAAATAAATAATATTAGTTTAATTAATTATTAATATAAAATAGAATAATTATTCAAACAATTATATGAATAATAAATTTAATAATATTCATTTATTAATATGATTATTAGATTAATCAAATAGTTATGTCCATTTGAACAATTATCTATTTGAAATCATTATGACTTTTTGTTTGTCATAAAACAATTGTTATTAATAATTTTTAATATTAGTCACTAATATTCTATAATTTTTAATAAACTATTTGTAAAACAGTTAAAAATTAATTTTAACCTTATTTATTGAAATTTATTTTTTAAATCTATCAGTTATTAAATTTCATAATATTACTATATTAGTATTATTTTATTTCTTGTTTGAAGATAAATAATTGTTTTATGACAAAACAAAAGATTATAACAATTGAAAATATATAATTATTCAAATAGTTATAATTATTTTGAACGTGTTCAAATGACAAATTTATTTTATATATTTTAACTTATTCATCTTTGGAATATTAGTAAATTTATATTATTTTATTTGAAATAAGCTTGTATGAACAAAAACAATTATTTTATGATAAAACAAAAGGTCATAACAATTTGAAATAGATAATTGTTCAAATCTCTTACTTATTAATAAAAAATTTATGAAATATCAATAAATTTATTGTTAATATTATTGTTAATATTAATTATAGTTTATTAATTTTATTAATAATTCAATTAATATTACGTATATAAAATTAGTTATGACTATTTAATAACAATCTGTAATATTAAATATTAATAGATATAATAATAGTTAATAAATTAAATATAATAGTTAAATTATAATATTTAATAAGTAAATGTTTATCATTATAATATATTTAATTTATTTAATTATATAATATTATTATTTATTAAATATTTAAATTAAATATTTATTATAATATAATAAATATTATATGATTATATTATTAATTTAATTATACAATTGAATAATAGTTATGTATAATTTATCAAACTAATATTTAGATAATTAATAATATTAATTAATTAATATTATGTTATATTAAATAATTAATAAGAATTTATTTAATATATTGTTAAAGATACATTATTTTCTTTAAATAATTAATACTAATTTATTAAAATTTTAAAAATTAATAAGTATATATATTTTCATTACAAATAAAAATATTTTTAAAAATTAATATTATTATATAATAAGTATATACATTTTAATTATAAGTAATTATAAATTATATTATAATAATATTTTAATTATATTTAATAAAAATTACTTATAATTCTTAGTTATTAATTTTCAGAGTATTATTATATTAGTATTATTTTATTTCGAATAAGCTTGTATGAACATGAATAATTGTTTTATAATAGAACAAAAAAGGTTTATTTTTTAAATAACTGATTTAAACTATACATGTGTTCAAATAGTCATAACTATTTAAACATGTTCGATAAATAAATTTATTTTTTAAATTTCTTACTTATTAACTTTTGAAAGATTAATAAATTAGTATATTTTATTCTAAAGCTTGTATGATAAAAAATAATTGTTATATGACCAAACAAAAGGTAATATTGATTTTAAGTAGATAATTGTTGAAATAGCCATAATTATTTGAACTAATTCGATAAACAAAATCATTTTTTAAATCACTTACTTATTAATTTTTGAAATATTAATAAATTACTATTATTTTATTTCGAATAAGCTTGTATGAACTAAAACAATTGTTTTATGATAAAACAAAAGGTCATAATGATTTTAAATAGATAATTGTTTAAATAGTCATAACTATTTGAATTTGTTCAGTAAACAAATTAATTTTTTTAAACTCTTGCTTATTAATTTTTGAAATATTAAAAAAATAGTTTTATTTTATTTTAGATAAGCTTTTATGAACTGAAGCAATTGTTTTTTGTCAAAACAAAATGTTATAATGATATTTAATAAATAATTGTTCAAATAGTCATAATTATTTGAACTTGATTAGTAAATAGATTTATTTTTCATATCTTTTTCTTATTAATTTTTTGAATGTTAATAATTGAAAATTTTAAATTTTAAATATTTAAATTAAAATATTTAATTTTTATTATTTAATTATCGATATTTATTAATAAATAAGCTATGAAATAATAATATAATTTATGAATTTTGTTAAATAATTATTAAAAATAATCATAAATATTTTAAAATGTATATTTGACATTTTATTATAAATTATCAATAATTAAAATAGATAATAATAATTATTAACTATTTATATTATTAAATATAATGTATAAAATATTATTCAAATAATATTATTATAAAATAGTATTACTTATAATTAATAAAATTAATGATTAGAAATTTAATAATATATAATAATATGAAGTATTATTATAACAAATAATATTTAATCTATTTAATATTGTAAATTAATAATAAATTGTATATTAATTATTAATTTAATAAGGTGAAACAATAATTTAATTAAAAACAAAGTTATAATTAAGTTATTAATAATAAAAATTGTTTATTAACAATTTAATTATTGAATTAATAATTGATATTAATTATTATTAATTATTTCATAATTAAAAATAAAACACAATTTATTATTCAATTTTGGTAATAAATTAATAACTTAATATCAAAATTTAAGTTAAAAATTATCAAAATCTTAAATTTAGTAATATATCTTAAATATTTTATTCTAAATAAATTTAAAATCAATAATTTAATTAATTCTAATAATTAAATTAAATTAAATTATTAATTTAATATAATAATTAGATTTATTATTATAATATTAATAATTATTATTTTAAATTTATATAATTTAAATTTAATAATTACATAATTAATTATATTAAATATAGTAATAGTCTATAACTATAGTAAATAATGACTATAAATTATTAAATTATTTATTCATTAATTTAAAATTAGGGTAAAACTATTATGTTTTAAATTGATTATAGTATAACTAAGATTATAAAAGCTATAATAATTTAAATTATTTTTAAAACATGTGTTTTAACTATCAATTGTATTACCAAATATAATTTTAGTAATAATATAATAATTAATATTTATAATATTTATTATATTATTATTATAATATAGTTTAATTGAATTTTCAATATTATAGTTATATTAAATAAATATAATTGTTTCAATCACACCTAAAGAATATTATAGAGTTACTATTGATTAAAACACTTTCTTAAACCTATTTGAATAATTTTAGTATCAATAATTTATAATATATTATTTTGATATAATTTACTATTTGATTAATTAATGCTTAATATTATAATTATTATATATTAATTATAATACATTATAAGTATAATTAATTATTATAATTAATAATAATATAAATATTGTTATGATTTACTAATATAAATATTATTTTATAATATTAATTATTAATTAATTAATAATATCTAATTATAACAATTAATTAAACATAATAAACTTTATAATATTATAATAATTTTATTATAATTAAATTATAATATAGATATTATTAGACTATAATTGTAAATAATAATATTTATATTCATATAATTATAAATATTAATAGATTATAATCATTAATTAATAAATTTTTAAATATCTTACTATTAATTTAGTGAATATACAATTAAATCCAGTTAATAATTTTATAATTATAATAATATTTAATAATAATATTTAATTATATTAATTTAATTTAATTATATATAATAATATAATAATATTATATTAATATAATATAAATTATTTAATCATATAATTATTAATTGACAATCATTAAACAATTATTCTATACAAGTTATTTGGTTTAATTAATCCAGTAATACTAATTATAATAATTATTCTTATAAATTAAATTATAAGTTCTAATTTATAACTATATTAATAATCATATTAGTAATAATTTATAATTTATTATTCATAAATTAGTTGAGTAATAATTAATTTAAATAATTTTAATATTATTTAAAATTAATAATAATTATAATATTTAATTATTATAATTAATAATACTAATTTAATTAAAAATATTTTTAATTATTAATTGTCTAAAAAAATAAATCTAATTATCTTTAATTATAATTAAAAATTAAGAATAATTAAATCATTATTAAACAATTCAGTAAATAAGATTATTTAAATAGATTATAATTATATGTTTCCATTATTACATAAGTAAAATATATTACTACTAATCATGTATTATTAAATATATATAACTTAATATATATTAATTACACATTATCTTTAATTATATATTAATAATTTAACAAAAATTAATGTTTATTAAATAATTTATAATAATTAATATTATTATATTTGTAGTAATTGGTAATAATAAATTATAATATTAAATTTATAATTTTGGGAAAAATTAGGGATAATATATTAAATTATTTTTTAAATGGTAATTTATTAATTATATATTAATAATTTAACAAAAATTAATGTTTATTAAATAATTTATAATAATTAATATTATTACTATTCCAAAAATTAATGAGTAAGAGATTTAAAAAATGAATCTATTTAGCAAACAAGTTCAAATAGTTTATTAATATAATTTATATTTAATTATATGAACTAAAACAATTCTTTTATCACAAAACAATAGGTCATAACGATTATATAAGAGATTATTTAAAATTAATTTATATTAATATATAAAGTATATTTATTTTAATAATTAATAAGGATTTAATAAAATATTAAAATTATAATTTAAATAATTATGACATAATTATTTTATGATAAAATAAATGGTCATAACGATTTGAAATAGATAATTGTTCATATAGTCTTAACTATTTGAACTAATTTAGCAAATGAATTTATTTTTTAAATCTCTTAATTATGAATTTTTAGACTATTATTAAATTAGTATTATTTTTTTCGAATAAATTTATATGGACAGAAATAATTGTTTTATGATAGAACAAAAGGTTATAATAATTTGAAATAGATAATTATTCAAATAGTAATAACTATTTAAACTGGTCATAATTATTTAAATTGGTTTGGTAAATAGATTTATTTTTTAAATCTCTTAGTTATTAATTTTTGAAATATTAATAAATTAGTATTATTTTATTTTGAATAGCTTGTACAATAAAAAATAATTGTTTTATAATAAAATAAAAGGTCATAATGATTTGAAATAAATAATTATTTGAATTGATTTGATAAATTGATTTATTTTTTAAATCTCCAACTTATAAGATAATTTGAAATATTATACTTTTATAATCAGGTCCATAATTAAAATAATGATGTTAAAATTATACTAAGAATTATAAATAATAAATTATTTAAATATTGTACAATTGATATAATTATAATAGATTATAATTAGTTATATTATTATTATTTAAATCATTATAATAAAAAACTAATACAAATAGTCAATTGATATAAAATAATTTAATAATAAATTTTTAAAATAATAATAATTGATATTATATTCATTATAATAATTAAATTAATTAATATATTATATTTACAATTTACAATCTAACATTATAATATATTAAATTATATTATGATTTATTGAATCCAACTATTTATAATAATAATAGATAATTATTTATTTTAATTATTAATATTATTAGTTGCAATTTATATTAAACAATATTTCTATATAAATAAATAATATAATTGATAAGAACAATTATCAATATTGTCCATTTGTTTTGTCATAAAAAAATTGTTTTAGTTCATAAAAGTTTATCCAAAATAAAATAATACTACTTTATTATTATCGATATTATAATATTGTAAATATATTAATTTAAAGTTATTAATTATTAGATTAATTAGAAAATTGTTAAATTAATTTAGTATTAATTAATTAAATACAAATATTTATTTAAAATATTAGTTAATAATCTCTATTTTAAATATTTATATATTTTAAATAACTAATATTTAAATGTTCATTTAAACTTAAATGATTTATTATTTGACTAAGGAATATTATATAATAAGTTATAATTAAATTATACAATATAATATTTAAATCTTATTAATATTTGGATTATTAATAAGACTATATGAATAGAAACTATAATTAGAAAACTATAATAGATAATAAAGTAATTACTAATCAATAGTAATTATTTATGTTAAACAATAAATATGTTTACCAAACCAGTTCAAATAATTATGACTATTTGAATAATTATCAATCTTAAATCATTAAAATTTTTGTTTTATCATAAAACAATTGTTTCTAATCATAGAAGCCTATTCGGTTAAAAATAACACTAATTTAATAATATTTCAAAAATTAATAAGAGATTTAAAAATTAAATATGTTTGCTAAACTAATTCAAATAGTAAAAACAATTAGAATAATTATCTATTTCAAATAGTTCAAACGTTTTGTTTAGTCATAAAATATTTGTTTCATGTCTTATAAGCTTATTTGGAATAAAATAATCCAAATTTATGAACATTTGGAAAATTAATAAGCAAAAGATTTGAAAAAATAAATTTGTTTACCAAACAAGTTTAAAAAGTTATGATTATTTGATCAATTATTTTTATAAAATCGTTATGACCTTTTGTTTTGACATAAAACAATTGTTTCAATTCATAAAAGCTTATCCAAAATAAAAAGAATTTAATAAGCAGGAGTTTAAAAAAATAAATTTGTTTATCGAGTAAATTCAGATAGTTACGACTATTTAAACAATTGTCTATTTAAAATCATTATGATGTTTTTTCATAAAATAATTGTTTTAGTCCATACAAACTTATTCAAAATAAAATAATTCTAATTTATTAATATTCCAAAAATTAATAAGTAAGTGATTTAAAAAGTGAATCTATTTGCCAAATTAGTTCAAATAATTATGGTCATTTCCACAATTATCTATTTCAAATCGTTATCACCTTTTGTTTGGTCATATAACAGTTGTTTTTTATCATACATGATTATTCGAAATAAAATAATAATAATTTATTAATCTTTCAAAAATTAATAAGAGATTTAAAAAATAAATCTGTTTACCGAACAGTTCAAATAGTTATGACAATTTGAACAATTCTATACTTCAAATCATTATAATCTTTTGTTATGTCATAAAACAATTATTTCTGTTCATACAAGCTTATTCAAGATAAAACAATACTAATCTAATAATATTTCAAAAATTAATAACTAAGGGATTTAAAAAATAAATTTTTTTGTCGAACCAATTCAAATTGTTAAGACTATATGAACAATTATATATTTCAAATCGTTGTGACCTTTTGTCATGTCATAAAATAATTTTCTCAATTCATATTAGCTTATTCAAAATAAAATAAAATGAATTTATTAATATTTCAAAAAATAATAAGTAAGAGATTTAAAAAATAATTCTGTTTACCTAACTAGTTCAAAAAATTATAATTATCTATTATAAGATTAATTAATTAAAATTATCTATTTTAATCAATAATTATTAATTAGACTAACGATTTGTTCATTGATATTTAAGTAATTTAATTATTACTATTAAACCCAATTTAATATTACTAATTGAATTTAATAATTAGATTAAAAATTATAATTATTTATTATTATTATTGTAATCTATACGGTTAATAATTTAATAAATTATAGATTATACATAACTAAATAATTGATTGCTTATATAATAATAATAATAATAATAGTTTAATAATTTTTTATTAATAATAGATCTATTTTTTAGACAAAATGCAAAGTGGGGTCAAAAATCAACAAAAAGGATCGATCCCCCCACACAGTGGATCGATCACCTATGCATAGGATCGATTAGGTAGGTGTTTTTCACGCATAAAATGGGCTTTCCTATAATTGACCCAATCAATCTCCTACATGAGGGGATCGATCCCCTGATGCCCAAAAAGCCCCAACGACTTTTTTCTTGTATGATATTTTATAGGTTTGAAACATTAAATGCAAAGCAACGATATCTATTCCTTTCTACATATAAATGATGGGCTTCCATTGCAAATCAATTGTATGAAAAGCTAAGAGAACTTATTGCCTCCACCAACTATCTTCTTCAAACATTCAAACCAATTCAAAAAAAGAAAAGTGCAGAAAATCCCTTATTAATAACTGATTCTAAAATAGATGATATAAATATTACATAAGTTAATTATTTTAATTAATTATTAAATTTAGATATTAATTTTTTTAATAATTAATTATTAAACTTATTAATAATTATTATTTAATAATTAATATCAATAATATTAAAATTGATAATATAGTTATTAATATTAATAAATTATTAATTAATATTTTAATTTAATTCAAATCAACAATTAATATAATTTAATATAAAATGAAATTTTAATTTAAATAATAGATAATTAACTTAAAATTTTAAGTTAAGAATAATCCTTGTTATTAATAAATTGTTATTTATTTAAGCAATTATGTCAAAATACTAATTTGTTAATATTTTGACAATTAATAAGTAAAAAATTTAAAAATAAATATGTTTACCACACTAGATCAAATAATCATGACAATTTCAATAATTATCTATTTCAATGACCTTTTGCTTTGTCATAAAATAATTGTTTCAATTCATATAAACTTATTCAAAATAAAATAATACTAATTTATTAATAATCCAAAAATTTATTATATAGAGATTTAAAAAATGACTCTGTTTTCTAAACAAATTTAAATAATTAGGACTGTTTAAATAATTATCTATTTGAAATAGCTATAACCTTTTGTTTTGTCATAAACGAATTTTTTTCTATTCGTCTAAGCTTATTTCGAATAAAATAATACATATTTATTAATATTAAAGCAATTAATAAGTAAAAGATGTAAAAAAATAAATTTGTTTACCAAACAAGTTCAAATCATTATGGCTATTTGAGCAATTATTTGTTTCAACTTGTTAAGACTTTTTGTTTTGTCATAAAACAATTATTTCTATTCATACAAGTTTATTCGGATTAAAATAATATTAATTTATAAATATTTTGACAATTAATAAGTAAAAGATTTAAAAAATAAATATATTTACTAAACAAGTTCAAATAGTCATGAATATTTGAATAATTATCTATTTCAAATCATTATGACCTTTTCTTTTGTAATAAAACACTAGTTTCAATTCATATAAGCTAATTTGAAATAAGACAATACTAATTCATTAATATTCTGAAAATTAATGAGTAAGAGAATTAAAAAAAGAATATGTTTACCGAATAAGTTCAAATAGTTATGACTATTTGAACAATTATCTATTTCAAAACATTATGATCTTTTGTTTTGTCATTAAACAATTAGTTCTATTCACGCAAGCTTATTTCAAATAAAGCAATTTAACTTTATTAATATTCCAAATATTAATAAGTAAAACTTTAAAAAATAAATATATTTTCTGAACAATTTCAAATGGTTATGACTATTTGAAGAATTATCTATTTCAAATCGTTATGACCTTTTGTTTTGTCATAAACTAACTGTTTCTATTCATAAAAGCTTTTTTGAAATAAAATAATACTAATTTATTAAAATTCTAAAAATTAATAAGTAGAAGATTTAAAAAATAAACCTGTTTACCAAGCAAGTTCAAATAGTTATGACTATTGAAATAATTATTTATTTCAAATATTTATGATCTTTTGTTTTGTCATAAAATAATTATTTCTATTCATACAATTTTATTTGAAATAAAATAATACTAATTTATTAGTATTCTAAAAATTAATAAGTTTGAGATTTAAAAAATAAATTTGTTTACCGAATAAGTTCAAATAGTCATGTTTATTTGAACTATTATCTATTTCAAATCATAATGACATTTTGTTTTGTGGTAAAACAATTATTTCTGTTCATGTACAATTATTCAGAATATAATAATACTGATCTATTAATATTTTGATAATTAATAAGAGATTTAAAAACAACATCTATTTATCGAAATAGTTCAAATATTTATGAATATTTGAAAAATTATCTATCTCAAATCTTTATGATCTTTATTTTGTCTAAAAAACAAGTGTTTCTTTTCATACTGGCTTATTCAATTCAAATAATACTAATTCAATAATATTCCAAAAATTAGTAAGAGATTTTAAAAAATAAATGTGTTTGCCGAACCAGTTCAAATAGTTAAGACTATTAGAATAATTATCTATTTCAAATAATAAGTATTTGATCATACAAGCTTATTCGAAATAAAATAATAATAACAATTTATTAATCTTTCAAAAATTAATAAGAGATTTAAAAAATGAATCTGTTTATTGAACCAGTTCAAATAGCTATGAATATTTGAACAATTCTATACTTCAAATCATTATAAACTTTTGTTATGCCATAAAATAGTTATTTCTGTTCATACAAGCTTATTCAAAATAAAACAATACTAATCTAATAATATTCCAAAAATTAATAACTAAGTGATTTAAAAAATAAATTTGTTTGCCAAACTAGTTCAAATAGTTAAGACTATATGAACAATCATCTAATTCAAATCGTTATGACCTTTTATCTTGTCATAAAAGAATTTTCCCAATTCATACTAGCTTATTCGGAATAAAATAAAATGAATTTATTAATATTTCAAAATTTAATAAGAGATTTAAAAAATTATTCTATTTACCTAATCAGTTTAAATAATTATGACTATTTGAACAATTACATATTTCAAATCATTATTACTTTTTGTTTGTCATAAAACAAATGGTTTTGTTCATATAAATTTATTAGGAATAAAGAAATACTAATCTATTAATATTTCAAAAATTAAAAAGTGATTTAAAAAATAAATCTATTTATGAAACTTATTCAAATAGTTATGACTATTTGAGCAATTATTTATTTCAAATCTTTATGACATTTTGTTCTATTATAAAATAATTGTTTCTATTCATACAAGCTTATTTGGAGTAAAATAATGCTAATTTATTAATATTTTGTCAATTAATAAGTTAAAATTTTTAGAAATAAATATGTTTACCTAGATAGTCATGACTATTTGAATAGTTATCTATTTCAAATCGTTATGACCTTTTGTTTTGTCATAAAAAACTTATTTCAGTTCATATAAGGTTATTGGAAATAAAATAATACCATGATATTAATATTCTAAAAATTAATAATTAAGAGATTTAAAATTATAATAAAATAAATAATTATATTCTGAATAAAAGCTTATATTTTAAATGTTATATTAATTATATTCTGAATAATTAATAAGTAACGGATTTAGAAAATGTATCTGTTGGCCTGATCAATGCAAATAATTATGACTTCTTGAACAAATATCTATTTTAAATTGTTATGACCTTTTGTTTTGTCACAAAACAATTTTTTTTGTTTGTACAAGCTTATTCGAAATAACATAATTCTAATTTATTAATATTCCAAAAATTTACAAGTAAGAGAATTAAAAAATGAATCTATTTACTAAATAAGTTCAAATAGTTATGGCTATTTGAACAATTATCTATTTTAAATTGCTATGACCTTATGTTATGTCATAAAACAATTATTTCTATTCATACAAACTTATTTCAAATCTATTTACCGAATAAGTTCAAATAGTTATGACTATTTGAACAATTATTTATTTCAAATCATTATAACGTTTTGTTTTGTCATAAAACAATTATTTTTGTTCATAAAAGCTTATCGGATTAAAATAATATTAACTTATTAATATTTTGATAATTAATAAGTAAAAATTTTAAAAAATAAATATGTTTATCAAATAAATTCAAATAGTAATAACTATTTAAATAATTATCTATTTCAAATTATTTTGATCTTTCGTTTCATCATAAAAAATTGTATCAATTTATATGGGCTTATTTGAAATAAAACAATACTAACTTATTAATATTAAAAAAATTTATGAGTGAGAGATTTAAAAAATAAATCTGTTTACCGAGCAAGTTCAGATAGTTATGACTATTTAATTAATTATCTATTTCAAATCATTAAGACCTTTTTATTTTGTCATAAAATAATTGTTTACATTCATACAAGCTTATTTCGAATAAAATAATATAAATTTACTAATATTCTAAGGATTAATAAGTAAAATTTTTAAAAAATAAATCTATATTAGTATTATTATAGAATACTACAAATCAATATCTATTTTATCTATTAAATATATCTATAAAACTAATTTGTATAATATTGATTAGGCCATTTATACAAGATATCTATTATTTTAAATTATTAATAATTATTAATTTATATATCGATAAAAATATTAAATAGATTAATTTTAATATTATTTCAAATACACTTATTATTCTTAATAAATTAATTCTATTAATTAATCTAATTATTATATGTTTATTAGTAAGAACTAAAAAAATTATTATATAAATATTAATCAAATTATTTAATAATATATTGTTATTATATATTTTAATTATTAAAATAATTAATATAATTATAACGATTTAAAATTCATTCAATCCTTATTAATTGTAAGGATTTATAATAATTAATAAATCAATTAAGTCATGAGTATAATTAATAATTCATACCTATTATTTTTAATTTGATTATAAAATAAATTAAAGATAATATATATTGAATCTATTAATTTTAATAGATAAATTATTTAATTTTTATTTTAATATTAATAATTTAATAAGTTTATTATACAAGCACATAATTGCTTACAGAAAATCAATAATTCAAATAAGCCTATATAAATTGATGCAATTTTTTAATAATTAGTTATAACTAAATAACTATTTTTATTATCTATATTATTAATTATATAGATTAAATATATTAATTTTAAAGCTTATTTTCTTATTAATTTTAAAATTAAGTATTAGTCAAAAAAGCCATATAGATAATAATTATGATTTATAAATATAATTGGTTTTTTATTTTTATTTCAAAAATTAATAATAGGTATGATAATTAGATTTTTAAAGATTTATATTAAAACTAATTAATAAAAATCAAATAGATTAATAATCAAATAGATTAAATCTTTTAATCACAACAATTAAAAAAATAGTTAAATAAATTGATTATTAAAATTAATAAAAAGTTTAATACTATTTAAATATAATATTAAATAATTATCCAAAATAATTAATTAAATTCAGTTAATTATTAAATTTAATACAATTAAAATTAAAATAGACATATAATATCTATTTTAACATTAAATTAATCATAATAGTTAAAATTAATTAATCTAATAATTTATAATTAATATCTTTATAATTTAACAATAATTATAAATATTTAAAATTTATTAAATAAACTATTATTAAACTTATAATCTATAAGCTTGTATGATAATTTTTTTAAATAATTAGTTATAACTAAATAACTATTTTTATTATCTATGACTAATACTTAAAGTAATAATTTAATTATTTATTTAAATTATTAACTGTATAGATTATAACTAAGAATTTATTGATTATTTATTTGAAAGATAATATATTAATTAGATTTATTAGATTAATAATTATAAATTATTATATAATATAATATATATTATATAATTATTATATAATATTTTAATTATATGTATATATAATATATATTTATTTATGCCCAATTTTTAATATGAATAATATTAAAATCAATATAATAGATTTTTTTATTACTTGATATATATTTCTTAATAGTTATTTAATATAGATATTAAATAGATTAATATTATTTTTAATCCATATTGTACATTTAAACAATTATCAATTGATAGTTTAATTATTGATTAATAAACTAATATTGATATAATTAAATTGAAATAATCAATATTATCTATTTAAGATTTTTTAATTAAATAATAAAATGGTTTGGGTATGATTAAATAATTAGAAACAATTATTTTATGACTAAACAAAAGGTCAGAATGATTTGAAATAGATAATTGTTCTAATAGTCTTAACTATTTGAATTGGTTTGGCAAATACCTTTATTTTTTAAATCCTTTTTAATTTTCAAAATAGTGATAGATTGGTATTAGTTTACTCTAAATAATTTTGCATGAATAGAAATTATTGTTTTATGATAAAACAAATTATCATAACAATTTGAAATAGATAATAATTCAAATGAACATGACTATTTGAACTTGTTCGGTAAGTAGATTTATTTTTTAAATCTCAAACTTATTAACTTTTAGAATATTAATAAATTAGTATTATTTTATTTTGAATAAACTTTTATGAATAAGAAAAATTGTTTTATGGCAAAATAAAAGATCATAATGATTTGAAATAAATAATTGTTCAAATAGTCATAACTATTTGAACTTGCTTGGTAAATAAATTATTTTTTAAAAATTTTACTTATTAATTTTTGGAATATTAATAAATTAGTGTTATTTTATTTTCAATAAGCTTGTATGAATAGAAACAATTGGTTTATTACAAAACAAATGGTCATAACGATTGAAAATAGATACTTATTCAAATGTCATAACTATTTGAATGTGTTCATAAATAGATTTATTTTTAAAATTTTTTCTTATTAATTTTTAAAATATTAATAAATTTATATTATTTTATTTGAAATAAGCTTGCATGTTTTTATGACAAAACAAAATATCATAATATTTTGAAATTGATAATTGTTCATATAGTCATAACTATTTGAACTTGTTCAGTAAATAGATTCATTTTTTAAATTCTCTTACTCATTAAATTAATATTATTTTATTTCAAATAAGTTTATATTAACTGAATCAATTATTTTATTACAAAACAAAAGGTCACGATGATTTGAAATAAATAATTATTCAGATAGTCATACCTATTTGAATTTGTTCAATAAACATATTTATTTTTTAAATCTTTTACTTATTAATTGTTGAAATATTAATAAAATAATATTATTTTAATCCAAATAAGCTTGTATAAACAAAAATAATTGTTTTATGACAAAACAAAAAGTCATAAAAATTTGAAGTAGATAATAGTTCTATTAGTTATAACAATTTAAATTTGTTTGGTAAACAAATTTATTTTTTAAATCTTTTACTTATTAATTTTCTTAATATTAATAAATTTATATTATTTTATTCGAAATAAGCTTGTATGAACAGAAGAAACCATCTTATGATAAAACAAAAGGTTATAGCGATTTCAAATAGATAATTATTCAAATAGTCATAGTTATTTAAAATGGTTCAATAAATAGTTTCATTTTTAAATCTCTTAATTATTAATTTTTGGAATATTAATAACTTAGTATTATTTTATTTCAGCTTTTATAAACTGAAATAATTTTTTTATGACAAAAGAAAAGTTATAACAATTTGAAATGGATAATTATTCAAATAACCATGACTTTTTGATCTAGTTCAATAAACATATTTATTTTTAAAATTTTTTACTTATTAATTATCAAAATATTAATAAATTAGTATTATTTTAATCCAAATAAACTTGTATGAATAGAAACTATTATTTTATAACAGAACAAAAAGTCTTAACAATTTGAAATAAATAATTACTCAGATAATCATAACAATTTAAATTGGTCTGATAAAAAGATTTATTTTTTAGATCTATTATTAATTTTTAAAATATTAATAGAGTAGTATTAATGTATTCCGATCAAACTTAAATGGACAAAAAATTTGTTTTAAGACAAAACAAAAGGTCATAATTATTTGAAATAAATAATTGTTCAAATAATCATAACTATTTAAATGTTTAGGTAAGCAAAATTATTTGTTAAATCTCTTATTAATTTTTGAAATATTAATAAATTCATTTTATTTTATTTTGAATAAGCTAGTATGAATTGAAAAATTGTTTTATAACAAAACAAAAGGTTATAACGATTTAAAATAGATAATTGTTCATATAGTCTTAAATATTTAAACTAGTTCAGTAAATAAATTTACTTTTTAAATCTCTTAGTTATTAATTTTCAGAGTATTATTAGATTAGTATTATTTTATTTCGAATAAGCTTATATGAACATGAATAATTGTTTTATGACAGAACAAAAAAGGTTTATTTTTTAAATAACTGATTTAAACTATACATTTGTTCAAATAGTCATAACTATTTAAACGAGTTAGATAAATAAATTTATTTTTTAAATTTCTTACTTATTAACTTTTGAAAGATTAATAAATTAGTATTATTTTATCCTGAAGCTTGTATGATAAAAAAAAATTGTTATATGACCAAACAAAAGGTAATATTGATTTCAAATAGATAATTGTTGAAATAGCCATAATTATTTGAACTAATTCGATAAATAGAATCATTTTTTAAATCACTTACTTCTTAATTTTTGGAATATTAATAAATTACTATTATTTTATTTCGAATAAGCTTGTATGAACTGAAACAATTGTTTTATAAAAAAAACAAAATGTCATAATGATTTTGAATAGATAATTGTTCAAATAGTCATAACTATTTGAATTTGTTCAATAAACAAATTAATTTTTGAAATATTAAGAAATTAGTATTATTTTATTTTGGATAAGTTTTATGAACTGAAACAATTGTTTTTAATTAAAACAAAAGGTCAAAATGATTTTAAATAAATAATTATTCAAATAGTCATAACTATTTGAACTTGATCGGTAAACATATTTATTTTTTCATATCTTTTGCTTATTAATTTTTTAAATGTTAATAAATTTGGACATAATAATTTAAAATAGATAATCATTCAAATGGTTATAATTATTTTAAACGATTAAATAAACATTTTATTTTTTAAATTTTTTACTTATTAATTTAGGAAATATTAATAAATTAGTATTATTTTATTCCATCTAAGCTTTTATTAACTGAAACAATTGTTTTATAACAAATCAAAAGTTTATAACGATTTAAAATAGACAATTGTTCAAATAGTAATAACTATTTGTACTTGTTTGGTAAATATATTTATTTTTTTTAAATCTCATTTTTATTAATTTTTTGAATGTTACTAAATTAGTATTAATTTATTCTAAATAACCTTTTATGAACTAAAACAATTATTTTATAACCAAATAAAATATTAGAATAATTTGAAATAGATAATTATTCTAATAGTCTTAACCATTTGAACTAATTTGGTAAGCAAATTTATTTTTAAATCTCTTAGTTATTAATTTTTGAAATATTATTAAATTATATTATTTTAATCCAAATAAGCTTGTACAAACAAAACCATTGTTTTATGACAAAAGAAAAGGTCATAACGATTTGAAATAGATAACCATTCATATAGTCTTAACTATTTCAACTGGTTTGGCAATTAGATTTATTTTTTAATTTTCTTGGTTATTAAGTTTCAAAATATTATTAAATTAGTTTTATTTTATTTCGAATAAAATAGTATAAACAGAACCAATTGTTTAACGATAAAATAAAAGGTTATAACGATTTAAAATAGATAATTTTTAAAATAGTCAAAACTATTTGAAATGGTTTGGTAAGCAGATTTACTTTTTAAATCTCTTATTGATTAATTTTTTAAATATTAATAAATTAGTATTATTTTATTTCAAAAAAACTTATATTAATAAAAATAATTATTTTATGATAAAACAAAAAGTAATAACAATTTGAAATAGATAATTGTTCAAATAGTTATAATTATTTGAATTGGTTCAGTAAATATAATTATTTTCTAAATCTCTTACTTATAAATTTTTAAAATATTAATAAATTACTTTCATTCTATTTCAAATGAGCTTGTATGAGCTAAAATAATTATTTTATGATAAAATAAAAAGGTTATAATAATTTGAAATAAATAATTGTTCATATAGACTTAACTGTTTGAAAGAGTTTGACAAATTGATTTATTTTTTAAATCTCTTAGTTATTCATTTTTAGAATATTGCTAAATTAGTATTATTTTATTTCGAATAAGCTTGTATGAATAAAAATAATTATTTTATGATAGACAAAAGGTTGTAACAATTTGAAATAAAATATTGTTCAAATAGTCATTACTATTTGAACTAGTTCAATAAACTGATTTATTTTTTAAATGTCTTATTAATTCTTAAAATATTAATAAATTGGTATTATTTTATTTCAAATAAGCTTGTATGTTGAAAAACAATTGTTTTATGACAAAACAAAAGGTAATAACAATTTGAAATAGATAGTTGTTAAAATGGCTATAATTATTTGAATTGATTGGGTAAACTGATTTATTCTTTTAAATTAATTACTTATTAATTTTTGAAATATTACTAAAGTAGTATTATTTTATTTTGGATAAACTTTTATGAACTAAAACAATTGTTTTATGACAAAACAAATGGTCATAATTATTTTAAAAAAATAATTATTCAAATAGCCATAATTATTTGAACTTGTTTGGTAAACAAATTTATTTTTTTAAATCTCATGATTATTAATTTTTTGAATGTTAATAAATTAGTATTATTTTCTTCCAAATAAACTTGTATGAACTAAAGCAATTATTACACGACTAAAGAAAAGGTCAAAATGATTTGAAATTGATAATTATTCTAATAGTCTTAACTATTTGAACTAGTTTGGTAAACACATTTATTGTTTGAATCTCTTATTAATTTTTAGAATATTATTAAATTAGTAATATTTTTATCTAAATAAGCTTGTTGATTAGAAATAATTATTTTATAAGAAAACAAATATCAAAACAATTTGAGATTGATATTTATTCAAATAGCCATAATTATTTGACTGATTTGGAAAACAATTTTAATTTTTAAAAATCTGGCTTATTAATTTTCAAAATAATAATAAAGTAGTATTATTTTATTTCAGATAAGTTTTTATAAACTGAAACAATTGTTTTATGACAAAACAAAAGGTCATAACGACTTTAAATAGATAATTGTTTAAATAATCAAATCTATTTTTATTTATTTGATAAACATATTTATTTTTTTAAATCTCATACTTATTAATTTTTTGAATGTTAATAAATTAGTATTAATTTATTCTAAATAAGCTTGTATGAATTGAAATAATTGTTTTGTGACTAAACAAAAGGTCAAAATGATCTGAAATAGATAATTATCCTAGTAGTCTTAACTATTTGAACTGGTTTAGCAAACACATTTATTTTTTAAATCTTTTACTTACTAATTTTTGGAATATTATTAAATTAGTATTATTTTAATATGAATAAGCTTATATGAAAAAAAACAATTGTTTTATGACAAAATAAAGATCATAACAATTTGATATAAATAATTGTTCAAATAGTCATAACTATTTGAACTGTTCCAATAAATAAATTTAGTTTTTAAATCTCTTATTAATTTTTAAAATATTAATAGATCAGTATTATTTTATTCTAAATAATTTTGCATGAATAGAAACAATTGTTTTATAACAAAAAAAATGTCATAACTATTTGAAATAGATAATTGTTCAAATGGACATGACTATTTGGACTTATTCAGTAAATAGATTTATTTTTTAAGTCTCCTACCTACTAACTTTCAAAGTATTAATCAATTAGTATTATTTTATTTCAAATAAACTTGTATGAATAGAAACAATTGTTTTAGGACAAAACAAAAGATCATATCTATTTGAAATACAAAATTGTTCAAACAGTTATGACGATTTGAATTAGCTCAGTAAACATATTTATTTTTAAAATTTTTTACTTATTAATTTTTGAAATATTAATAAATTAATATTATTTTATTTCAAGTATGCTTGTATGAATAGAAACAATTGGTTTATGACAAAATAAAAAGGGTCATAACTATTTGAAATAGATAATTATTCAAAAAGTCATAACTATTTGAACATGTTTAGAAAACATATTTATTTTTTAAAATTTTACTTATTAATTTTTAAAATATTAATAATTTTATATTATTTTATTCAGAATAAGCTTGTTTGAATAGAAACAATTGTTTTAGGGTAAAACAAAATGTCATAACAATTTGAAATAGATAATAGTTCAAATGGACATGACTATTTAAAGTTGTTTGGTAAACAAATTTTTTTTTAAATCTCCAACTTATTAATTTTTAGAATATTAATTGATTAGTATTATTTTATTTCGAATAAACTTGTATGAATAGAAACATATGTTTTATGACAAAACCTAACTATTTGAACTGGTTTGGTAAACAAATTTATTTTTTAAATCTCTTACTTACTAATTTTTGGAACATCATTAAATTAGTATTATTTTAAAATGAATAAGCTTGTATGAAAAGAAACAATTGTTTTATGACAAAATAAAAATCATAACAATTTGATATAGATAATTATTCAAATAGTCATAACTATTTAAACTGTTTCAGTAAACAAATTTAGTTTTTATTAATTTTTAAAAT
This sequence comes from Durio zibethinus, assembly GCF_047325235.1. Classification (NCBI taxonomy): domain Eukaryota; kingdom Viridiplantae; phylum Streptophyta; class Magnoliopsida; order Malvales; family Malvaceae; genus Durio; species Durio zibethinus. Next base: position 26,907,739 of record NC_143164.1, on the reverse strand, counting down.
ATTAATAGATCAATATTATTTTATTTTGAATAATTTTATATGAACAAAAACAATTTTTTTATGATAAAATAAAAGGTCATAACGAATTAAAATAAATAATTGTTCAAATGGACATGACTATTTGAACTTGTTTGACAAATAAATTTATTTTTTAAATCTCCTACCTACTGATTTTTAGAGTATTAATCAATTAGTATTATTTTATTCCAAATAAACTTGTATGAATAGAAACAATTGTTTTAGGACAAAATAAAAGATCATAACTATTTGAAATAAATAATTGTTCAAACAATCATGATGATTTAACTAACTCGATAAACATATTTATTTTTAAAATTTTTTACTCATTAATTTTTGGAATATTAAGAAATTAGTTTTATTTTATTTTGAATACATTTGTATGAATAGAAGCAATTGGTTTATGACAAAACAAAGGGTCATAACTATTTGAATGTGTTCAGAAAATATATTTACTTTTTAAATTTTTACTTATTAATTTTTGAAATATTAATAATTTTATATTATTTTATATGAAATCAGCTTGTTTGAATAGAAACAATTGTTTTACGACAAAAAAAATATCATAACGATTTGAAAAAATAATAGTTCTAATGGACATGATTATTTAAACTTGTTCGGTAAACGGTTTTTTTTTAATCTCCAACTTATTAATTTTTAGAATATTAATTCATTAGTATTATTTTATTTTGAATAAACTTCTATGAATAGAAACATATGTTTTAGGACAAAACAAAAGATCATAATGATTTGAAATAAATAATTATTTAAATAGTTATAATTATTTGAACTCATTTGGTAAACAAATTTAGTTTTTAAATCTTTTGCTTATTAATTTTTAAAATTTAATAAATTAGTATTATTTTATTTTGAATAAATTTTTATGCACAGAAACAATTGGTTTATGACAAAATAAAAGGTAATAATGATTAGAAATAGATAATTGTTAAAATAGTCATAACTATTTGAAAATGTTTCGAAAATAGATTTATTTTTGAAATTTTTACGTATTAATTTTTGGAATTTTAGTAAATTTAAATTACTTTTTTTCGAAATAAGCTTACATGAACAAAACCAATTGTTTTATGACAAAACATAAAGTCATAATGTTTTGTGATAGATAATTGTTCAGATAGTCATAACTATTTGAACTTATTGGGTAAGCAAATTCTTTTTTTTTAATTCTCTTACTCATTAATTTTTAGAATATTAATAAATTAGTATTATTTTACTTCAAATAAGCTTGTATGAATTGAAATAATTCTTTTATTACAAAAGCAAATGTCATAATAATTTGAAATAGATAATTATTTAAATGGTCATCACTATTTGAACTTGTTCCGTAAATATATTTATTTTTTAAATCTTTTACTTATTAAAATATTAATAAATTAATATGATTTTAATCCAAATAAACTTGTATGAACAGAAACAATTGTTTTATGATAAAACAAAAAGTCATAGGAAGTTGAAATAAATAATTGCTTAAATATCATAAAAATTTGAACTTGTTCAATAAACAAATTTATTTTTTAAATCTTTTACTTATTAATTGTCTTAATATTAATAAATTTGTATTATTTGATTCGAAATAAGCTTGTATGAACAGAAAATTTTATTTTATGACAAAACAAAAGGTTATGGTGATTTCAAATAAATAATTGTTCAAATAGTCATAATTATTTAAAATTGTTTAGTAAACAGATTCATTTTTTAAATTTTTTATCATTAATTTATAGATTATTAGTAAATTAATATTAATTTATTTCGAATAAACTTATATGAATTGAAACAATTTTTTTATGACAAAACAGAAGGTCATAACAATTTGAAATAGATAATTATTCAAATAGTCATGATTATTTGATTTAGTTCAGTAAACATATTTATTTTTTACGTTTTAATTGCCAACATATTAGTAAATTAGTATTAGTTTAATCCAAATAAGCTGGTATGAACAGATTATTTTATTTTGAATACGCTTATACAAACAGAAACAATTCTTTTATGATAAAACAAAAAGTCATAATGATTTAAAATAGATAATTAATTAAATAGTCATGATTATTTGATCTAGTTCGATAAACATATTTATTTTTAAAATTTTTTACTTATTAATTGTCGATATATTAATAAATTAGTATTAATTTAATCCAAATAAGGATTAATAACTATTTGAACTAATTTAATAAATAGATTTATTTTTTAAATCTCTTATTAATTTTTGAAATATTAATAGAATAGTATTGCTTTATTCCAGAATAAACTTATATAAACAAAAATATTTGTTTTATGACAAGACAAAGGGTCATATTTATTTGAAATAGATAATTGTTCAAATAGATATAACTATTTGAATTGGTTAGGTAAAGAGAATTATTTTTTAAATCTCTTACTTATTGATTTTTGAAATTTTAATAAATTTGTTTTATTTTATTCCAAATAAGCTAGTATGAATTCAAAAAAACTTATTTTATGATAAAATAAAAGGTCATAACAATTTGAAATAGATAATTATTCATATAGTCTTTAAATATTTGAACTGGTTTAGTAAACAAATTTATTTTTTAATTTTCTTAGTTATTAATTTTTGAAATATTATTAGATTAATATTATTTCATTCTGAATAAGCTTGTTTGAACAAAAAATTATTTTATGATAGAACAAAAGGTTATAACAATTTGAAGTAGTTTAGTAAACAAATTTATTTTTTTAAATCTCTTATTAATTTTTGAGAGATTAAAAAATTAGTATTATTTTATTATGAATAAGCTTGAATGTTCAAAAGCAATTGTTATATGACCAAACAAAGGGTAATAACGATATAAAATAGATAATTATTAAAATGACCATAATTGTCTAAACTCATTTAGCAAACAAATTCACTTTTTAAATTACTTAATAATTTTTGAAATATTAATAAGTAGTATTATTTTATTTCGAATAAGCTTGTATGAACTTAAACAATTGTTTTACGACAAAACAAAAGGTCGTAACGATTTGAAATAGATAATTGTTTATATAATCTTAACTATTTGAACTGTTTCGGCAAATAAATTTATTTTTTAAATCTCTTAGTTAGTAAGTTTTGAAATATTATTACATTAGTATTATTTTATTTCGAATAAACTTATATGAACTGAAGCAATTGTTTTATAATAGAACAAAAGGTTATAACAGTTTGAAATAGGTAATTATTTAAACTAGAACTGGTTTAGTAAACAGTTCTATTTTTTAAATCTTCTACTTATTAATTTTTGAAATATTAATAAATTAGTTTTCTTTTATTTCGAATAGGCTTGTACAGTGAAAAACAATTGTTTTATGACAAAACAAAGTTCATAATAATCTAAAATAGATAATTGTTCAAATAGTCATAATTATTTAAATTGATTCGATAAACTGACTTTAAGTCTCAACTTATCATTTTTTGAAATATTATTAAAGTAACATTATTTTATTTTGGATAAGCTTTTATGAACTGAAACAATTATTTTATAATAAAACAAAAGGTTATATTTATTTTAAATAAATAATTATTCAAATAGTCATAACTATTTGAATTTGTTTGGTAAACAGATTTATTTTTTAAATTTTTTGAATGTTAATAAATTATTATTATTTTATTTTGAATAAGCATGTATGAACAAAATGATTTGAAATAGATAATTGTTCTAATAGTCTTAACTATTTGAATTGGTTCGACAAACACATTTTTTTAAAATCTCTTATTAATTTTTAGAATATTATTAATTTAGCAATATTTTAGTCTGAATAAGCTTGTATGAATAGAAACAATTATTTTATGATAAAACAAAGATCATAACGATCTAAGCAAGATAATTATTCAAATAGTTATAACTATTTAAACTAGTTCAATAAACAAATTTAGCTTTTAAATCTCTTATTAATTTTTGAAATATTAATAAATTAGTATTATTTTATTTTGAATAATTTTGTACGAATAGAAACAATTATTTTATGACAAAACAAAATGTCATAATGATTTGAAATAGATAATAGTTCAAATAGTCATAACAATTTGAACTTGTTTGATAAACAGATTTATTTTTTAAATCTTTTACTTTTTAATTGTCTTAATATTAATAAATTTATATTATTTTATTTGAAATAAGCTTGTATGAACAGAAAAAAAATTATTTTATGACAAAACAATAGGTTATAGCAATTTCAAATAGATAATTGTTCAAATAGTCAGAATTAGTTAAACTTGTTCGATAAACAGATTTATTTTTTAAATCTCTTAATTATTAATTTTCAGAATATTAATAATTTGGTATTATTTTATTTCAAATAAACTTATATGAATTGAAACAATTCTTTTCTAACAAAACAAAAGGTCATATTGATTTGATATAGATAATTATTTGAATAGTCATAGTTATTTGATTTAGTTCAGTAAACATATTTATTTTAAATTTTTTACTTATTAATTGTCAAAATATTAATAAATTAGTATTATTTGAATCCAAATAAGCTTATATGAATTGAAACAATTGTTTTATAATAGAACAAAAAGTTATAATAATTTGATATAAATAATTTGTTAAATAGTCATAATTATTTGAACTGGTTTGATAAATAGATTTATTTTCTAAATATGTTATTAATTTTTGAAATATTAATAGATTAGTATTACTTTGTTCCAAACAAACTTATATGAACAAAAACATTTGTTTTATGACAAAACAAAAGGTCATAATTTGAAATAGGTAATTATTCAGATAGTTATAATTATTTAAACTAGTTAGGTAAACAAAATTATTTTTTCAAATCGCTTACTTATTAATTTTTGAAATATTAATAAATTTGTTTTATTTTATTCCGAATAATCTAGAATGAATTGAAAAAATTGTTTTATGACAAAACAAAAGGTCATAATATTTTGAAATAGATAATTGTTCATATAGTCTTTAATGTTTGAACTGGTTCGGCAAACAAATTTAATTTTAATTTTCTTAGTTATTAATTTTTGAAATATTATTAGTTTAGTATTATTTTATTTCAAATAAGCTTGTACGAACATAAATAATTATTTTATAACAGAAAAAAAGGTTATAACAATTTGAATTTTACAATTGTTCTATTGTTCAAATAGTCCTAACTATTTGAGCTAGTTTGGTAAATAGATTTATTTTTTAAATCTCTTACTTATTAATTTTTGAAAGATTAATAAATTAGTATTATTTTATTTCAAATAAGCTTGAATGATTAAAAATATTTGTTATATGATCAAACAAAACGTAATAACGATTTGAAATCGATAATTATTAAAATGGCCATAATTATTTGAAATGATTCAGTAAACAAATTTATTAAGTCAATTATTAATTTTTGAAATATTAATAATTTGTATTATTTTATTTTGAATAAACTTGTATGAACTGAAACGATTGTTTTATGAAAAACAAAAGGTCATAATGATTTAAAATAGATAATTGTTCATGTAATCTTTTACTATTTGAACTGCTTCAATATACAAATCTATTTTTTAAATCTTTTTATTATTAATTTTCAAAATATTATTAAATTAATATTATTTTATTCTTAATAAGCTTGTATGAACTAAAACAATTATTTTATAATAGAACAAAAGGTTATAACAATTTGAAATAGGTAATTCTTCAAATAGGAATTGGTTCGGTAAACAGAGTTAGTTTTTAAATCTCCTACTTATTAATTTTTGAAATAGTAATAAATTAGTATTATTTTATTCTAAATAGGCTTGTGTGATGAAAATATTGTTTTATAACAAAACAAAAGTTCATAACGATTTGAATTATATAATTGTTGAAATGCCCACAATTATTTGAACTAATTTAGCAAATAGATTCACTTTTTAAATCACTTATTAATTTTTGGAATATTAAAAAATTATTATTATTTTATTTCAAATAAGCTTGTATGAACTGAAACAATTGTTTTAGGACAAAATAAAAGGTCATAATGGTTTTAAATATACAATTGTTCAAATAGCCATAACTATTTTAATTTTTTCAAAAAAACAGATTTATTTTTTTAAATCTCTTGCTTATTAATTTTTAAAATATTATTAAATTAGTATTATTTTTATTTTGCATAAGCTTTTATGAACTGCAACATTATTTTTATAACAAAACAAAGGTCATAACGATTTTAAATAAGTAATTGTTCAAATAGTCATAAGAATTTGAGTTTGTTTGATAAATAGATTTATTTTTTTCAAATCTCTTGCTTATTAATTTTTCAAATGTTAATATATTAGAATTTTTTATTCCAAATAAGCTTGTATGATATGAAACAAATATTTTATGACTAAACAAAAGGTTAGAATAATTTAAAATAAATAATTATTCTAATAGTTTTAACTATTTGAACAGGTTCAACAAACACATTTACTTTTTAAATCTCTTACTTATTAATAATTTTAATATTATTAAATTAGTTTTATTTTTAACCTAATAAACTTCTACGATAAAAAAAGATTGTTTTATGACAAAAATAAAGATCATAATAATTTGAGATTAATAATTATTCAAATAGTTATAACTATTCGAACTAGTTTGATAAACAAATTTATTTTTTAAATATCTTATTTATTAATTGTTGAAATATTAATAAATTAGTATAATTTTATTTTGAATAAGTTTGTGTGATCAAAAACAGCTACTTTATAACAAAATAAAAGGTCATAACGATTGCAAATAGATTGTTGTTCGAATAGCCATAATTATTTTAACTAATTCGATAATCAAATTTATTTTTTAAATCTTTTAATTATTAATTTTAAAAATATTAATAAATTAGTGTTATTTTATTTCGTATAAGCTTGTATTAACTAAAACAATTGCTTTATGACAAAACAAAAGGTCGTAATGATTTTAAACAGACAATTGTTCAAATAGTAATAACTGTTTGGACTTGTGCGGTAAATAGATTTATTTTTTTAAAATCTCTTTCTTGTTAATTTTTGAATGTTAATAAATTAGTATTAATTTATTTTGAATAAGCTTGTATGAACTAAAACAATTATTTTATGACTAAACAAAAGGTTAGAACGATTTGAAATAGATAATTATTTTAATAGTTTTAGCCATATGAATTGGTTTGATAAAGAAATTTATTTTTTGAATCTCTTACTTATTAATTTTTAAAATATTATTAAATTTTTATTATTTTAATCCAAAGAAGCTTGTACAAAAAAATTTGTTTTATGAAAAACAAAAGGTCATAATGAATTGAAATTGAAAATCATTCATATGGTCTTAACCATTTGAACTGGTTTGGCAATTAGACTTATTTTTTAATTTTCTTGGTTATTAATTTTGGGAATAATATTAAATTAGTATTATTTTATTTCGAACAAAATAGTATGAACAGAACCAATTGTTTGAAAGAAAATAAATAGTTATAACGATTTGTAATAGATAATTATTCAAATAGCCAAAGCTATTTGAAATGGTTTGGTAAATACATTTACTTTTTAAATCTCGTACTAATTAATTTTTTAAATATTAATAAATTAATATTTTATTTTGAAAAAACTTATATAAACAAACACAATTGTTTTATAACAAAACAAAAAGTAATAACAATTTGAAATAGATAATTGTTCACATAGTTATAATAATTTGAACTGGTTCGGTAAATAGAATTATCTTTTAAATCTCTTACTTATAAATTTTTAAAATATTAATAAATTAGTTTCATTCTATTCTGAATAAGCTTGTATGAGTTGAAATAATTGTTTTATGACAAAATAAAAGGTCATAACAATTTAAAATAGATAATTGTTTATATAGTCTTAATTGTTTAAATTGATTTGCAAACGAATCTATTTTTTAGATCTCTTAGTTATGAATTTTCAAAATATTATTAAATTAGTATTATGTTGTTATGAATAAACTTGTATGAACAAAAATAATTATTTTATGGTAGAATAAAAGATTATAACAATTTGAAATAGATAATTGTTCAAATACTCATAACTATTTGATTGGTTCGATAAACAGATTTATTTTTTAATCTCTTACTAATTCTTAAAATAAACTAGTATTATTTTATTTCAAATAAGCTTGTATGTAAAAAAAATAATTAGTTAATGACAAAACAAAAAATAATAACAATTTTATTTTGAATAAGCTTGTGTGTTGAAAAACAATTGTTTTATGACAAAATGAAAGATAATGACAAATTAAAATAGATAAATGTTCAAATGGCCATAACTATTTGAACTAATTCAGTAAACTGATTTTTTTAAAAATCTCTTATTAATTTTCTAAATATTAATAAAGTAGTATTATTTTATTTTTGATAAAGTTTTATGAATTGAAATAATTGTTTTATGACAAAACAAAAGTTCATAATGATTTTAAGTAGATAATTGTTCAAATAATCGTAACAATTTAAACCTATTCGATAAATGGATTTATGTTTTCAAATCTCTTGTTTATTAATTTTTTAAATGTTAATAAATTAGTATTTATTTTTCTAAATAAGCTTGTATGAACTGAAAGTATTATTTTATGACTAAATAAAAAGTTACAATTATTTCAAATACATAATTATTCTAATAGTCTTAACCATTTGAACTAATTTGGCAAACACATTTATTTTTTAAATCTCTTATTAATTTTCAAAATTTTATTAAATTGGTATTATTTTTATCTGAATAAGCTTGTATGATTAGAAACAATTTTTTTATGACAAAACAAAGATCGTAACGATTTAAGATAGATATTTGTTCAAATAGTCGTAATTATTTGAACTAGTTTAAAAATTAGCTTTAGTTTTTAAATCTCTTGAATAATAATTTTTGAAATATTAATAAAGTAGTATTATTTTATTTTGAATAAGATTTTATGAACTAAAACAATTGTTTTATGGCAAAAAAAAAATAGTCAAAATGATTTTCAATAGACAATTATTTAAATAATCATATCTATTTAAGCTTGTTCGGTAAACATAATTTTTTAAAATCTCTTGCTTATCAATTTTTTGAATGTTAATAAATAAGTATTATTTTATTCCAAATAAGCTTGTATAAACTGAAATAATTATTTTATGACTAAACAAAAGGTTAGAACGATTTAAAATAGATAATTATTCTAATAGTCTTAACTATTTGAACTAGTTCAACAAAAATATTTAATTTTTATTATTAAATTAGTATTATCTTAATCCAAATAAGCTTTTATGAAAAAATCAATTGTTTTTGATAAAATAATGATAAAAACAATTTGAGATAGATAATTATTGAAATAGTTATAACTATTTGAATTGGTTCGGTAAACAGATTTAGTTTTTAAATCTCTTATTAATTTTTAAAATATTAATAAATAAGTATTATTTTATCCTGAATAATTTTGTAAGAACAGAAATAATTATTTTATGACAAAACAAAAGGTCATAATGTTTTGAAATAGATAATTATTCAAATGGACATGACTATTTGAACTTATTTAGTCAACAGATTTATTTTTTAGATCTCCCACATATTAATTTTCAAAATATTAATAAATTAGTATTATTTTATTCTAAATAAACTTGTAGGAATAGAAACAATTATTTTATGGCCAAAAAAAAGATCATAACTATTTGAAATAAATAATTGTTTAAACAGTCATAACTATTTTAGCTTACTCGGTAAATAGATTTATTTTTTAAATCTTTTCCTTATTAATAAATTAGTATTATTTTATTTTGAATAAACTTGTATGAATAAAAACAATTGGTTTATGACAAAATAAAATGTTATAACTATTTGAAATAAATAATTATTTAAATAGTTACAATTATTTGAATGTGCTCAAAAAATATATTTACTTTTTAAATTTCTACATAGTAATTTTTGGAATATTAATAAATTTATATTATTTTATTTAGAATAAGCTTGTATAAACATAAACAATTGTTTAATGACAAAACAAAAGGTCAAAAAAATTTAAATAGATAATTGTTCAAATAGTCATAACTATTTAAACTTGTACAATAAACATATTCATTTTTTAAATTTTTTACTGAATAATTTTTTGAATATTAATAAATTTGTATTATTTTATTTTGAATAAGCCTATATGAACAGATACAATTGTTTTATGATGAAACAAAAATTCATAAAGATTTGAAATGGATAATTATTTAAATATTTATGATTATTTGAACTTGTTCAATAAACATTTTCATTTTTACAAATTTTTACTTATTAATTATTAAAATATTAATAAATTACTAGTATTTCAATCCAAATAAGCTTGTATGAACAAAAATAATTATTTTACAACAAAGCAAAAAGTCATAACGATTTAAAATAAATAATTGTTCAAATAGTCATAACTATTTGAACTTATTCGATAAATAAATTTACTTTTTAAATCTTTTACATATTAATTATTTTAATATTAATAAATTTGTATTACTTTATTTGAAATAAGCTTCTATGAATGGCAAAAATTATTTTATGACAAAACAAAAGGTTATAACAATTTGAAATAGATAATTTTTCAAATAGTCATAACTATTTGAACTTGTTCAATAAACAGATTCATTTTTTAAATCTATTTCTTATTAAGTTTTAGAATTTTAATAAATTAGAATTATGTTATTTCAAATAAGCTTGTATGAATATAAATAATTGTTTTGTGATAAAACAAAAGGTTATAGCTATTTAAAACAGATAATTGTTGAACTGTCATAACTATTTACATTGGCCAAGCCAATATATTTTATTTTTTAAATCTATTGCTTATTACTTTTTATAATATTAATAAATTAGCATTACTTTATTCAAAATAAGATTGTATAAAAAAAATTATTTTATGATAAAACAAATGATCATAGCAATTTAAAATAAATAATTGTTCAAATACTTGTAAATAATTGAACAAATTTAGTAAACAAACTTATTTTTTAATTCTTACTTATTAATTTTCAAAATCTTAATGAATTAATATTATTTTATTCCAAACAAACTTATTTGAACAAAAACATTAGTTTTATGACAAAACAAAAGGTCATAACAATTTGAAATAGATAATTGTACAAATAGTTATAATTATTTGAACTGGTTCAAAAAATAGAATTAGTTTTTTAAATCTCTTATTGATTAATTTTTGAAATATTAATAAATTTGTTTATTTTATTCCAAATAAGTTAGTAAGAATTGAAAAAATTATTTTACAACAAAACAAAAGGTCATAATGATTTGAACTAAAGAATTGTTCATATAGCCTTAACTATTTAAATTAGTTCGGCAAACAAATTTATTTTTTAAATCTTTTAGTTATTAATTTTCAGAATATTATTACATTAGTATTATTTTATTCTGAATAAGCTTGTATGAATAGAAATAATTATTTTATGACAAAACAAAAAGTTATAACAATTTGAAATATATAATTGTTCAAATAGTCATAACTATTTGAACTGATTCAATAAATAGATTTATTTTTTAAATATCCTACTTAGTAATTATTGAAACATTAATAAATTAGTATTATTTTATTCCAAATAGGCTTATATGATGAAAAACAATTATTTTATGAAAAACAAAAGTTCATAACGATTTGAAATAGATAATTGTTCAAATGGCTATAATTATTTAAACTGATTTGATAAACTAAATTATGTTTTAAATCTCTAACTTATCAATTTTTAAAATATTAATAAAGTAATATTATTTTATTTTGGATAAGCTTTTATAAATTGAAACAATTGTTTTATGATAAAATAAAAGGTCATAACGATTTCAAATAGATAATTGTTTAAATAGTCATAACTATTTGAATTTGTTCGGTAAACATATTTATTTTTTAAATTTCTTGCTTATTAATTTTTTGAATGTTAATAAATTAGGATTATTTTATTTTGAATAAGCATGTATGAACTAAAACAACTATTTTATAACTAAAGAAAAGGCCAAAACAATTTGAAATAGATAATTGTTCTAATAGTCTTAACTATTTGAACTAGATCGGTAAACACATTTATTTTTTAAATCTATACTTATTAATTTTCAGAATATTATTAATTTAACAATATTTTATTCCAAAGAAGCTTATATGAATAGAAACAAATATTTTAAGACAAAACAAAGATCATAATGATTTAAGATAGATAATTGTTTAAATAGTCAAAATTATTTGAACTGATTCAGTAAAGAGATTTAGTTTTTAAATATCTTATTAATTTTTGAAATAGTAATAAATTAGTATTATTTTATTCTAAATAATTTTGTATGAATAGCAACAATTGTTTTATAACAAAACAAAATGTCATAATGATTTAAAATAAATAATAATTCAAATAGCATGACTATATGAACTTGTTTGGTAAATAGATTAATTCTTTAAGTCTTCAACTTATTAATTTTTAGAATATTAATAAATTAGTATTATTTTATTCCAAATAAACTTTTATAAATAGAAACAATTGCTTTATGATAAAAAAAAAGATCATAACAACTTGAAATAAATAATTATTCAAATGGTCATAACAATTTGAACTTACTCAGTAAACAGATTTATTTTTTAAATCTTTTACTTATTAATTTTAGAGTATTAATAAATCAATGTTATTTTATTTTGAATAAGCTTGTTTGAGTATAATAAATTGATTTATGACAAAAAAAAATGGTCATAATGATTTGAAATAGATAATTATTATAATAGTCATAACTATTTGAATGTGTTCAGAAAATATATTTTTTTTAATTTTTACTTATTAATTTTTGGAATATTAATAAATCTATATTATTTTATTCAAAATAAGCTTGCGTCAATAGAACCAATTGCTTTACGACAAAACAAAAGGTCATAATATTTTGAAATAGATAATTTTTTAGATACTCGTAACTATTTGAATTTGTTCAGTAAATGATTCATTTTTTTAATTCTCTTACTCTTTAACTTTTTAAATATTAATAAATTAATATTATTTTATTTCAAATAAGCCTATATGAACTAAAACAATTGTTTTATTACAAAACAAAAGGTCACAATGATTTGAAAAAAGATAATTATTAAAATAGTCATGGTTATTTGAACTTATTTGATAAACATATTTATTTTTTAAAATTTTTACTTATTAATTATTCGAATAAGCTTGTACCAACAGAAACAATTGGTTTATGACAAAACAAAAAGTCATAACAATTTAAAATAAATAATTGTTTAAATAATCATAACGATTTGAACTTGTTCGGTAAATAGATTTATTTTTTAAATCTTTTATTTATTAATTGTCTTAATATTAGTAAATTTATATTATTTTATTTGAAATAAGCTTGTGTGTTCAAAATAAATTATTTTATATTAAAACAAAAGTTTACAATGATTTCAAATAGATAATTGTTCAAATAGTCATAATTATTTAAACTTATTTAGTAAACATATTTTTAAAATCTTTTAATTATTAATTTTCAAAATATTAATAACTTAGTACTATTTTCTTTCAAATAAGCTTATATCAACTAAAATTTTTTGACAAAACAAAAGGTCATAACGATTTGAAATAGATAATTATTCAAATAGTCATTACTATTTAATCTAGTTTGGTAAATATATTTATTTTTTAAATTTTTTACTTATTAATTGTTGAAATATTAGTAAATTAGTATGATTTTAATTCAAATAAGCTTAGATGAATAGAAACTATTGTTTTATAATAGAACAAAAAGTCATAACAATTAGAATTAAATAATTGCTTAAATATTCATAACTATTTAAATTGATTTGATAAACGATTTATTTTTTAGATCTCTTATTAATTTTGAAATATCAATAGATTAATATTATTTTATTTTGAACAAATTTATATGAACAAAAATAAAATGTCATAACGATTTGAAATAGATAATTGTGCAAATAATCATAATTATGTTAACTAGTTAGGTAAACAAACTTATTTTTTAAATCTCTTACCTATTAATTTTTGAAATATTAATCAATTCATTTTATTTTATTCCGAATAAGCTAGTATGAATTGAAAATTTTTTTTATGATAAAACACAAGATTGTAACAATTTGAAATAGATAATTGTTCATATAATCTTAACTATTTGAATTGGTTTGGCAAACAAATTTATTTTTTAAACCTTTTAATTTTTAATTTTTGAAATTTTATTAGATTAATATTATTTTATTTTGAATAAACTTGTACGAACAGAAATAATTATTTTATGACAGAACAAAAAGTTATAACAATTTGTAGTATACAATTGTTCAAATAGTCATAATTATTTAAATTGGTTCAGTAAGTATGTTTTATTTTTAAATCACTTACTTATTAATTTTTGAAAGATTAATAAATTAGTATTATTTTATTCTGAATAAGCTTGTGTGATCAAAAACAAAAGTTATATGACCAAACACAAGGTAATAACATTTTGAAATAGATAATTGTTGAAATAGCCATAATTATTTGAACTAATTTGATAAACAGATTCACTTTTTAAATCACTTATTAATTTTTAGAATAATAATAAATTAGTATTATTTTATTTCAAATAAGCTTGTAAGAACTGAAATAATTATTTTATGACAAAATAAAATGTCATAACGATTTTAAATAACTATTGTTTAAATAATCATAACTATTTTAATTTGTTCAGTAAACAATTTTGTTTTTTTAAACTCTTGCTCATTAATTTTTGAAATATTAAGAAATTAGCATTATTTTATTTTGGATAAGCTGTAATGAATTAAAACAACTATTTTATGTTAAAACAAAAGGTCATAATGATTTTAAATAAAGAATTGTTCAAATAGTCATAACTATTTGAACTTATTTGGTAAACATATTTATTTTTTCAAATATTTTGCTTATTAATTTTTCCAATGTTAATAAATTTAGATTATTTTATGATGAATAAGCTAGTAAGATATAAAATAAATATTTTATGACTAAACAAAAGGTCAGAACGATTTGAAATAGATAATTATTCTAATAGTTTTAACTATTTAAACTGGTTCGGCAAATATATTTGTTTTTTAAATCTCTTATTTTATTAATTTTTGAAATATTATTAAATTAGTATTATTTTTAACCGAATAAGCTTCTATGATCAGAAACAATTATTTTATGACAAAACAAAGATTTTAACAATTTGAAATTAATAATTGTTCAAATAGTCATAACTATTTAAACTAATTCAGTACACATATTTATTTTTTAAATATGTTATTTATTAATTTTTAAAATATTAATAAATTAATATTATTTTATTTTGAATAAGCTTGTATGATAAAAAAACAATTGTTTTATGACAAAACAAAAGATCATAATGATTTGAAATAGATAATCATTCAAATGGCCATAATTATTTTAATTGATTCAGTAAACATGTTTATTTTTAAAATTTTTTACTTAATAATTTAGGAAATATTAATAAATCATTATTATTTTATTTCATCTAAGCTTGTATTAACTTAAACAATTGTTTTATGAGAAATCAAAAGGTTATAACAATTTTAAATAGACTATTGTTCAAATAATAATAACTATTTGAACTTGTTTGCTAAACATATTTTTTTAAATCTCTTTCTTATTAATTTTTCAAATGTTAATAAATTAGTATTAATTTATTCTGAATAGGCTTGTATTGACTAAAACATTTGTTTTATAACTAGAGAAAATGTTAGAACGATGTGAAATAGATAAATTATTCTAACAGTCTTAACCATTTGAACTGATTTAGGAAACAAATTTATTTTTTAAATCTCTTACTTATTAATTTTTGAAATATTTTAAATTAGTATTATTTTAATCCGTATAAGCTTGTATGACCAAAACAATTGTTTTACGACAAAAGAAAAAGTCATAATGATTTGAAATACATAATCGTTGATATGGTCTTGACTATTTGAACTGGTTCAACAATTAGATTTATTTTTTAATTTTCTTGGTTATTCGTTGATATGATCTTAACTATTTGAACTGGTTCGACAATCAAATTTATTTTTTTAATTTTTTTGATTATTAAGTTTTGAAATATTATTAAATTAGTATTATTTTATTCCAAATAAAATAGTATGAATAGAACCAATTGTTTGATGACAAAATAAAAGCTTATAACAATTTGAAATAGATAATTATTCAAATAGTCAAAAGTATTTGAAATGGTTTGCTAAGTAGATTTACTTTTAAATCTTCTACTAATTAATTTTTTAAATATTAATATATTAGTATTATTTTATTTCAAACAAACTTAAATTAACAAAAACAATTGCTTTACGACAAAACAAAAAGTAATAATGATTTGAAATAGATAATTGTTCAAATAATAATAACTATTTGAACTTGTTTGCTAAACATATTTTTTAAAATCTCTTTCTTATTAATTTTTCAAATGTTAATAACTTAGTATTATTTTATTTCAAATAAGCTTATATGAATTAAAATAATTTTTTAATGACAAAACAAAAGGTCATAATGATTTAAAATAGATATTTATTCAAATAGTCATGACTAGTTGATCTAGTTTGATAAACATATTTATTTTTTAAATCTTTTACTTATTAATTATTGAAATAGTAATAAATGATATTATTTTAATTCGAATAAACTTTTATGAACAAAAACTATTATTTTATAACAAAACAAAAAAGTCATAACAGTTTGAAAGAAATAATTGCTCAAATAGTCATAACTATTTGAACTGGTTTGATAAATAGGTTTATTTTTTAAATCTCTTATTAATCTTTAAAATATTAATAGTTTAGTATTTTTTTATTCTGAATAAACTTATATAAATAAAAACATTTGTTTTATGACAAAAGAAAAAGTCATAACAATTTGAAATAGATAATTATTCAAATAGTCATAATTATTTGAACTGGTTAGGTAAATAAAATTATTTTTTGAATCTTTTACATATTAATTTTTGAAATATTAATAAATTCATTTTATTTTATTCCAAAAAAGCTAGTATGAATTGAAAAAATTATTTAATGACAAAACAAAAGCGATTTGAGATAGATAATTGTTCATATAATTTTAACTATTGGAATTAGTTCAGCAAACAAATTTATCTTTGGAGTTGTTCTGCCAGATCGGTCGCTCAAGACCTTTGGTCTCCACCTGGATCCGATGAAAAAAGTGGGATCACTTCTTTTGGGTTCGTTGAGAATGATTCTAATCTAGTTCATGGCCTATTAGAAGTAGAAGGTGCTCTGATGGTCTTTCTCCACAAGGCACCTACGTCCTCTCTTCTTAGTTGTCCACACCAAGGCTTCAATCTACTATTCTTGAATTGAAAATACAACCTATTTTTTTCTTTCTAAGGCTTAAGATAGAAACATCTACCCTTTATAGTATTTTACCCAATCTCACTACAAAGCTCTCAAGAGGATACCTCACTGGCTTCAATCTACTAATCTTGAATTGAAAATACAACCTATTTTTTTCTTTCTAAGGCTTAAGATAGAAACATCTACCCTTTATAGTATTTTACCCAATCTCACTACAAAGCTCTCAAGAGGATACCTCACTTCTTGTTCTCTTCCACCCTTGTATATTAAAGATAATTTTGTAAGCAACAGAACAACCTCTCTAAGGCTAAGTGTTTGCTAAGTTTAAGTACAAGAAAATGATGAATGAACAACAAATAAAATTTGGATACAATAAATACAAAGATATGGACTTTGAAGCTCTAAAAACTCTTGATTCTTTAAGAGAATGAAAATGTGGCTTATTGGCTCTTGCTCTCTTGATTCATTAATCTTCTTGGTGTGTTGGAGTGTCCAATTTATAGAAAAATTGAAGAGGTAGCCATTGGAAGTGTTTGGGAGAAGAAAATAGTTGTTGGAGTGTTTTCGCCTAGAATTGATCAATCCCTTCCATGAGGGGATCGAACTTGTCAGTGGCTGGGTGGTTATTTCTTGTTCTGCACTTTACTTACTAATTTGATCATATCTTGAGTTATACAAATCCAAATCACAAACCGTTTAAAGATTTAGAAACTAGACTTAAAGTGCTTTCTATCTAAAAGTTCATCACCTAATTCACTGTGTATGAATTATAGTGAATTTTCAAAGTTATGCCTTGTGCCATTTTTTTGACAACTACAGAGTGTCTAGTAAAAATTCAAAATCTTTTCTTAGAAAATTCAGATTTTGATTTTGTTTGATCCATTAAAAGTAGACTCAAAGAACTTTCCAACCATATAAAATTCAAATATTAAGACTTTGTGAATTAATACAGAAAAATAAAACAAGTTCAATGTTGGAAAACTTTGTTATTGTAAAACAGCTTTCTTAAGTTAATCTATTTCTCAAAACCAATATTATCAAAATTGTATTAAGTCCAAAATGAATAAGTTCACTTTAAAAACAACAATTGGACTTTCATTTAAGCTCAAATAAATAATCTTTAAAGATAGATTTGGTTTGAGAAATATGACACCAAGAAAGGTTTGTTTAAACTTTGAAAATCATATTATTTATTTAGTACCAAAATATAAAACTTAAGAACATATACAAAATAAATCCTTTTTCAAAATCTTGATCAAGTTTGTTTAGCTTTAATGTTTTGTCATTTCAAAATAAAGATCAATTCAAGGCTAACATAGTAATATTTTATTTTGAATAATTTTGTATGAATAGAAACAATTGGTTTTGGAACATTAATAAATTTATATTGTTTTATTTGAAATAAGCTTGAATGAATAGAACCAATTGTTTTATGACAAAACAAAAGGTTGTAATGTTTTGAAATAGATAATTATTAAGATAGTCATAACTATTTGAACTTGTTTAATAAACGAATTTATTTTTTTAATTCTCTTACTTTTTAATTTTTGAAATACTAATAAATTAGTATTATTTTATTTCAAATAAGCTAACATGAATTGAAACAATTATTTTATTACAAAACAAAATGTTACAATGATTTATTAATATATTAATGAATGATTAGGTTTTTATATAGTATTAGTAATAATAGTTATTAATATTTATAAATTATAAGAATATAATTATTTATCTCAATTAATTAATTTATCAAATAATATAATTTAAATAATAATATAATAATACTATATAAAAATTAAGGTTTGAAATAATACTAATTTAATAATATTCTGAAAATTAATAAGAGATTTAAAAAATAAATTTGTTTTTTAAACCAATTCAAATAGTTAAAACAATTAGAATAATTATCTATTTCAAATCGTTCAAAACTTTTGTTTAGTCATAAAATATTTGTTTCATGTCTTACAAGCTTATTCAAAATAAAATAATCCAAATTTATGAACGTTTGGAAAAATAAATTTGTTTACCAAACAAGTTTAAATAGTTATGACTATTTGATCAATTATTTTTATAAATTCGTTTTGACCTTTTGTTTTGACATAAAATAATTATTTCAATTCATAAAAGCTTATCCAAAACAAAAAAAAAATTAATAAGTAGGAGTTTAAAAAATAAATTTGTTTATCAAACAAATTCATAAAGTTACAACTATTTAAACAACTGTCTATTTAAAATCATTATGACATTTTATTTTGTCATAAAATTATTATTACTAATAATAATCTTATATAATATTTTATTAAGATTAAACTATTTTATTATTATTTTCTATTCATATAGTTTAATTATCGATTATTTATTATAATACTTAACTTTAATTAATTAATTAATTATATTAATATAATATAATTTATAATAGTTATTATTAGTATATGAATATATTTTATAATCAATAGTTATTACTATCTTATATATATAATTTAACCATCTGATTAACTAATTTTATATTGTTTAATTAGTATTTTATTCTAGATAATAATATTATTAATTAATATTTCCTAAATTATTATTTTGTATAATAAATTAATAGTGAATTATATTAAATCTATTATAATTATGATTCTTTCCATCATAATTTAAAGAATTAATTAAAATATTAATTACTAATTAATATTTGTCAATTTTATAAGCTTATAATTTAAATTATTAAAATATAAATATAATTACTAATCAGTTACTATTTATTTATTATTAATTCTATATTTCAAATAAAGAATGACATAATATTTATTTATGTTATATGACCAAACAAAAGATAAAGAATTTATTATTATAAATTATTTTAAATAATATTATATTATAATTAAATATTGTATTATAATAATTTATAATTTTTAAATTATATAACATAAATAAATAAAAATTATTAATAAATTAATAAAATAAATATATTTTATAATTATTAATATTTATAATAATATTATAAATTATTTATAATTAAATATTATTAATAGTATAATCAACTAAATTATTTGTTTTATAATTGGATAATAATTATAAATAATTTATAATATTATTACAAATATTAATAATTATATTTATTATAAATTAATAAACTTAATTTATAATAAGTTAATATTTATTTATGTTAAATTTATATAAACTATTTATATGTATTATATTAAGTTATTTATAATTATAACTTAATAATTAATTTAAATTTAAATTAACAATTAATATTAATTATTAATAATTGTTATTTATATTTATTCTTTAAATAGTATTATTAAATTTCAATAATAAATATCTATTATTAAATATAAATAATTGTTTATTTATTAAATAAAGATTATTATATATTATTATAATAATATAATAATAATATATCTATTTTATTTCGAATAAACTAATTCAAATGTTAAATTATAAATTAATAATTATTTTATTATTTATAAATTAATATTCTATTATAATAATAAATTGATTATTTATTATTAATTAAATTTATAAAATGATTAATAAATAATAATATAGAGACACAATTGTTATTGACAAAAATACCTATTATAATAATTATAAATTCTTTTATTACATCTTAATCATTTTATGATTAAATATTAATAAAAATAGTTAAAATTATTATAAAAGTTAATATAATACTAATTAAATATTTAAAATTTAATGTTTATATTTTTATAAATTATATATAATAGTATATTTATTATTAAAACCCTAAATTAGTATTAATTTAATAATATAAAAGATTATATCAATTATTTTATTGTTAACTTGTATTATAATTTGATTATAAATTAATAATAACTTGTATTAATTATATAAGTTATGTTAACTTAACTTACTTATTATAATGAATCTTCCAGTAATATATATAATCAAATATATAAAAGTAATGAATCTATTGGATTCATATAGATAATTAAAATATACGTTATTCCTTTTTAATATCATTTACAATATTTTAAATAAAATTATTTTATTATAATTAAAATTGTTTATTTGTTTTATCATAAAACAATTGTTTTAGTTCATAAAAGCCTATCCAAAATAAAATAATATTACTTTATTAATATTTTAATTATTAATTATTTAAATAAATAATAGTATATAATTTTTTACTAATATATTATATACAATTATTAATTATTAATTATTTTAATATAATTATTATTATTATATAATTTATTAATTTAAGTTATATTAATAACATTTATATTAATAATAATTATAAATAATAATATTATTAAAATGAATTATAATATAATCGTAATATTATAATTTGATTATAATTTAATTAATATTAACTAATAATTTTTAAATTAATAATTATAATTATGATTAATAAATACAATTGAAATTTAACTATGTAAATTACTATTAATTACTATTGATTAAACCTAATTATAAAATATTTTATATAGTTATTATTATTAATTATTTAATATATTTAAGTTATAATTATTAAAATAATTAATAAAATAATTATAATTTATATAACTAATACTTATAATATGATTATAAAATAATTTTTGCTATAATTAGATTATAATTATGAATATTAGATTAATTATATTAAGTTAATTATTAATTATAAATTAATGGATAAAATCCTCCAATTTTATAATAATTAATTAAATATTTTTAATTTAATAGATATTGATATATTTTAAAATTATTAACAATTATTTTATTTTGATCACTATTAATATTTAAAGTTTATAAAATTAATATGAATTAATATCTCTTACTTATTAATATTGTATAACAATATTAAAACATGTATTTAATTAAGTTTATCTTTAATTGTTATAATTATTTATTAGTAATTAATTTATCATAAATATTAAAAATTGACAAATAGAAAAGATAAATTAGAATTATATTATTTTGAATAAGCTTGTATGAACTGAAACAATTATTTTATGACAAAAAATCATAATGATTTTAGTATTAATAATATTAGTATTATGATAATAATTAAAATTATCCTAATAATATTATTCATTAGAGTTTGTTCAATAACAAGCATTCAATTATAAATTTAATAATAAAATATAATTTTAATTTTAATAAATATTATTTGAAATATTTATCATTTTAAATTATAATGATAATTTATTAATTGTTCATAAATAATTGTCTATTATCTATTTCAAATTTTTGGAAAAAATTAATTTATAATCAAATTATAATACAAGTAATATTTATTAATACTAAAATATAAATTTTCATATTAATAATTAAAACTAAATATAGTAACTATACATAAATAATTAAATTTATAATAACTATTCATTTTTAACATATTATTATAAAAAATTAGGCTATTTATATATTAAATTTATTA
Organism: Durio zibethinus; assembly: GCF_047325235.1. Taxonomy (NCBI): domain Eukaryota; kingdom Viridiplantae; phylum Streptophyta; class Magnoliopsida; order Malvales; family Malvaceae; genus Durio; species Durio zibethinus. The sequence goes on along the minus strand of NC_143164.1, from coordinate 26,885,110 downwards.
TGGAATTAATACTATAAAATTAATCAGTTAATACAAATTGTGATTATCTATATAATAATTGCTAAACTTTATAAATTGAATTATATAATTATTACAATATAATATTTATACTAATTATAGTAACAATTAGATTATTATAAATAATAATTCTATAAACTATTTAGTTTATATTATAATTAATTTATTAACTTGATTGCTAACAAATAATAATAATATTTAATTGTTATAATAACAAAATAATTAAATAATAAGACAATTTTCATATTAATATAGAGTTTAAATATACTTATTTGATATATAATAATAATTAATAACAAAAAAAATTAGTTATGATAGTTAAATTATCATTATATATATTAATTATTAGTAATAAGTAACAATCATTTATATTAATTATTAAAATATTAATAATAATTAATACTAATTTATAATATTAATTGAATTATAATTTATAATATAATAATGTGAACTATTTATAATTAATAGTTATTAAATTATAGTATATATTTAATTATAAAATATATACTAAATTTATTATTAAATAAATAATTTATTTCAATTAGTTATTATAATAATTAGTATTATTATAACTTATTAACTAATAATTATTAATAAATAATTGTTAATAGATTAAATTTCACAATTAATCCTTAAATATTAATCTAATTCATTTTAAATTTAATAAAAATAGAATTTTAAATTAATAACAATTATTTTAAATATTAACAATTATTATTAAATATAATAATTGAATTATTATATAATTATTATATTTTGTCTACTATTAGACAAGATATTAAATTATAATAAATATGATTAATATTATTATATAAAAATAAATATTATTAGTATAAATTTAACATAATAATACTTTATCAACAATATATAAATAATTAACAATTATTAGTAAAAATTATATTTCAATTAGTAAATTTAATATTTATAATTAATTATTTAATAATTATAAAAAAAGATTTAATTAAATCAAATATTTAAATAATATTAGTTAATAATTGTTAACTCATATTATTTTTATTAAATTATTTAATTTTAACTTGCTTATTAATTAGAATAAGATGAATTAATAAAAATTAACTCTTAGGTCATTTATTTTCAAAACCTAAAGAGGGTTCGTCTGTATTTACTTTAATATATATTAATTAGTTGCTTTATGTTATTAGCCGTGCAAATGTATTAATAAATTTAATTAAAATTCTAATACTAAAAATATTTTAATACTAAATCTTGTTTAGTATTAATTATACAATTAAATTAAATTATTAAATATTAAATATCTTAAATGTTCCAAAAATTATTAATAGTCGTAGGAAAATTTGATAATTATACAAATATAATTATTTGTATTAATATTTATAATTTAAATATTATTACTGAAATTAGCAATTTCAAATAATTGAACTAATTTAGTATTAATTATTTAAAGAAAATAATATATCTTTAACAATATATTAAATAAATTCTTATTAATTAATATTATTAATTATCTAAATATTAGTTTGATAAATTATACATAACTATTATTCAATTGTTTAATAAAATTAATATTATTATATAATTAAATTAATAATATAATTATATAATATTTATTATATTATAATAAATGTTTAATTTAAATATTTAATATATTATAATGATAAACATTTACTTATTAATTATTATAATTTAACTTATTATATAATTTAACTATTATATTTAATTTATTAACTATTATTATATCTATTAATATTTAATATTACAAATTATTATTAAATAGTCATAACTAATTTTATATACGTAATATTAATTGAATTATTAATAAAATTAATAAACTATAATTAATATAAACAATAATATTAATAATAAATTTATTGATATTTCATAAATTTTTATTAATAAGTAGGAGATTTGAACAATTCTCTATTTCAAATTGTTATGACCTTTTGTTTTGCCATAAAACAATTGTTTATGTTCATATAAGCTTATTTCAAATAAAATAATATAAATTTACTAATATTCCAAAGATTAATAAGTAAAAATATATAAAATAAATGTGTTTTTTGAACACGTTCAAAATAATTATGACTATTTGAATAATTATCTATTTCAAATCGTTATGACCTTGTATTTTGTATAATATATTATTAATATAATATAATAATAATAATATAATTATTAATGTAATATTGATATAATTACAATTAATCTTATTATTTAAAAAATCATAATTTATAATTATAATTGTAACATTTTGTTTTGTAATACAACAATTGTGTCAATTCATGTTAGCTTATTTGAAATAAAATAATACTAATTTATTAATATTTCAAAAATTAAAAAGTAAGATAATTAAAAAAATAAATATGTTTATCGAACAAATTTAAATAGTTATGACTATCTTAATAATTATCTATTTCAAAACATTACAGCCTTTTTTATTTTGTCATAAAACAATTTGTTCTATTCATTCAAGCTTATTTCAAATAAAATAATATAAATTTATTAATGTTCCAAAAATTAATAAGTAAAATTTTTAAAAATAAATTTAATGCTAATAATTAAAAATATTATTATTAAAAAGTTAATATTATTTAAATTATATTCATATTATATTCTATACGAAATATTTAATTAATAATAAATAATTAAAATTAAACTTTATAATATTTTAATTTCATAATTATCTTTAAATTAAACATTTTAATTTAATAAAATGTTATTAATTATTATATATTAATTTATAATATTTCAAAATTAATTTATATTAGTTCAATAATAAGAGACTAATAATATCAATTTTATACAATTGATAAATAATGTGATTATTATTATAATAAATTAATATAATTATAAATTAAATAATAAATTCAAATATTATTCATATCATATAAAATATTAAATTAATTGTTTAAATTAATAATTCACAAACCAATTATTTCTATCCATAAATTAATAGATAATAATGATTAAATCTAATTATTAAATTATACTTATTTTTTAATATAATAATTGTTAATAAATAATTTATTTAAGTAATTAAAAGTTTAATTACTTAACTTTTAAGTAAAAATTTAATTTATAATTTAATATATTATAAAAAGCATATAAGATTACATGCGTATTAAATTAATTATCCAATTTATTATTTATAATTTATAATTAATATATATAATTAATATTTATATTAATAATTTAAATAATAATTAAAATTATATGATTTTATACTTATAATCACAAAATATAATAGTAATATATTGGAGAATAATTCATTTTATAAATTAATTTATTAACTAATTATGCCTATAGAATTATATTATAATTCTTAGTTTCATATTAAATTTATTCCATTTAAGCTTGTATTAATTGAAACAATTGTCTTATGACAAATCAAAAGGTTCTTTTTGAATTTGTTCGATAAACAGATTTATTTTTTTAAATCTCTTTCTTATTAATTTTTTGAATGTTAATAAATTAGTATTAATATGAAATTAAAAAATATTATATAATTATTTTACTTATAATAGTTAATTAAAATATACTATAATTTATATTAAACAATTATTTCTATTCAAAAAGATCAAATTATTATTCTAATTTATTATAATATTAATATAATTTTATATTATATACATTATTTAATATTAATTTTATATAATATTTTACTAAATATTATATAAATAATATTTATTATAAATAGTAAATAGAATCATTTTTTAAATCACTTATTTATTAATTTTTGAAATATTAATAAATTACTATTATTTTATTTCGAATAGGCTTGTATGAACTGAAACAATTGTTTTATGACAAAACAAAAGGTCATAATGATTTTAAATAGATAATTGTTCAAATAGTCATAACTATTTGAATTTGTTTAGTAAACAAATTAATTTTTTAAAACTCTTTCTTATTAATTTTTGAAATATTAAGAAATTAGTATTATTTTATTTTGGATAAGCTTTTATGAACTGAAACAATTATTTTTTGTCAAAAAAAAAGGATTAAGTTATTTTATCAAATAAAATTTATATTCTATTAAAAATATTTACTAATAATTAAACTTATCCTAATATAACAATTATCCTAATAATATTTAAATATTACTAAATAAAGATAATTTATTTAGTTTAATTAAACAATAGTAAGAATTAAATACTAAATTATATAATAATACTGTATAAATTAAAATAAATTATATTTAAATTATTAAACTATGTAATCTTTTAAATTATAAATAATTTAATATAATTTAAATAAAAAATTAATAATAATTTTAAATAAATAAATAAGTAATAATAGATATTTATAAATTTATAAGTTTTATAATTTATTTAGTAATATATATAATTGCAAATAATAAAATATAATCTAAATAATATTTAATTATATAAATATTAAATATAATTAAATTATTAATTTCAAATAATATTTATAATTTAAACTTATACAAATTAACTATTATATATAAACTAATATTTGATAAATATTTTTATAATTATATAATAAAGTAATAATTATACAATAAATATGTTCAGATTTAATTATAATTGTTTTATGACAAAACAAAAAGTCATAACAATTTAAAATAAATAATTGTTCAAATAGTCATAAAGATTTGAACTTTATGACAAATGCCCATAAATCTGATAATATTATTATTATTATTAATTACTAATTAATATTAAGTCTTATTAATAATCAATAATTATTTATTAATTAATAAATTAATTAATTATAAACAATTGGTAATAATGATTTGAAATAGATAATTGTGTAAATAGTTATAATTATTTGAACTGGTTACGAAAGTAGAATTATTTTTAATAACATATTATTATTCATAATTTTTGAATTATCATATACATATTATTAATCTATTTAATATTTTTAATTATTAATATATTCTAATACATATATATCCTAATTAACAATTAATTATTAATTATAAATATTTAACATAGTTAACATTTTATATTATAGTATAAATCATATTAATTATATTATTAATATTTATGTATTGTAATTATAATTTAAAGTTATGTAATTAATGTACTATTATTAATTAATATTTAATTATAATATTTAAATATTAGAATTTTTTTAATAATTGTTTAATAAATTAATAATCGTTAATTAAATATAAACTTATTAAAATTTATACTATAATTTAATTATATTTAAAATTGCTGTAATAAATTATTGTTAATATTATTATTTATTAATTCAAATTTATATTCATAATATAATTTTAATCCATATTATAATTATTTAATGAAATATTATTAATACTATCTAATATAATTTATCTATGTAATTATAAATAAATAAATTATTAACTATTATAATAATTAATATGAATAGATTATAATCATTAATTAATAAATTTTTATTAATATTTCATAACTAATAGTTACTTTGAATAATAATTGAATAATTATTATTCAATTATAATATGTAATTAACAATTAGGCTATTTATATATTCCATTAATTATTAATATTAAATATTAAATATTAACATATAAATAATTTGTTATAATTAATAATAGAATTTTATCAATATATTTTTAACTACTACTATTATTATTATTATTATTATTATTAATATCAATTTATTTATATTTTTATAAATTAATAATTAATATATAATTATTTGTAACATTAAAAATATTATTTAATTAATAAATCATAAATATAAAAATAATTTATTATTTATATTTAGATATTAAATATTATTAATAATTATTTTATTATTATAAACTAATAAAACAATTAATATAACATTATATTATTATAGTAAATTGTTAGCATATTATATTAGTTATTCAAATATTTATTTATTTATTAATAATAATTAATATTATTATATAATATAACAATTCAAATAAATTGTTAATATTATTTTTTAAATCTCTTATTTATTAATTTTAAAAATATTAAAAAATTAGTATTATTTTAGTCCGTATAAGCTTGTATTAGCCAAAAGAATTGTTTTAGGACAAAACAAAGTAATAATGATTTGATAGGTAATTGTTTAAATAGACATCATTATTTGAACTGGTTTGGAAAGTTATAATTATGTTTTTGTTTAGTCAAATAATTATAACTATTTGAATAATTATCTATTTTAAATTGTTATTATTTTTTTTGTCCTAAAACAATTATTTTTGTTAATATAAGTTTGTTTGAAATAAAATAATATTGTTTTATTAATATTTAGAAAATAAATCTGTAAGAGATTTAAAAAGAAAATCTACCAAACCATTTCGAATAGTTTTGACTATTTCAATAATTATTTATTTCAAATTGTTATAACATTTTATTTTATTTAGAATAAAATAATACTTATTTAATAATATTTTGAAACTTAATAACCAAGAAAATTAAAAAATAAATATAATTTTTAAACCAGTTCAAATAGTTAAGACTCTATGAATGATTATCTATATCAAATTGTTGTCACCTTTTCAAATTAGTTATATATAAAATATAATAATTAAAATTTGAAATTATTACTTTCGTATCTTAACAATATTATTAATCCAAATTTATTTAAAATAATTATATTAATTATATTATATATATTAATTATTATTTTATAATTAACATAAATAAATTATTATTTATAATTATATTAGATTATTAGAATAATATTTAAAGTATTAATTATATCATATATTTATTATTATATTATTTGAATTATTAATATAATTATAATTAATTTATATTGTAAGCAATAGTTATATTAATTATAAATTATTTATAATGGTATATAACTATTAATACTATAATTATTAACTTAATTCTAATTATTAAGTTATAATAATATTATTATTTAATAAAAAATTAAATTATGAATAATTTAATATTTAATTAGATATAACAAAAATAATTTTAGTAATAAATTTGATTAATTATATCAAATAATTTTAATATTTAGCTTACTTTAAACTAAATATAATAAAAATTTTATAATTAATTTAATTAATAGGTTATTATAATTATATATAACTATTTATTAAGTAATTTATTAATAAGAGATTTAAATCTAAATGACAATTGTACAATTATTTATTTAAATATTACTAATATATTATGTTATATAAAATATCTAGTTATTATATTATAATAAATAAACAAGTTAAATAAATTATTTTTTTATTTAATTATGTTTTAATTTCTATGTTATACTTAAAACTAAATTATTATATCAGATTTATTACCGATGTTATTAATATTAATAATATAAATATTTATTATTAATAATATTAATCAATATATTAATTAATAATTTAAATAATATTATTAAATAAATTAAAATTGATTAATATATATTGTTTATAACTATTAATAAAGTATATTAATAATTATATTTGAATTTATTAATTGTTTATCAAATATTATTTGATATATTATTTGTAAACATTTATTATTGTTTATTAAAATTAATGTCTAATTTTGTTTAATTAAAAATTATATTACAATTATAATTATAATTTACTATAATTAATTTAAGAATATAGTTACTATTAAGAATTTATATTTAAAATAATTTAAATAGTATTTCATTAAATAATTATAATATCCATAATTAGTAATAATAAAAATGTATTAGCTAATACATATTATTTAATAATAATAATTGAATTAATAAGATTTAAAATTAATATTAATTAATTAGAAATTATATTTGAATTAACAATTTAAATTACAATTTTTATAGTTATAAATTTAATATAATTTAATTATATTACTATTAATAACTATAAATAAATATATAATTATAATTATAATATTGTCATAATAGTAATATTTTTATTAATATAAAATAAATAAATTATCTGAGTAATTAAATATTTTTGTTATTAACAATATTAATTTTACTTATTAATAAATTACGAATAAATTAATATTTATACTATAATATCTATCTAATAATTTTAATATTATTATATTTAATTAATCTACTATATAAGTAAAAATTATTATTAATTTATAGTTGGTTTATTTTATGTTATTTACAATATTATTTATAAATAATAAGTTGTTATTTAAACTTATAATGATAAGTTTAATGATATGAGAATAAGAATGGATATGATTTTAAATTTTTATTAGATACAAAAATGGAGACGGATAATAATGTACCCACCTCGTTTCCGTGCTTATACCCTACGTATATATTTATATATATTTAGTATATAGATTTTTTATTAAATAATATAAATTACTATTTTAAATTGATAATCATAAAATTTGATTAAATTATAAACTATTATGTAAAATATTATAATAATATTAAAATAATTAAGTTATATACAAATTACAATATATAATTATAATAATTATAATAAATTATTTATTATTTTAAATAATATATTGATAAACTATAATATTACTTGTTATTTTAAATTAATATATTAATATTATTTATTAATATTAACATATAAAAATTATTTTTATAATTATTTTAATAGTCGTGTCTATAAATAATATATAAAATAAATTTATATATTATAATAGTAATTATAAATAATTTATGCTAATATAATATAAATTTGGTATAGTTAATTATTAACTATATATTAATTTTTTATATTATAGTTATAATTATTTGACTAAACAAAAACATAATTTTAACTTTTTGATAATAAGTATATTAAATACTTAATTAAATTATATTATTTGACACAATTCTCTTTTCATCAATTGTATTAGCATCTTATAAAAAATAAGAGTATAATATTGACTTGTTAATAAACTATCAATAATTAAATATTACTATTATTAGTAAATTAATTTACTATTATTAGTAATAATATAATTTAATATTAATCCTAATATTTAATGTAAATATAATTATAGGAAGTATTAATTTATTATAAATTAATATTAAGTTTATTTATTATAAACATTGTATAAATATCAATATAATTTAATAATTATTTTATAGTTAATTGTTAAATAATCTATTAAATTATTAAATTATTATATAAATTATATAACGTTTAATTAACATTAAATTAATTTATAAGTAATAACAAAATATACTTATTTCAATTATACTAATTTATTATTTATATAATTATATTTATTATTTTAAATTGTTATTGATAATAATTTATATTAAATTATAAAGATAATAAATATCTTTAATTTATATTAATACATGTAAGTTAAATTTATATATATATTTAATTATTTTTTAATATTTATAAATTTTATATATAATATTACTAATTTATATTTATATTATAATTAATATAACATTAGATAATTAAATATATATCATTAAATAGGAAAATAATAAATCTAATTGTATTTATTAATAATACAATTAGTTTATAATATTTAATAAATATATTAATTCATTATAAATTTTTTAATAAACAAATAATATTTATAAATTATCTTATAAATAAATTCTTATCTTATGTTACTATCATCTTTACTTTTATAGAGAGGAAAGTGTGGGGACAGTTTTTTTTTAATATTTTTGTGAATTTTTGTATAATAAGTTATGCATTTAATAATATGATAATTTTGTAAATAATAATATTAATAAGTTAGTTTATAAACAATATCTATTATAATACTTAATTTAGATATTTAAATAACTGGATATAAATATATTAAAATGTACATATTATTCTATTAAATAATATAAAATAGCTAATAAATCTTTTACTTATTAATTGTCGAGATATTAGTATATAAGTAAAAATATGAATTATCAATATAATTAAATTATATTAAATATAATTAATATAATATTATTAAATATTAACAATTGTTTAGGTAATTGTTATATGTAATTATATAATATTTAATTATAATTTAATAACCCATTAATTATTATAAAATAATTTATATAATTATAATTAGTATATTTAATATATTTATCATAATAATAATATTATTATTATGATACTTAATAATAATTGTTTATTTATAATTATATTAAATATTTGTTTAAATAGTTAATTGACTATTAATATTATTTTATAGACATGAAACAAATATTAATAATATTAATTATTATTATAGTCATTTGGTAATATATTATATTAATTACTAATATGCTCGTATACTATCTTCTTAATTATTATAGCTTAGTAACTATTTATAATCTAATTGTCTTATTAATAATTAATAATTATGTGTAATACTTTTATTAATAAATTATAGTATAATAATATTAATTTATTATATATTATTATAATAAATGTGATTTATATAATATTTAAAACTATATGATTTAGTAATCAAATATATATAAAAACAATATATATGAATTATTATTAATAAATATATAATATATAATTATTAAGCTATAAATTATAGAGTATTTATAATTTTTATTACAAAATTAATATATATTATTATTATTAATATATTAGTTTATATAAGCAAGTAATATTTAATTTTTACTTATTTGAATATTAGTAATATTAATTATCATCTATTTATATTATTATAATTATTTACAAATATTATTTTAATAAATTAAATATCAATCAAATATTAATTATATTAATAATATTATTAATTTAGATATAATATTATATATTATTAATAATTGTTATATATATATAATAAAATATATGACATTAATAGTTATATTAGATTATTAATTTGATTATACTATTAAATTAGATTATATTAATAAATGGTTATTATATATTATTAACTAATAATTAATATTAGTTAATATTAATTATTTGAAAATTATAAATTATAAATAAATATTTAATTATTATTTAATTAATTTAATAATATTTCATTTTTAATTTATAGTATATTAAATCAAATATTTAAAATAATCTTATCCAAGAAAATATTCTAAATTAATTTTAATTATAAAAATTATTTGATTATAATTCAACTAGTAATTAAATAATTATTTAATATTCTAAAAAATAAAATATTATATTAATTTTATATATTAATATTATATTATTAAATTAGTGTTTATTAATTATTGTCAATTACATTTGGATTATTATAATCAATTAATAATTTAAATAATATATATTTAATAATCAAATACTTGTAAATTTAAAATAGTTTAATATTAATATATTTTAAATTATAATCCAAATTTATGAACATTTGGAAAATTAATAAGCAAAAGATTTGAAAAAATAAATTTGTAACTTACTAATTAAAATAAATAGTATAATTAATTAACATAATAATATAATTAATTTTATATTATAATAGGTTATAATATTATTAGAGTTATTAAATTATAATTATTAAAATTACAATTTGAATTGGTTTTCAATTTGTTTGATTTTTTTAATCTTAATATGATATCTAATCTGAATCTCCTTGTCCCAAACTTGAAAAAAAAAAACAATGAAAATGAATACTATTAGATTTCTAACATGTCAAATTTTAGGATCTAACATGTCAAATTTTAGGAGGGGATAATCGGTTTATCTACCCAATTGAAAAGGCTTTAATTTCTTGTTTTGTTCTCTATTTTTTCTAGTTAGTAAGAGTCACACATAAATACAATTGTTAAGTATATAATATGTTAAATATTAATTATTTAATTATATTAATTGTATAATTAATGTATTAAATAGTCATAACTATTTGAACTTATTTGATAAATAGATTTATTTTTTAAAATTTTTTGCTTATTAATTTTTTTAATGTTAATAAAATTATATTATATTATTTCAAATTAGCTTGTATGTACTAAAATTTTTTTAATAATCATTTATTAATAATTGTATTAATAATTAACAATATTATTAATGGCTATTGAATAAATTATTAATATTATTAATAATATTATATTAATATTATTAATATATTTAATAATCCAATTAAAATTTAACATATATTAATTTTCTATTATAATTATAATAAATATTAATAATTAATTATAATTAATACAAATAAATCTCTCACTTATTAATACGCAATTATTTGAATTATTATACAAATTAACAAATATTAAAAAATGAATATTTTTATTGATCAAGTTTAAATAATTATGACTATTTGAACATTTAAATATTAGTTATTTAATTATCATGGATCAAATAAATAATAGAATAAATTATATTAATTAATAAGTAATTAAATATTTTATGAGTAACAATAATATTAACTAATCAATAATTAGTTAATATATTATAATTTTTGATCATAATAGGTATTTTAATATAATATGTTAAATATTAATTATTAATAAATTTTTTGAATGTTAATAACCATTTAATAATTGTTAATTAATAAGTATAACTGTTATAATTTAATTATTAATTATAATTACAGTATAAAGTTATACTAATTATTGTTTTATATAATGTTGTTGAAATATAAATTAAGTTATATAATTGGTTAATTAAATTATATTAATTAAAACTAACATTATATGGGTTTTATTTGCTTTGTGGGTTGAATTAGTTGTCATGTAGTTTTGTTGGTTGGTGCAACAACATTATATAAAATTAGTTTTAATTAATTTAAATATTACTTTAAAATATATAATTGTTTATCATAATATTAATAATAGTTAAATTATTTATAATATATAATTAAAAATTTATAATTATTCATATTAATTAATATAATATTTATAATTACTATAAATAAAATAATAAATATATAATTATTATATTATATATTTTTATTATATCTTTAATTATTAATTATTATTAATAATATTTGTTTTGTTGTAAGTAATTCTAAACAATATCATAAATTATTAATATTAATAATATTAACATATTAATAACCATACTATAATAACTATTAATAAATAATTTAATATTAATATTAATTAAATATGTAATAGTTTATTATAGTAAAATAATATTATATTATAGTAAAATAATATTATATTATTTAATTTAGATTATTATAAAGGATCTAAATTAGATTAATTAGTTATTATCTAATTTATATGTATATTACAACTATATTTATGTATTATATTTTTAGATATTATAATATAATAACTTTATATTATATTTATTTTGAATAAGATTTGGATATCTTATTCAAATACTAGTTTTTTTAACACGTGCCATGTGATGTACGAAAATATTTTGTTGTATTTTTTGTAATTAATTTTCTAATTCATTTTAAAATTTTATATTATCTTAATAAAAAGAATGTACATATTTTCAAAATTATATAAGGACTAAACATATATACAATATGTAATTAATATTATTTAAATTATATATTAATAATAAAATAGATATTATTATTAGTATTAAATAGATAATACTAATTCTTGAGGAGATGATATTAATAGTATAATTAATTTATATAATATTATTAAATATTATAATAAATATTTTATTATTCAAATTATTTATTAAAAAAATATTTTATTATATAATTAATAATATATTGATAAATATATTATACTAATTATTTCAATTAGTATTAATTTAAATATTAATTATATAATTTAAATTAAGTTTAATAATATAATATAAATAATTGATTATTTAAAAATTATTAGTATTTAGTGAATTATTTAATAATTAATACTAATTTAAATTAATAGTCAAAATATAACTAATAGTAATAATTGTAATTATTATTAATATTTCCAATATAATCATATTTAATTAATTATAACTTAATTATAAAATAGATTAAATAATAATGATTTGAAATAGATAATTATTAAGCTATTATATTCTACATTGAAATATAATTTAAAATTATATAGTAAATAAAATTTAACTAATAGATTAATTTATTTATTTTAAATAGATATTATATAGTATTAATTAGTAGTATGCATGTAATTTTTTACTATTTATATTATATTATTTAATTATAAATAATTTCGAATAATTGTTATATTTATATTTATATAAATTATTATAAAGTAATTATATATAACATTATTTGTTCATTAAATTTTAGTTATATAATATAAATTATTTACTATAAATTTAAGTAAATTTATAATACTATAATATTAGAATTAATTATTCTAATTAATAATTAATTCATAATACTATATAATTAATATTAGACTAATATAAATATTATATTAATTATAATTATTATATTATAATAATTATTAATAATAATTATAGTTAATAAATTTAAACATATATATTAATATTAATTAATAATTATTTCACATAGTCTTAACTATTTGAATTGATTTAGCAAATGCATTTATTTTTTAAATCTCTTAATTATGAATTTTCAGACTATTATTAAATTAGTATTATTTTTTTCGAATAAATTTGTATGAACAGAAATAATTGTGTTATTATAAAACAAAAGGTTATAATAATTTGAAATAAATAATTGTTCAAATAGTAATAGCTATTTGAACTGGTCATAATTATTTAAACTAGTTTGGTAAATAGATTTATTTTTTAAATATCTTAGTTATTAATTTTTGAAATATTAATAAATTAGTATTATTTTATTTTAATAAGCTTGTATGATAAAAAGAAATTGTTTTATAATAAAACAAAATGTCATAACGATTTGAAATAAATAATTATTTGAACTAATTCGATAAACTGATTTATTTTTGAAATCTCCAACTTCTCAATTTTAGAAATAGTAATAAAGTAATAATAAAGTAATATTAGTTTATTTTGGACAAGTTTTATTGAACTAAAACAATTGTTTTATGATAAAACAAAAGTCATAATAATTTTAAATAGATAATTGTTCAAATAGTTATAACTATTTGAACTTGTTCGATAAACAGATTTATTTTTTAAAATTTCTTGTTTATTAATTTTTTGAATGTTAATAAAATTATATTATATTATTTCAAATTAGCTTGTATGTACTAAAAAAATTTTAATAATCATTAATTAATAATTGTATTAATAATTAACAATACTATTAATGGCTATTGAATAAATTATTAATATTATTAATATATTTAATAATCCAATTGAAATTTAACATATATTAATTTTCTATTATAATTATAATAAATATTAATAATTAATTATAATTAATAAGGATTATAATTAAAACAAATAAATCTCTTACTTATTAATCACAATTATTTGAATTATCATACAAATTAACAAATATTAAAAAATGAATATTTTTATCAATCAAGTTTAAATAATTATGATGATTTAAACATTTAAATATTACTTATTTAATTATCATGGATCAAATAAATAATAGAATAAATTATATTAATTAATAAGTAATTAAATATTTTATGAATAACAATAATATTAACTAATCGATAATTAGTTAATATATTATAATTTTTTATCATAACAGGTATTTTAATATAATATGTTAAATATTAATTATTAAATTTATAAACAATAAATGATTAATAATATAGAACAAGTTCAAATAGTTATAACTATTTGAATAATTATTTATTTAAAAATCGTTATGACCTTTTGTTTTGACATAAAAGAATTGTTTAAATTTATAAAAACTTATCTAAAATAAAATAATACTAATTTCTTAATATTTCCAAAATTAATAAGCGAAAGTTTAAAAAAATAAATTTGTTTATCGAACAAATTTAAAAAGGTAATATTATTTTATTTCAAATAATAATAATAATTTTAAAAATAGAATAATTTTCTAAATTATTAATATATAAATTGATATGTTATAAAATTGCTTGTTAATAACGATTAATAATTATTTGTAGTTTAATAAAATAGTTTAATTAATATTCTAAAAAATAATTAATAACTTTAATTGTTATTATTAAGATAATAATAATAATGTTATAATTAATAATAATTAAGATAATAATATAGTTTATCATTATTATATCTATTAAACTATTATAACATTATTAATATGTAAAATATAAAATAATTATTATTTTAAATCTGTTTTAATATATATAATAATTATAATAAATATTTATTATTATTGTATTAATAATATTATCAAAACTAATACATTATAATGATTTAAATTACGATAATTAATTATTTTTATTTTGGATAATTAATACAAATAAATCTAATTATTTATTCATACCTATGAATAATTTTATTAATTATCTATAACCACTTAGATTTAATATTATTTTATAATAATATAATTATTATAATAATATAATTATTATAATAATAATAATTAAATAATAATTTAAAATATGAATCTAATTGATATAAAAATAAATATTTTGAATAATTAATTAAATTATAATTAATATTTAATATTTAACAAATTTTATATATAATTAAATTAAATTCTTTTATATTATTTAATATATATTGAATATAATAAATTTTATTTCGAATATTTATTATTTTATTTATTATTAATCTTTTATTTTATCAATATTATAACCTAATATAATTCTTATAATTAATTTAAAATTTAAAATTAATAATGAATTATTAATATTTATAATAAGTTATAATTATTATAATTATATAATTATTAGACATTTAATAATATCTGTTATAAATAACATATTTATTAAAAAATTTATGATATAAAAAATAGGTTTATTTTTTATTATAATATAAAAAGCTCCCATATATTTAATTTAATATAATTATTTATACAAATTTATAATATATTCATTAATACTAATAGATTTTAATTATTGTAATACTATTAGAAATTCGTATTAGCTTATATGTTTTTTAATATTTAATACTAATAACTATTTAAATTATAATTATATGTTGTTATAAATAAAAGGTCATAAATATTTCTCTTATTTATTAATTAAATAATATAATATTATCCTTTTAATAATCATGCATATTATTTGAAAGTTAAATATTATAATAGTATAATAAATTATACTATTATAACATTTAAGTGCTATGTATAATTACATAATAGTTATTATATTTATAGTTAATTTACAATAATATTATTTTGCAATAATATTTATAATTGTATACAAATTAATTAATAATATAAATTATATGTATTCAAATAATATATTAATAATTTAATATTTAATTATTTATCATAATTAATAATTATTTTTATCAATTGTATCATTTAATATAATTAATTAATTATATTAATAAACTTATATATCAACAATTAAATAAACTAGTTTGGTAAAGAGATTTATTTTTAAATCTCTTATTAATTTTTGAAAGATTAATAAATTAATATTATTTTATTTCGAATAAGCTTGTATGATAAAAAAACAATTATTATATGACCAAACAAAAGGTAATAACAATTTGAACTGATTCGGTAAACAGATTAATTTTTTTAATCACGTACTTATTCATTTTTGGAATATTAATAAATTAATATTATTTTATTTCAAATAAGCTTATATAAACTGAAACAATTGTTTTATGACAAAATGAAAGGTCATAACAATTTTAAATAGACAATTATTTAAATAGTTGTAACTATTTGAATTTGTTCAGTAAACAAATTTATTTTTTAAAACTCTTGCTTATTAACTTTCAAAATATTAAAAAATTAGTATTATTTTATTTTAACAAATATAATTATAACCTAATTATAATAATTATTTATATTTATATAATTCATATATTACTATTTACTTACTAATTATTATTAGATAATTATCTAATAATTGATTATTAATTTGATTAGTATGGATAATAAATTCTTAATTTATAATTTCATTTAAATATTTAATTGAATTTGTATAAGATATTTAAATTTAATTAAAGAGTTTTAACCTTTTAAATTAATAATAATAGATTAATTTTCTTATTAATATTTCTGTTTACTTAATTTATTAGTTAATCTTAGTAAGAGATTTGTTTACAAAATCTATCTATGGAAGTAATTACTTATTACTTGTTATTTCAAGTAATTAAACTATTAAATATTAATTAAAAATTGGATGAAGTATATTTTAAGAGTTTATTTTTAATATACTGATAGTGTAAATTTTTAATTTCACAAACAAAATTAAAAGATTGTCACAAACTCGCATATTCCATTTCTTTTTTAATTTGTTTTTATTTTTAATTAGGGTTTAGTTTATATTTTAAATTGATATTTCCCATCAACTAGAATTTTACACTTCGAACCCACTTTTATCAAGGTGAGAAATTAAGTTCTCTATCAAAATTGATTTCTCCTATCAGCTCTAATTTCACTTTCCAAACCCATTTTTATTCGGGTGAGAAATTGAGTTTTCCTTATCAAATTTGGAGGAAATTGATAACTTAATGTTTTATTTTTTCACTCTTTTCATTTAACCAAGTAAACTAAACTTGTAGCTCGATGGCATGAGGAGCTTCTACACTTGAAGATGGCTTGATTTAAGATGTAATGCTTTTCCCATAGGTAAGTTAGGTAAGTACTATAGATGGAGTGGGTGGGGTCAACAATACTGTAGGAAATTAAAAAAAAAAGTGAAATCATAAAACTTCATATTGGAAAAAACAAATCATTGTGTCTTGAGGTGATTTGGACGAAAAACTTAGACATTAATAGAAAAAAAAGAATTTAACCCAATAAAAACAGAAGGAAAATACTTTATAAATGGATGACAAAATTATTTAACTATTTAGCTTGCACTTCACTATAAGACAATTTTTTTTATCTTTTTATCTTTTTTTTTTCATTTTTATTCTTAAACATCGTTGGTGCTCTTTTAAAAGTCAATTTTTTTTCACTTTCCCCTTTCCTCTTTTTAAAACTGGAGCTTCACCCTCTAAGCAATTTTCTATTGTAAAAAATTATCTGTCAAAAATTTTACCATAATTTATAATTTATATACCAAAATTTATTTAACTAATAATATTAATAATTTAAATTAATACTATAATTTTCAAACTATTATAATAATTTATAATATTATATAGATAATATAATTAATTAAATATTAATGATTAGAATATTATTAATATAAAATGATTAATATAATTTTAGTTTTACATCAATAAAACTTATTTCAAATATTATAATTAAATATAAAAATATTTATATCTCAAATTGTTATGATCATTATTTTGTCATAAAATAATTATTTTTGTTCAGAGAAGCTTATTTGGAGTAAAATATTGCTAAATTAAGAATATTCTAAAAATTAATAAGAGATTTGAAAAATAAATGTTTTGTCAAATCAGGTCAAATAGTTTGGACTATTAGAACAATTATCTATTTCAAATCATTCTATTCATACAAGCATATTCGAAAAAAAATAATACTAATTTATTAACATTAAAAAAAGTAATAAACAAGAAATTAAGAAAATAAATCTATTTACTGAATAAGTTCAAATAGTTATAACTATTTTTATTATAGTTATATTATATATTAATAATTATTCATTATAAAAATTTTAAATATTATATTCCCAGTCGGTTGGCCAGAAGGGCAGGAGGCTTTCCCCGGGCGACGAACAGTCGACTCAGAACTGGTATGGACAAGGGGAATCTGACTGTTTAATTAAAACAAAACATTGCGATGGTCCCTGCGGATGCTCACGCAATGTGATTTCTACCCAGTGCTCTGAATGTCAAAGTGAAGAAATTTAACCAAGCGCGGGTAAACGGCGGGAGTAACTATGACTCTCTTAAGGTAGCCAAAAGCCTCGTCATCTTATTAGTGACGCACATGAGTGGATTAACGAGATTCCCACTGTCCCTATCTACTATCCAACGAAACCACAGCCAAGGGAACGGGCTTGGAGGAATCAGCAAGGAAAGAAGACCCTGTTGAGCTTGACTCTAGTCCGACTTTGTGAAATGACTTGAGAGGTGTAGGATAAGTGGGAGCCCCCGGGTGAAATTGAAATACCACTACTTTTAATGTTATTTTACTTATTCCTTGAATTGGAGACGGGGCACGACCCCTTCTTTTGGACCCAAGGTTGACCTCGACTGGTCGATCCGGACGGAAGACATTGTCAGGTGGAGAGTTTGGCTGGGGTGGCACATCTGTTAAAAGATAACGTAGGTGTCCTAAGATGAGCTCAATGAGAACAAAAATCTCGTGTGGAACAAAAGGGTAAAAGCTCATTTGATTCTGATTTCCAGTACGAATATGAATCGTGAAAGCGTGGCCTATCGATCCTTTAGACCTTCGGGATTTGAAGCTAGAGGTGTCAGAAAAGTTACCACAGGGATAACTGGCTTGTGGCAGCCAAGCGTTCATAGCAACGTTGCTTTTTTATCCTTCGATGTTGGCTCTTCCTATCATTGTGAAGCAGAATTCACCAAGTGTTGGATTGTTCACCCACCAATAGGAAACGTGAGCTGGGTTTAGACCGTCATGAGACAGGTTAGTTTTACCCTACTGATGGTAGCGTCACGATAGTAATTCAACCTAGTACGAGAGGAACCGTTGATTCGCACAATTGGTCATCACGCTTGGTTGAAAAGCCAGTGGCACGAAGCTACTGTGCGTTGGATTAAGACTGAATGCCTCTAAGTCAAAATTCAGGATAGAAGTAACGCGTGCACCCGTCGCTTGATTGTCGACCCGTAGTAGGGGCCTATGGCCTTTAAGGGCACGTGTCGTAGGTGCAGCCCCCGCGGTGGATGAGTCACGCGGGCCTCCTTGGAGCTCAATTCCCACCGAGCGGCGGGTAGAATCTTTTGCAGATGACTTAAATACGTGACGGGGTATTGTAAGTGGCAGAGTGGCCTTGCTGCTACGATCCATTGAGATTCAGCCATTTGTCGCTTCGATTCGTCCCTCCCCCCGCCGACCTTCGTTCTTTTCACCTCGCCCGTCTCTAAGGTTGGGCATGACCCGGGGCCTTTCGTCCCTCGATCCTGACTGGAAACGAACTCCGTTCGCCCCGATCGACCTATGGCTCGATTGGGGCTTAGATCGGGAATGAACTTTGTATGCCTAAGTCAACCCATGAAACGAGCGTGCGGGTGCTCAGCCGACCGGAGAGGTAGGATGCGTAAGCCGAGGATCAGCCCGGTCCCCTTCTGCGTGCTGTTGCCGATCCTACTACAGGTTCGATCTTAGACTGGGAATGAACTCTGTATGCCTAAGTCAACCCACGAAATGAGTGTGCGGGCATTGAGCCGACTGGAGGGGTAAGATGTGCAAGCAGGGGATCGGCCCGATCCCTCTCTGCGTGTTGTTGTTGATCCTGCTGCGGGTCCGATCTTAGACTGGGAATGAACTTCGTATGCCTAAGTCAACCCACAAAATGAGCGTACGGGTGTTGAGCCGATCAGAGGGGTAGGATGCGTAAGCGGAGGATCGACCCAGTCCCCCTCTGCGTGCTGTCGATACTACTGCCACAACCCTCGATCCAGCTGGGCTTAGACATGGAATAAACTCCGTATACCTAAGCCAACCCATGAAACGAGCGTGCGGGCACTCAGCCGGCTGGAGAGGCATAATGCGCAAGCCAAGGATCGATTCGGTCCCCCTTGCGTGCTGCCAATCCTGCTGCTGGTCTTGCTATCGCAACCCTCGGTCTGGTCCGATCTTCGACTGGGAATGAACTTTGTATGCTTAGACTGAGAATGAACGTCATATGCCTAAGTCAACCCACGAAACGAACGTACGGGCACTGAGCCGGCCAGAGGGGCAGGATGCACAAGTCGAAGATCGACCCGGTCCCCCTCTGCATGCTATCGATCCTGCTACCACAACCCTCGGTCTGACTGGGGCTTAGAAATGGAATGAACTCCGTATGCCTAAGCCAACCCATGAAACGAGCGTATGGGCACTCAATCGGTTGGAGAGGCATAATGCGCAAGTCGAAGATCGACCTAATCCCCCTCTGTGAGCTGTCGATCCTACTGCTGGTCCTACTACCGTAACTCTCGGTCTGGTCCGATCTTAGACTGGGAATGAACTCCGTATACTTAGACTGGGAATGAACTCTGTATGCCTAAGTCAACCCATGAAATGAGCGTATGGGCGCCCAGCCGGCTAGAGGGGCAGGATGCGCAAGTCGAGGATCGATCGGGTCCCCCTCTGCGTGCTGTTGATCCTGCTACGGGTCTTGCTACCGTAACCCTCGGTTCGGTCCAATCTTAGACTGGGAATGAACTCTGTATGCCTAAGCCAACCGACAAAATGAGCGGGCGGGCACTACGCCGACCAGAGAGGCGGGATGCGCAAGTCATGGATTGATTAGGTGGTAGGTGGGTTTAGGCACATCTTCATATTTATGTTGTGCCAATGCCATTTTTATGACTTGTAAATTCATACAATGGTCCCCTAAGCCTTCATGTGAAGTTTCATGGCAAGACGACTTGTTTTCTATTTTTCATGATTTTCGAAACCTTTTATGGTTTAGGATTTTTTAAAATTTTTTTAGAAGGAGTTTTGGTCCCAAATTTGGTAGACTTGATCCTTGTATTTTTGTTGACATGCACAAAAACGTTCAACTAAAAACTTGAAGTGTACAAGATTTTGTGACCATTTGAAAAAAGTGTCCCCATTTTAGATACTTTAATGGCTACTGGCAGCAAACCTGTAAAATCTCAATTGCTCTTTAAGGGGGTGTGAGTTCTCGAGGTTTGATGAGGGATAGGGGGCTAATATAAGGGCCAAGTACCAGCACCCATCGCACATCATGTGCGCACACCCCCGGCCCCTTAATCACCGAACCTCAATACCGCCAGTCAGGTTCTCTGGCGATGCTCCGGTGATGGTGCCCCTGGCAAAAAAAATACAGCACCAGCACATGCCCGAGCCCAGCATGTGCGCCATGGCTCAAAATTAAACATCGACCAAGGCCTCGACCATCAATGGCACATGATGGTGCATGGTTATGGCACATGTATCGACCATCATCGGTACAGGCTACCTTTTGGTACGGGCACTTACCTCGATCGCCATCGACACAAGCTGGGCCCTGGTACGGGAGGTTCTTCGATCACCATCGGCACATGCTAGGCCTTGGTACGGGCGGTTACCTCGACCACCATCGGCACAAGTCGGCCTTTGTTACGGGCGCTTGCCTCGATCACCATCGGCACAAGATGGCCCCTGGTGTAGGCGGTTGCATTGAACATCATCGAAACATGTTGGGCCGTGGTGCGGACGGTTGCCTCGACCACCATCGGCACCAATTGACCCTTGGTACGGGTGGTTGCCTCGACCACCATCGACACAAGATGGCCCCTGGTGTAGGTGGTTACCTCGAACACCATCGATACGTGCCGAGCCTTGGTGCGGGCGGTTGCCTCGACCACCATAGGCACAAGATGGCTCCTGGTACGGTCGGTTACATCGAACACCATCGACACATGTTGGGCCTTGGTACCGGCAGTTACCTCGACCACCATCAGCATATGCTAGGCCTTGGTGCAGACGGTTGCCTCGAACACCATCGACACATTATGGGCTTTGGTGCGGGCGGTTACCTCGAGCACCATCGGCACAAGCCAGCCCTTGGTGCGGGCTCCTGCCTCCACCACCATCGATAGAAATTGCCTCTGGTGCAGGCGATTACCTCGACCACCATCGACACAAGATGGCCCCTGGTGCGGGCGGTTGCATCAAACACCATCGACACATGCTGGGCCTTGGTACGGGTGGTTGCCTCGACCACCATCGACACATGCTGGGTCGTGGTAAGGACGGTTGCCTTGAACACCATCGACACGTGCTGGGATTTGGTACGGACGGTTGCCTCAACCATCATCGGTAAAAGATGGCCCCTGGTGCGGGCGGTTACCTCGACCACCATCGACATAAGTTGACCCTTGGTGCGGGTGGTTACCTCGACCACCATCGACACAAAATGGCCCCTGGTGCAGGCGGTTACGTCAAACACCATTGACACATGCTGGGCCTTGGTGCGGGTGGTTACCTTGACCACCATTGGTACATACTGAGCCTTGGTGCGGACGGTTGCCTCGAGCACCATCGGCACGTGCTGAGCCTTGGTACGGGTGGTTGCCTTGACCATCATCTGCAAAAGATGGCCCCTGGTGCGGACGGTTACCTCAAGCACCATCGGCACAAGCTGGCCCTTGGTGCAGGCTCCTGCCTCGACCACCAGCAGCAGAAGATGGCCCCTGGTGTGGACAGTTGCCTCGACCACCATCGACACAAGCAGACCTTTGGTACGGGCGGCTGCTTCGACCACCATCGACACATGCTGGGCCTTGGTGCGGACGGTTGCCTCGAACACCATCGGTACGCGTTGGGCCTTGGTGCGGGCGGTTGCCTCGAGCACCATTGGCACAAGCCGGCCTTTGGTGCGGGCTCTTGCCTCGACCACCATCGGTAGAAGATGGCCCCTGGTGCGGGCGGTTGCCTAGACCACCATCAACACAAACTGACCCTTGGTACGGACGGTTGCCTCAACCACCATCTGCACAAGCTGACCCTTGGTACAAGCGATTGCCTCGACCACCATCGGCACAAGATGGCCCCTGGTACGGGCGGTTGCATCGAACGCCATCGACACATGCTGGGCCTTGGTGCGGGTGGTTGCCTCGAACACCATCGGCACGTGGTAGGCTTTGGTGCGGGCGGTTGCCTCGAGCACCATCAGCACAAGCCGGATCTTGATATGAGCTCTTGCCTCGACTACCATCGACAGAAGATGGCTCCTGGAGCGGGCGGTTACCTCGACCACCATCAGCATAAGTCAACCCTTGGTACAAGCGATTACCTCAACCACCATCTGTACAAGTTGACCTTTGGTGCAGGCGGTTACCTCAACCACCATTGGCACAAGATGGCCCCTGGTACGGGCGGTTACATCAAACGCCATTGGCATATGCTGGGCCTTGGTACGGACGGTTGCCTCAAACACCATCGGCACGTGCTAGGCTTTGGTACGGGCGGTTGCCTCGAGCACCACCAGCACAAGCTGACCCTTGGTGCGGGCTCTTGCCTTAACCACCATCGATAGAAGATGGCCCATAGTGCGAGCGGTTACGTCGAATAGCATCAGCACATGCTGGCTCCTGGTGTAGACGGTTGCTTCGACCACCATCGATAAAAGATGGCCCCTGGTGTGGGCTATTGCCTTGAGCACCATCGACACAAGTCGACCTTTGGTGTGGGCTCTTGCCTTGACCACCATCGGTAGAAGATTGCCCCTGGTGCGGTCGATTACGTCGAACACCATTGACACATGCTGGCTCCTAGTACGGACGGTTACCTCAAGCACTACCGGTAGAAGATGGCCTCTGGTGCGGGCGGTTACCTCAACCACCATCTGCACAAGTCGACCCTTGGTGTAGGCGGTTGTCTCGACCACCATTGGCACAAGATGGCCCCTGGTGCGAGCGGGTACATCGAACGCCATCGACACATGTTGGCCCTTGGTGTGGGTGATTACCTCAAACACCATCGGCACGTGCTAGGCCTTGGTATGGGCGGTTGCCTCGAGCACCATCAGCACAAGCCGGCTCTTGGTACGGGCTCTTACCTCGACCACCATCGACAGAAGATAGCCCCTAGTATGGGCAGTTACATCGAACAGCATTGGCACATGCTGGCTTCTGGTACGAGTGGTTACCTCGACCACCATCGATAGAAGATGGCCCCTGGTACGGGCTGTTGCTTCGAGCACCATCGGCATAAGTCAGCCCTTGGTGCGGGCTCTTGCCTCGACCACCATCAGTAGAAGATGGCCCTTGGTATGGGTGGTTGCATTGAACACCATCGACACATGATGGCTCATGGCACGGGTGGTTGCCTCGACCACCACTGATAGAAGATGGCCCCTGGTGAGGGCGGTTGCCTCGAGCACCATCGGCACAAGCTAGCCCTTGGTGCATGCTCTTACCTCGACCTCTATCGACAGAAGATGGCTCCTGGTGCCGGCGGTTACCTCGACCACCATCGGCACAAGATGGCCCTTGGTGCGGACGGTTGCGTCGAACACCATCGGTACATGCTGGGCCTTGGTACGGGCGGTTACCTCAACCACTATTGGCATATACTGGGTCGAACGATTACCTCGAACACCATCGGCACGTGCTGGGCCTTGGTACGGGCGATTGCCTCGACCATCATCGGAAGAAGATGGCCTCTAGTGCGGGCAGTTGCCTTAAGCACCATCGGCATAAGTCGACGCTCGATGCAGGCTTTTACCTCGACCACCATCGGTAGAAGATGGCCCCTGGGGTGGGCGGTTGCCTCGACCACCATCGGCATAAGTCAACCCTTGGTACGGGCGGTTGCCTCGACCACCATCGGTACAAGATGGCCCCTTGTACGGGCGGTTACGTTGAACACCATCGGCATATGCTGGGCCTTGGTACAGGCGGTTGCCTCGACCACCATCGACACATGCTGGGCCTTGGTGCGGATAGTTGCCTCGAACACCATCGGCATGTGCTAGGCCTTGGTGCAGGTGGTTGCCTCGACCATCATCGGTAAAAGATGGCCCCTGGTGCGGGTGGTTGCCTCCAGCACCATTGGCACAAGTCGGCCCTTGGTGCGGGCTCCTACCTCGACCACCATCGACAGAAGATGGCCCCTGGTACGGACGGTTGCCTCGACCACCATTTGCATAAGCCGACCCTTGGTACGGGCGATTGTCTCGACCACTATCGGTATAAGATGGCCCTTGGTGAGTGCGGTTACATCGAAAGCCATCGGCACATGCTGGGCTTTGGTGCGGGCGGTTGCCTCGACCACTATCGACAGAAGATGGCCCCTGGTGAGAGCTGTTGCCTCGAGCACCATCGACAGAAGATGGCCTCTGGTGCGAGCGGTTGCCTCGACCACCATCGGTAGAAGATGGCCTCTGGTGTGGGCGGTTACCTCGACCACCATCAGCATAAATCGACCCTTGGTGAAGGCGGTTGCCTCGACCACCATTTGCACAAGTCGACCCTTGGTGTAGGCGGTTGCCTTGACCACCATCGGTACAAGATGGCCCTTGGTGCAGGTGATTACGTCGAATGCCATCGGCACATGCTGGGCCTTGGTGCGAGCGATTGCCTCGAACACTATTGGCACGTGCTAGGCCTTGGTGTGGACAATTGCCTCGAGCACCATCGGCATAAGTTGGCCCTTGGTACAGGATCTTGCCTCGACACCATCGACAGAAGATGGCCCTTGGTGTGGGCGGTTACATCGAACACCATCGGCAATGCTAGGCCTTGGTACGGGTGGTTGCCTCGAACACCATAGGCACATGTTGGGCCTTGGTGTGGGCACATGCCTCGAGCTGGTGTAGGCGGTTACCTCAACCACCATCGGCACGCGCTGGCCTTTGGTGCAGACACATGCCTTGACCACCATCGGTACCTACTCACCCTCAGTGCGGGATATGCCTGTTTAGAAAAAGTGTCCCCGTTTTAGACACTTTAACTTCTACTGGTAGCATATCTGTAAAATCTCCAATGCTCTTTAGGGGGTGGTAGTCTGGCACCCCTTCTCTCCCCCACGGGGGGAGTAGGTGTGCGTGATGGGCCTCCCATTGCGTACACCCAAGGCAACGTCCCTCGAGTGAAATACAGGGCATGCATGCCTTTCGACCATTTTGATCGACGACTGGTTGCTCCGATGATCGACAGGCGCCCATGGCCTCGACCGATTGGCGTGCATGTGAAAAAAAAGAGTCAAGCTTGAGCCCGTGCATGCGGCGGATGCTACCCTAGACCTCAGACCAAGTCCCTAAATCAGGCAATGGCTCTCTGGGGTGGTGCGAGCAGAAGCTGCGGTTGCAGGCTCGGCTCGACCAAGTCTCTCAGTATTTGACGGTCTCGCGGTCCCCTCTCATCGACTACAAAAATGCCTTGGCCTCGATGAGGCTGTGCACGCAGTCGATGCTGCCCGAGACCCTAGGAACAAGTCCCTGAATCGGGCAACATCCCCCTGGGGTGGCGTCAGCGGAGCTCACGCGTGCGATCTCGACAGGGCCAAGCATTGGTGGTGTCGTACCGTTGTTGCCTATCTGATGGATCGGCATGCGTGGATGCTGCCACTTGTATGTAATGGGCATATGAGTGGTGCTATGGTTGTGCGTGTTGGCAGGCTCCATGCTCGATGCATCAAACTGTCGACCCGTCAGCCTCTTCAATCTCCCCCCGTGCGGTCATCATACCTCGGGGGCACGCTCGAGATCTTGTGCTGCATACCTGAATCGATGGAAACCGGATGTCTTGCCATCCCTCATTCGTCTCGTGTCCTGAGGGGCCACAGGTCGAACGTCAAACGGGGCTGGTGTCCCAAGCACGCCACCCAATCCTCCGTGGTCGCGTTGGTGCACCGACGTTCAATCGTGCTCTCGGATGCAAAACTTTTAGCGGGCATGGGCTCTCGGCCCCCGTTCATCCGATGCTATGCATTTCACATGCTCGACATGCACGATGCTTGCACTTCACGTCAGGCTCTCTCTGCCGCTCGATTGGTGCATCGAGGCCCACGCGGTGCCAATGTCTCGAAGGAATGCTACCTGGTTGATCTTGCCAATAGTCATATGCTTGTCTCAAAGATTAAGCCATGCATGTGTAAGTATGAACTAATTCAGACTGTGAATGGCTCATTAAATCAGTTATAGTTTGTTTGATGGTATCTACTACTCGAATAATCATAGTAATTCTAGAGCTAATACGTGCAACAAACCCTAACTTCTGGAAGGGATGCATTTATTAGATAAAAGGTCAATGCGGGCTATGCCCATTGCTATGATGATTCATGATAACTCGACAGATCGCACGGCCTTTGTGCCGATGACGCATCATTCAAAATTTTGCCCTATCAACTTTTGATGGTAGGATAATGGCCTACTATGGTGGTGACAGGTGACAAAGAATTAGGGTTCAATTCTGGAGAGAGAGCCTGAGAAACGGCTACCACATCCAAGGAAGGTAGCAGGAGTACAAATTACCCAATCCTGACATGAAGAGGTAGTGACAATAAATACCAATACCAGGCTCTATGAGTCTGGTAATTGGAATGAGTACAATCTAAATCCCTTAACGAGGATCCATTGAAGGGCAAGTCTGGTGCCAGCAGCCGTGGTAATTCCAGCTCTAATAGCGTATATTTAAGTTGTTGCAGTTAAAAAGCTCATAGTTGGAACTAGGGTTGGGTTGTTCGGTCCACCTCATGATGAGCACCGATCTACTCGTCCCTACTACCGGTGATGCACTCCTGGACTTAATTGCCCGGGTTATTCCTCCGACGTTGTTACTTTGAAGAAATTAGAGTGCCCAAAGTAGGCCTACGCTTATATACATTAGCATGGGATAACATCATAGGATTTTGGTCTTATTGTGTTGGCCTTCGGGATCAAAGTAATGATTAACAGGGACAATCGGGGGCATTCATATTTCATAGTCAGAGGTGAAATTCTTGGATTTATGAAAGACGAACAACTGCGAAAGCATTTGGCAAGGATGTTTTCATTAATCAAGAATGAAAGTTGGAGGCTCGAAGACGATCAGATACCGTCCTAGTCTCAACCATAAACGATGTCGACCAGGGATCGGTGGATGTTACTTTTAGGACTCCGCTGGCACATTATGAGAAATCAAAGTCTTTGGGTTTCGGGGTGAGTATGGTCGCAAGGTTGAAACTTAAAGGAATTGACGGAAGGCACAAACAAGAGTGGAGCCTGCGGCTTAATTTGACTCAATACGGGGAAACTTACTAGGTCCAGACATAGTAAGGATTGACAGACTGAGAGCTCTTTCTTGATTCTATGAGTGATGGTGCATGGCCGTTCTTAGTTGGTAGAGCGATTTGTTTGGTTAATTCCGTTAACGAACGAGACCTCAGCCTGCTAAGTAGCTACGTGGAGGTGATCCTTCGTGGGTAGCTTCTTAGAGGGACTATGGCCGCTTAGGCCAAGGAAGTTTGAGGCAATAACAGGTCTGTGATGCCCTTAGATGTTCTGGGCCGCACGAGCGCTACACTGATGTATTCAACGAGTCTATAGCCTTGGCCGATAGGCCCGGGTAATCTTTGAAATTTCATCATAATGGGGATAGATAATTGCAATTATTGGTCTTCAACGAGGAATTCCTAGTAAATGCGAGTCATCAGCTCATGTTGACTACGTCCCTGCCCTTTGTACACACCGCCCGTCGCTCTTACCGATTGAATGGTCTGATGAAGTATTCGAATCGCGATGATGTGGATGATCTGCCTCTCGTGACATCGTGAGAAGTCCACTGAACCTTATCATTGAGAGGAAGGAAAAGTCGAAACAAGGTTTTCGTAGGTGAACCTGTGGAAGGATCATTGTCGAAACCCCGCTAGACGGATGACCCATAGAGGTGTTAACGAAACACCGAGGGGGCGAGGGTGCCCCTACGCCCCGAGTCACCTCTAACCCCGGACGGGTAGGACAGTCACTCCTTCCACCCTATCGGGTGAGCGAAATGATCCGCATTGTCTCGCCCGTACCGAAAAATGAAACCTCGGTGTGAATCATGCCAAGGAATCAAAACGAAAATGGAGCGCGCGCGCCGTCGCCATCCCCTCCGCGGTGCGTGCGAGGGTGACGCCGTGACTCTTTTTGTCACAAAAAAATTGAACGACTCTCGGCAATGGATATCTCGACTCTCGCATCGATGAAGAACGTAGC
Organism: Durio zibethinus; assembly: GCF_047325235.1. Taxonomy (NCBI): domain Eukaryota; kingdom Viridiplantae; phylum Streptophyta; class Magnoliopsida; order Malvales; family Malvaceae; genus Durio; species Durio zibethinus. The sequence continues at coordinate 26,854,705 of NC_143164.1, read as the reverse complement.
GAAATGTGATACTTGGTGTGAATTGCAGAATCCCGTGAACCATCGAGTCTTTGAACGCAAGTTGCACCCTAAGCCATTAGGCCGAGGGCATGCCTGTCTGGGTGTCATGTACCGTCGGCCCCCTTCCAAACCCCCGCCCGTCGGGCTCCGAGGGAAGGGGGCGGGCGAAAGATGGCCTCTGACGATCCCTTCGATTGTGGTTGGCCCAAAAGCGAGTCCCTGGTAATGACAGTGTCGTGACCGTCGGTGGTAGAGCTCCCGGAGTGCCTTATCCCCGGTGACGCGCATTTGTTGTCCATTCGAACCCCGTCGGACCCCTCGCATCGCTAGATCGATGCTCGTGTCGCGACCCCAGGTCAGGCAGGATCACCTACTGAGTTTAAGCATATCAATAAGTGGAGGAAAAAAAACTTACCAGGATTCCCCTAGTAACGGCGAGTGAACTGAGAAGAGCCCAGCTTGAGAATCGGGCACCACCGACATCTGAATTGTAGTCTAAAGAAGCGTCTTCAACGGCGGATCGGGCCCAAGTCCCCTGGAAAGGGGTGTCAGAGAGGGTGAGAGCCTCGTTGTGCCTGAACCCCTGGAAACATCATCATCGCGATCATGGAATGCAGCACACACCACCTCGGTGTGCGTCGACACTGGCGTGCTCCCGACGTCGACCTACGAGCTCCCCATCCGGCCTATCTTGAAACACGGACCAAGGAGACTGATAAACGTGCGAGTCAACGGGCCAAAAAACTCGTAAGGTGCAAGGAACCTGATTGCGGGATCCCTCGTGGGTGCACCATCGACCGACCTTGATCTTCTGAGAAGGGTTCAAGTGCGAGCAAGCCCGTCGGGACCCGAAAGATGGTGAACTATGCCTGAGCAAGGTGAAGCCAGAGAAAACTCTAGTAGAGGCCCGCAGTGATACTGACATGTAAATTATTCATCTGACTTGGGTATAGGGGTGAAAGATTAATTGAACCGTCTAGTAGCTGGTTCCCTCCGAAGTTTCCCTCAGGATAGCTGGAGCCCCCGTCGAGTTCTATCGGGTAAAACCAATGATTAGAGGCATCAGGGGTGCAACGCCCTTGACCTATTCCCAAACTTTAAATAGGTAGGATGACGTGACTGCTTTGTTGAGCTACACCACAGAATCGAGAGCTCCAAGTGGGCCATTTTTGGTAAGCAGAACTGGCGATGCGGGATGAATCGAAAACCGGGTTATGGTGCTCAACTACGCGCTAACCCAAAACTCACAAAGGGTGTTGGTCGATTAAGACAGCAGGACGGTGGTCATGGAAGTCAAAATCTGTTAAGGAGTGTGTAACAACTCACCTGTCGAATCAACTAGCCTCGAAAATGGATGACGCTTAAGCACACGACCTATACCCGACCGTCGGGGCAAGGGCCAAGCCCCGATGAGTAGGAGGGCACAGCGGTCACTGTAAAACCCGAGACGTGAGCTCAGACGGAGCGGCCGTCAGTGTAGATCTTGGTGGTAGTAGCAAATATTCAAATGAGAACTTTGAAGGCCGAAGAAGGGAAAGGTTCCATGTGAACGGCACTTGCACATGGGTTAGTCGAACCTAAAAGATGGGGGAAGCTCGTCCGACGATGCGTCTCGCACGAGCTTCGAAAGGGAATCGGGTTAAAATTCTTGAACTGAGATACGATGGCTGATGGCAACGTTAGGGAGTTCGGAGACATCGGTGGGGGCCTCAGGAAGAGTTATCTTTTTTGTTTAACGATCGCCCACCCTAGAAACGGCTCAACTGGAGGTAGGGTCCAGCAGTCGGAAGAACACCGCACGTCACGTGGTGTCTGGTGCGCCTTCAGCGGCCCTTGAAAATTCAGAGGATCGAGTGCCGTCCATACCCGGTCGTACTCATAACCGTATTAGGTCTCCAAGGTGAACATCCTCTGGTCGATGGAACAATGTAGGTAAGGGAAGTCGGCAAAATGGATCCGTAACTTGGGGAAAAAGATTGGCACTGAGGGCTATGCATAGGGGTCCCAATCCCAAACTCGTCAGCTGTCAGTGCACTACTCGAGCTGCTCCTACGGTGAGAACGGGTCACCGTGTGCCGATCGAGGGACGGATTGGGAATGGCTCCTTCGGGGGCCTTCCCTGGGTGATGAACAGTCGACTTAGAACTAGTACGATCAAGGGGAATCTGACTGTTTAATTAAAACAAAGCATTGCGATGGTCTCTGCGGATGCTCATGCAATGTGATTTCTGCCCAGTGCTCTAAATGTCAAAGTGAAGAAATTCAACCAAGTGCGGGTAAACGGCGAGAGTAACTATGACTCTCTTAAGGTAGCCAAATGCCTCGTCATCTAATTAGTGATGCGCATGAATGGATTAATGAGATTCCCACTATCCCTGTCTACTATCCAGTGAAACCACAGCTAAGGGAACAGGCTTGACGAAATCAGATGGAAAAGAAGACCTTGTTGAGCTTGACTCTAGTCTGACTTTGTGAAATGACTTGAGAGGTGTAAGATAAGTGGGAGCCCTCGGGCGAAATTGAAATACCACTACTTTTAACGTTATTTTACTTATTCCGTGAATTGAAGGTGGGGCACGACCCTTTCTTTTGGACCCAAGGCCGGCCTCGACTGGTCAATCCAGGTGAAAGACATTATCAGGTGGGGAGTTTGGCTGGGGTGACACATCTGTTAAAAGATAACGTAGGTGTCCTAAGATAAGCTCAACAAGAATAGATATCTCGTGTGGAACAAAAGGGTAAAGCTCGTTTGATTCTGATTTCCAGTACGAATACAAACCGTGAAAGTGTGGCCTATCAATCCTTTAGACCTTCAGGATTTAAAGCTAGAGGTGTCAAAAAAGTTACCACAAGGATAACTGGCTTATGGCAGCCAAGCGTTCATAGCGACGTTGCTTTTTGATCCTTCAATGTCGGCTCTTCCTATCATTGTGAAGCAAAATTCACCAAGTGTTGGATTGTTCACCCACCAATAGGAAATGTGAGCTAGGTTTAGACTGTCGTGAGACAGGTTAGTTTTACCCTACTGATGGTGGTGTTGCGATAGTAATTCAACCTAGTACGAGAGGAACCGTTGATTCGCACAATTGGTCATCGCGCTTGGTTGAAAAGCCAGTGGCGCGAAGCTACCGTGCACTGGATTACGACTGAACGCCTCTAAGACAAAATCTGAGCTAAAAGTGACGCGCGCACCCGTCGCCCGATTGCTGACCCGCAGTAGGGGCCCATGGCCCCCAAGGGCATGTGTCGTAGGTGCAGCCCCCACGGCGGACGAGTCGCATGGGCCTCCTTGGAGCTCAATTCCCACCTAGCGGTGGGTAGAATCATTTGCAGACGACTTAAATACGCGACGGGATATTGTAAGTGGCAGAGTGGCCTCGTTGCCACGATCCACTGAGATTTAGCCCTTTGTCGCTTTGATTCATCCCCTCCCCCTACCGACTTTCGTTCTTTTCACCCTACCCCCCTCTGGGGTTGGGTGTGATTCGGGGCCCCCCATCCCTCGGTCCCGATCGGGAACGAACTCCGTTCACCTCGGTAAGCCCATGGCCCGATTGGGGCTTAGACCCAGAATGAACTCCACATGCCTAAGTCAACCCACGAAATGAGCGTGCGGGCGCTCAGCCGACCTGAGAGGCAGGATGCGCAAGCCGTGGATCTTAGACTGCAAATAAACTTTGTATGCCTAAGTCAACCCACGAAACGAGTGTGTGGGCACTGAGTTGGCCGGGGGGGCAGGATGTGCAAGCAGGGGATCGATCCAGTCCTCTTCTGCGTGCTGTCAATCTTGCTGTCGGTCCTGCAGCCACAACCCTCAGTCCGGTTGGGCTTAGACATGGAATGAACTCCGTATGCCTAAGCCAACCCATGAAATGAGCATGCGGGCGCTCAATCGACCGGAGAGGCATAATGCGTAAGCTGAGGATCAATCCGATCCCCCTTACGTGCTATCAATCCTGCTACTGGTCTTGCTGTCGCAACCCTCGGTCCGATCAGATCTTCGACTGGGAATGAACTCCGTATGCTTACACCGAGAATGAACTCTGTATGCCTAGGTCAACCCATGAAATGAGCATGTGCGAGCTCAACCGGCTAGAGGGGTAGGATGCACAAGTTGGGGATCGATCGGGTCCCCCTCTGCGTGCTACTGATCCTGCTACCACAACCCTAGGTCCAACTGGGGCTTAGACATGGAATGAGCTCCGTAAAGCCAACCCACAAAACGAGCGTGCGGGTGCTCAGCTGGCCAGAGAGGCAAAATGCGTAAGTCGAGGATCAACCCGGTCCCCCTCTGCATGCTGTTGATCCTACTGCTAGTCCTGCTATCGCAACCCTTGGTCTGGTCCGATCTTAGACTGGGAATGAACTCCGTATGCCTAAGTCAACCCACGAAACAAGCGTGCGAGCGCTCAGTCGGCCAGAGGGGTAGGATGCACAAGCCGGGGATCGATCGAGTCCCCTTCTGTGTGCTATCGATCCTGCTACCACAACTCTCAGTCCTGTCTGATCTTAGACTGGGAATGAACTTCGTATGCCTAAGCCAACCGACGAAACGAACGGGCAGACACTACGCCGACCAGAGAGACGGGATGCGCAAGTCGTGGATCGATCGGGTGGTAGGTGGGTTTAGGCACATCTTCATATTTTTGCCATGCCAATGCCATTTTTATGGCTTGTAAATTCATACAATGGTCCCCTAAGCCTTCATGTGAAGTTTCATGGCAAGACGACTCGTTTTCTATTTTTCATAATTTTTGAAACTTTTTGCAGTTTGGGATTTTTTTAAATTTTTTTAGAAGGAGTTTTGGCCATAAATTTGGTAGATGTGATCCTTGTATTTTTGTTGGCATGCACAAAACAATTCAGCTAAAAACTCGAAGTGTACAAGATTTTGTGACCATTTGAAAAAAGTGCCCCCATTTTAGACACTTTAATGGCTACTGGCAGCAAACCTGTAAAATCTCAAATGCTCTTTAAGGGGGTGTGAGTTCTCGAGGTTTGATGAGGATAGGGGGCCAATATAAGGGCCAAGTACCAGCACCCATCACATATCATGTGCGCACACCCCTCTCGGCCCCCTCAATCGCCAAAACCCCAATGCCGTCGGTCAGGTTTTTTGGCGATGCTCCGACGATGGTGCCCCGAGCAAAAAAATGTGGTACCAGCACATGCCCGAGCCCAGCATGTACGTCGTGGCTTAAAATCAAACTTCGGCCAAGGCCTCGACCATCATCGGCACAGGCTACCCTTTGGTACGGGCACTTACCTCGATCACCATCGGCACACTCTACGGGCGGTTGCCATGACCACCATCGGTACAACTCAACCCTTGGTGCGGGCTCCAACCTCGACCACCATCGGTAGAAGATGGCCCCTGGTACGGGCGATTGTCTCAACCACCACCAGTACAAGCTGACCCTTGGTGTAGGCGGTTGCCTCGACCACCATTGGCATAAGATGGCCCCTGGTACTGGCGGTTACGTCGAACACCATAGGCACATGCTGGGTCTTGGTGTAGGCGGTTGCCTCGACCACCATAGGTAGAAGATGGCCCTTGGTGTGGGCTGTTACCTCGAGCACCATCGACACAAGCCAGCCCCTAGTACAGGCTCTTACCTCGACCACCATCGATAGAAAATGGCCCCTGGTATGGACGGTTGCCTCGACCACCATCGGTAGAAGATGGCCCCTGGTGCGGGTGGTTGCCTCGACCACCATTGGCACAAGCTGACCCTTAGTGCGGGCTCTTGCCTCAACCACCATCGGTAGAAGATGGCCTCTGGTGCGGGCGGTTGCATTGAACACCATCAGCGTATGCTGGCCCCTAGTGCAAGCGGTTGCCTCAACCACTATCGACAAAAGATGGTCCCTGGTGCGAGCTGTTGCCTCGAGCACCATCGAAACAAGTCGGCTCTTGGTGCGGGCTCTTGCCTCGACCACTATCGATAGAAGATGGTCCCTGGTGTAGGCGGTTATGTCGAACACCATCGGCACATGCTAGGCCTTGGTACCGGCGGTTGCCTCGAACACCATCTACACATGCTGAGCCTTGGTGTACGCACATGCCTCGAGCTGGTACGGGCGGTTACCTCAACCACCATCGTTACATGCTGGCCCTTGGTATGGGCAATCGTATCGACCACCATCGGCATGCGCTGGCCCTTGGTGTGGATACATGCCCCGACCACCATCGGCACCTACTCACCCTCGGTACGGGATATGCCTATTTCAAAAAAATGTCCCCGTTTCAGACACTTTAACGTCTACTGGTAGCATATCTGTAAAATCTCTAATGCTCTTTAGAGGGTGGTGGTCCGGTTCCCCCTCTCCCCCTCACGGGGGGAGTAGCTGTACGTGATGGGCCTCCTATTGTGTACACCCAGAGCAACGTCCCTCGAGTGAAATACAAGGCGTGCATGCCTTCCGACCATTTTGTCTGACGATTGGTTGCTTCGGTGATCGGCAGGCACCCATGGCCTCGACAGATTGGTGTGCATGCAAAAAAGGGGAGCCGAGCTCGAGCCCGTGCATGCGATGGATGCTACCCTAGACCCCAGACCAAGTCCCTAAATCGGGCAACGGCTCCCTGGTGTGGTGCGAGCAGAAGCTGCGGTTGCGAGCTCGGCTCAGCCAAGTCTCTCGGTATTTGACGATGTCGCAGTCCCTTCTCATCGACCACAAAAACACCTTGGCCTCGAAGAGGTCGTGCACGCAGTCGATGTTGTCCGAAACCCCAGGAACAAGTCTCTGAATTTGGCAACGTCCCCCTGGGATGGTGTCAGCGGAGCTCGTGTGTGCGGTCCCGGTAGGGCCAAGCATTGGTGGTGTCACACCGTTGTTGCCTGTAGGATGGCAGGGGGAGTCTCATGGCCCTTGATCATGTTTTTCTCGTGCCAAGTGGTTGTGGCGTGGCCTCGCACGTCATTTCCTTCGCTCGTTCGTAGAAAAATAGATCAGGTGGGTTGTGGATCGGTGCGCGTGGATGCTGCCACTTGTACGTAATGGGCATATGAGTGGTGCTATGGTTGTGCATGTCGGCAGGCTCCGTGCTCGATGCATCGAACTGTCGACCCATCATCCTCTTCAATCTCCCTTCATGCGGTCATCGTACCCGGAGGCACGATTGAGATCCTGTGCTGCATACCTTAATCGATGGAAATCAGATGTCTCACCATCCCTCATCCATCTCGTGTCCCGAAGGGCCACGGTCGGACATCAATCAGGGTCGGTGTCCTAGGCGTGCCACCCAATCCTCCATGGCCGTATTGGTGCACTAATGTTCGATCGTGCTCTCGAATGCAGAACGTTTATCGGGCGTGGGCTTTTGGCCCCCGTTCGTCCGATGCTATGCATTTCACGTGCTCGACACGCACGAAGCTTGCGCTCCGCGTCGGGCTCTTCCCGTTGCTTGATCGGTGCAACGAGGCCTACGTGGTGCCAACGTCCTGAAGGAATGCTACCTAGTTGATCCTACCAATAGTCATATGCTTGTCTCAAAGATTAAGCCATGCATGTGTAAGTATGAACTAATTCAGACTGTGAAACTGTAAATGGCTCATTAAATCAGTTATAGTTTGTTTGATGGTATCTACTACTCGGATAACCATAGTAATTCTAGAGCTAATACGTGTAACAAACCTCGACTTCTGGAAAGGATGCATTTATTAGATAAAAGGTCAACGCGGGCTATGTCCGTTGCTCTGATTATTCATGATAACTCAACGGATCGCACGGCTTTTATGTCGGTGACACATCATTCAAATTTTTACCCTATCAACTTTCGATGGTAGGATAGTGGCCTACTATGGTGGTGACGGGTGACGGAGAATTAGGGTTCGATTCCGAAGAGGGAGCCTGAGAAATGGCTACCACATCCAAGGAAGGCAGCAGGCATGCAAATTACCTAATCCTGACACGGGGAGGTAGTGACAATAAATAACAATACCAGGCTCTATGAGTCTAGTAATTGGAATGAGTACAATCTAAATCCCTTAACGAGGATCCATTGAAGGGTAAGTCTGGGGCCAGCAGCCACGGTAATTCTAGCTCCAATAGCGTATATTTAAGTTGTTGCACTTAAAAAGCTCATAGTTGAAACTAGGGTTGGGTTGTCCAGTCCGTCTCACGGTGAGCATCGATCTACTCCCTACTACCAGTGATGCACTCCTGGACTTAATTACCCAGGTCGTTCCTCCGTTGATGTTACTTTGAAGAAATTAGAGTGCTCAAAGCAGGCCTACGCTTGTATACATTAGCATTGGATAACATCATAGGAATTCAGTCCTATTGTGTTGGCTTTCGGGATCGAAGTAATGATTAATAGGGACAGTCGGGGGCATTCGTATTTCATAGTCAGAGGTGAAATTCTTGGATTTATGAAAGACAAACAACTGCGAAAGCATTTGCCAAGGATGTTTTCATTAATCAAGAATAAAAGTTGAAGGCTGAAACTTAAACGAATTAAGGAAAGGGCACCACCAGGAGTGGAGCCTGCGATTTAATTTGACTCAACACGGGGAAACTTACCAGGTCCAGACATAGTAAGGATTGACAGACTGAGAGCTCTTTCTTGATTCTATGGGTGGGGGTGCATGGTCGTTCTTAGTTGGTAGAGCGATTTGTCTAATTAATTTCATTAACGAACGAGACCTCAGCCTACTAACTAGCTACGCGAAGGTGATCCTTCGTGGCTAGCTTCTTAGAGGGACTATGGTCACTTAGGCTAAGGAAGTTTGAGGCAATAATAGGTCTGTGATGCCCTTAGATGTTTTGGGCCGCACGCGCACTACACTGATGTATTCAACGAGTCTATAGCCTTGGCCGACAGGCCCGGGTAATCTTTGAAATTTCATCATGATGGGGATAGATCATTGCAATTGTTGGTCTTCAACGAGGAATTCCTAATAAGCGTGAGTCATCGGCTCATATTGACTACGTCTCTGCCCTTTGTACACACTGCCCATCGCTCCTACCGATTGAATGGTCTGTTAAAATGTTCAGATCACGATGACATGGATGGTCCACCACCCGTGACATTGCGAGAAGTCCATCGAACCTTATCATTTAGAGGAAGGAGAAGTCGTAACAAGGTTTCCATAGGTGAACCTACGAAAGGATCATTGTTGAAAGCCCACTCAATGGATGACCCGCGGACGCATTAACGAAACACCGAGGGGGCGAAAGTGCCCCCGTGCCCCGAGCTCCCTCCGACCACGAGTGGGAGCGACTGTACTCCGTCCCCCCTATCTGGCGGTGAAATGTTCTGCGTCATCTCGCCCGCTGTTGAACAATGAAACCCCAACGTGAATCGTGCCAAAGAACCGAAATGAAAACGGAGCATGCGCACCGTCGCCATCCCATCCGTGGTGTGTGCGTGGGTGGCACCGCACTCCTTTTGTCACTAAAAAACCAAACGACTCTCGGCAACGGATATCTCAGCTCTCGCATCGATGAAGAACGTAGTGAAATGCGATACTTGGTGTGAATTGCAGAATCCCGTGAACCATCGAGTCTTTGAACGCAAGTTGCTTCCTAAGCCATTAGGCCGAGGGCACGCCTGCCTGGGTGTTATGCACCATCACCCCTTTTTCGACCCCCCATCCGTCGGGCTTCGAGGGAAGGGGGCGGGCAGAAGATGGCCTCTCAGGATCCCTTCAGTCACGGTAGGCCCAAAAACGAGTCCCCGACAATGACAGCACCATGACC